>NC_068567.1:4718486-5372716 GCF_025698545.1 Gossypium raimondii | reverse complement strand
ATTAAGTGACCCGAATCCTTATTTAAATAAAATACTGTGGTAAAATAAAATAAAAGTAAAATCCCTATAGAATTATACTTCTTTTATTTTATTTTAGAATAAGGTTTTTTAAACCTTATTAAACTCCATCTATTTGATATTGATTAGAATAAGGTGTTTCACTCCTAATAGAATATGGTTTTACAAGCCTATAAATAGGCATAGTCTACTCCTCTTGTAATTATTCGAATTCGACATAGTGAATTTTCTTCTCCTCTGCCTGTGGTTTTTTTTCCCGAAAGGGTTTCCACGTAAAATCTGTGTGTTCTTTATTTTATTTCTATTTCTATTTTCTTTATGATATATTGTCATTACCGATATTCTATTTTTACAGCTTATTTTTCATTTAAATCTGTGGTTTATTAATATTTATCCCTTTTAACAAATAAAAATCAATAACGATTATTTTTTACGGTTTATATAAATTAGTCTCGATACCTTATTTAGCCACTAATTTGACAAAATTATCAACCCAAAATTCGATTCACTTATACAGTAACTCCGTAAATATTTAATAAAAATATTTACAAGCTCGGTTTAGGAAAATGAGGTCCCGATATCTCATTTTCCAACACTACTAACATTAGGGTCGCTACACTTGTACCTTAACTAACTATCTAATTAACAAATTCGTCAGACCAAAGTTAAATATAATACTATAATTAACTCTTAAATATTAATTAATAATATTTATGGGCTCGATTATCGGAGAACAGAGTTCGAAACCACCGTCTTTGGCACCACTAAAAATCGAGTTATTACAGTAATAATACACTTATATGCATGTAGATTTCTTTCGAAGGTTGGAAAAATCAAACACGGATACAAGGAGAGATTGGGGGTAGGGGATTTTGGCTCCGAACTAAAAAGTGAATCCTCTTGTAAAAATCCTATTAGCTCCTTTTATTTCTCTTAAAATGTTTCAGTCTAAGAGAAAAAGCCCATAGTATAATTTACCCTTTTAACTATGTTATTTCTAAAAATAAAAATAACTATAAAAGCAATGCAAAATCACAAATGCTATTTTAGCAAAATCACAAATGTTCCCTACTTCAACTTCTAAAGGAAATTTATTTTTAAGATATATTATGCCAGTCACTGTATGAACAAAATTCCTCTGCCCTCATTACATGCCCCACCTGTATTCTTCTAGCACGTGGTTATGAATTGTGAGTAAACTAAGAAAAGTGGGTGCTGTTAACTTTAACCCGTAATTTGCAGAGCTTGTTTGAAGCTCAATGTTTGAGTTTACAAAGAGTGTCAAGAATGTCAAGGAAAGAGACTGAACTTGTATTTCTTTCGGTCTTCAGAGTAACGTTTTCCTACAACACATGACCATACAAACCATGCTATTAACTGACTTAACTAATTCCAACTGCTACTAACAAATCTAACTCCCAACAGTTTTTCAATATTCCTTAATACTCAGCAATGGCGAATGATCTTATTCCTTGTTGAATCTTTATGTCAGGTTCTTGAGGTACCTACGGAGGAGAATAAGTATGGCCTGATTTGGGTTCTCACCAAATTCTGCCATTGAAGAACTTGATCATAGGTTGAAGGATGGAACAACAATGTCGTTTTCCTGGATCCACATCGACATGCTCTTAGACTTGTAGAAGTCTAAACTTGCTTCTCCAGTTAGATTTCCTACCGAATTTTCTCTTGAAATCCCAACCAATAAGATGAAAAATCTAAACCTACATAATATCGAATTCTCTCATTCATGTAATGACAAATATCTAAACCAGACGAAAATGGAAGCAATGTTTGAATCATTGGTTAAAAACTTGTATTTGTTCATCATGTAATAGAAAATTACCTCTAACATGAATTGATTCTTTGAAAATCATTTGTTTGTCCATAAATCCAAAGTCCCAAAGTTTTCAAGCCAAGAACACATAAATTGAAGTAGAAAGTCACTTCTGTTAATATACTCACAATTCATAATCCCTGTGTTAAAAAATACTAGTGGAGCATGTAAAGAGGATAATTAAAAATGTAAAAGAGCAAAGAAAATAGTTATTTCATAAAAATCCAATCCAAATAAAAGCATAATGACAAGTATATAAAGAGGAAATACATGGTACTCAAAATAAACAAACTGAAATTCAACAAATTATTGATATAATTAAAAATGTTTCCTGGAATAACATGTTTGGCATTCAAGAAAATGAAAGCAGACATCTTAGTCTCTAATAAAGACTATTACATATTTTCATTGGGCAAATGTGTTCATATTCAATGCAAAGCAATGAAGCAAAAGATTTTATTAGGAACAACTCTAGTTAGCAGAGAATTAGGAACACATTCCAAACGAGATTAACAATATCTAGTGGGTATAATTTATTATATATATGGAGAATCATACCACATAGTTTCATGTTATACTTTAATACATGTTGAACCAAAATTCTAGACATGAGTATTTAATACAAGCATCTGGTTGCAACAACTTCAAATCTATCTATTATTTAGTCCTACTCACATCCTTTAAATGGTCAAAGATTGTTTTTTAAAGGTTCTAATCCTATATACTTGTAAACCTCAAGCATAAATGTTGAGAGTCAATGCAACTTCTATATAAAATCTAAACTTATCCTTTAAACTATATTTCCTTAGGGATATTCTAGAATATAAAATAAAGAAATAGGATATTATCTAGAAGATTAGATATCATAGATGAACATTCTAGTTATTAGATATTTGTAAAATCAATGGTAAGGATGTTGACATGTGTCAACAATCTAACGGCCACTATACTCTATAAATAGGGGTGGGAGCTTTCGTTCTTGTGATGATGTAAGAGAGAGTTATAAGCAAAAGAGTGAGAGGTAGAGGTAGAGGTAGAGAAGAGTAGTGAGGTAAGTGTGTGTCATATTGTAATTGTATTGTGTATTAATAAAAGTGTTCTCTTTTTTTGTAATTGTAAGTCTCGATTAAGCCTTAAGTTTCTAAGCACTTAGTGCACTTGGGTTGACTTTAATATATGGTCAACTCTGCCGTTTCTAAGCACTTAGTGCACTTGGGTTGGCTTTAATATATGGTCAACCCTGCCGCCTGAGTATTATAGTACACTAAAAATTTAGAAAATAAAAGGTTAACCAACTTCAGAGAATTTGTGTACCACTAAGTATAGGTCCTAGGTCCTCTGTAGTGGGTGTGTTAGGCTCGTCGAGCTTCCAACAATAAATGTGGAAAGATTTTGTCGGTTGGGTAAACTAATGGAGGTTGGATATCAATAGACAACAAAAGCAACATCTAGAGATGAGTTTCATTGGTTAAGTTCAAAATTTTCAACTGCAACATACAAGGCTAAGCTAAGAATTCATTTGTAAAATCATAAAATGATAAAGTTTCGAGGGTCAAAATAGAATTTTAACTATTTTTTAAAGTAAACTACTAATATATGTAGGTGTTTGAAGGAAGACAAAGGTCAATTCATGTAGCCCTTGGGATCCTCCCCTGTTCTAACGCTACTTCTTTGACGCAAGCTTTCACAAATGAATAGGCTACTTGAGAGCTAATCGATGGATCTCTCTCACAACCTCCACCCATGCTACACCTACTGCAAGTCTCCACCTTCATGTCCAGGCACCACTTTCACAATCTCCCTCACCATCTCCACCCTATGCTACGACTACTACAAGTCTCGACTCCACTAGGTCCCCCTCATCCTATCTCATAATAAGTTTCAAATTTTATAGTATAATCTAAAAAGGCTAACAAAGTGTTACATGTTTGAAAAAAGGTGAAGTGTAGGAAAATATTATAGGTATCCATGCATCCAACTTGAGAAAAGAAGGAAAACAAAAAGTTACTTACAGAGAAGTTAGGCTGGAATAGCAACATTAGGGTTTCCCTCACTAGCATGCCCGGCATTAGTATCATTTTGGCAACATTTCATACACTCGAGTATGATTAATGCTAAAGAGCAGAAAATATTGCGAGCAAAAGCAAAGCTTTCCCCTTAAATTTGAAAGTTTTAGACATGGTAAAATTCACTGTTGTTGTTGATAATGAGCTATTGCCTGAGTCCATTTTTTTTATCTCCTACATCACCCTCTTATCAAACACTAAATGACACTTAACGAAAATAGAAAAAAAGGATAAAATCTTAATTAGTTGGATAACCAATTTAAAAAAATTATAATTGAGTGAAAAAAAACGAATAGCATATTATTTTAACTTGGATAAATTGGGTTAAGAATAAAAAGGGAATATTTACGATTGGCTATCTATTTTCTTTTCAGTTTCTTAAGGTATCATGCAATTTTATTTGAGACTAAGAAATTTTAATATGAATTAATATTAGAAAGTTAATTTTTTAGGAAAGTTATGTATATAATATTGATATTATATATGATAATTTTTAGTGAATTTGTTTGGTTAAAGTATTATTTTCTTCATGTTGTAATCATTAGTTAGTTTAAACTAATTACAATGGGTAATTTTAGTCACTCACACGACTTATTTGTGGTGAAGAAAATTTTTGTAAGAGTTTTGTTCATTTTCTAATTTGCATGTTTAAATTCATACTTATTTTTTTATATCGAACTATTTTATTACATATGTGTTAAATAAGTTTCTTGTTCATATTATTACATTAGTAACCAGACAAAATTATTTTCTGTCTGTTCAAACCTTTTTAAACACATGCTTATAAATTATAGATTAAATATTCGTATTTAGTAAGTCAAAAGATTTTTTTAAATAAAGCGTATAAAGGGTTAGTATTTTCAAGTATAAATCCATTACCAGCAATAGTATAATGAATTTGGATATCCAAATACATTATCTATACAAATAAAATAAATGTGAATAATAGATATTGATTAAATTAATAGTAATTAAAATATTTACATTCAAATTTTAGTTGAATTAGCAGTCCAAATTCGTTAACAAAAATTTAATATACACAAATATCTGAATCCATATCATCAATATCTTGCAATATTATATTAAGGTAATCTACGAACAGATAGACCAAAAAAACATGTTTTAACGTGACTAACAATGAACATCTAAATCCCTTTCTTTCACTCATTGAGCCTTAGTTTAGTCGGCACCATTACTATTACAACAAGAAAGATGTAAGTTTGAGCATATTTAAACACAATTTTATTTTGATTTAAAGATTTAAAGGCTTATGAGTAGGAATGTGTATTATATAAAAAAATCCACATATTTTTCTTATTGAAATCCAATTCATATTCACTTCAATAATCCAACCTTAAGTTTGGTTGGACCTATCGAGCTATATGAGTAGTCCAATTTTGAACAAATCTAACGTGCTCTATTATTGTTATATTTTTTCAGTCTACTATAAAGGAGGAATCTATTATTGTTATATTATTGTTATAAAGAGAGGAAGATAAAAATTATTTTTCAAAATTTAATTAGATAATTTCATAAACTTTATTTTATCATTTAAAATAGGGTAAATCTATGGATAGTCACCTAATTATGAGAATATTTCTATTTTCGTCACCCAACTAATTTTTTTATTTGAATTTGATTTTTTGGTCACTTTGTCATTAAGTCGTTAATGGAATCTTTGGTGTGGATTTTAATGATTTTATAATTTTCATAATTTTTAAAAATTTTATGTGATTTTTTAAAATTAAAGATCAAATTAATAAAATCGTAAACCTTAAAAACTAAATTTGTTATCATGCCAATAAAATAATAGCCATGTCAGCATTACATAACCACTTAATGGTAGATAAAAAAATCAAAAACATTAGTGACTAAATTGAAAAAATAATTTATGTTGGTGACCAAAATAGAAACACTCTCGTAGTTGGATGACTATACATGTAATTTACCCAAACATTAGTATTATAAATATTATCATATTAATCAAATATGACGTGAATTCATCAACCGAAGCAAAATACTCTCGCTTTCAATAACTTCAGCCGCAAGTAACCGAGATTTCGCAACCACAAATGTTTCCGAAACATGAAAACAGCCCTTTTTTGTGAGCACGTCTTCTTGAATGTCTCGACTTTTTGGTTGCCGTTGTCGGAGTCTGACTAGAAAGGAAGCTCGAAAATTCATTACTTGAGTCATAAACCGGTGGGAGTTCGGTTCTCCACCGTTCGAGTTTCGAATCGAGCCCTTCCATGCTTCCATCTAAACTCCATCCTTCGCCCACCGAACTCTCCATCTCTTCCATTTTACGGTTCTTGTTCCTCAGCACCGCAGCCGCCACTTCTGATGGCGATGGACCCAATTCCGAATCGGTCCAAATTTTCCGCCCACCCGTTAACCCACTTGGTGACTTCCCTGGTGGTGATATCAACTTTGGGCCATTGATGCCCTTTGTAGGACTTGGTTTTCTCTTTCTGTCAGTACTTTTGTCGAACACATAATTGACCATCGAACTTCCCCTAGAATTAACCTTGTAGTTGTTTTTGCCAATCTCCGATCCGTTAACAACTGACCCACCATTGACAACCGATGATCCTTTCATCGATCTTCTGGGCCTTAATTCTGGCTCGAAAAGCGAACTTGAATCACTCTTAGTTCGTCGAAGCTCGGGTTTGATCAACCCATTAACCAAAAACTGATGGTTATTGGTATGGCTTTTTGTGCTCGAAAGAGGCTTGACATTCGAGCTTTGAAACGCATCTTCCTCGCCCATCAAATGTCGATACCCGACCGCCGACGATCCCATTTGAAAATACAAAGGCATGCTCCTCATTGAGCTATCGAGCAATGCCGCCCCAATGTTCAAAATCCCTTGAGGCCGACCCGACGGTCTCCAAACCTGAAACGCCACGAATCTCATCCCCAGTTGGAGCTCTTGGCGGTTGCGCGTTTGAGAAACCGGTGGGATAAGGTTCTGAACAAGAACCCGAACGGTCCCTACATGGATGTCACGGAACCAATGCACCGCATAGATTTCGATCATTAAAGTAGACGTATCGCTATAGAGGAACTCATCATCGACGCGGAAAACGAACTTATCGTTCCATGTGGGGTTGGTGTGGCCTTGGGTGTCAATTCGGGTTGAAAGTTTTCGCTCCGAATGCACCCAAGCCACCGCGTAGGTTCGCATTTTACGACGACATACCGGTTTCAAATCTTGGGCAGAGATGACATTGAGTTCCAATAGCTGGAATGGTGCCAAAGTACTCATGATTACACAACAAGGAAGGACAAAAAAAGAAAACAATGAAGAACCTGTTAATGTTTGTTCCTTCTTTCCTTTTTTTGGAATTTCCTTTGTCGCGGCTAAAGTTATTCATACAATTAATATCCAAACTCCGGCCCTTTGTCGTCGTCAGCCATGTTCGACGACAACAATGGCAGAGAGAAAAATGAATCAGTGATGAGAAAATAAAGGCAAAATGAAATGGAGGGCATTTGAAAAATAGTGCGGGATTTGTGGTAATAAAAGAGGAAACCGTTGTTCTTGACATGTGTTCGTTATTTCTTAACTGCCATTGGAGGTGGTGTAAGAAACAAAAACCAACGACAAAGTTTTTTCTTTGTTTTTTTAAGAATTTAATTAGGATTAATTATTATAAATTTAGGGCCATTTTTTCTAGGAAAAAAATCAATTTTTTTTATTTCAAATACATATTTAATTAAAACTTTCCGCATTTGATAATTATATTTAATCTCGATTATTTCGTAATTAATAGAGTTTATTTTTTATTAAATATTGTTATGGTTTTTTTTATATTTTGACTTAATGACATTATTTTTTTATGAATTAACTGTAGCAAACATCTTTAAATTATGGTCTTTATTTTAAATTAGTTCTCAAACTTTAAAATATTCGATTATATCTTTAAACTATCAATGTTATATCAAGAAGATCCTCATTACTAAAACCGTTAATTTAACTAATAATGAGACGTCAGATCTTATTTGATATAATTTAAAATGAATATTGTAAAAACTTGATTTTGAAGTTTTGAAATATTTATAGAAATTATCATCCACTCTCTCTTTTCTCTATTTTACTTTATTTTTAGTTTTAATTTTAAAATTATGCGGCAACATTTTACTTTTCTTTAAAAAATTTATTTTAAATTATTTCACATAAAATTTTACATGTCACTTAATGGTTAAATCAACGGTTTCAATCATAGAAAAACTTAATTTGGAGATATAATTAAAATGCTTTGAAGTTTAGAGACCAATTTAAAATGAGGATCATAATTTTGAGATATCTAGTGCAATTAACTCTTTTTTTTCTATATGAATATGATTAAGAAGTTACAAAATTAAAACCAAGCAGTTGGGCCGATCTAATTCGAAATTTCCGTTAATAATTTAGACCGGATCAATTATTTTGGCAAAATCCGAAAACTGAACGGTTGAACCGCTCTATCGGTCTAATCCAATATAATTTTTTCATATAATAAATAAATTGGGGTGGACCAATGATTTTGGTTAAAAACTGAAAAGATCAAAACTTGCATGTTAAAATGAAAAAAAGATCGAACTTTTTTGAAGGCATAAGCAAAATGAGCCCCAAAACTGCAAATATATTGCCTAATAAATATTGAAAGAACAAATTTCAATGTATGATCACAAACCCTAATTCAATTCCTTTTTCCAATGAAAAACACCTATTTTATATATATTGATTGTTGAATCTAACAAAATCTTGATATTGCTGAAACCAAAAGGTTTGATCCTTTAATAGATGATGTAAAAGAGGCTGAATCTATGAAGTTTCTCCATTTCTAGATGCTTGATATCCAGGTACGACTCGATCCTGGCGAGGAGTCGGCCTGTAGTATCCATTTCCTCTCGATCTACTGTGGTCTCGATCATTTCCGTCGTAAGTACCACCCCTGCCGTAACTTCGAGCACCAAAACGCCCCCTTGAAGCATCTGTTGGATAGCTGCCTCGGCCTCTACCTCTCCCTGTCCGGAATATTTTAACCACTTCAATTAAGAATAGAAAACAAATAGCATCCACTGTTTCGATGGCAACGCTCTCATTATCAATTCGTGTTCGGGATCTACTAGTAGCAGGGCTTGTACGATGCTCGTGTATACGATAAAACATATTCCAATAGGAAAGAAGTACATCCATGAAAAGAAAAGGGAAAGAAATGCATACTTCCGCCTCGAGATGGGATATAGCTGTTTGGTCTCCGCTCTTCGATATACACTTGTTGTCCGGCAACCTGTGCGATTCCCGCCTACATAAGATTCGACTAAATTTAGTATACAAATGAAAACATCGAAAATCTTACTAAAAATGTTGAAATTCAACTCAATGTTACAACGAATGCGCCTGTTGATTTAGATTTCAAATCCAACAATTAAAGCAGATAGAGTGAAGAATCATCGTGGATTTTTTTTCCCAAAAAATTTATTACTAAAACTACAGTTACAGTTCTTCCACGGATTAAAGATTAGCTACTAAAACAAGAGAAATGGTTTTTTCAGTAGGTGCTTGAAGTAAATTCGGACCTTGACGGCATTATGGACACTTGTCATATCTTCAAATTCAACAAACGCGTAACAAACACTAACATCCTGCACTCAAACGGAATATTTTAGCATTAAAAGGCAAACTATCGTAATCGGAATACGAAAGAAGCTACAAAGTGAACCTTGCGACTACGAATCACCACTCCATCAGGACTGATCTCACCAAATTTCTTGAATTCCTCCATTATTTCAGATTCAGACACAGTATTGGGCAAGTTCCTTACATAAACAGATTTTAATTCACCTAAAACACACAAGTAACAAATTAACTACGTGTATTTTTAGCTTCGAGATTATAGCTAAGAAGTGCCTTTCTAAAGTTGCAAACCCGATGAACATTTCGAGATTTGCATTGACAAAGTCTTGTAGAGTTTCTACAGAGTTCACTTCTCTCATACATGTCGCCATCCCACATAGTAAAAGTTACATATAAGCTTTATTACCTTCATATTCTACGGGTGAAATTTCATTGACCATATCAGCGCCAGACACTTCAACTGCATTTGAGGAGTTGTTGTGATGATGATCGTGATCCAGATCAGACACAGGTGGCATGTTCTTGTTAACAGGAACCTGAGGAACGACTAATGGTGCAGGTTGTCCTTTAGCAACCCTTAACTTTGACAATCACACAAAAAACAAAAGAAATTACATCAATGTCGTGAAAAGAAGTTGATTTTTCTAATCCAATAAACACAAATATTTCGTTTGAGCATATAAGGATATGAACAACATGAAATTATCTACCACGGGTAGAACATACAATAGAGGCATAGGTTTGCTTTTGGGGTTCCCCGACAGGTTCCTCGATAGTAGGAGGCACATGCTCTTGGCCAGTATTCACTGTATGCAGAAGCAAACCATTGGACTCGTGCACACTGCTGTTCTCCACAATACTTTCAGATTCTGGAGCATGCTGTAGTTGTTGTTCTGGGAAACGATACTTGTCAACAAGACCATTTTCTTTGGCATCATCGGGAGCCAAAAATTCCCGTCCGTGGATATCTCCTCCCAGCATATAGCTTGGTACTACAACAAGAATTAATATGTAGACATATTACAGAATCAGTCTATAATCAGATATTAAAAAGAAATCTGAAATTAATAATCTATGATTCCATAAAAAACGTATAGATCTCAATGCCATGGTAAAAATAACGCTTTCCCTAAAATGGATAATACATTTAAAGAAATGCAAGCTATACAGTCGCATTGAATTGTATTTGTAGTTCACTATAAATTATAGATTTCAAACAAGGACGGGAAATACCTGGTTCAGGATTTGTCATGAAAGCATTGAGTTTAAGATCAAGATTGTGCTGGGCTAATAGGACTGCCGGATGTTGGTGAATTTGTTCCTCATCAATATAGTGAAAGATGTCATTTAGAACGAAATAGCCTTTCTCTTGTGGTGCAAGAAAGAACGTTTGCATGAATTTCCTCCTGAAATTGAAATCCTTCACTTGCACCGAACCGGAAACCATCACTAGCACACCTCCATTCCAAGATTCTAGGGAATATGCCGTCTTTATTTCAATCCCGGTAAAGTTAAGCGACATAACAAGAGCATGTATTTGCTTCCAAATGAAAAAAGACAAAAAAAAAAAAAAAGGAAAACGGAATCGATAAGCCTATAGTACCATCCATTCAGTGCATAAATAAACAATAAAAACCAGTATGAAAACGGGTCGTTATTACCAAATGACAACATTATCCCTTACTACTGCTTTCATTGGGCCATTAATTACAAATCGAAAAGCTAACTTCCGATCAATATGTGATTATCGAATATCAAGAACCGACACCAAATACATTTAATGAACTAAAATGTTGTGAATATTGAACAGAACCATCTACTTAGATACTCCATGAAAATGTAACAAAAAAAAAACATCAAAAAAACTTTATTTTTCTTGAAGTTTATACAATGCAAACTCGATAAACTAGAGAAAAGTACCAGCATCGCAGCGGCGGTTTCCCTGGAATTGCCGTCGACACGAACCATGGTACTGGAATCACTGTAAAACTGGTGCACAAAGTGTGGCTCTTGTTGAAGTACCTGATAATATTGCCCCACAAAATATGTTCCCACCTGAAAAGAAAAAATTTTAAAACCCAATATAAGGAAGAACAACAACAAAAAGGAAAAAAAAAAAAACCCAGATCTTATATCTATTCATTTCAACTACACATTTCAAAAAAACAATAAAAATCAAAACTTTTTAGATAAGAACCAAAGATAAAGCAATAAAAAAGGGTTTTTTTTTTTAAGTACCTGAGTAGCAGAAACTGGAATGGGATAAGGAGATGCCATTGCTGAAACCCCCTAAAACCCCTAAAAGAATAAAAAAAAAACCTTTTTCTAAATAGATCCTAAAACTGCCTTCACTACCTCAAGATCTGCACCAGCAAAAAGAAAAGCTCCCACATTTCAATACTCTCAAATGAACATAAAAAAAAACCCAAAAAAAAAACAATAAAAGTAAGAAGAAACCTAAGATGGGTATTTAAAGAAAAAGAAGAAAGTGATACCTTTAGAAACATAGATTTGAGAGAAGCTTTTGTCCACTGTTTTTTTTGGAAGTGTGCTTTGCTGTATTTTTGGCTCAGTTGTCTAATGTCTGCACTCTACACCGAAACTTTTGGGTTTTCTTTTTTCTTTTTAAATTTCCAAATTTTGTAGCCGTCACTGTGAATGGAGAATTTGTTTGTGGGGACTTAATAGAACAAAAAGAAATGTTTAAAAATAAAATAAAATAAAATAAGTTTTATCCCTAATTCCCTGAGCAGGCTATTGCTAGCTTGCTATCTGTTTCACTTCCACATATTTTGCAATTTTCTCTTTCAAAACAAACAAAAATATTTTGCATTTTTCTTTTAATATCATATGTGTATATATATAATTTATAGCATGTTCTTTAATTAAATATAGTTATTTACTTTGTTGGCATGATTATTGAAATGACATGTTTACTCTTTAATATTGTCTCTATCTTTTGTGTAGGATGTTTAATGTTTCATATGTGGTTTAGATTCAAGTCTTGTTATTATTAGGGTTTTACTTTTTTCTTATAATTCATTAAAAAATAATTTCAAGGTATCTAAGTGGAATTAATTATTTAGAAAAACAAAAGTCGGTACTAAAAATTTGACATCATAATTCATTTTCATATTAATTTATATTTTTAATTATTATCAATTTTAAATTTTATGAGCGAATTTAAAAATTATCATTTGTTATTTATTTATTAATTTTTATTATCAATTATGTCATTTAAGAAGGAATATTATTTCATCTGTAACGATAGAGTTTTTAAATTCTATAAGTAGTGAAATTTTATTTTAACTAATATAAAAATAGATAATTTAATTCCGCTCAAAAATTTCTAACTTTGCCCTTATTTATAATTGAGCTGGGAGTGTAACATGTGTCAAATATTTACTTAAATTACATTTTGGCCTCTCTACGAAAAATAAACAAATTAATACATATGCTTTAATTAATTGCCAATTGATATTTTGTGTTATAAAAAAATCCAACAAATAAAGTAAAAATAAAAGGTAGAATCCAAATTGAAAAATTGATAACAGTGAGTGACTTTATATATAAAAAGCTAAAATAAGTATTTAATGACATGGAAAAACTATTATACTCCTTTATCTCTTTTATAAGGATCGTTTTGTCCATTCCTTTCAATAGAGGTTCCACTCCTATAGAGCATAGATAAAGGTGAGCAAATAATTAGTTCGGTCGACTTAACCAACCATCATATACAATAATCGAATCATCAGTTTTATATCATATAGTCCAACCTAACTGAATCGACTTAATATTGACATTGATATGCTAGATCGAATAACCAACTTATTTAAAATATATTATAAAATAATTAAAAATATTAAATATTAAATCTATCAATTTAATGACATAACCAAATAAATCGATCTACTTAAATCAAAACCTAGTTTACCGAACTGATCAGTAAAACCATTTCCCCTGATAGACAGAGAAATGAAAGGGAACTTTGAGGTCCTCATTATATATTAATTTTATGTGAATGATTAAATATTCCATCAAGAACTATGGACGAAATTACAGCCCAAATAATGCTTTGTTTCATGCAGGTTGTCTTCCTTGAGCCAAGCTCACTCGCAATGCCCTTCCTTCCAGTTCCTAACACATCAATCAAACAAACATGAGTTGCTCATCTAGGTTACTTAAACTCGAATGCAACATATTTAGATAAATGTCGGATATGAATATTCTAAAAATAAAAATCAATCCAATATATATGCATGTATTGATAATGATAATACCACTCCATTGAGAGATTGGATGGCAGCTTCCATCTCTGATTTTGTGGAGTAGCTAACGAAACCATAACCTCGAGATCGTCCTGTCTCACCATCATACAAAACCCTAGCTCCGACCACATTCCCATATTCTTGGAAAGCTTGTGTTAAGATTTCAGATGTGACAGACCACGACAGGTTCCCTACAAAAAGCTTGTATTCGGTTTCCGGGTACAATGGTTCTCTTGCTCTGGGTTTGTCTGAAAAGTTCACTCTCAATGTTCGACCAAGATACTCCTGGAAACGCCAAAAAGGGAGTTACTGTCTGAATTATTGAAACATTTGTGTCGTGTGTGTGTGTGTTTAGAATTACGAGTTCTTACGCTTCCATCGAGGTTTTGAATAATTATATTGCAATCTTCAATGGTGCTCATGGTGACGAATGCAAAGCCTCTGCTTTTACCGGTCTCCCTATTGTAAAGCACCTGAAATCATGCACAAATTAATCCGTCAATTTTCAGAGGAAGAAGCAAAGAGTTAATTATTGCGCATTTGATCCTAACCTTTCATTTTTTCTAAATACGTCGTGTTCGAATTTGCATCCGACAGGATCAGCAAATATTCCATTATAAATTTATCCTTCAAATGTACGAAAATTCGAAACGAGACCTGCATTTCTCTCTTCCAGTTTCTGATCAAACCTCCAACTTTAAGGAAATAATCCTATTTTAGTCTTTAATCCACTAATGTTATTGCATATGTATGGAGATTTTAGTTATCTAATACTCCATGGTAGTCAAATCAATTAGGCCACTCAATTTTCATTTACAAATAGATTTGATTTTAATTAAATAAATTATTAAAATATTTACAAAACTAAAAATAATTAAAAGAAAATAGAGATCTATTTGCTCAAATCTAATTTAAAATTGGTTAAACCTTTTGTTTAGACTTTAATTCAATCCAATCTGATTTCAATAACCAT
Organism: Gossypium raimondii; assembly: GCF_025698545.1. Taxonomy (NCBI): domain Eukaryota; kingdom Viridiplantae; phylum Streptophyta; class Magnoliopsida; order Malvales; family Malvaceae; genus Gossypium; species Gossypium raimondii. Next base: position 5,357,931 of record NC_068567.1, on the reverse strand, counting down.
CACTTCAAGTCATTTGGCGATAACAATGATTTGAACATAAGCAATTACGATCACAAATATTCGTTCATGGAGTCGTGCTTTCCGATTCGAAAATCTTATGATGAGTACCGGTTTCTAATATCGGTGTCTTATTTTAATCCGAAACTCGAGTAACGAACCACAACATTCTGGTAATTGATGAGTTCAATTAATGACATAAGACATAGGACGTACCTCAACAAGCTCTGGACTGCCATATTCTTGGATTATCCCAGCAAGCTGGGCACTATCAACATTGTAAGGCAAGTTCCCAAAGTAAAGTTTAGTGTTCACAGTAGACTCAACTGCAGCTTCAGCTTCAGCCTCACCTTCTACCTCCTCGACCTTCTCTTCCTCCACCGGACTTTCGGCGGTTACAGCCGTCTCTTGTTGAGCAACAGCGGCGGACACCTTAAGCGCGCGCCACTTCTGAACTGTGACAACGGCAATGGGAAAAAGCTCGTGAGTGAAGTAAGACTGATGATGGGATATCAAAGAAGGTGATAAGACGCGAGCGGAGGGGATTCTGAGGAGGGGGGTATGGTGATGATCGGCGGCGGCGAGTTGCTTGAAATGCAAGCATTTAAGGGTGTGGATAGATTGAGAGAAGGATGAACCGACTACTGCTGCTGCAGCTGCTGCAGCCATGGTGATCTTCACTTTAACTGTAACAATGGCAGCAAATGGAGTTTCTTTTTTCTTTGGCAGTGGAAGGTGATAAAAGCCAAAGGAGCTGGATGGGTGTAAAAGTTATCCGAGCTGACGTGGGCAGATTTTGTCCAATAAGATTGGGATAAGATGAGTTTCAGATATAGGGCCGGGTTATACCCATTTAGTTTACTTGGGCTGGGTCGGATCTTGGATAAGGTTGTTTTCAGTTCCAACTAGTTCATATTAGATTACATGTGTTCATGGTTTAAGTGAAGTCGAGTTTGAATCAATTTTTTTATCATACATAATTATTTAGTATTACATTAGACATCATTAAATTATAAATTCTAATTTCAAAATGTTAAAGTTATATTAATAAAATTATTCTACTATTTAAATCGTTAATTTAATTATTAAATATGCGGGAGCCCATTTTCATATGTTCCCTTTACATATATGTTTTGGGGACTGCTAAAAAAATTGTGTGTGCTACAAGTCAAAGAAAAAATGGAAGAGTTTCTTTTTTTTCCATAGACCAGCCATTGTCAATTGGTCGTTTGGTGTTAGTTGGAGCTGATTTTTTTTACGGTAATTACTACAGTCGAAGATCTTTAATGTACGGTCTGATTTTCGTTTGGGATAATGTACTTTCGGGTTTTTGACTTTAAAAGTCAACTCATTTTTGGGTGATATTTTCAACTTTTTTCTTAGAGTTTGTTTGAAATTATTCGTTGATAGCCTTATTTAAGTTGTATACTTTTTATTGAGGCTTAGTTGTGATCTTGTGGCAAGATTTTGATTATAGTGGAAATTTTTGTAGACTTTCAAGTTTTGTTGTTTTTACCGTTTACTTTAAAGGGTTTTTCACGTAAAAAGTGTGTCTCGATTTATTATTTTTGCTTATGATATTGTGGTTTATTTGCATCAATTGTTGATATATTGTGTTATAGTTATGTTTGTCGTAATTACTGAATTAATTTTTCAGGAGTGAAAGAATACTGATTGTGTTTCCGCGATGTTTCTTCGGGTTGGATTTCATCCCAACAAAATGAAATGTAAAATATCATGTGACATAATTTAAAATAAAAATTTTAAAGAAAAGTAAAATGTTTGCCATGTAACTTTTAAAATTTAAAACTAAAAATAAGGTAAAACTGAAAAAAGAGCGAGAGAGCCTGAACAATAATTGCTATAAAAGTTTCGAAAACCTCAAAAACCCAATATTCATTTTAAATTACAATAAACTAAACAAATGGTCATCCAACTATTCCCGCATTCTTGTTTTGGTCAGTCAACTTTAAAAATTTTCAATGTAGGCACTAATGTTTGAATCCGTTCTTGTTTTGGTCATTCGCCGTTAAATTGATAACGAAAAATCTTGTTCTAATTGGTATAATAACACATTTAGTCCTCAACACCTACATGTTCTATCAATTTGATCCTAATTCTAAATAATTTAATAAATTCAATCCTTTACATTTACAAATTCTATCAACTTGATCCTCAAACTTTCTAACCAAAGCTTTCAGCTTTTAAAATAAAGGTATTCTTCATCTATAAATTTGTAAAACCCAGTTGGAAAAAGACTTTCTTTTATCAATTTAACAATGGGTGACCAAAACATTAATGAATTCAAACGTTAGTGCCTAAATTGAAAATTTTTAAATTTAGCTGACCAAAATAGGAATGCAGGCATAGTTGGGTGGCATTTATATAGTTCACCCTTTAAATTATGTTGCATAAGATCTAATGTCTCGTTCAATAGTTAAATTGACAATTTTAGTAATGGAAAGACTTTATTGATATAACATTTATAGTTTAAGGATGTAATTTAAATGTTTTAAAGTTTAAGGATGTAATAAGGTTCATAATTTGAGGATGTTTGAAGCAATTAACTTAATTATTTAAGTCTAGCCTAATTTTAAATATAGGCTTCAATTTTTACGTAATTTTGTCTATATTTGTAAATGTTTAATCTAAGTTCGTTTAGGCTTATGTATATATTTTAAAATATATTAATTTTATATGTCCTAGCTTCTAATGTTGTATGCATTGCATGCGATTTTACATGTTTAATATTTAGTTACTTTTTATGTGTTGTACTTTAATTGTGGTAATTAGTGTAAAAATATTTCTTATTTGAACTAATGAATATAATTAAAATATTTTAACTTATCAATTCAAATATTATAATAGAAAATTTTCAAATAATAATTAAATCATTTTTCACATATTCAACATACAATATAGTTTCACTTTATGTGGTTCAAAAGTAACATTATTCAAAATAATAATTAGTTAATATTAATTAAGTGATAATTAATATGTTTAGAATTCTATTCAAATAACAACTTTAATTTAGGGCAAAACACTAAAAAAAGCCCATTTTTTAAAAAATTTACCGAAATGGGCCCGGTAATAAATTAATTACCGGAATGACCCAATTTCCCGAAAGCGCGCCCACGCCAGCGTGATGTCAGGGGACCGGGCAGGAAAATGCTTCCTCAAGGAAGCGCTTTGCCTACGTGGACCAAAAGCGCGCCCTCAAGGACGCGTTTTCCTGCCAAGTAAGCGCTTCCCTGGGGACGCGCTTTGCCCGTGCGTGAACAGTAGCAACGACTACTTTTTTGACCATTGGTGACCCCCCAACGGTAAAAAAAAAAAAAAAACTATAAAACATCCCTTTCATTTTTTTCACAACTAAATCCTTTCTCTAATATTCTCTCTAATATTCTCTCAAATTCCTCTCAATTTCCTCTCAATTTGCTCTCAACTTCCTCTCAAATTTCTCTCAAATTTCTATTTAAAAGAGCTTTAATCTTTTAATTATTTTTAAAAAAGTTTTAAATTTTGTTTTTTTGAATTTTTTTTAAATCGTAAAAATTTGTACGAATTTAGCAATGGCTGGAGAATTGATTCGTCTTGATGACAAGCACATATTCGTCAAACAAATGAAAATGGTAAGTGTTAAATTTAATTTTTAAATATTATTTAATATTTTTTTATTTATGCAATTTTAAATAATTATTAATTTATTATTTGTTATAAAAGTCTGTAGATCGGATATTGCAATGCTATATCCGTAATATGCATGGTCTTTCATCACCGTTGGTAGAGAATTACCTACGGGAAGCAGGTTTTTGGCACGTGGCGACGGTAGGCCGGGGATGCAAGTTGGACCCGAAACTTATCAGTGCATTGATTGAGAGGTGGAGACCCGAGACGCACACATTTCATCTTCCATGTGGAGAGTGCACTATCACTTTGGAAGATGTCAATCTACAATTGGGATTGCCTGTAACACCCCTTACCCGTATTCGACGCCGGAATAAGGCATGAGGCATTACTAGAACACATACACTTATAAACGTATTTAACCGAGTTATAAAATTTCATCTAAATTAAAACTTTCAAATTTTTTTAACATGCTTTTATAATTCTTTACAATATATCCTTAAAATATATTCATAATAAATAGGGCCTACAAGACCCGATACATACCCATGCAATTCAATGTTTCATTTCCATTTCATTCAGTTCACAATTTCTCATACTCACAATTAAAATCATATCACTAGCAATTTCCATTTAATTACCATGTATTTCAATTAAAACACAATAATTAATAATAATTATATTTGAATTACAGTAATACAAACTTACTAGGCTAAATTGCAGAAATACCATGATACAGGGGCATTTTGGAAATTTTCCATTTCCCTCGACTTTCCACGCGATCTTGATCTAAATTAATAATTTCATTCAATTTATTAATTTAGACAATAAAACTATTCAATTCTTGAAATTTCGTTATTTTTCCATTTTTACAAAATTACCCTAAAAATTTTACTTTTATTCAATTTAGTCCCTGAACCTAAAACATGTACATTAGCTATTTTTAAAATAAACTCATATTATCAGAATATTCACATATATTTTTCCTCCTCCTCCACTCCATTCCACATCCTTAATGTACTTAAAACTCTTAGAAATAACATTTTCTAAAGTTTCATTATTCACCCTTAAGTATATTTAAAGTCATCTATCCGAGTCAAGTATCACTAAATTATTTTTATCTGGAGCTAAATAACTCCAAATTATGCACCGTTAATTTTCCCTAAAACTAGACTCATATATTTTTACCATAAAATTTTCAGAATTTTTAGTTTAGCCAATTGGTACAATTTATTCTTTAAATATTCCCCTGTTTCACTGCCTGCCGTTTCTGACCTCTCTTCACTAAAAGTCAAATATCTCTTAGTACAAAATTCTGATGGTAGTGTCGTTTATTTCTATTGAAACTATACTCATTAAGGAATTTAATCATATAAATTACAAATTACAATTATTTTTTTACAATTTATAATGATTTATCAAAGTTAGAACAAGGGATTCCAAAATCAATCCAACCCTGCCTCACTAAAATTCAAATATCTCAAAATATATAGCTCTTTTACTTTCTCTGTTTCTTTTATGCAAAAATAGACTCATTAAAATTTCATTTCATATCTTATTCACTCTCTAATTAAATTTCCACAATTTATGGTGATTTTTCAAATTTAACCTCTGCAATTGTCCAAAACAGTTTTAGTGCAAGATGTTGATAATCAAATTTATAACATCCTCCTTTCCTTTCTCTACAATATTTTCTATAAATTCTTCTTGTTTCCATTCACTAACATATCAAGAACATAGAACCTTATATAATAAATCCCTACATTAACATCAATTCCCTACTTTTTCAATAATATCAAACTCAAAATATATTGAAATCTTAATTCTTACATTGCTCTATTGATTTCAATCTTTAACTTGATTTTCTCTCTCCTCCAGCCTTCATTTCTTGAATATAACTTGATATTCTAGCTCCCAATAGTCTCCTTATCAATTTCCTCTCTTGGTGGCTATGGAAATTCTTTTGATTTCTAGATGAAAATGGTGAATTTTTGGTGGAAGGACCAAATTGTAAAGAAAGTAAAACTTTCTTTCTTTCTCTCTTTTTCTCACGTCGGTGCATGGAAAAATGGTGGGTTGCATGCTTCTTCATCTTCCTTTTCTTATATATATACTAAATAAAATAATAACAAAATAATAAAATATTATTTAAAAATCAAATTAAAATACTAATAAACTAATATTTATTTATTTATTTAATATAAAATATCTCCAACATCATCATTATCTTCTAGATTTCTCTCTCTTCTAATTGACCATTTTGCCCTTCATGATCTTTTAAAATTCCATCATTGAGTCATCACTTAATTTGGTAAAATCATAATTTAGTCCCTCAAAATTCTTCACCTTTTTCAATTTGGTCCTAATCCATCCATTTTCCGTAGTTTCTAGATCATTCCACCTTTAAAATATTTACACCACTGGTCCTTCAACTTTTTCATATTTATACTTTAACCCTTTAATTTTTCAGTATTTACTCTTGGGCAACAAAATTTTTCTCACTTTTACGATTTAATCCTTTCTTGAACTAATATGTCATAATATACTTTTCAATGTTGACATAACTCCAAAATTTCCCCTTTTTTGTCGCTTTATTTCCTTATTTTATTATATCAAAGATAATATTTTACTGTAAAATTTTTTTTGGTATTACATTACTGGTGGACGGGTACCCAGTCACCGGGTCTATTCAATCTGCCGATTGGGGAGCGGTATGCCACGAGCTTTTGGGCGCTATTCCAAAGAATATTAATGGAGGTCGGATCGAGATGAGATGGTTACGAGACACATTCCCGGATCCGGATGATGATTCAACCGAGCTAGAAAGAATCTGATATGCTCGGGCATACATTATTAAGATAATTGGAGGTTATTTAATGCCAGACTTGTCACGGAACCTCGTACATCTAAGATGACTGCTGAAACTCGTTGATTTTAGAGCAGCTGTGAATTTAGTTGGGGGTCTGCCGTGTTGGCAACATTGTATCGGGAGATGTGCGGGGCGACGCAACCGAATAAAGTGAAAATCGGAGGTTGTCTGTCACTACTGCAGTCATAGGCACGGTTTCGCTTTCCATTTTTACGTCTTCGAGTGGACCACCCATATACATTCCCACTCATAACAAGACAAATTTTATATTAGATTTTACAATTATTACGCAGATTTAAAAAAATTATACTATGCTAAAATTTTATTTAATTAGGTGGAACCATCTGGCAAGTTATGCTGGATTACCTACCTCTCTTGAAGATATACGACTTCTATTAGACCAACAGTCGGAAGCACAAGTAAGTATTAAATAAAATTGATATTTCCATCATGAGCTAGTCGATTGGTATTTAGTGTTTAGTGTTTAGTATTATGTATTATGTATATAACTAATATTTCCATCATGCTCATATAGTTTCAATGGACACCATACGAGGATCCGGTAATTCAGGCAGTAATTCCGGATGAATACCTCCAAAATCCAAACGCTTGGCATGCGAAAGTCGCATTGGTCAACTATGCGACCGTGGAGATGCACCAGTCAGACAGAGTATTACGGCAATTTGGATGTAGACAACCGATTCCCGTAAATAACAACACTAATACGTTCACTCATCTTCAATTTCTATCCTTCTTAGCCTCTCTAATTTTTTTTTTTGTAACTTATGCAATCTGAGGGAAAATTTTGCCTTATTTATAGCCTCAGACCATGCGCTACTGTAGCAAAAGCGCGTCCACGTGGAAGCTTCTTTCAATACTTCTGCTGACAAAGCATCTTGCTTAAAGCATTTTTGACACTGTTTGTTCAAAAAGTCTACTCGAAATTATTTTTTCAGGGGCTACTGTAGCAAAAGCCTGTACACGTGAGAGCTTCTTTCAGTACTTCTGCTGACAAAGCATCCTAATTAAAGCGTTTTTGACACTGTTTGCTCAAAAACGTCTACTCGAAATTATTCTTTCAGGAGCTACTGTAGCAAAAGCGCGTCCACGTGGGAGCTTCTTTCAGTCCTTCTGCTGACAAAGCATCCTTCTTAAAGCGTCTTTGACACTGTTTGCTCAGAAATGTCTACTCGAAATTATTTTTTCAGGACCTACTGTAGCAAAAGCGCATCCACGTGGGAGCTTTTTTAAATTAACAAATAATTTAATTAAGTAACCTTAAACCCGGAACCCTAATTTATTTGAGTTTTTACTTAAAAACCCTAAACCTTAAACTAATTTATTAAAAAATTTTAATTAATTTACTCAAGTAACCCTGAACCCTAATTTATTTGATTTTTCCTTAAAAACCCTTAACTCTAAACCCTAATTTGATTTTTAAAATTTTTTAATTAAATTACTCAAGTAACCCTAAACCCTAATTTAGTTGAATTTTTTCTTACAAAACAATAAACACGAAAACTAATCTAATTTTGAAAAATTTATAATTAATTTAATTGACAAACCCTAAACCCTAATCCCTTATTTGTTTAATTTTTTCTTTAAAACCCTAAACTTAAAAACACCAAAACCCTAACCCTAACCCTAAACCCAAAACCCAAAACCCACCGCAGGAGAAACGGGCAAAATGTGTCCCTAAGGAAGCGTTTTGCCTACTTGGACATAAAGCGCGCCCTTAAGGAAGCGATTTCTTTCCACGTAGGTGAAACGCTTCCTCAGGAAAGCGTTTTTCTGCCATTGCCTCTAACATCGCGCTGACGTGGACACGCTTTCTCGAAAATAGGCTCATTTCGGTAAATAATTATTTACCGGGTTCATTTCGGTAATTTTTTTAAAAAATGGGCTTTTATATGTAATTTAACCTTTAATTTACATCAATAAAATTAGCACAACTTTTGTTTACATAAAAAAAATTTAACCAATAATAGTAAATTATAATTATTACAACTTTTTCCCTTATATTTTATGAGTTCTATTCAAGTAATAATTCTATTTTAAAATTAGCACAATTTTTTTACTTAATACTTGCAATTTAATTTCTAATTATTTTAAATGTGTAATTATCACAACTTTTATTAAATAATATTATAATTATTTTTAAATGTGAATTTAGTAATATGATGAAAAATAAAGGGCATTCTCTCACATCAAAAGTTTTTCTAAATTTTTGCTTATATATATTATAGATATGTTTGTTATGAATGTTATTAGTAGATGTTCAACCTTTCATATTCCTCAACTTTTCACCTTTCATCTTCCTTAACTCTTCACCTTTAATCTTCTTGTAACCCTTTTCTTATTTATGTATTAGAAAATAAGGAGTCTAATTTCCTATATATACAGGAGTATATTACTTTTATCTTCTTGTATTCTTTGCATTATTATTATTATTATTTTATAACAATGTTCCTTTTTACTATATTTATATAAAATGGGATCATTTATGAAAAAACAAAAATATTTAAAATTACTAATAACCATGTTTGGAATGCATTTGGATAAATGGTTGTTCAAGTTCAAATGTATACAAACAACCAATTGTTCAAGTTCATTCTAGTGTCACGGGACTAGAACTTTAGTATGACAAATTGCGTAGCCTTAGGCGATTGCTTGAGTTTAAATCCATCTAAGTCAATCTTACTCTCGGAAAACAAGATTTCTAGAAAAAGAAACCACGAACAAACAAAAAAGCCACAGAAAAATAGTGTATAGAGTAAATTCTTTCAAATATATTCAAAATTATGAATGAGATGATCACAGATAAGGCAAATGTCACTTTTTTTTAGTTGAGCTCTCCTAGATCTAACTATATAAATTGAATTACATCAACAATTGAAATCAGTGTCCATCTACAAGATGAGAGTCATAAGGGGTTTAAATTTTATACATCTTTATCCCTTAAGATTTACAATAATTACGCTAGTAACTTTAGTTTTACTAGAGTTTCACTGGGCCACTAAGGCTTCAAATAGATTAATTTCTCCATATTTTTCACGAATCGGACCAGTTTAAGTGGATTAAATATACCTCGTTTGACCAGTTGACCTCCATTGGACGTTTCTTGTGTATTTATCACGGGCTATGATATGCGGCTCGTGACACTAGTGTCAAATAATATTTCTAATATTTTTATAAATTTATAAATTTTTATTTTTATTTAGATTTTATATATTTTAAATTTCAAAATAATAATATATAAAAGAAATATATATATATATATATATATATATATATATATAAATACTAAAAAATATGTCTAGAATGAAATTTAATTTTTTAATATTTTTTTATTTTTTGTGTCAAAATGTAAGGCTATCATATTTCACTATATTATTTGTCAACAATGGCATGTCAACGTATTTTAACAATATTAGTCAAGTATTCAAAAAAGTATTAAATTTATTTACGGTTTTCAAATTTAGCCACCAATTACATTCAAAACAAAATTTAGAGACCAAATAAATATAAATTGCTAAGTTAAATTACTTCAGCATTTATTAATGGTTTATAAAAATTAGAATGTTCAAACAAAGGATTTCTACATATTTTTTCTATCTAGATCTGATTCAACTCGAAATATAAACCTGATATTTTATCTAAACCTGACCTAAGGGTAATTCAGGCCTAGCCCAGCCCGTCAATAAATTATTATTTTTTAAAATAACACCTCCATCCCCTGGTAATATTTGGCATGGGGCTATGGGCACAACCTTACTTTTTGAATAATTGAAATTATGTTTTACATAAAAGAAAAAAAAGAGAGAGAGAGATTAGACTATTGGTATATTAAAGATATCATTCCAACCATTTAACTATAATAATGGTTTATAAATATATTTTCAATAATATTGTACTTAAAATTTATCATTCTATATCAACGTATTTTTTTTATCTTCCTACAAAATAAAATCAGAGATAAATTAAATTTTATCATCCTACTAAAAATTTTAACTTTTTTTCATAAATATACATTAAAAAACCTTAAAACACTTATTTCTACTTTTGTAACAATTTTGAATGTATAAAATTAAATTAAAATTAATTCAGTAATTGTCAAAGAAAAGTATAAAGAAGTGTTTTAGATAAATTTATTGTATACATTTATATTTTTTTTATACAATGCTTTGATGGGAGAATAAACGCATTTCAACATGTTTGAACCCACATTCTTCTACAATGACAACAACATCAATACTACTAACTAAACTAAGACTCAATCAGTTTAAATGTCTAATATTGTTTTAAACAAGTGTACAAATATCGAACACAAATAATTTAAACTATATATATATATATATATGAATATTCCGAAGTACCAAGTACTACTCTATTTGAAGATTATCAGTATGTGCTAATATTATTTCAACTCTTCATTTTTTTCAAGCATATAAGCATTGTGAATGACACATCCGAAAAATGGATATAAGGAATAACCCTTCAAAAATCATCCAAATATATAATATATATAAACTTGAAAAGAACAAAAAATCGAAGATGGTCATATCGGATATTACCCATATCCGAGGCTCACACCAAGTACCCGGATTCAGCTAAAACTTTCTATGGATCTTGCCAACCTGGTCGTTGAGTTATAAGGTGTTTTCTCTGACTTGAAACAGGTGGTCTTGATCCTTTCTTCCCTTTAATTTCAACATTACAGTCATCACCACCACCATCATTGGACTTGTTTGTTCTTACAGGACTTTTACCAAAGATATGGGTTCGGGTCGTGTGTCGGTTTTGAACCGTGTCATGATTCTTCGACGCCGTTCGTTGTCTCCCTTCGATCTTGTTTTTATTTCTGATCAATGCGTCATTGTCTGAAAATGCAGAAAAAAAGATGAGTTCGAGCATTCTGAATATGTCAGACACTTGTGGACGGAAGGCTGCAATTATACCAGGTTTTTTAGTATAATTTGTTCTTATAGGTCTTTTAGTACCTCGGATACCATATTCGATTCATATCCCAATGTAAGTATCAGATATATTCTTTCAAATATCTTTGGAGGACATATACTCGTATCCGAAACTCAGTGAACTAAAATGTAATTACCAGGACTCGATATGACAGCCCGAGGACGTGGAGTTGAACTGACTCTAATGTTCGGTCTAGTTTCCTCCTCGTCAGCTTTCGTCTTGTTTTGCTCTGCTTCTGCAAGATTATGTTAACACTCAAGATAAAAGATATTCGTATCCGGTACATATTTAAATATAAAGATATCATCTTCCGAAGATACAAAATAATATGTAAAGAGAGTTAACCTTGATCGCACCAGACACTTACTCAAATTAAATGAATTGGGAAGTGCATATAATATTATGTTGTTCGATCCTCCAAATATATGAAAAAGCTTATAAAAATCAAGCATACCATATCTCACACTCACACCTGAATCCAAATATCGTACCATAAATAAAAAACCTACCTTCAGATGTAGAATCTGAATGTTTATCTACTTCTGGTGCATGGTAAGACTTTGGAATTCTTGCTGTGGGCATCGGAGAAACATCATCTTCATGTCTTTTCCCTGTCAAATAATTAAACACTATATAACTCCAAATTTTCATTATTTTCTATATATATGAGATAAAAAAAATGTAATATTTTTAATTAAATAAAAAAATTGAACATACATCAATAATATTGGAATTTAGCAAAACATCAAACATTCAGAGAGCTTTCAAATCATTTACTGGTTTTCATGAGTGGGATCAAACGTAGGATTATGAAACATCCTCCAAATACCCCTTTTAGGAAATAAACATAAATTACATAAATCATTCAACTTTGACCAAGTATCAAATTAATAAAAAAAAACTTTTTTTTAATGAAATGCACCCAAATCACTGAAATATGTTTTGAAAAAATCAAAGGGAAACTGATTTTACAGAGCAATAAAACTTCAAACAAACAGCAAAGAAAAAAATTACCTGGAAAATAAGAATCAAGCATAGAGAGAAACAGAACATCCTTCAAAGACAAAACAGAATCCTTGATAACTTGTTGATCATCTTGGTCTTGTTCTTTGACTTTCACCCTTGGGTACACTGCAAAATCCCCAAAAAGAACAAAAAAACATCAAAACCCATTCCAGAACAAAATCAAACTTTCATGTTTCAACAATCAAAATATCCAAACAAGATGAAAAATGAAAGGGAAAAAAAAAAGGACTCACTTTCTTTAAAATCTGGTTTGTCTTGTGAGAGCTTATTCAGGTGTTGACAGCAACAAAAAATAAAAAAACCACTGAATCAAACACAGAAAACAAGAAAAAAGAAGATAGTACTCAAAGGATGTTGGGTTTTTTTTTTTTTGGGGATATGATGAATGCTATTGCTAGGAATTCACCATAAAACCAGGGTTGATCAACTTTGAAACTTGTTTAAATTGGAGAAAGCATGGCGTGTGGGATCCATTTAACCATATTATTTTGTCCTCTGTTTCTTTTTTAAAAAGGGAATCAGAATCAGATTGAATACGCCTCCTTAAGTTGACCTTTTCCAAATTCAATGGCTATGTTTCTGTCTCTTGAGCTTTTCTACTTTATGCCCACTTGCTCATTCACCACGTGTTGCACACGCGTAGAAATTAAATAATATTTTGAAAAAAAGGAAATTTGTAAATTCAAATTATTTGTTGCTAAATAAATTTTAGATCTTTCCAAATAAAGGTTAAAACTTTATATCTAATTACCTCATCACGTCAAGGCTCGTCTGTAGAAGAACTCACCCGATTGAAGGATCTCAACTGGTGAGCCAATCGAAATAAATTTTAAAACTGATCCAATCCAATAACACAGGTTTAAGCAACACGTTCCAAATGATTGTTTGGGAAAAAATGTGATCCAAGATTTTATAATTTGTTACCAAATATCCCCACAAGTACAACTACCATTCAAGAACTTATGGTATCTGTTAACATCCCTTACAATGATCTCTTTATCTATTGCTCTGCTTATGTACTTAAAAGCTTCGTGACAGTCCTTGCAGATTCGGAGATTCTTTATGATCCTCATCGGTTTCCCTGCCGGTGCGGCTCCGCTCACTATCCCATACGCTAATGCCAACTTCTCACTATGATACCAAAGTGCTTCTTTTTTCTCTCCTTTCCCAACTTCATGCAACATCTCATCCCATACCGGCTTGTAACCTAGCTTTTCGATTGATTCCATTAACTCGGCCAACTTTTCGTAGATTTCTTCGGTTCTCTCGTGCTTCCTATCCCCTGCCATGAACATGTGAACTTCCCCCTTGACTTCGATCCAACTTTTTCCGACTTCCTTTTTCACTCTCCGATCTTTCATCAGTTTCCTCATACCGGCAACCTCAGACCATCTGCCTGCAACTGATAAGACATTTGCAGCTATCGTATAAGCTGAATCGTCGTTAGGATCCAATTCTAACAACCTCCTAGCCATCCTCAAAGCCATATCCGCTGCACCATGATGAGCACAACTTGACAACAATGATCTCCACACTGCAGCATCAGGGTTAAACGGCATCGTTGTTGCAATCCTCTCGGCATCTTCCAACCGCCCGGCTTTGCCCAATGCACCGATCAAACATGTATAATGCTCAAGCCCAGGTTCGATGCCATACTCCAATTTCATCCTCTTCAACCATATCTCGGATTCACCAACCAAGCCAGCATTGTAAAAACCCGAAAGCGCAGCTAAAAAGCTATACTCATCCGGCACAAACCTTACATTTGCCATGGATTGAAACAACTTGATCACCGAACTCGAATCACCTTGCTGTGCATAACCAGCCATCAAAGCATTCCACCCTACAATATTCATCACAGCAATATTTTCGTCGAACACCTTTCGTGCATCTGAAACAAGCCCCGATTTCCCATACCCATCAACCAAAGCACTCCCCACGATCACATTCTTATCGAACCCAGTAACAACCGCGTGCCCGTGAATCATCCTGCATTGCTCCAAGGCTGCCAAATCCGCCACCGCCCGTAACGCCCCAGAAACACTATACATGGTAGAACCCACATTGCTAGACTTCATCGCAGCAAACAAAGACAAAGACTCAAGCGGCTTGGAATTCTGCGCCAACCCAATAATCACCGCTGCATAACAAACTTCATCTCGTTCAGGCATTTCATCGAACACTTTCCTTGCATCAATTGGAAGCCGATATTTCGAATAAAAGTTAACCAACGCGGAACCAGAAAAAGGTTGAGCATTAAGTGAAAGCTTAAAGGAAAGAGCGTGCAAAGAAAGACCGAACAAAAGGCAACGAGGAAGGGAAACGCAGGCTTTGAAAAGAGAAGCTAACGTCCGCTGGTTGGGGAGAATAGGGCAGCGAAGCATGGAGAGGAACAAAGTGAGGGAGAGTGGGGAACTGGAGTGAACTGAAATGAGAGAAGTCCATGAGACGATGTTGGGTGATGGGATTTGTTTGAAAACACGAAGTGAGGAATCGAGAAGGTTGGATTTGGCGTAAAGGGTGATTAAATTGTTGAAAATGGAACGATCAACGCGTGAGGATTTCAGAGCTTGGGCATGGAGGATCCGTGGGTCGGCGATGGATTCTGGTTTCAACGCCGGCGCTGCGCTCGTTGGATCTCCGAGTAAGTTCATGATAATGACGGTGCCATATCTTTCTTTCGTTTTTTCCACTTCGTTTCAAGTTGGCTTAAATACTCATTTAGCCCCTGAATGTGTCACTTTCTTCCAAATTAATACTTATAATTCTTTTCTTGACTTAGTACTCGAACTTTCAAGTTTGGTACACGTGGCACTTTCAAGCAGTGACATATAATAATCATGGTGACATTATAATTTGATTTTTTAAGGAAATTATTAAAAAAATAAAAATTATAAATTACAATATATTAATTTTTAAAATTACAAAAAATAAATTAAACTAAACAAATTTTTATATTAAATTAAATGAATGGAAACAAATTATTATTTTTATATTATTTTTAATTACTATAAATTAAAATGAAACAAAAATTGTTTTCAATAGCTATTAGTCGATTACATTGTTTGGTCACCTGGCTTATGTTGATTTACCTTAGCACAAATTTTCTAAAATTGATTATCAAATCTTTATCATGGAATACAATTTGATTGTTTATTTTTATTTTTAAATTAAAAATCAAATTATTATATTATGACACCATTATAACATTATCATTTTCACAAAAATAAAAATCGGGTATTAACTTGGGATAAAAAGATCATAAGTACGAATTTGAAAGAAAGTGACAAATTTAGGGTTAAATGAAGATTTAAGTCTTTCAAGTAAGAACTGAGTTTCTATTATTAATATTTTAAGGGTTATTCGCATCATAACTCCTCAAGCTATTTTCAAGATTTTAAATTAATCAAGTTTTTAAGCCTAGGCCTACCTTTAAGATATTTATAAATTACATGTATTTATTGTATAAATAATTTGAATATCATGTATTAAAAACTCATAACTTTATTAAAATTTATTTACAGGATATTTTATAAATTAATCAAGTTTTAAAATTTTTAAATAATTTATAACAAATAAGATATACTCATGACTAAATCTATTCATAGGCCTGGTCACCCAGCCTGACTTGAAGGTCCGTCCGAAAAGTGGGAGGGTTTGGGTGAAAATATAAACCCAAAAAATGAGCTTGGGTAAAAAAAAATAAAGCCCATTTTAAAAAGGGCCGGGCCTCGGGTAAGATATTTTTTGCTCGAGCCCAGCCCGACCCGAGTTCACTAAATGCCAAAAAAAAACTTTGCTATTTTTTTGTTATTTTAATGATATTTTCTTGTTATTTTCCCCCTATTTTGTTAAAATTTCACTATTATATTGCTACTATTTTGTTATCATTATTTGGATATTATATAACACTTGTTTTATTGTTAATCTTGTTTTTATTTTAGAGACATTTTTTTGTTAAGTTGCATCTTAGTATTATTTAAGTCTACATATTTTTTAAAATTTATTTCCAATTTGTTCGAAATATGTATTTTAATGTTTTTAGTATTTTTGATGTATTATATATATTTAAAAGTTATGTAAAAAAATAATATAATATAAAAAATTAATATGGGCGGGCTAGGCCCAGGTTTTAACATTTTTATCCAGGGTTGACTTGGGAAAATTGTTAGGGCCATTTTTCGGACCAGGCCTAGCAAACTGGTCTTAATTTTTGCTTGGGCCCAAACCCGGCCTAACCCATGAGCAGGTCTATTCATGACCAACCATTGATTTAAAAAAATATAAATGATGATTTAATGTAGTTTTAAATTTTTTAATAATTTATAAATTAATTTATAAGAATAAAATTTATTTTAAGGAATCAATTTAATTTTATTTAGTGTAACAATACGTGTAAATATTATTAAGTATAGAGTATTTAATAAATAATTGAACTTCTCGTTCTATCAAACCGAATAAATGAGGATATTTAATATTTTGAGGATTATTTATTAAAAAGGGAAAAGAACAAAGTTTCACTTCATTAATGTTTTAAACAAATTTGTTTATGTTTGAAATTTTTTATTATTCGATTATTATATATTAATAGAATTGTTGTTATGCATGTGTTTGCTTTATTTATAATATATTATTTATATTTATATTGAATCATTTTATATGTAAGATTTATGTTTATTTGTTATTCATTTATTATTCATGAAAATTGCTCGTAAATGTGGGCAAATGTATGCTTATTAGTATAGTTTGTTTAATTTTTTTAATAGGTTCTGATCATATCTGTTTTTTTAACGCAATACTTATAACTAGCCATAGCCCTTTCCTAACTCATAAATAGGAGAATAATGCATTCCAACACACTCGAACCATGTCCTCTTGTATTAGTAACAATGTCCATTTCAGTCAAGTCAAGACTCAATCGACTAATTTTAAATTCTTTAACAACACAGATTTAAAACAAACAAATTTTAAAATATAAAAGATTTAAAAAGTGAATAACTTTACAACAGTTAGACTTCATTTACCGAAAAACCTATCTCTTACCCTCTATAAAAAAAAATGTGTGATGTAAATAATGATACATGATCAATACATCAAATATAAATGGCTTTATACACTATTTGACTCTCAAGTTGTACTCATTTTGTTCACTTAATATTTAAAATTTTTTTATCCATTTTAGCACTTAAAATTTCACCACGTTAATCGTTTTAGTCTTCAGAGTTAATGTTGTTAAAAAACCAAGAGGCATGGACCTACCAAAACGTACATCGCATTTTTGAATTATATCAGCATGATATGACATTCATGTGGCTTAAAAACTTTTAAACATACTTATAAATTATTAAAAATTGTAAAATTTTAAAAATAAAAATATTTAAATATTTTAAAAATCTAAGAATATTAAAAATGTTTAAATATTTTAAAATTAAATTAAATATATATTTTAGAAAATATAAAAGTCCAAAAAATTAACAAAAGTATAAAAATAAAAATGATTTAAATAATTAAAAATATTAAAAACACTTAAACATTTTAATTTTTAATAAAATGTATATTTTAAAAATCTAAAAATATATAAAAATTCAAAATTTATAATTAATTTTTGTGTAAATTCTAAACTATTCTCAAATATAAAAAAAATCAAATTTATATTCTAAAGAAATGTAAAATTAAAAGTTGGCTGAATGTTTATCATACAATGACTAGACTTCGATCGACTTTTGATTGGTGTTATCTAGGATTGATCAAAGTCGGGTCAACTCTCAGATCAACCACAATTAACTTTTAATATTAAAATTTAAATTTATTTAGGATATACAATTATTATTTATTTTAAAATTTTAACCAAATATTTGAAATTTTTAATTTTATATACTTGTAATTTTTAATTATTTTTAATTAGCTTTTACTAAAATACATATTTATTAAATAATTAAATAGTCTTTTTAGGATTTTTTTACAATTTTTTTTAAATTCGTAAAATTTTTAAGTTTTTAAAACCATCTGAATATCTCACGAGGCTAGAACTTAAGTCTCGCAGATTGCATGGCCTTAGACAAAAACTTAGCTTCAAATCTGCCTAAGTTAGCCTAATTTTCAATTCGAAGAATTCTCAACGAGAATTCTTTAAAGCAACACACACCAAGTGTTTGAGTAAATATTCTCCATAGTGTTTTTATTACTTTAAAGAAATATAATTGAGTGGGATCGTTACAAGTGTTTATAGCTGAGCTCTTCTAGATTCAATGGTACAATTTAAATTACATCGACGATCAAAATTAAAACCTATCAACAAGATAAAAATTTTACTTAACTGTTCCGTTGAATTATCAAATTTTTAAGTAAATGAGTTTCTTCCTATATTTCATCAAAAATGTTGATCCATGGCCCGTAACAAATATCACGTCATGTTGGTACAAGCAAAAATTTTCACGTCACATGTTTTTCTCGTTTTGTGTGCCTCTCAGTTTTTTTTTCTTCTTCTTTTTTGTGTGCGGTTAATTTCAACCAAAATATTAAACTGTACGAAACTTTCAAGTAACAAAATTAAAAAATAGATATAACTAAAGAGCCAAATAATAATTAATAAAGCGAATATAAATTATAGGGATAAATATCAAAATTATACATGAATTTTGATACAATTTGTAATGTTATACATCAAACTTTAATTTTAAATCATTTCACATTACTTGTTAATGTCAGAGATAGAAGTTCAAAGTAGAAGGGACAACGACAACCAAAATTTAGATATAATGCAAACTGGGTAACTGAAGAAGGTTTAGAAAGCGAAACTTGGAAGTGGTGGGAAGAAGACCAAAGGGAAGTTCCTACTAAACTTGAAGCAATGGGAAAGAAACTGAATCTTTGGGCTCAGACAAATTAGCTGGGGAGGCAGCGTCAAACGAATTACTGGAACACAAGACTTGAAGAGCTAAATGCGAAAAATCCAGGTGAAGAAAATTTGGCAAAATTAACAGAGTTTAAGATTGCACTAAATTTAGAAGTAGACAAGGAGTTATTTTGGGAACAATGTGCACGAGCTAATTGGTTACGGTTTGGAGATAGAAATACGTCATACGTCATACTTTCATAGTGTTGCGCCGACTAGAAAGAAAAGAAACACAATTCGAGAGCTGAAGAACGATAGTTGGTAATGGGTTAAAGATGAGAAGAATATGGAAATTGTCGCTATGGTATATTTTACAGAATTGTTTACAGCTTCTTCTACAGGAGATTGTACTTGAACTCTAATGGAAATTTAACCGTGCATTAATGAAGCTAATAATGTGGAGCTGACAAATGATTTTAAGGAAGAAGAGATTGAGGAGGCAATTAAAAGTATGTCGCCAATGAAAGCTTCCAAAGATGATGGATTCTCAGCCTTGTTTTATCAAAAATACTGGAGTATCGTGGGAAAGGAGATTATGACATATTGCATTCAAGTTCTTAATAGTAGACAAGGATTGGAAAAGATTAACCATACAAATATAGTGCTAATTCCAAAAATTAATTCTCCTCCAAGTATGACTCAATTCAAACCAATAAGCCTTTGCAATGTGCTTTATAAAATCATATCAAATGTCATTGTTAACAGGTTTAGAACACTTTTAGACAAGTGTATTGATGAAGCTCTAGGAGCGTTTGTACCCAGAAGACAAATAACAGATAATATTATTGTCACTTATGAGGTTTTACACTCATTCAAGAGAAGGAAATATGGACACCAAGTATCTTTTGGTCTTGAACTCGATATGAGTAAAGCCTATGATAGGGTGGAGTGCTTGTAACAACCCAAATTTGGGGCTAGTCGGAATAGTGGTTCTGGGACTACAAATTTGACGAGAAAAAACTTTATTTTCATTATATTTTTATGGTCTACGATTTCATGAAATGATTTCGTGAAAGTTTCGTTCGAAAATTTTGACGTTTGGGCACTCAATTTAGTCAAAAGAACTAAATTGTAAAAAGTGTAAAAGTTGAGTTCTATATGTTAGAGGTGTCCAATTGTTATGAAATTTTAAATTGGAGGTCTTTATATGGTAATTAGACCATTGGTTAAGTTGTTGGACAAAAATGGGTATGGTTAGGCATGTTTCCAATGTTTTTCATTAAGGGAATTTTGGTCATTTAGTTATTAAAATGAATTAAAAACAAAATTAAAAGCCAATTTTTGTCCATCTTCAACCCCTAGGCCGAAATTTGCATGGAGAAACCATGGCTAGGGTTTTTCCAGCTTCCAAGCTCGATTGTAAGTCTGTTCTATCCCCGTTTTTAATGATTTTTACGTTTTTGAAATCCTTGTAACAAGATTTACCTATTTTTACCATTGTTTTGAACTAGGGTTTGTGTTTAAAAATTTACCCATGAATCATATGCATGTATTTTGATGTTTTATGGAAGAATATGAGTGTTTGGAGTGTGATAAACGATTTGTACTAAGTAATTTTCGATGAAAATGCCTAAAAGGATTAATTTGTAAAAGTTATAAAATATGTCAAAAGTGTGTGAATAAGTGAGTATTGTGGACTGCTATAGTTATGAAAATGGTTCAGCTAGGCCTAAAATGCAAGGCAATTGAATAAAATTATTTTACGAGCCTAGGGGTAAAATCGTAATTTTGTAAAACTTTAGGGGCAAAATTGTAATTTTGTCAAAGTATGATTTTTGGACTGGAATGAATAGTGTGAAGGTTATATAAGTTAAATGTATTGTTATAAATCAAGAAAGACGAGAAATTGAAATTGATCGATAAAAAGAAAAGTGAGAAAAAGTGAAAAATTCCCGAATAAACCTTTGGAATAAAAAGGGATACGAATGAAGTGACATTAATGATCACATGTGTGGCACGGATTGTGTGTAGGCCACTATGTAAAAGTGAAAGTGATGGTCACGTGTGTAGTACTATGTGCAGGCTACTACGTGTACCGGAATGATAGGTCGCATGTGTAGTACTATGTGCAGGCTACTATGCATACCGGATAGTTTCGATCACTTGTGGAGTACTATGTGTAGGCTAATACGTGTATCGGATGGTAATGGTCACATGTGTAGTACTATGTGCAGGCTACTATGTAACAACCCGGTTTTGACCCTAATCGGAACAGTGGTTTCGGGACCACAAATCTGAATTAGAAAAATATTATTATTATTATGTGTGTTTATTTTGTGTGTATGTGGTTGTGTGAAATTTTCGTGTTTTAATTTCGTCGTTCAAGTGTCCGATTTAATAAAAGGGCTTAATCGCGTAAAATGAAAATTTAGGGGTTAATTATAAAAGCACCTAATTGTTGTTGTCTTTATAACTTAGAGGTTTTATAATGCAAATAGTCCACTATGTAAGTTAGTGGGTGGCAAAGGACTAATATAACCTTATTATATATGTTTTGTTTATAAATTATTAAAGGTTAAATAAGTAAATTAATAAATAATGTATAGTATAATAAAACAAAACATAAACAAGCCATTATCCTCTCTTTTGTTGGCGAATGTTGCAAAGAAAGAAAACATCTATGGCATTTAGGGTTTCGACACTTTGCTAGCTTGATTAAGGTATGAAATTGTTTGGTTTTGATAATTTTACGTTTTGAGATTGTTGCTTTGAATACTTGAACCCATGTATTAATTTTGTGAATTGTTAATGATTTTGAAATGTGCCATTGATGAATATTTGTGTTTTGTGATGTTTGATGATGAATAATGGAAGATATGTCTTAGATTAACATGTTTTGTCTTGGGATTTTTGATGAATTTGAGTATTTAGGGCTAAATTGTGAAAATAAATTTTTGAGGGACTAAAATGGGAAATAAATGAAATACATGGACTTGTATAAATACAATGAAGATTCGGCCTAACTATGGTGTTGTGAGATTTTGTGTAATTTGTGTTTTACGCAATAGGGACTAAATTGCAAAAAGTGTAAAATGTCTGGGGCAAAATGGTAATTTGCCCTTTTATGTGTTTTTGGATAAAATTGAATGATTTGATGAATAAGAGGGTTAAATTTGAATATGTTTAGATCGCGAACTGAAGAAAACATAATTAGATCGGGGAAAGTCGAAAGTAATCGAATAGTCGATCGAGTCCGCGGATATCCGAGGTAAGTCTATTAGCTATTTAATGTCATAAAAATCAGTATATAGGTATGTATATGTGCTGTATTTTGATGAATTATAATTGAAAATATGTTGGTTGAAATAATTAAAAGTATGAGTGAATTATATGCATTATTGTTACATGTTCAATCATAGGTATATACTTATATAGTCATTTGAATTTAGTTAAAGTATGAAGGTATATAAGTATATACATGTATAAATTATTAGATTAATCAAAGGTATGTATAAGGTATACGTATATATATAAAAGGGTTCGAATGATTATAAAAGTATATATATATATAAACTCTTGGATTTGATTTGTGATATGTATGTTATGTTTGTATATATATATATAGATTCGAATAAGCATGCAAAAATACGTGCATGTGTTGTGTATTGAATTTAGATATGTCATTATATATGTATATACGTGTATAAACCTTTGGAATTAATTTAAGACATGGAATTCATGAGTATATATGTGGTATTGAAAAGTATGTTTATGCGTGAGATGAAAATATATGTATATGCAATATTTGATTGGATATGTTTACATATATGAATAGGTACTTAATCCAATTTAGGTAAGATATATGTGTAAGATATTATGAAATGCGATGAATCAAGTATATGCGTATATGTTCTTGAAATGAATTTAGGTATGGAACTTATATATGTTTAAGAAAGTTTCGATTATGTGAATTTATTCATGCAAAAGTCTCGAATGGAAATGAATATATGAGGTTGTTAGTTTGAATGACTAATATAAAGTGATCGAATGTAAACCAGACTTATTGTCTAGCAGGCTGGATGCTGGGTGATATAATTCAAAGCTATGTGCCTAGCAGTGCTTAATGCTTGGTGAATTAATTCAGACTTTACGTCTAGCGTGCTTAATGCCGGTGATACATTTCGGACTATAGGTCTAGCAGGCTATAAGCGATTATATCGAATCGTGTTTTAAAACCTAGCGTGCTAAGTGCCGGTGAATCTATTTAAACTATGTGAGAATATGAAATTGATATACCTATGAATTTTGGTTATATGAAATCGATGTATACATAAATATTAGGTTTTATATGCTTGGTGAGTATACATCTACATTCGGTTTTGCATTTGATTAAACATAATTGTATGCATTTGGTGTATACAAATGATAAAGGCATATGTATATCGGTATATGCGGTTGTTGAATTTATAAATGCACATGGGGATATGCAGTTATTAAATATATACATGGAGCCTATGTGTTTGATAATTATTTATGGATGCAATTGGGATATATATATAAATGTACTCATTAATTTGTATATGATGAATATGTATATATATATATATTGAATGTATGTATTAGCGATGTACTGGTATAAATTCATAATGAGTCTATATATATATACATATAAGTGAATATAATATGTGATTGGTATATATATATATATATATATATATATATATATATATATATGTGTGTATGATCAATTTTATGCACATGATAAGTACATATGTGAATTTGAAAGTATGCAAGTAATAAAGTGTATATACATTCGGTTTTTAATTGTTGATAAATATGTATGCATTTGTCTATAAGTATTTGTTAATATATATATTTTTGTTGTTATGCTATAGACTTACTAAGCTATAAAAGCTTATTTTGTTTGTTTTCTATCCATTTGTTTTTTTTAGATTTTGGAGACGCGTTACGAGCTCGGGGATCATCAGCATAGTCCATCACACTATCGACTTCTTTTGGTATTTTGTTAAATGTTTGAACTCGATCTTATGGCATGTATAGGTTGAGCACGATATTAATTACATTTTGATTGTAAATTATAATAGCTATGCGAAAGTAATTAAATTTTCATGTTGTGATCAGTTTAGTTGCAAAAAAAAAAAAGGTTGTGTTTGTTCGGTAATGCCTCGTAACCCTAATTCGGCGACGGATACGGGTTAGGGGTGTTACATACTATGTGAACCGAACAATACATCATTGATTAGTAAGGTGGTCCACCGGACATCATTGATTAATAAGGTGGTTACTATGTGCTGAATCCACCGAGGATCTATTATTATTCCGAAGTGTTCATCGGGAAATTGACTAAGTGTAATTGAATAATGAATATAGGTGTGGAATTGAATTGAATATCGACTTAGAAATGGAAAAGTGAATTTTGAATTGAATTGTGATTGAAAGTGAAAAACTGAAATTATGAAAGAGTACATTTAGCAATAAAACAGTTTAGACAGCAACAGTTGTGTGACTTTAAAAAATCACAAAAAATGGTGAAGATTGAATTAGAGGCTGAATAATATATGAAATTGAATCTGAATTAGTCTATTTTCGCATAAAAGAAACAGAGCAAGCAAAAGAGTTATATACTTTTAGATATTTGAAGTTTAATTAGATAGAGTCAGAATGAGTTTGGAATCCCTGTTCTGACTTTGAAAAATTGTAAAAATTGTAAAAAATAATTATGGAATAAATTTTACATATTTAGAATCCCCAGTGAATCTATTTTCAAGAAAAACAAATTGAAACAATATCCGAATTTTGTACAATGAGATAATTAATTTTAGTGAAGAGAGGTCAGAACTGTCGAGCAGTAAAATAGGGGAACTTTAAAGAATAAAATGTACTATTTGGATGAATAAAAAATTCTCAAAATTTTATGGTAATAATATATGTGAATCTAGTTTTGGGGAAAATTTATAGATCTTAATTCGGAGTTTTGTAACTCTGGGTAAAAATAATTTAGTGACTCTGACTCGAATAGACAGCTTTGAATATACATGTAAGTGAATTGTGAAATTGTAGTTAATGTCGTTTAAGTGTGTTATACACATTAAGGATGTGGAATGGAGAGGAGGAGGAGGAGAATTGGAAAAAAAATATGAATTATTTGTGTATAATTGGTCATATTCTCGATTATAATCGATAAACGATTGAAAATAAATTATGTTTATTATTGTACACTATTAGTTATAGTTAAAGTTCATGTGAGAAAATAAAGTTTCATAGTATGTGTATGTGGTATACTTGGTATATGATTTGGTATGTAGCAATGTCAGAAATGGTTTATGGATTAACTCATGTTGATAAGTTTGATACATAAATAAATGTGGTGCTTATCCATGCTTATAATGCATATACTATATGTTTATTTGGCTATCATGTTTGGTGTGTATGCTTAGGCTTTGGCCAAGTTGTGGCTGGATTACGCCACATTAAATTTATAAAATTATGCATTGAGATGGTAAATGTCTAGATGAAAATATGCTTGTGATCATAAAAAGGGTGGTAAGGTTTAAAGTTTGTAATCTTTATTAAAATGGTTTATCATGTGGTTAGTCTTCAAAAAGACGAGCTTGCGACTATGGTTGAGTGTAATGTTTATATCTTGTGTGATATGCATAGGAAACAGAGTGGAAAGGAAATGAAATACTAGGTTCATGCTTGAAGTGTAAAATGATGCAAAAAGGGGACGTTAAGTTAAACGATAAATATGTATTAGTATTGAACTTAATGAAATTGAATTGTATGTGAATTAAATGGAAATTGCAAATGATATGATTTGAATTAAATGAATTATTGTGGTATTGAAATGTATATTGGATTGAGAAATTGAATTGAATCGTGAAAATGAGAATCATGAATTAAATGAAATGGAAATGAAGTATTGAATTGCATGAGTATGTATTGGGTCTCGGAAGCCCTATTTGTTACAAATATAGTATTTTGAAATTATAACGTGAAGATTTATAAAAGCAGGTTAAAAATTTGAAGAGTTTAAATTTGAATGAAATTTTATAACTCGGTTTAACATGTTTATAAGTTTATGTGTTCTGGTAATGCCTCGTACCCTATTCCGGAGTCGAATACTGGTAAAAGGTGTTACAATGTGACATCACCAGATTCGGCCATAACGTTTAGACCAGATTTGAGATGTTACAATGGTGCTTTCTACAAAAAGTAATAATTAAAATGGGTTTTTTTTGCGGTGAATGGATTGACTTAATAATGACATGTATGACTATGGTGACTTGTTTAGTTATCTTAAATGGTGAACAAGGTAAAACTTTCAAGCCATCAAGAGGGTTACGACAAGGGGAACCGCTAAGTCCATATTTATTTTTATTAAGTACTGAAGGCTTTTCAAGTCTACTTAGGGAAGCTAAGAGAGAAGGTTTGATAAAAAAGGGCAATGGTTGGTAGGAGTAGATTTGGGCTAACACATTTGTTCTTTGCTGATGATAGTATTCTTTTCAGAGATGCTACAGTGGATGGGGCAAGTAAAATGAAAGTTATAGTAGAAGAATATAAAAGGGTCTCGGGACAATTGGTTTGTAACACCCCAAACCTAATCTAAACGTTATGACCGAATCTGGTGATGTCACATTGTAACACCCCTTACCCGTGTTCGACGCCGGAATAGGGTACGAGGCGTTACTAGAAGACATACATTTGCATACGTATTAAACCGAGTTACAAAATTTCATCCAAATTAAAACTTTTAAATTATTAATGTGCTTTTATAATTCTTTACAACATATCCTCGAAATATTATATTCATAACAAATAGGGCCTACGAGACCCGATATTTACTCATGTAATTCAAAGGCTCATTTCCATTTCATTCAATTCACAATTTCTCATGTTCACAATTCAAATCAATTTCTCAATCCAATATATATATTTCAATCATCTAAGAATATAATTCAAGTTACACGAACTTACCAGGCTAAATTGCAGAAATACCAAAATTTAGGGACATTTTGAAAATATTCTATTTTCCTCGATTTTTTACCCAATCTTGATATAAATTAATATTTCATTCAATTTATTAATTTAAATAATAAAACAATTCATTTCACGCAATTTGGTCACTTTTGACATCTTTACCAATCTACCCTTAAAATATAACTTTTATTCAATTTAGTCTTTGAAACTAAAAATGCAAATTGGCCATTTTAATGAGAACTCATGCTAGTTGAATAATCATTTATTTTCCTCCTCCTCCTCTCCATTCCACATCCTTAATGTATAATATGCTTATATATAACATTATCTATAATTCCACCATTTATTTATATATTAATTCAAAGTTGTTCACTTGAGTCATAGTCATTAAATTATTTATATCTTGAGATACGGAACTCCAAATTAAGATATGCTAAATTCCTATGAAACTAGACTCACATTTATTCTTACCATAATATTTTCATAATTTTAGTTTAGCCAATAAGTATATTTTATTCTTTAAAGTTTCCCATGTTTCACTATTTGATAGTTTTGACCCTCTTCACTAAAAATTAATTATCTCTTTGTACAGAATTTGGATGATGTTTCCGTTTGTTTCTATTAAAATAGACTCATTCAGGATTTTAAAATATAAATTTAAGCCTATAATTATTTTTATTCAATTTTTATAATTTTCCAAATTCGAATAGGGAACCCGAATTTATTCTCGACCTTGTCTCACAAAATTTATTATATCTCATGATTTACAATTCCATTACACCGTTTCTTCTATGAGAAACTAGACTTGATAATATTTAATTCTATATTTTTTCATCCTCTAATTAGATTTCCAAAATTTATGGTAATTTTTCAAAGTTAATCTCTCTTCATTCCAAAACTGTTTTAGTGCAAGATGTTGATTACTAAGTTTATAACTCTCTAATTCCCTTTCTCTATAATATTTCCCATCATTTTCACTTATTTCCTTCACTAATATATCAAGAACATAAAACTTTATTTAAGAAAACTCTACTATAACATCATTTCCATACTTTTCAACAATAACAAACTTAAAAACATATTGAAATCTTGATGTTCTTACCTTGTGCTATTGATTTCAATCTTTAACTTAATTTTCTCTCTCCTCCAGCTTCTATTTCTTGAATCTAACTTGACATTCTAGCTCCCCATTGTCTCCTTATTATTTTTCTCTCTTGGAAGCTATGAAAATTCTTTTGATTTCTAGGTAAAAATAGTGAATTTTTGGTAAAAGGACCAAATTGTAAAGAAAGCAAAACTTTCTTTCTTCTCTTCTCTTCTAACGTTGGTTGCATGGAAAGATGATAATTTTTTCATCATCTTTCCTCCCTTTTGTATTAATCATTTAATAATAAAATAATACTAAAAATCTTAACAAAATATTAATTAAATAACATTTATCTAATTAATTAATTAAAATATCACAAACATCATCATTACCTTCTAGAATTCTCTCTCTATTTGACCATTTTGCCCTTTATAATCTTTTGAAACTCCATCCTTAAGTCATCACTTAATTTGGTAAAATTACAATTTAGTCCCTTAAATTTATTCACCTTTTCAATTTGGTCCTAATTCATCCATCTAGATTATCCCACTCTTAAAATATTTACACTATTGGTCCTTTAAATTTTTCATATTTACACTTTAACCCCTCAAATTTTGAGTATTTACTCTTGGGCAACAAAACTTTTCTCACTTTTGCAATTTAATCCTTTCTTGAATTAATATGTCATAATATACTTCCCAATGTTGACATAACTCAATATTACCCTTTTTATCACTTTATTTCCTTATTTTACTATATCAAGGATATTATCTTACTTTCTTACTGTAGTAATTTTTGGGGTATTACATGGTCAATTTTGACAAGTCACTTGTTTACTTTAGTGCTAATGTGTCTAATGAACAAAAAGAACAAATAGGAGGAATTTTGGGGGTTCGCATTTCTAATAACCCAAAAAAATACCTTAAACTTCAAACAATAATGGGTAGAGAAAAGAAAGATGCATTCACAAATCTAAAAAAGAGATTCATCAAGCGAATAGAGAACTAGAGTATGAGGCAATTGTTAATGGGGGAAAATGTATTCATAAAATCAATTTTACAAGCAATTCTTATTTTTGCAATGTAATGTTTCTTATTACCATTTATGTCGTGAGTTAAATAGCATGATTGCAAAATTTTAGTGGTGTAATGCACATACAAAGAAGGGTATACATTGGTGTCAATGGAGAAAGGTTTGTCGACCGAAAGGGAAATGGGGATTAGGATATAAAGACTTGTCCAAATTTAATATAGCTTTGCTTGCGAAGCAAGAATGGAGACTATTGTCAAAACCAGATTGGTTGTTCATAAAAGTTATGAAAGCATAATACTATTCGAACATGGACTTTATGAATGCAAGTATAGGATCTTACCCATCATATATCTGGTGCAGCATATGGACATCTAAAAGGCTATTGGAACAAGGTTGTGGTTGGCAAGTGGGTAATGGTGTAAACATTAATATATAGAACGACAATTGGTTAGTTGAGCCTGGACAAGGAAGAATTCAAGGACATGACATTAATACAAGATATAAAAAGGTCGTTGATTTAATTGATGCAAATTCGGCTCTATGGAAAGAAGAAATTATCGAAAACCTTTTTTATGAAGATACGACACGAAGAATATTAACCATACCTCTTTTAAATAGTGCTCGAGATGACCATTTGGTATGGAAGGGCCACAATTCTGGCATATATACGGTCAAGAGTGGATACAGATGGCTTAAAGTAGCAGATACAATCGCCAATGATAATACGAATGAGGTTCAAAAATTATTATTCAATAAAATATGGAGCCTAAGACTAGCCAGCAAAATAAAAATTACATGCTGGAAAGTTATTAAAAATTACATGCACACATTATCAAATTTACAACAAAGAAACATTGGAGTACAAAATTTATGCCCGGTATGTAGAAATAATAAAGAATCCATGGAGCACATCTTTTGAAAGTGTCCTTTTTTCTGAACAGGTCCTGCATAATATGGGAGTATCATATGAGAACCAGAATTGGGAAACATGGTTAGCTACGAAATTGTCAACAAGAGATATGTTATATCTAAGAAGAATAACAGTTACATTCTGGGCACTATGGTACAATCGCAATATGGTATATCATAGTGGAACGAGACAAAATGTTTTAAGAGTATTTTCTTTCATAAATGCTTACATTTTAGAGGTTGATAGCATGGGGATTTTCTCAAAAGACATGTAAGAAAAACATGAGTCAATTTGGTAACCAGCAGAAGATGATTGTGTCAAAGTAAATTTTGATGCATGTTTTAACGAGCGCACAAACAACTCTATTTCAGGAATTATTATTAGAAATAGCAAATGACTTATAATGGTAGCAAGCACTTAACCAAATTCACATGTGAGAGATGTGACAATTACAGAAGCACGAGCATGCAATCATGCTTTAATTTTAGCTGAAGAACTAGGGTTTCAGAGAATAATGGTTAAAGGGGACTCGTTAACCATTATCAACAAAGCGATGGCTGTAACAAAAGATGAATCGGTTAGTGCTACGTTGATAAAAGAAAGTAAAAAGAGGATTAAGAACTTTGAATATGTAAGATTTAGATTCGTACCTCGAACAGCGAATCGAGCAACACACAAAATGGGTCATGTAGGAAAACATTTCGACTCCCTGATGTAGCACCAAAAAAAAGTCGCAAGAGTAACAGATCTGGATAGGAGTATGGGTAGAGAAGAAGTTTTAAATTTTTCTGAGTAAAATGATGAAGATGTCACAAAATAGATCTAAAGCAATAGAACGAACAGAGAGAAGAAGAAAAGAAGAAATTGAGAGAGAGAAGCGGAAAGAGAATACTGAAAATACTGATTCTAATTTTCATAACCTCCCCTTAAACTTAGTTACAGGTACATAAAGAAACCCCATAACAGCCTAACATAAACAATAAAAGTGGACTAAAACATATCATTTTAGCAAAATGAACCGCTTAAACTAACGCTATAAACACATCGTATACTAGAATAAGACAGAAGTAAAACGCAGCGTTTAAAACTAAAGAAATAATAGCAATATCGAAAATATGAAATGAAAAAGATCGTTGAAACTATTCCATAACAAATGCCCTCCCCTGAACATGATCATTGTCCTCAAGGATCAAACGCAGGAAAGCAACGTTGAAGATTATGCAAATTCTCCCAAGTGGAATCCTCAAAAAAGGTGTCTGCCCACTCCACGAGAACCTCCACAGTAGCATGGTTACCTTACTTGATTAGGCGCCTGTCCAATACTCGAATCGGTGTCTTGAGAAGAGCTCTATCAGACCCCACTGGTGGTTAGGTAAAAGCACTAACCGAGGACCCAATATGCTTCTTCAATTGGGAGACATGAAAAGTAGAATGAATACAAGCAGAATATGGTAATAACAGTTTGTAAGCAACCTGTCCCACACGAGCCTCTACTGAAAAAAGGGCTAAAATATCGGGGTGACAACTTCTAATTCTTGAACTTGCGCAAAGAATGTTATCGATATGGTTGCAACTTCAAATATACCAAATTGCCCATCTGAAGTTCCTACACTGACCTCCATTTGTCTGTCATCTGTTTCATCCGATCCTGAGCCCGAGTGAGATAAAATTTTAAAACCTTGTGCATAACCTCTTTATGTTACAATGTGTGATCTATTGTAACCACTGGAGAAGCACCCGCCACATAAGGTAAATGAAGGGAGTGGTCTGAATAGCCAAATGGTAGGTGGTATTGTACCACCACTCCACCAAGGGTAACCAAGACGCCCAAGTAGAAGGCTTTTCACCAGTAATGCATATAAAATAACTTTCTAAACATTTGTTAAGAATTTTTGTCTGGCCATCAGTTTGAGGGTGGTAGGCACTAGACATCTTCAGTTTGGCGCCCAAATGTCGAAACAGTTCTTGCCAAAAGTTATTTAAAAAAATTCTATCTCTATCAGACACGATCGACTTAGGTATCTCATGCAACTTATAAATGTGGTTAAGATACTTTTAAGCTACAGTGAAGACAGAAAAAGGATGAGCCAAGGTAATAAAGTGGCCATACTTGGTCAAACAGTCAATCACTACAAGAATGGCTGATTTACCCTATGACAAGGGTAGACTCTCAATAAAATCCACGCTGATGACATTCCAAGCACGATTGGGTATAGGTAAGGGTTGCAAAAGCCCAGGTGAAGCAGAATTATCAGCTTTGCAACGCTGGCAAACGACACACTCCTGCACCCAACGCTTAACATCTTTAGAGAGACCCTTTCAATAGAGCAAAACAAATATCTTGTGACAAGTGGCATGGATACCAGAATGACCTCCCAAAGCACTGTCATGGAAAAGGCTAAACATATGTCTTCGAAGCTGGATATCATTTCCCACTACAATTTTGCCCAATCTGCGAAGGAATGTACCATGCCACTAGTACTTTGGATGCAACTGGGGCTGTGTTTGAACATCTTGACACAACTGATATAGCTTCTTATCTATCACATATGAAGCAATAATGCGTTCCCATACCGTAAAGTAAGAAAAGTCAAAACTACTTTCAGATTAGACCAGTTGATGAGTGTGATCATGAGGTTTCCTAGATAGAGCGCCGACCACTATATTCTGAGCTCTTTTGCGATATAAGATCAAATAATCGTATCCCAACATCTTAGCAACCCACTTCTGCTAGTAAGGTGTAATTGTCTGCTGTTCAGAGAGGAATTTTAAGCTTTGGTGATCTGTTTTAATGAAGAAATGCCTGCCAACAAGATAGGAATGCCATTTCTTAACTGCCAATAGTACTGCAAGCATCTCTTTGTCATAGATAGACAAAGCTTGATATTTGACTCCCAACGCCTTGCTGAAGTATGCCACTGGTCTTTCCTTCTACTATAAAACAGCTCCAACCCCTTGACCACTAGCATCCGTCTCTACACAAAAAGGCTCCTAAAAATTTGGTAAAGCAAGAACTGGAGCTTGACAAACAGCTGCTTTGAGCTGATCGAAAGCAGTCTGCTCCAACACTGTCCACTACTAAGGAACATTTTTTTAATAATGCAGTGAGGAGCTTAGCCAATAATCCATACCCCTTGATGAACCATTTGTAATATCCGGACAATCCAAGGAAGTATCGCAACTCCTTAATAGACTTTGGAGGAGACCAGTCCAGAACACCAGCCACTTTGGTTTGATCCATACTAACAACTCCTTGAGAGATAACATGTTCAAGATACTCCACCTGAGTAGCTCCAAAAATGCACTTAGACCACTTAGCATAAAGTTGATTAGATCTCAACACTTGGAACACCTCTTGCAAGTAAATCAAATAGTCAGCCCATTTCTGGGAGTACACTAGTATATCATAAAAAAAAACAAGAACTGATCTCTGTAAAAAAGATCGAAAGACTGAATTCATCAGTGATTGGAAACTAAAGAGGGCATTGGTCAAGCCAAATGGCATGACCAAGAATTCATAATGGCCAACATGAGTTTTGAAAGCTGTTTTGTACATATCCTGCTCCCATATTTGAATTTGATGATAGCCTGAACGCAAATCCAATTTGGAGAAAAAATTTGCTTGCCCTAACTCATCCAAGAGTTCTTCAGTAATAAGGATAGGGAATCTGTCTTTAATGGTCAGTTGGTTAAGCTGTCTGTAGTCTATACACAACCTCCAACTGCCATCTTTCTTCTTGACCATCACTACAGGAGATGCAAATAGGCTATTGTTGTCCCTAATTATTCCAGTTTGTAATATTTCCTGTATCAATTTTTCTATTTTAGTTTTTTAGACTGTAAGATATCTATAAGGCCTCACATTAACAACCTTAGACTCATCTATCAAAGGAATCCTATGGTCTTGTAATCGATGAGGAGGTGGACCTATGAGAGTCTGGAATATATCCTCAAATTCATCAAGAAGACCTTGCAAATTGGGTGGCAACTAAACTGGCTGCTTTGTAAGAGCAGTCTGATCACAGGAAGCCAATAGCATAGGGCATGGGCCATTACCTACCAAACTTAGGTATTTGGAAAGTTGACTACTAGGAACAATATGTAGTGAACCTGGTACTATGCCTTGCAAGATGCAAATATGTCTCATAAGATTAAATTGCATAGTTAAATTGGAGAAATTCTATACAATCGGACCCATAGATAACAACCAGTGAATGTCAAGCACCAAGTTAAACCCATTCACTAATAGAATTAAGAAATCAGTGGTAAAATTATAACCTTGTGCTTTCCATGAAACTGCTCTGCACAATCATTGAGTAAACAATCGAACCCCATTTGCTACCATCACCCGCAAGGTACTTCCCGATTCTACTGCCAAATTTAACCTTTTAGCCACCTTAAAATCTATAACATTGTGTGTGCTGCCAGAGTCCGTTAAGACCACCACTTCAGTGTGACCAATAACAACTGGAAATCTCATAGTGTTATGTCCCTACAGCCCTTGAAGAGCATGTGATGATAACACAGGAGTAGGACTTTCTGGAATCTGATATGCTAAGTCCAAATGTTCAAAATAATCTTGAAAATTTTCAGAAGATGGACTCTTCATGTCAGAACCTTTTTCCCATAGTGGCTCAATAATAAGTTGGTATAGTTGAGACTTCGAACATTTGTGACCTAGTGAGTACTTCAAGTCGTACAAAAAACAAAGGCCCTTCTTCTTTCTATCCTCCAACTATGCTTGAGACAAAGACTTGGAAGGAATCCTTTGTCCTGAGTTACCACCCACTGACCCTCCGCTGAGGCCGAGCTTCCCATTCCCTGCTGCACTTTAAAAATAGGAAATAAATGTCTCGATGAACTAACTCCATTACTAGTAGCGAACCCCTTTTTCACCGGTCCTAGCACAATATTCTCAACCTGCCTAGCTAAATTGTAACCCTCCACCAACGTTTGAGGCTTAAACAACCTGAGATACTGACTTATTTCAGGTTTCAAATTGATGATAAATATGCTTAATGCATAGGTTTTAGGCAGATTCAGCAGATTCAACAAACTCAAAAATCCATTATGGAACTAGTCAAAAGATCCATGTTGCTTGAGAGTTACTAACTTAGTCATAGGATCAAGGAAGAAGTCAGATAAAAAACGTTCCCTAAGTCCCCTGACATACATCTCCCAAGTCAGTTGGTGCAACCCTCCATGTCTATGCACAAAGAAGTGATGTCAGTCTAGTGCCTTCCCTTCTAGATGCAACATAACCACGCTAACCTGAGCATGTTCACCTATCCCTTCAGTCTTAAAATATTGTTCTAATTTAGACCACCACCCTCTAAAATTACCACCATCAAAGTGTGGACAATCTACTCAAAAAGAATGATTCCCTACTTCCATTGTACCTCCTTGCGAAGACATACTCGAATGACCTAGATCTGGTATAGGCGACACTACTAGGTGTTCCTTTGCTGGAAAACCAGAAGGAGAGCCTAAAATACATTTCCCTTTACCAGTCATCACACCAGTAACTGCAATAGGAGGACTTTGTCCAAAATACTGTTCAAATAAAGAATGGAGCTCAGAATGAAGTTCAGATTGTACCTCCGAACGAACTTCCGACTTAATTCATTCCTGAAAGTTCTTCAAGCGTGCATCTAACTGAGTGAATTCAACTTGCAGTTGAGTAAGCTCGCCTTATATCTTTCCTAATTTATTTTGCGTCCTTGTAGTCACCCTTTCTACGGCCATGAGAATTGACAACGCTATGATACCTTTGTCACGAAATAGATCTGAAGCAATAGAAAGAACAGAGAGAAGAAGAAGAGAAGAAATCGAGAGAGAGAAGCGGAAAGAGAATATTGAAAATACTGACTCTAATTTTCATAACCTCCCATTAGACTTAGTTACAGGTATAATTAGAAACCCAATAATGACCTAACACCAATAGTAACAATGGACTAAAACACATCATTTTAGCAAAATGAACCGCTTAAACTAACGCTATAAAACACACCGTTCAAAACTAAAAAATAACAGCAATAACGAAAATATGAAAATGAAAAAGACCGTTGAAATTATTCCATAACAGAAGATGTAAGAACGAAGTGTAATTAAAACTCAGAGTTACAAAATGGAAGGATCAGAGCAAGAGTTCAAGAAATAACTTCACCAGAAATGGGTAGATCCACTCATTTTTCAAATGTTGGTAAAGATATAAATGGAGGAAAGGAGGCTGACAACTTATTTACCCACCGTTTTTTATTGTTTGGTTGTTGTGTTTGGCATTTTAGGATTTCTAAGGTTTTCATTTGTGTTTTTAAGAGTTGTTTTTATAAAGAATTTTTATTAGGATTAGGGGACAAGGGCCTTAAATGGCTTTTATTTTAACAGGTTGTAGTAGATGGGTGTAATGGGTTTTTTCTTCTAATTAATGCATTAGTAGAAATTAAGTTCAAAAACAAGAAAAAGATAAGGGTTTCTTATTTCCCCCAATAAATCTATTTCTTAATATAGGTGGAAATAATTTTAATTTGTTTTCTTGTTTTCTAATCTAATAAAACATTATGTTAATAATTTATACATAACTTAATAAAAAAATGTGTCACACAGTGGCAGAGCCAATGGGGCTGGCAGGGGCCTGACAGGGACCCGACTCCCCTAAAATGAAAAAAATTTCATTTAGGCTTTTTATAATTTATAAAATTTCAAATTAGTAATGATAAAATTACACTTTTGCCCAATCAAAAATAATAAAATTTTGATTTAATCCTTTAAATATTATAAAGACATAGACTATTAAAATGGAGAAATCATATTTTTACTATCGTAAAAATATACAATTTAATTTTGGCCCTCCAATTTTTTTTTGGCTCCACCATTGGTGCCACATAAATATCGAGTTATTGAGATGTAAAAATTGAACCAAAATTAAAGTTTGATGTATACAAATTAGAGGTGCTCATGGGTCGGGCCAGGCCCAACAAAAAATTTTAGGCTCAATTGTTAGGCTTGGGCCTGGCCCGAAGGATGGGCCTAAAATTTTACCCAAACCTGGCCCAGGTAAAAATGTTAAAACCCGAGCTCAACTCGTAGTAATTTTTTAATATCATTTTTTATACAAAATTTTTAAAAATATATAAATACATCAAAAAATACTAAAAACATTAAAATAAATGTTTCCCAACAAATTGAAAATCAAATTTAAAAAAATATGTATACTGACACTAAGATAGGTGTAACTTAATGAGCAAATGCCTCTAAAATAACAAAATTAACAACAAAACAACAAACTAGTAGCAACATAATAGTGAAAAATCAAGAAGAAAATAGAAAAAAAAAAGTAAAAAAGAAAATTGTAATTTTTTTTACATATTCAGGTCAGGCCCGGGCTAAAAAAGCCTTACCCAATACTCGACCCATTG
This sequence comes from Gossypium raimondii, assembly GCF_025698545.1. Classification (NCBI taxonomy): domain Eukaryota; kingdom Viridiplantae; phylum Streptophyta; class Magnoliopsida; order Malvales; family Malvaceae; genus Gossypium; species Gossypium raimondii. Next base: position 5,320,149 of record NC_068567.1, on the reverse strand, counting down.
CCTAAACAAACCTTTTTCTTTTGTCTAATCTCATCTTTTGGGTCTATATTTTTACCAATCTCTCCCACTTTTTAGGTGGCTCAGCCCATGAGTAGATCTAATACAAATACACCAAATTAATTGATATATATTGCAAATTCTGTCAAAATTATGTACAATTATCTCTAAATTATAATATGCAAATGATTATAAATAATAAAAGGGGTAGCTATATATACCACAATACAATTTCAATTTGCGCAAAAAATCACGGAATAGCGGAACGCATCAATTACGCACCTTCGCTCTTTTTTTCCTCTTTTCTCTCTGTTTCCATTTTCCCTCGTTTTCTCACCGACAATTCTCTTTCCTCTTCTATGTTCTTCAAACCCTCAAAAGTTTAAAACTTTTTTCCCTTCAATTCTACACACAGAAAAAGATCATTTATTTGTTTATATTTATGGGTTAAAGCTTTAAAAAATATTTTTTTTTGAGGAGAAAAAAAATGTATACATTGAAAGATAAAGCAGCGGGAAGCCTTTCACGTTTATTTGCAGATTCAGCGTCTCATCATTCTTCTCCTTCTTCTCCATCTTCTCCACGAGATCTTTCTCAGGTAATTCCTTTATTTGTTTTCTTTTTAATGTATTTATTTTTATGAATCAAGATCTGGGTAACTTATAGGAAATCTAGCTAATGTAGCTAATTTTATTTATTGAATATTTAAAAAAAAAACATGGGCAATGATTCTTTTTTGGTTTTATTTATTATATTTGAAAAATAACTAAAATTTTCTGATTTATGTTATATTTAATTTCATTTAATTCGTAATTATAACAAAAAAAAAAATAGTTTTGATAGCTTGGATTGTGCAAGGACGGTTAATAGATTAAAGAAATGTAACTTTTTTCTCATAAAATTTGTTGTCATTGTTTAGGCTTAAGATAACCCCCTTCATAAATTGGTCTAAATTCATGGGGTTTGTTCTTCCATTTGAAGCTTCAATTGTTTGGGTTTTTGTATTGGGCAAATTAATTAATTTATGCTTCCCCTATATCTCCATGATTTGAAAGAGGCAATAACTTCATTAGCTTAAGTTGTGAATTTTAGTTGTAATGATTTCATGATATGAAATTTTTGGATGTGTAGGCCAGATGGTACACCAAAGGGTCAAAATCTTTGTCTTCAATATTCTCTTACATCATCCCATCACTAAGCTATGGTGAGTCTAAATTGGATGATCATGGAGGTGAACTAAAGCCGGTTCCTTCGCTTCCCGTTAGATGGAAAAAGAAATTTGAGACGCGACATGAAGTCCTGGATAGTGTTAAAGAATACACTACTTGTACAACTGAAGAATTAAAAAAGGCTTGTGAAGATAAGAAAAAAATTTGGACTCATAGTGACAATAAGCAAATTGCTAGAATTAGACTTCGTAGTGAGAATGAGGACTGTGTTTCTGGAAGGAGGAGTACCAGCTCTGATGAATTTCAAGAAGCAAGAGAAGAACAGAGTCCAATGAAGTCTCCACTAAAACCTGATGAATTTCATGAAGCAAGGGAAGAACAGAGTCCGATGAAGTCTCCATTAAAACCTTCTGATGAATTTCAAGAAGCAAGAGAAGAACAGAGTCCGATGAAGGCTCCACCAAAACTTTCTGATGAATCTGTATTCATTAACTATGATTTGTATGAGTTCTTGACGTCTTCCCTTCCCAATATTGTTAAAGGGTGTCAATGGATGTTGTTGTATAGGTAACTTTTGCAATAAGCATTGCAGCTTGCTTTTGGTATTTGATCTCTATTTGTTACTAACTCCTTCAAATGAAGGGCAGTACGTTGAAGCATGGTATATCACTTCGTACACTGATTCGTAAGAGTGCTGAGCTTCCTGGCCCTTGTTTGCTGGTATGTTGATGTTTATATGTTAACAAATGCAATTGTCATTAGAGGTTGTTTCTGAGTCTCTAAATTTTGCAATGCTTAATTAGTCTCTAATACTTGTAATTATTTGCATGGTTTCGTGTAAATTATAGATTACTGGAGACAGGCAAGGAGCTGTCTTTGGCGCAATGTTAGAATGCCCTTTGAAACCAACACCGAAGAGAAAATATCAAGTATGCAACAGGCCTGTTTTGAATATAGTTTTGTTTGCATCATGACATGATTTCTCTTTCTGAATTGTTGCATGTGTGCACTATGTCCTTTCATTTCTTAAATTATATACTGTAAATTTGTTCTTGTTTTAGCTTTATTTCTCTTATTTTATGACAGGGAACAAACCAGACGTTTGTTTTCACAACCAAGTATGGTGAGCCGAGGCTATTTAGACCCACTGGTATGCAATGTTGTTTACTTCATTTCATACTGCCTACATATTATGGTCACATACATAAAGAGAAAGATTAATTTAATATTACATTACTCAGATTCGGGTGTATAAATCAGATATTGATATGTATCTGGCATGAGCATGTTTAATTATCTTCAAGTTTTCTCATGCATTTGGAGGATCACATTGATACACGCCATTCTGACAAAAGCGTTTTCTCACTATTATATTGGATATCCATGCTGCTTCTAAAACCTCCACATCCTAAGAAAATGTTAATCCTTTTGTATTCTTTGTTTCTTTCTTGAAACCATATAGGAAATGGCATGGACAGTTAATAAACGTGTTTAAACTATTAAAATGCCAAATATTATTCAGTGAGAGACTAGTGTCTTCTTGACAAAAAAATTGAGCACCCTGCTCGAGTTGCTGCTGGTTGATTTTCTGATCTCGTATCATATTATCTGAACAGGTGCAAATCGTTATTACTATATATGTGTGACTGACTTGTTAGCACTCGGAGGCGGTGGCAACTTTGCGTTGAGCTTGGATGAAGATCTGTAAGTCAAAATTTGCTGTTTTCTCTAGTAGACGTGTGCCAAGTAGCTTTGTATTATTTTTATGTTTCTTCACGATCGTGATATTATTCTCTCTGAAATAAGATTAAGTGGAACAAGCGGAGCTTGTGAAACATTTGGGAACTTATGTTTGGCGCATAACCAAGACTTTGAACCAAAGAACATCGAGGTAACGTTAGTTTCTTTTGACCAGTTCCAGTTCTAATAATTTTCTGGTTATCTGTTTACTCAACATTAAGCCTGAACCAAAAACTTGAGTGATTGGGATCTCAAATATGGTAAAAGGGCACTACATCTTTAAGTTAATAGCTTAAATGAAAGGTAAAATATGGACATTCGATGAACACAAGTTTTTTACAACAAAAGTTTACCTGAGCCCTTATGTTTGTTGCTTCGTTCATGTATGTCATACGTTGTTGACATATATTTGAACATGCATATAAGGGTATAACCTTCCACAGACACTTAAAGTACATAGATTTTTTAATAAAATAAACATACTCGTATTGACATGCATGCAAATTTGTTTCAAGCCTTAGTAACAGTGACTTACCTTATATCGTTTAATGTATATTTTTGATACTTTTGCAGCTTTGGGGATTCACACATGCATCAAAGCACTTTCAAAACTGAAAGCAAGTGAAACGAGACTTAAAAGCTTATTTATTTTCATCTGAAATGTTAAAAAACGTATGGTTTAGGAGGTATTGAAGCTGCCATTCTTTATTCTTTAACTTGTACCGTCCATGATTTAATGACCTTGCCCTGCATTTTGTGGCTTAAATTGTATTATAGCAAATTGCTTGTAAGTTAAAAAATTATGTGCTTTCTTTATTCGTTTAATATTTATTTCTACCCCTACTCTTAAGCAAAAAAATCATTATGCGTAGAAATCAATTAATTTATTATCAATGTACAATGACAAGACATGCCTAAATGCACAATGTTCATGTATATGGTGAACATGAAGAATATACATATACCATCTATCTACCCTAACAATGCTGGTTTAGGGTACACAATTACAAAATTAAAGATAGAAAGATTTATAAAAATGGTACCAAAACTCGAAATCTAGTAGTCAAAATTGTCTTATAAGTTTCATTTTGCTTCTAGATGATACAGTGACATACATTATGGAGGAATGGTGACATTCATTCCCTAACCTCAAATGTGAATGTTGGCATAAAACTATGGTTTAATCAGAACTTACCATATAAATGGATGGGAAGCACAAGGGACTTTTTTTTCCCCCTTTTATGACTCTGTTGAAGCATCTTCTTCTGGAAGGCCAAATACCCGAAGGTTACGATCCATTGATCCAACTGCTAAGTACCTTGCATCAGGACCAAATTTGACACAAGTTGCTCTACCTGCAAATAAGAATACAGCATATCGAACTCAGCAGAAAATCAAAATAAAATCAACTGAGAGGAACATGAAGAGAATACGAACCTGTGCCGGACAAATCAGGTAAAGTTTTGATGCAATTCCATTCTGCTTTCACGCTGCCAACTTGGTAAACTCTGGAAGCAGATAATTAAAATTAGTATCAACCAACATGTATCATATGGCAAAATAATTCTGATATAATATTTCGGAGAGGATGAGTTTGTGTGTGACTGCAGAGAAAGGGGTAGCATAAAGTTTTATTGTAAGTTTATGAAACACATTCTTTGGAATTTCAGTTAAGAGGCATACATCGTTGCTATTTAGAATCTCTACACAGCTTTACACATCTATTGAAATGTGATGTGCATACAACAGTCCTAAATCGAGTTTTAGGTTCATGGAACCATCCTATATGTGAAGACCTGTATATGAGACCCTGAGAGCACCTACCGTATATCTGAGCCTGCCATTGCAAGGTAACTCCCACTATGATCGAAATCCACTGAAAGAAAAAAGAATAGAATTAAACTGCTGTTGAAAATATAGCCCTTTATAATAAACAACTCTAATCACAAGAAATAAAATATTTGGACGTTCAATTTCTTTTGTCTTTCCTAACTCTAAAGTCCCACGGAAAAATGTGTTGTTGGGACCTAGTTTACAATGACAAAACAGTGAACTATTACATGATAAAATAACACAATTATTGCTCATTCCTTAAAAGAGTTGATATGAGACAAGCTTAACATAGAAGCATGCAATACTGAGTCCGTTGTCAAGATATTACGTACCAGAGTTAGTCGGCGTGTCTTGATCATATAACTCGAAAGAACGGAAATTCTTTAATTTACGTAGATCCCACAACTTAACACCATCATGTGCAGCAGTCTATTTTTAAAAATAAATAAATCAGATCATTTCATTCACGGCTATCAACCTAATGTGAAAATTTTGGCTGATAAGTGCTTACTGCTAGGAAGTAACCATTTTCCGAAAAAGATATGGCTGTTACTGCACCAGTGTGTCCATCAAAGTTAGCAACATTTCCCTATAGGATGATTGAACATAGAAAGTGTGGTTTAAGAAATGGAACTAAAACATACTTAGAAAAAGAAGTTTGGTTCTCAGAACATAGTAAATACCCGACTCTTCACATCCCAAATTCTAACGGTAGATCCTATGGTGCCTGTTCCAAGGATGAGACCATCGGGATGAAATGCAGCAGATGTATAACCCATGGAATTTGTAGGGTCTTCAACCTGCAAAAATAAAAAATCGGATTATAATATAGGATTTCCTCTTAAAGTAAATGAAATGGAAATTTGACTCAAAGAAAAAGAACATTTCACCATGACCTTTACCAATAGGAGAAAATAGTTACTACATATTTTCATTGAAATTCCTAAAGACACTTGGTGGAAAATTTGAAAACATGCTAGAAAGCAGAAGAAACTCACAGTAGTCCTCTATGACTAGTTTCAAAAACTTCACAGATTTTAACTTTTGAGCACTTCATGAATCAGTTAAGCACACCCAAAATTAAAGGTCAATTGAAGAGATTCAAATACTAACATAAGCTATTGTTAACTAATAGGGGACCAATTAATTCATGTACTTCACGAGCAAAAATAACGTGCCAAACATCACAGGTTAGAGAGAGGAGAAAGAATATTTAGGACCTGTGTCAAGCATAAGCCAGAGGAAAGATCATAAAAGCACCATGTTGCATCAAGCGAAGCAGTTACAAAGTAGTTATTTGTGGCATGGACTGTGACAGCTTGCACCTGAAAGGGTACAAGGTAAGCTTATTCTAGTGTTCACAAGATCATAAATGAAATAAAAGTAGAATTTGATAATTGTAACAGTCAATATCTGAGAGAATTTGAATATATTTACCTCAGCTGTATGATCTTTCAAAATATGCCTACAATTGTAGTTTCCATCTTCAGAACCTTGCCAAATGCGTACAGTCTACAACATTCAAAAATCAATAATACAGAGTTGCAAGCTAAAACATAAAATAAAGTATGGAGCGGTATAGTTATGTTTGAATGATTAAAACATGAACACTATATCCTTCTTAGAAACATCTCTTATGGAGCATAAAAACAAGGACCATGAAAGAAAAAGAAAAACGAGAACTTGAGACTTGAAATTTTTGCTTACCTTATCTGCAGAACCACTTAAAAATACATCATTATGAGCCACGAATTTTACACTTGTAACCTACAAAAGAAGACTGGAGTCAGACAATAAGTTTCAAAAGAAAACGCTAAACAGAAGCTGGCCTTTTCAATACAGTAAACAAAACTGACTAAACCTTCTTAGAGTGACCACTGAGTGTTGATAAGATCTCTCCAGATGTTCGACCAAATAAAACAGCATTTGAATCAATCCCACCTGTGGCAACAATGTCCTAACAAGTAGAAGTAAAAGAAAGTAAATTAACAGGCTTTGAAGACTAGCAAAAACATAAAAGCTAGAGGTGATTCCAATTTACATTTTGCATTGTCAGACAAATTTCCCTAACATACTCTAATTCAAGTCCTATAGTGCTGGATAAATCCACTAGGCCATTTTCACAATAAAACAAAAAATTACATTCAATAGATTAGCCATCACCTTGGTAATTAATAATATGAGCAACATAAAATGTTGCACAAAAAGAACAAAAATATAAACTTATCCATCACCTTGGTAATAACCCTTACGTAACTTCAAATTTAACAGCCACACCTTGTTTCTAACAGCTATATTTCTCAGTTCCTTAATTTTGGCAACTAAATATCAATTCCACATGTAACACCCAAACACAATCATCTATCTATAGAGGTGTAGAGAAAACTATATTTTTATTAAAGGGATAACTAAAAGGAGCACCATACCTTTGAAGGATTGATGTCAATTGAAGTGATCCCTGGTTTGTTTGTCTTGTGAAGGGGATGACTAGAAAGTTGAGTATACCTCTCCAAAGCATCAATGGGAGCTAGTGTTGGAGGTATCTGAAAAGAAAACACAAGGAAAACATTGGAGGAAGGGGCAGAAAAGACAATAAGAAGATTTTGTTTACAATGAAGCAGTTAGAATCAACCAAGATAAGTACCTGGCGCTTTTTACGTTGTTGAGACAAAGCAGCATTACATTCTGTTAACTCAGCAATAATACTATCAGAAACCCCGTGACGCATTCTCTTTGCACCAGGGCCCATATCTTCTTCCTCGGAAGCTATGATTACAAAAATAAATTTCAAATAAGATACATAACAAATTAAAGACAAATAAACATTAATGAAAACATACTGAGAAAGAACCTCTCTTTCCATTGCTCACAGCAGTAATTGCGGATGCAGGCAAAGGTGCCTGCCTCTCAGCCTGTGCAAGTAATGACCTGGCTTCATCCCTTTCCTTTTTAAGTCTTGCAATAACACGGCAGGCAGCATCATGCTGTATGAAAATGATAAAAAAATTGAACTGCTTATATTCAGATTAAAAAAAAGAATCAGAACGGGAAAAGAAAAAGCCAATGGTGAGTTAAAACTTGATGTACTTTTATTATCAGATTCCATAACCACATGGATCTTTTGGAGAGATCTTTTGAATAGGTTTACTTTATGGTAGAAGATAAGTATTTATTTGTGAATGTTACAAGGAATATAACTACTCAAAGCTAAAAAAGCCCTTACACAAACACCAAGCTAAATAATGTTTCTTTGTGAATGTTACAAGGAATAAAACTACTGGTAAGATTGTAAAATAGATTTTGACAAAAAGAGCTCAAACCAGATTATCAAGAAGATTTTTGCTTCAATCTAAACTAAAGTAATATATAAAATCTTATGCTCCTTCTAGTGCCATGATATAAGACAACATACAAAAACCAGTAAGTAAAAAGGATTACATGAATGTCAAAATGAAAATTAACCGATATCCCAATTGTTGTTACCTGGTAGAGTGCATGACTTAGCTCTTGCCTAGCTGTATGCAGCTGCTGCTCCAATGCGAAATTGGATAGCATCAAAGCATCCCATTCCTGCAATGACGGAAGAAACGCAACATTAAACACTGAAGAAAAATCAATGTAAACAGAGAAAAACTTTGCCTTTGGCAACTATTATGTAGAAAATAAAAAACGAATTATATGGAAATTATTCATTTCTAGATAATAAAAGAAACATAGTAAGACTCCTATGGTAAAACCAACATCAAGGTTATTACAAGTTAAGATAACAAGAGAAAATCCATTTCCCCACCACACTCACATATAACAAAAAGAAAAGCATGATCTTCAAACTTGAACCAATTAAGACATTAAAAGGAAAAAGCACAAGAAAGGTGTATATATATATATATATATAAAGGATAACATACATTCTGAAACATTCCAAGCATCCCTGGGATGCTAGCTGCTGTTAAAGATCTGGGCTTCACATTCTGCATCAAACAAATATAACACAAAACCAATCAGCTCACAAAGTCACAAAGAAGCAAAGAAAACATGTAATGAAACCAACAATAGTATAATCACCTTGCCGGTTTTGATTGGGACAATGTCCTCCATGGTAAGCGCTTCCCCTGTAACCGGACACTTCCCATAGTCCTAGTTATAACAGCAAAGCAAATATTCTATCAAAACGCAGCTAATTCAGCCAAAATTACCAAAAATCTAAAAGAAAAAAAAGAAATTTCTGAACAAAAAGAGAACTTTCAGGAGAAAAAAAAATCTTTTGCAATTTTCCAGCTTGATCATTATCCTCTTTTTGGTAAGAAAATGAAATTTTCTTGGAAACAAAATATAAAACCTAGAAAAGTTTTTCAATTAAGGGATAGAAACAAAAAAAAAAATCGAACCGCAATGTGCCGCTCGATTAAGCGTTTCTCATAAAGCAAGCCGGATTTCTTGGAGACGACGGGATCTTCCGGAAGCTCGCCGGAGACTGCACGGAGAACCAAAATATCCTCTCAGATTAAAAATAAAAAGACAGCTTTTAACAAAAGAAAAAAGAAATAAATGAGAAAGAAATAGAGAGAAAAAGAGCTTACTTGGACAGTTCATTTGGAGAAAAACAAATTAGGGTTTTGGTTTTCTTCGATTGGGAAGTGAAGGAACGCTGCTGAAAAAAAACTGGAAAATTAATGGCCGTATTGGATAGGCGAAACTAAGCAGCACTTAGACTTGAATGAGAGTGAAAGTGAACAAAAAAAAAAAGAGCCATGAGAGTATAACTTATTAACGGGCCGGTTTGAGTCGGATTAAGTCAATGTTAAAAAGCCGATCGGACCGAGCATTTTTTTTATAAATGTTTCTAATCCATATTTAAATTATCCGGCCATTAAATTTTTTTTTCTTAATCAATCATTTTATTACACTTGACAATTATTAACTAGAAATTACAAAAAATAAATAAATATTAATTTTTAAGTTTTTTTTTTTTAACTTGTAAACATATTCACCTCTACATATTGTATAAGATAATAATTGTTTTATTTCTTCTCTTTATTGCATTTTTTTTCAATCCTCTAATCAATTTTTTCTACTCGGCTTCTTCTTTGTATTTGAATTTCAAGTCTTATCTGAGTTTTTTTCCATAATAGAAGTTCAACTAACATTACTTACTTTATACAAAGTAATGGAGAAAACAAAGAAAATGCTATTTTAAGGAAAATAATATATAAATTTTGAATTGAGATGAAAAAGTAATTAAAATCGAGGTTTAAAAAGGAAAAGAAATTCACTAGAATTTGGATTTTGTTGTTGAAAATTAGGTTTGGATGAGTTTTTAAACGGATTCTTGAATGTTTTGTCATTGAAGTTCTTAGGTGAAGAACAAATGAGATGAATATGCTTACAAGAAAATAATATTTAATCTTGCCGAACAAGTTGAATCCGTAGACTATACTTCTTCTATTAGACGGGTTGTTTAGCCCTTAAAAATTGCACATAGCCACAAACCTCTTGTATTCTTGTTTTTCAATATTAGTAAATTTCTCCTCATCTGCTCGTGGTTTTTCTCTATAAAGATTTTTCACGTAAAATCTGTGTGTTTTTATTTTTCGTTCTTATTGTTTTGCGATCATTCCTATTGCCATTATCGACATATAGTATAACAAACTTTTTCGGGATATTTTTTTGTTAAAAATTGCCACTTGCCGTTTTACAAAAATTTTAATTTTTCACCGTGCAACAAACTTGTTTTCTAAATCGAATTTTTCCAACAGTACAGAGCTATACTGAGCTAGTGAAGGGGCTGATAAGACATATATAAATTTGGCTTAAATAATTTGTAATTAAGTTCCAACTCTACATATTAATCATAAACTGCTACAAAAGCAACATAGATTATGCTTTTATCCAATGACTTAATTATATATGTGTTACCATCGTAGGATATTTTTGATCCCTTGAGGTTAAATCCACTCACCTAATCTCATCCATTTTTATCTCGTGGTTACATTTGTATCTTCCATAATGAAAATGACAATTACTTATAAACAGTAGTGATAGTCATTCGCCCCAAATGAATAATCAAGGTCACATTCCATTTTCATAGTTCATGCAATGTCATTAAGAGAATATCATTAACTCTTTATTCAAGCTATGAATTCCACTATTGTGAGTGAAACCATGCCATACATAAGTCATGCACTCAATATATTAACTTTTGACCTACTAGTTACATATACAATATCAACCACTTACTCAACAATATCTACGTATAAACCATACAAAGGAGAACCCAACATCTATTCTTAACGAAATAGTTGTGCTATGCATATGTATGTCTATGAAATTTGACTCAACAAAGTGTTTCTCTTAACAAGATCGTGATCCACGAAGTCGTACCACAGTGATGGATGGAGAAAGACTCGATGAGTGAGCTACTCATAACATACACACATTATTTATTTATATTTTTGAAGATAAATTTTTCATATTTTTTTTCGAAAGATTTAAAAAAAATTAGGGTTTTTTTAAACATGATTGTTACTCCATCCAAGGTTCGAACTTATGCATGGATTCAGTTGTTTTTTTATGTATTAAATCCTTTGGAACAAAAAAAAATGATCAAGAAAATTTAAAAACAAACAAAAAAAAAAGAGTCAAAATCAACTTGACCTAATAAAACGGAGCATACGGTATTTCTTCTACTGTACTTTGTACGGTTTGACCTAATATAAACGGAACTTACGGTTCTTTTTACCGCACTGTACGTTCCGTACTCGTTGGCGTTATCCCCGTATGTTTCGTGTGTCAATTCACCAAACTAATCCGTACGGTATTTCTTACATAACTAATTCGTATCGATTTCAGTATATTTCGGTATATAATCTCGGATTTACGGATATTTTTTCCAACGTATCATTGTTTTTTTTTTTTTTTCAAATTCATTAGTCTCCGTTGTACTTACTGAAAATATAAAATTATAAATATTTTTATTTAACATTTAGAAAACTTTAAAACACTAAACCGAATGATTTAATATTTTTAATATTTTTAACACTTTAAACACATTCATTGAATAAATAACTTAAGGTAATTAACAAAATATATTTATACATACTGAAAATCTCATTATATACAAGATTACTAAGTTAAATTTTGCAAATAAAATTCTGGAATATATAATTGATGTATTAAACAAATTAATGGGTTTATAATTAGAGGGAAATTTTCAGTTTAAGAAAACAAAGAAACTTGGTTGAAAATTCCAAACAAAAAGCCCAAGAATTGGGTAAAAGCTTTGGTCAGCTCAATTTCAGCTTAGCCAAATAACCCCTCAAAAAAAGAAAATCAAACTTCCACGTCATCCAATATATCCACATGTCCTCAGCTTAAAATCCCACGTCACAAACATTTTCAGATAATCCTTTTTATAATATTATTCGTGTCTTGTTTGTATTTTTGAAAATGATAGTGAGTAAAAATCCATGGCTCGACGTAATTTTCGTAGAGGATAGGAAAGAGAGTGCCAGGGTGGCAAACCCAGTTTCAGACATAACCCTAAAACTTCTCCAAATCTCTATATATAAACTTAGCTTTTGTTACCCCAAAAAAAAGAACTTCCGTTTTCCTTTGCTAATTAACTCTCTCTCTTTTTCTTCTTCTTCTTCTTCTCAACTCCCATGAAACAAACCTAATTTTTGTTTTTATTGTTCTATATTTTCATGAACTAAAAACAACAACAACAGCATATGTTCTTGTTTCTTCTTCTTCTTCTTCCTTATATCTTTGTTCAAATTTTTTTTGTCATCTACTTTAGTTTTTCACTAAATTTTAAGGTTTAGGGTGTAAACTTTGAATAGCTTTTTTTTTTTAAGTTTATTTCTTTTTTATTTGCCAATATTGAAGCTTTTGATTATTTGGGGTTCATTTAAAACAATGTTGCGAGACATGATTCATCCACAAGAACAGCAGCAGCTTCCCATTGTAATTCTCCGATTTCTTCTTACATTTTCATTTTTTTTTCATATTAATATTTAAAAAATAATAATAATTTCCTTTGAGTATTTTGGATTTACAAGTAATTTGTTTTGTAGATAAAATTTCTGGAAAAATTAAGTGATTATCTGAAAAGTTTACCATTTAATTAATAGGTTTTCATGCATGTTACCTTTTGAAAACCATTGTTTTTTTTAATTAGGTTTTTTCTTTCAGGTATTTACGTTCGAAATTATATACCAACTTAGAAACAAATAGTTTTATTTTATTTTTATTTTTATATAACACCCTCAGAAACAAAGATTTTCATGCCTTAAAGTTTGCTTTTTTTGGTAAAAATTAATTCTTATTTCAATTTTTTAAAATTAATTAAAACCATGCATAATTTTACGTTTGAAAACTGTCAATATCATTTTTAATTAAAAACTTTTTTTTGCATGTTTTTTTATTACAGGACGATATATCGAGCCCTCTTAGTGGTCCGATTTTCTATTTTTCCGACGCTGATTTATTCTCCGACGCCGGCCTGCAAAGCTCGGAGGTCACTTCGTCTAATTGTTGCTTCGACGAAAGCTCTAACTACAACGATAAGCTCACCAGCATGCCACCATCAGGGACTCCCACTGCCACCAACACCACCACCGCCAATGCCGCCGCCACCACTGACACCGACAACACCACCCCCATCCCCACCACCAACGATAACAACAACAATCTCTCCATAATTTTCGACTCGCCGGACGAGATCGACAACGACATTTCAGCTTCCATAGACTTCTCTCAATGTCAATCCCCTTCTTTTTCAGTTCCTCCCTTTTTAACTCAACAAGATCATCACCAATTCGACCTTCCTTTAGTGCAATCTCAAATCCAGTTACCCGCCGAAGTTGTCGACGGGCTCTCCCAATACGGAGGCGGTGATCATTTTCATCATCAAGGCTTTGTTGCGGCGGGAGCTCCTCTTATGGGTCCGCCGCCGCCGTTTCCGTCCGTATTCGATGATGATTGCTTGTCTTCGATGCCTTCTTACGTGCCTTTAAACCCTTCATCTCCTTCTTGCTCTTTTCTTGCTCCTTCAATGGCTGCGCCTTTCATGCCGACGAATGCTTTGACTGCCGATCATAATTCTGGGATTTTCGCCGCCGGGACCATTCTTACGGCTCCTCATGAGATGTTACCACAAGACTTGGAATTTCAAGGTGATACTGGTGGAATTTTCTGCCCGGATTCCATGCAACGGATTCTTAAACCCGGAGATTTACAGGTAAAATATGATTATTTAATTTTGGGTTAATTTCACAGGACCTCCCTAAACTCTTATTCAAATCCTAGATTGATCCTCAAATTTCTAAACATTCTAATTGAATCCTTAAAATATTAGTACTTTATCAACAATATCCTTTCTTTGATCGACCCATTAACCAAGCCGTCAAATGGTAGATTGAATGAAATTTTAAATATTGTGTACCTATTACATAGACAGCTTAAACATCAAATTATCTCACAGAGTAACTATACATATGTTTAAAATTTTATCTATTTGTTTTAAATACACTTTACGTTAAATCCAAATCTAAACTAACAATTAGATTAATTGAAAAACATGATTGATACGATAAAACGTTTCTAAGACTTAGTTTAAGTTTCATCTATCAAATTAACCCTTTAAATTTTAAATTAATCAAACGATATTCAAAAACGTTGGAGAATCATATCCATAAACCCATATCTAAAAATACATCAAACATTTGACTGCTCATATCCAAATGATCTAATTAATGCTTGCTTTTAGTATTGAAGATAACTATATATATAATACATATATTATTCTAATTTTTCAATTAATTAATTAATATTTTAACTGTGAATTGTTGAAAAAAAAGGGACTGAGCTGTGAGAATCAACAACTGGTTGGAGGAGCAATGTGCTCAACACCATTACCTACAGAGATGTCAAGTTTAGAAGATTCAACATTCAACAAAGTTGGGAAACTCTCTGTTGAACAAAGAAAAGAAAAGATCCTTAGGTACATGAAGAAACGTAATGAAAGGAACTTCAGCAAGAAAATCAAGGTACATACATGCATACACACATATACATGCATGCATCGACATAAGGTACTGATATATATATACATATATGTGAATGTATAGTATGCATGCCGCAAGACATTAGCTGATAGCCGACCTCGAGTGAGAGGAAGATTTGCTAAAAATGATGATTTTGGTGAAACCCAAAGGCAAGCTTCTATCAATCATGAATATGATGATGATGACCAAGTAAGTTCTTTCACTTTCTTCATATATATATATATATATATATAGTACATCAGATGATGACATGTGTTATTAGTTCAATTTAGTCTTTCTAAAGAGATTAAGTATTTGATAATTTTATTCAACCTTCAAAAACACGAAATTATTGCTTTCACTCTTTATGTCGTCGTTTAATTTACCAACGGTGCATATAATTATACACTATTAGTGCATCAAATATAAAGCTAATACTATTTTCTTTTTCTTTTTCCGGATTCGTGTCACGCAGGTGGTTGTGAAAGAAGAGGAAGACATGGTTCATTCCTCAGACATTTTTACTCATATCAATGGTGTCAACTCTTTCGAATGCAACTATTCAATTCAGTCATGGATTTAAATAAAACAATTATATATATAGTTTTCTAACACAGATTTTTGTTTATGCAGCATTTGATCAGTTTGATCTTAAGAAATTACTGTAAAAAATAAAGGAATAATTGGGTCCTTTATAAGTTACTCAGATAAGCAAAGGCAGGAAAGGGATACCCTAGATACATAGTAAATAAAATTGTGAAACATGTACCTTTGTTTTGTAGTATAAAATTGAAATTTCTTCAAAATGAATGAGATTTTGCATTTTTGTAGTCAAATCCTCCTCTTTGGTTTTGTCTAATATTCCTTTACACCTGCTCTTAACTCATGAATCGAAATCGATTAAGATAAGGACCCTTATAGCAATTTTTCCCTTGCATTTTGGGCATAGTCCCAATGGGCTACAAATTCTTATGCTTCAACCAACTCAATAACATAATTTTTAAATTATCAGATTTAAATTTTAAAATATGAAAATTAAAGGAATTAAATTTATATTTACGATTTAAAGTATATTTTATCTTAAAAATAATGATACGGGTCTTCGGGCTGATCTGGCCCAAGTCCAAGTAAGAGAGAGAAAAATTGGGTTGTTATTTAGCCCATGGAACATTTTGCTTAGACCATATTTTCAATAAAATATTTTAATATTTAGTTATATTGATTTAATTATATAAATTTATGAATATTTCCCTTTTATGTTGAAATAAAGAAACATTCTAATGAGAATATACCATGATATTGAAATATTCAAAAGGTTTATATGCTTTAATTCAAAAGTTCAACGAATATTATTACACTATAAAAGAAAGAATAAAAAAAAGTTGACTTTTACTAGTGGTCCATAATGCTTTATATTTTCAAGCGCAAAACTTATAATTTAAGTTAGTAAGCGAAACATGTCATTAAGTTTGAAATTTATACAAAATTTTTAAAAGTTTAAGGGTTTGTTTAAAATTTTAAATAATTTAGGGCTTAAAATCCCTAAATTTTGAGGGGTTTAATTAATATTTTTTTAAAAATTTTAAGAGGTTTTATAAGAATTTTCAAAAATTTTGAACAACAAATAATCTCATTATAAGTTCTGATCATATATGCTCTTTTTTGACACAATACCTAGAACTACCTATAGCCCCTTCCCAACTCATAAATGAGAAGATAATGTGCTTCAACACACTCGAACACACATCTTCCTACATTGACAACAATATCAATGCCAGTCGAACTAAGACTTAATCTATTAACTTAATTACAATTTTTAAAAATATTAAGATATTTTTCCAAATTTTAGGAGACTAAGGTCTCATCTAATTCAAGACATAGATATAATACGAAAATAATAACCAGAATATGATATGATTAAAAAATTTAATGCATACTTTAATCCTTGAAGTGTATTGTTTTTTCCTTTGGTCCTTAAAGTTTTTTGGTTTATTTTGATATCTATTTTTATAAAATGTTCTTAGTTTTATCATTTTGGCATTAAAATTAACGATTGAGATATCTAACCAATCATATGTTATCTCATGTCATATGATGACATCATAAGATGTCATAATCTGAAAAACATTAAAAATCTTTAAAAATGTAAAAGAGAAAATATACCAAATTATAAAAATATAAAATTACAAAATTATTTAAATTATTAAAATGGAAAAAGATATAAAATTACAAAGGAATATAAAATTTACAATTTTTAAAATTTATAAATTACATCTGCTAGAGCTTGAGTATGATATCATTGTCTCTTGGAAGGATGTCGACGACAATAATAGTTTTATAATTCAATTAATCAAAATTTATAATTGGTATATCTTTTAGGTGATAAATTTGGATAATTTTTTCAAATTATTTTAATAATAAAAATAACATTATTTCAAATAAATAATAATTTCAATTATTCCAAATATTTTTATTATCTCGAGACAAAAGACAAAGTACTTGCCTCTAGATCAATATCTTAAGAGCTATTGTTGAATGTTTGGTCATTCTAAAAACTTTGGTACAAAATAAAAATAACAGGATGATAGATGAAGGAAGGTTACTCCAAATATTAAATATGGAGCCGAGCAAATAAGCATGTTGTCAGTATCATTGGTAATAAATTGATTTAAAATATTAAAATTTGATGTAAAATGTTTATTCAAAATTTTTAAAATTTTAAAATATTTTTTTGATTAAAATGGTTTGTATTACAATCTACAATACTAAGATACAACTTTTTACTAGTTTTAAAAATTTTAATAATTTTTTTACAATCTTTTATGATTTCTAATAAATTTTATTTTTTACAATATTTTAGAATTTCTAATAATTTTGTAACTTTTAATCGTTTTTTTATTATTTTTCAAAATATTACAAAATTGATGTAAAATGTTTAATCAAATTTTTAAAATATTTTTTTATAAAAACTGTTTGTATTACGACATACAGTTTTTTTTATATCAAGTTTTCAATATTTTAAATGCGACTAGCAAAGGTATATTTTATTCTAAGATACAATTTTCTTTTACTAGTTTTAAATTTTTAATAATTCTTTTACAATCTTTGATGATTTTTAATAATTTTTTACAATATTTTAGAATTTCTAATAATTTTTATATCGTTTGATATTTTTTAATAAATTTTATTTATTTTTATAATTTAAAAAATCAAACATATTTTTTGTTTTTAAATAAATTATTTAATATTTTTAGGTTCTTTTCCTTGATGATGATGCTATTATGGTTCACATGGTAATTTATGATTGGCTAGATATTCTAATTTCCAACTGATTCTTTTAACGTGAAACGGACTAAACCGAAAACATCTGATAACATTAGAGACCAAATTGGGGACATTTGATAACATTAGAAACTGGAGTGGATAAAAAAAATTCAAGGACCAAATAAAAAAAACTATATACTTTAAGGACTAAACTATGTATTAAACCTCAAAAAATAATAGTATAGAAATATGTGAATGCCTCGAAAATTATTGAAGCATATAATATTTTCTGAAAAATGATACAAGAAAAACAAACACAATTGAAACAACTTTTATCCATTATGATGATTAGGGTTTTGATTATCGTTAATTAGCATAATGATTGTAAATTAAGAATATCCCCGCCCCTAACATATCTAAAAAGTGGATAATCATAATAAATTACTTCAATTATATATGACTTGGAAGGGGGCATAATCGAACCCTAAGTAATGATTTTGAAAAGAAGTCCTTGGATGCAATAATTTTGACTCAATGGGGGGGTTGAAATTTTTGAAAGGCTTAGAGGTTAGGTATGTTTTTGGGACGATAGACATTGGTTGATTGGTTCTAACAAGACAACAAAAGGATGTGTTCATTATTTTCAATAAGGTTGTTGGTTAGCCGGTTCCTAAGAACATCCAAAACCTTGCTTCGCTTTAAAAAATTCATCTCATTGAGTCAATAATTGACTAATTTATGATCTTGTAGGACCCATTTCCTTTTTTTTTAAATTAATTATTTTTTGAATATTTAAATTTCTAGGAATTTGTGAGAATAAGCAATTAAATATATTAGTTAAACAATGTTGGGGTAAAGATTTTTAGGGTAATGAATATCTAGTCGGATTATATTTTATCCATTTTATTAAAAAATGGTTAAATTAGCTTATATATATT
The DNA here is from genome assembly GCF_025698545.1 of Gossypium raimondii. Lineage (NCBI taxonomy): Eukaryota > Viridiplantae > Streptophyta > Magnoliopsida > Malvales > Malvaceae > Gossypium > Gossypium raimondii. Next base: position 5,301,162 of record NC_068567.1, on the reverse strand, counting down.
AGATCAATGAGTCAACCGGTCATTCTTCTAAAAATTCTATTTATTTTTATTGTTAAAAATTGGTCATTGTACGTCAACATGAGATATATGTGGCATGATACGTATCACTCTTTGGTTATTCATCAGTCATGCTAGTTTCAACAATACAAATGGATCGATTTTTTAACAAAAATGAACACTTTGCTCATTTTTTGAGTAGAGGGGACTTTAACCTACTTTTGGGTCGAGATAATTTGAAATTTTTCTTGTGAATCGAAACTATTTTTTTGTGCTAAAAGGATTTAAATTAAACTATTAATTTTTGAAGGGACCAAAATTAAAGTTTATCCATCTGACCAAGAATCTAAAAAAGCTTAAATTAAATCATTACTTTTTTTGGAAAGGGCCAAAAATTGAAATTACACCATTTAATCAAATGCTAAAATGATTAAAATTGAATTATTAATTTTATGGAGGAGCAAAAAGAAAATCTATTTAATCAATATGGGCCAAGGCTCTCGTCAATTTTTAGCCTCACCCTCAACCTCGGACACAGAGAAATATAAAACCAGCCTTCTTTATAAGAGTCACCCGCTATAATATCATTTCGATATAACAATCAGATTTTAAGAATAATCGATTTTCTATGTTTTATTTTAACTTTCTATAACATATTTTCACTTATAATAACATCCGAAGTTATAAAGTACATTCTTTATTAAATCAGTTCTCTAATATAGCATATCGTTTAAAATTTTAAGTGCAATTATAGTTATTTTTATAAGCAAGATTATTAATTATATAATTTATTAAATAAAATGATCAGAAAAAGATGTATTGATCATATTTTATTAAATGAAAATAACTTTCAACAAATAAAATGAAAGATATCAATTCAATAAAGTATTAAGTTCCCGATTAAATATTCTATAAAATTATAAATTGACTACTTGAATTTAACAACTCATGATTAATTATTTAATTTAATTTGATAACTCGTAGATAACTCATACCGTTAATTAAACGTGTTCTATTCATGTGAAAAAATGTAAAATAAAAGATGCATAAAAGCAATAACGCACCTACTATACATGTTTTCAATGTTGTTGATTTGATTCTCGCTTTCTTTATTTGATGAAAATTCACGATATTAGTTCTATGGTAGGTTTACAACAATTACGTCTTTATAACACGTAAAATATTGGTAAACAAGTGAGGTTTTCATTGTATAATTTTTTAAAATACTAGATTGTATTTTGGGGGGCACAAATTGCACTATATGTAAACAAAATTGATAATTTAAATATTTTGTCTTTGGTGCCATTGTCTTATTTGTTCAAAATTTGAAATTATATTATTTAATTGGGAAATCAACGACAGACCCTTTGAATGATTGAAGATTCTATGCCTTGTATTTTACTTCAACGAATATGAATAACATATATAATTATGGGACAAAAATGAAAATTTGCAAGAATACTTTCGCTTTCATGTTGAATGAATTGATGTAAACAGAGGTATGGAAATTCCATAGGGAGTAGAAGAAGACTTGTAACTTGTGCTTTGGTGCAATCGTCTATGACCTCGACTTGAGGTTCAACCGGCCACGTCTTTGAAAAATTAAATATAAAAATATATTTTAAAAAATTCAAGGTTAAAATCAATCAATTTAGTTTTAATTCGATTGACATGAGTATTGTTACTAATGCAGGACGACGTGGGTTCGAGTGCACTGAAGTGCATTATCCTCCTATTTATAAGTTGGGAAGAGGCTATGGGTAATTTTAGGCATGGTGTCAAAAAGAGTAAGATATAATGACCCTAAATATAATGAAAGATCTTCTTCTTTTTTTGTTAAAAATATAATTTTTCGAATTCAACTTTTTAAAATTTTTGGTTCTAATTATTTTCGAATTCAATCCGATTTTGACAATATTCATTTGGCGTGATATAAAGTAAACATGTCTATGGATCAAGTCGAGTTGGATCATGGCCTGAAATTTAGAAAAGAAAATTGACCCACCCCTTTCTGGTTGAATTAAAAATTCCAAATTTATTATTTCAAAAAAAATTCAAAAAATTCATATTAATTTTTATATATTATAACAAAATTTAATTAAAAATATTTTTATTATTAAAATAGCAATTTAAACTAAATCAAGTAGCTACCACCATTGAATAAGTTTATTATTAAATTTTATCTATTTTAATTTTTTTAAATGAAATAATTATTATTTACTCAAAACCTAACAAAAATCAACCCAAAAATTAAACATTTGCAGTGTGGTAGTTAATGACCTAATCTGATCCAAATTTCTTCACCTTTCTCTATCAAATTTGATGCAAAACAATGACCAAATTTCCATGCAAATATATTTACATGAAAAAGAAGAAAAAAAAAAAAGTCAAAAGTTTTGGGCCGAATGAAATAATGGGATTTTGAAATTTGATTGTTTAAACATTAGAAGCAAATAGAGAGAGAGAGAGAGAGAGAGTTGTCCATGTCATATGGCACTTAATGCTCAAATTAGTGGAGTTACCATTTTTTTTACACATAAAATTCATATAAAATGGCCCATTAATTGGACTCACCACAATATTTGGCATTGAGACCATCAACCACTTACAATGCACAAATTCAAATAAAAGAGGGAAAATAACTCAAATTTTGATTTTTAAATTTGTTTGTCTTGGAGAAATTTCCAAATTTTTTAAAAAGATAATGTTTTTTTAAAATAAAATGTCTATTTTATTGGACATTTGTTTAAATGTGTTTATCAATTATTGTGTTATATGCATGGATAAAATGTACCTTACTAATTTATCAAAAAATATCTTATTAAATATGTTCAATTATACTCCTTTGAAATTTAAATTTTAGTCTATATATTATTTTATTTAAATTTTTTATTTTTCTGTCTAATTTTACCATTAAAATTAGTGATACCAAAGGTAAAATAACTTTTTAGTCCTCAATATTTGTTATTTTTCAATTTGGTCATTACCGTTTAAAAGTACATAAAATTTGTTAAAAATAAAAAATATTTCTTTTCATATTTAAAAATATATAAAATATAAAAATTTTAAATTTAAAAATAAAATAAAATTTCTTACTAAATTAACATTAATTTAAATACTGTAAAAAGTATAGAGACTAAATTAGAATGTGTTACTAAGGGTCTGTTTGATTGACGGAATTGATTTTCTGGAAAATCGTTTCCAACTTTTCCATCGTTTGATTGGCGGAAAACATTTTCCATTTGGAAAATGAACTCCAAAACAAGGGAAAATGGGTTACATTTTAGGGAAAATGTCTTACCCTTTCAATTTCCGTAAGACATTTTCCGTGCTCTCCTCTCTATCGCCTCCTTCATTCCTTCCTTCATTTCCGGTAGAAAACTGCTTCTGTTTATCGATTTTCCAGTAACTTGTTTTTTAATTATTCAATACTTGTTTTTTTAACACAATTACAAATAATTTATTTGATATTAGTTTTTTTCAATTTATAACGATTAATATTGTAGCTTAATAATTGAGTATTATTATAAATAAATCATTGCAATATATGTAAAAATAATTTAAAATATAAAATTTATTAATATATATTAATATATGTAAAACAACTTTTTGAAAAATATTTTCAAAAATCTACCAAACAATGAGAAAATATTTTACAGATTCAATCAAACACCAAAAATATTTTCCAAGAAATCATTTTACGAAAAGTAAAACATTTTCTAAAAATCATTTTACGGAAAATATTTTCTTAACAATCAAATGCAGACCTAAGTCTGCACTTTTAGATTTATATTACTTGAATTTAAAAGTAACCAATAAAAGTATACATCCTATAAAATTTGATATGTTTAACTGAAATGTTCTTAAAAAACTGAATAACAACTCGAAAAGAGAGGGTTGTGGAGTCCGGTCTCTTAAAATGAAAAAGTTTTCATTTAATTCATTTATAATTTATAAAATTTTAAATTAACAATGATAAAATTGAATTTTGGTCTCCTAAATATATAAAAATTAATTTAATCCTCTAAAATTATAAATATATAGATTATTAAAATAGAGAAATTACATTTTACCATCATAAAATATATAATTTAATTCCGACCCCCAAAAATTCTAATTTTACTCCTGTCTTTAAGTCGTATTTTAAATCCATACTGATTATAAAATATTCTACTATAATCTATTCTAGATAAGTAAAATAGGAATCAAATTAAATAAAACAAATTAGGGTTCAAATGAAACAAAAACAAAGCTTATGAACAAGACAAGTACATGATAAAAAGACCAACATGCAAAAGATGCTACGGCGTAGACTCAACTCAAAAATATTTTAATATTTTAATTATTAATATATATATACCACCCTATATCAAAATTTATATAGTAAGTTATATAATTTGATATTCGAGTTTGATTTTTTTAATATGGTATCTGTAATTTTTAGTTAAATCGATATTTATATTTGACAAAAGTTATATATTTTTTATATATGAATATAACAAGGTTAATTTTTAGTGTTTAATTCAAATTTGATTTGATGAATGTTAATTGCTAATATAGTCCGATAGAAGTGTTTTGATTCGGGTTTAGGGTTGATTTGATGAAAGTTAATTGTTAACAGTAATAGCTAATTATGAATTTTATCAAATCAACTCTAGAACCCGGATTAAATACTAAAAAGTTAACACGTTAGCTTCAAATACTACAATGTATAACTTTTATCAAATATAAATACAGCTTTAGAAAAAAAAACACAAGTACCATATTAAAAAATATTAAACTTAAGTACCAATTTATATATTAACCAATTTTTGTGTTATGTTTCTTCAAGTTGAACAAAAGAAAAACAATAGTACCAACTTGTAAGAACTTTAAAGTTTAAACATTATTACCCTAATAAAAAAAGAAAATTCAAAATCAATGTTATTCTTTTGTCTTTTTTCTCTCTCCTTCACATGTATTTTCTAAAACACCCTTTTTTTTTGGTTAAAAAATAAAATATTAAATTGTTAAAAAATAAAATATTTAATAAAATTTCCATCAAACATTAAAACAAGAAAAGTCCATTTTCAGTTGATGCAAGTGACCATCCCTTTCTCTCTCTCTATTTTGGCCCTTTTAATGGATTTCTCTTCATATATCCTGCGTTCCAGCTCAACTTCCTCTTGTTATTTATAGGTTAAATTCTGCCATTAGTCCCCGTACTATGTAAAAGTTGTGAGTTTAACCTCTATATTTCAATTAGATCAAACTTAGTCCCTGTATTTTTGAATTGATTAAATTTAATCTTTATACTTTTGAATTTTAAAATTTCAAGCAAAACGAAAACAGTTAAATTATGCTATTATCTCGTACTATATGTAAAGTTATAGATTTAGTCAAATTAAATTCATTAATCGACTTTTTAAAAGTAACATGTAAAAATAGTACGCTAACATATTATTACACATGAGATAATAATTTTGTCGTGTCAAATTTTGAAAAAAAATTAACTTAATGAAATTAACAGCTACCACTTGGTAAGATTGCAATTTTAAAATTGAAAAGTACAAGAACTAAAAGAACTAAATTCATATCTCATGCGTAGTAGAGGGACTAATAGTGGAATTTAACCTTATCTACATGTTTGTATTTTTTTATTAGCTTAAGAAAAGGTGAACAAAAATGGGTCCTACTTGAAACCATGGAAGAACATGGAAAGAACACAAATTCCACAAAATAAATTAAAACTTAGCTTATATTATGACACCATTTTTCAATTTCATCAACCCCTCCCCACTACTTTTGCTTCAGTTTTTGGGTGCTTTCAGCTTTGGTTTGTTATATATCTTTCTTAAGCAAAACAAGCAACCTTGATTAGTGCCTTAAAACAGTTTAAACCTTACCAACTTTCACTATTAACAAAAGCAATATACACACACACATATATATACACAGTGCTTGAAAGCTTGTATTGTTTGCCTTCTTCCCTTTTTTGCTCTTTCTATCAAACTGAAAAAAGCTGCCCTTTTTTTTTGGTTACTTGGAGCTTTCAAGGCAGGGATTAAACGGGTGATTAACCCTTTTTTTTGGTTGATCTTTCTTGGATCCAATTTCCTTGAGGTAAGAGAAAGGAAAAAAATAAAGTTCATCTTTTCACTTATTCTATGCATAAAAGTTCGCAACTTTCTCCTTTGCTTAATACCCAATTAATTCCCAGTTTTGTGCTAAAAGATTGAAATTTTCTTTTGATGGAGTTTTATGTTTCAAAGTGTTCAAATTTCAAGAACCCCATCAGTTTTGTCTCTAAAGTGTTTGTAATTTTTGACTGATCTGCTCTCAATCTTTTATACTATTTGGATAAATTTTGAGTTTAGTTAAGCTGTTTAAGGCCATTTATTTCTGGTTATGGTGTTTTTAAATGCCTTCTTTATCCATTCCTTTACCATGTTTATATTCTTGATGTTGATGTAATCATGGCTTTTAAATTTGGTTATATGCCATAATTATGATTCATAAATATTAAAAAAGAAAGGTATTATATTTATATCATGTCATGAGAATAAATGCAATAAAAAGACAAAGGAAAGTATATGGTCCTTGTTTTCTTCTTCATTAACTTTGACATATAGAACAATAAAAAATTATTATCATAATTGGAAATAACATCACCAACAAGATATTTGTATATATTTAAAAAAAGGGTTTCTCTTAAAATTCTCATTTTGTTCTTAAATTTGATTTTTTTAGCCCCTTAGATTGGCTAAATTAGCTGTGTTTTGATAGAATACTTATTTTGCTGTCTTAATTAGGACAGTGGGAATGTTAAGTGTCTGGTTATTACAGGGGAATCTTTTACCATGGATGGCATACATACATACGTGGATAGTGATATATGTGTAGGTAGGTATGTACATGTATATACATATATACCTTTCTTTGCATGTATGTAGATGTATATATATGCTTACTTTACTGGGAATGTATGTTTTTATGTAATATCTGTATATGTATCTGTATCTGTATATGTATATGTATATGCACATGTATCTTTCTTTGCATCTTTTTGAGTTTCTGAATTAGTTCGAATTGCATATTTCGAGTCTAGAGATCATCCTTTCCTCTTCGTTGATTTTACCGGAAGGGTCTTACTTTGCTTCCTTTTCTTAGCCAGAAATGAATGTTTTCCATATGATTCCTTTTTATGTTTTATATGGAACCGTTACCAGGGCCTGTTTCACTATGTTTGCATTGGATTTTCTGTAGTACACGAGTTATAGCTTTGTTGCAGTGTTTACTGTTTGTATTTGCTTCTTTTGTTTTCGTTCTGTTTTGGTGCAAATCTTCATCTTATTCTTCAGATTCAGTGTGAAATTTTCTTGGCAGAAAATGGTAACGAGGCGAGTGCATCATTGTTAGCCACCATATATTTAATCGAGACAGAAGATGGATGATGCGTTTGGTAGTGGTCAGAAAGATGACCGGGGGAAAGACAAGCCGCTGCAAAACTTGGACAATAACAGGGACATGTCGGGAGAGAATGGATCGGATTATTCCGAATTAAAATTGAAAAAGCTGGCAAGAAGGGTAATCCCACAGCATGCTCTGATATTAAGTGTTGGTAATCGATTAGAGGCTGGAAAAAGTCCTGTGAAGGATTCATTTCTTCCGAGTATTTTTAGTGTATGCAATACAGTTCCGAGGCATGTAGTTACTCTAGATGAGAAATACCTTCGTCGTTGCCTGGAATTGATTTGTATCAATGCAGCAAAAGCCACTCAATGCAACATATCCGTGAGCTTGAGCTCCGTAGAAATGAGCATTTTATCCGATGGATTGAATTCACCTAACATCGGGGATGAAGATGCTTGTGACTTCCAAAGGTTTGTTTTCGACTGTCCACTAGCAGTTGGGACTGGTGGAGTAGTCATTCGTCCTGTAGGACAGTGGGTCGTAAGTTCAAAAAGGGGCAGCCGGAGTATGGCGAATATATTGAAGAGCCCGTTGTTACAGAAATTCGGTGCATCGGATGTCAGTCCAAGTTCGAATGCTTTTAAAAGATCAGTAAGTTATGACTTCATGAATTCTCCTGGTAGTTTCAGTAACTATTCCTCACATAAGCTAGGAAGTGAAACACCCATATCCAAAAATCATAAATATGGATCCGAGACTGCGCATAAACAGCGTGTTTCCGAGTCAAGTACAGACTCAACATGCTCTGACCAGTCATTTTCTTCTACTTCTACGGCAATTTCACGGGGAATGCTTCAATGCACATGGAAGGGTGGGATTCCATATTTCGTTTTCTCCTTAGATAATCGGAAGGAGGTATATGTAGCCAATTTGTCAAAGGAAGGATCAGCTCGGGGTAAGGGTCCAGACTTTATGTACTCCTTTCATTCAAGCAAGGGTAGCCATAAGGAACACGGGATTAGTGATGATGAGTCACACCTTGTTGCTAAGATGAAGGTAATGACTTCTTTCTCGATCTGCCCCCAAGGTTCTAAAATCATGGAGACGGAGTTCGTTTTGTTTAGTGGTAATGAAACTTTTAAGCCGGAGGTGCAAACTCCGAGCTATAACCATAGGAAGAATAAAGGTCTACCGAAAAAGGTAGTGGAAGCATTCAAGAGCAGTCACTCATCCAAGCCAAGAACAATGCGGAGATTATGGTCTAGTTCCATAGTTGAGGATTCTTCTTGGGGTCCATGCCAGGATACAGTCAACGGTCCTAATTCACTCGATAAAATGGATCTCTTAGAGGAAGAATTTTCACCAAATCTTGAATTGGCCTCCATTGTCGTGAGGAACCATTTGCCTAAAAATCCTCTGCCAGAAGTTGGAGGTTGGGGCTTAAAGTTCCTCAAGAAAGCGGAGGTTACTGCAGCAGCCTCGGTTCCTTGCAATTGTTCTCTAAATACCGATGATTGCTCAACAAGTACAGATATCCTAGTCCCGGCAGGCATTCATGGTGGTCCAAGAAATGATGGCCCTTCTTCTCTTATCGAAAGATGGAGATCCGGTGGACATTGTGACTGTGGTGGTTGGGACTTGGGCTGTCCGCTGACCGTACTTAGAGCCAGAGCAAGTAAGCAGCGAGGTTTGCCTTCAACAGATACCTCTGAGGCATGCATGTTATTCGATTTTTTCGTTCAGGTAATGTCAGTCATTCCCTATGTTCGAACAACAAGCGATTATATAACACAAATAGTCATTGCGATAACCCTTGCTTCAACTTTGAAAATTTTCAGGGCTCGAAGCACGGTAGCCCGACATTGAGGATAGCAAATGTTCATGATGGCCTGTATTTTCTTCATTTCCAAACAACACTCTCAGCCCTGCAGTCATTCTCCATTGCAGTGGCATACATCCATGCTCAAAGTCCAAATTTCCGACAGAAAAATGTAAAGCTGTCGAGGTAGCAAGAACACCGGTCCGATGTTTATGTTAGTATACACGTATCGAGATCGGTATCTTAATATATATAGGTTTGTTTATAATAGGATTGGGAAATATTTGGTTTTTCTCATAACAAAATGATATTGTAACTTTATTATGCATTTTGATTGAGTGATTTTTATACTAAAATGTGGTCATTGAACTAATTAGAAGTGAAATTGAAGCATGTAACTCATCATTTGCACTTTGAGTTTTTATGACTTCATTTTTCAACTATTTCTCATCCAATTTTTACTTTCGGATATAGGGGTAATGGTAGTTGGATTCGGTTTTAGGGAAAAAATATTATGATTATTATGCATTAGCATTTTAGTTTTTTTTTTTTTTTAAATGAATCGAATAACACGGATAATCAAATAAATCAAATTTCATTGTAAAATTCAAAAATAAATTCATTTAATTCTTACTAAATTTCTTTTTAGTCATTTTATTATTTAATTTTACCTTTTTATCATCAGCTACTTGAAGTTTTTAAATTTGGCATAATAACAATTTTGATTGATTCTAAAATATTTAACTCTCAATATTTATGTGTTGTTTAATTTGGTCTTTTTTTGTAATTTTGCTTTTTTTTGTAATATTAAGGGTTAATTTTAAAAGAATGAGAAAATATGAAAATTATTATCTTAGATTTTTGGGTTTTTTTATACACTTTCAATCAAATCTAGCCAATAAATTTGATTTTTTTAACTTTTAGGTGAAAAGGTCACAAATAAAAGTAAAATTGAAAAAGATCAAACTACACAATGTGTAAATATTAAGAGTTAGATTTTTAGAATTAAGACTAAATTGACACAATGTATAAGTGTTGAAGGTTAAATTTGCTATTATATCAATTTTAAAATTGCTTATGTTAGCTAAGCATGCAACTGGGGACCAAAAAGATAAAATTGATGATTAACACAATGTATATATGTTGCTGATTAAAATTGTCATTATGCCAATTTTAAAAGTTACCATCATTAATCGGACAACTGGTGATAAAAAAAAGACAAATTAAATGGTTGGGTGACCATTTTGTAATATTTCATAATTGAGTGATCACAATTTTTTACTAAAATTACGTGACTACTAATGTAGTAATAATATTAAAGAAAATAAAATAGAATTTAATCCGGTTCAAATAATTATATATTGTTGACTTAGAATCAAATTTGGTCATAATTAATCCCAATGAGTTAACTTGAGTTATAAAACAAGTTTGAAATACATTAGATACAAATCACTAAAAAACATAATTAATAATTTTGAACAGAATTCACACACATAATTTACGCACAATGTGATTCAAACTTGGACACTAAGACTTTGTTTGGTTGGGTTGATATTCTTGTATTGTATTATTTAATACGTCAATACTACATAACTTACAAATAATTATGTGTTTGATAGAGGTGTAAATTAATACATTAGATGAAACAGTAAGTAGGTATTTTAATAAAGTCCTTACTAGTGCTATTAAAATCCAACACTTGCTATTTAGAAAGACTGAACTTATTTGTAGTGATTCAACCAATGACAAGTAAAAATGGTTCAAGGTAATTAGCTAAAAATAATATTATTAAATTGATATACATTTTACTAATATTAGTTAATTTAAGTAACCTTTGTATTTACGTGCTATTAGAATTGTATTGGGATATTGGATAGAAGCCACGTCAAAATACAAGTGCCACATGAAGAGAAGCCTAGATATAGTACAAGGAAAAATGAGGTAGCCATTAATGTTTTAGGGGCATGTGCCCTTGACATGCAATTTACATACATATTATCTGGTTGGGAAGGGTCGACAGCTAATGGGAGAATTATTTGAGATGCTTTGAGTAAGAAGAATAGCTTGAAAGTACCTATTGATATGTTTCTTTAGGTTACAATAATAATTAGACTTCCTACTAGGCACTCTAAACTATTAAAGTCGAATTCTTGTTTAACAAATTAACTTTTAGATTATTTGTTATAAATTTTACTAGGTTGCTATTATTTTATTGGTACAGGTTGCACACATTCAGAATGGTTTTTAGCACCTTTAGAGGGTAACGATATCACTTAACTAAGTTGAGATGTGGTTACCAACCCACCACCGTTAAAGAGTTCTTCAACATAATGCATGCTTCTACAATAAATATATTTGAAAAGTGTTTTAATTTTTTAAAGATGATATGGGGGATTCTTTCTCTCTATCCCATTAAGATACAAAATCGAATTATTTTTGCATGTTGCTTGCTACACATTTATATTCCAAAGGAAATGTCTCATGACCCTTTGGAATGTGATGATGAAGCTTCGAGTGGTAAAGAGGCCAAGGATATTTATACCTATGAAGCAGTAGTTTCTGGAATTGAGCCTACAAATGAGTGGAACATGTCTAGACAATAATTTACTACTGAAATGTTTAACGAGTGGAGGGCTTCTCGATCAATGAGGTAAAATAATGGAACAACTTGAATTGAATTAAGTTGTATGAACCTGTCAAAAAATGTTGAACTAATTTTAGTTGTTAAAGTGCAAACTATTTTCCATAAACATTCTATTTGTAATTGCATGAAATGTGTTTCTTTGTAATATTTATTTAAGCTTAATTGTATTTGACTATTTGTTTTAATTAGTTATATTTGATTTGGTAATAGTTATGTTATATTATGTTATTCCATTTTGGCATATATTATTAGTAGGATGACAAGTCACGATGTGAATCTTAAAGGTGGTAGTTCAAGTAGCAAGTCCAATAGGAGACATTGGACAGATAAAGAAGATAAAATGTTGATGCAATGTCTTGTTGAGTTGTACCACTTAGGCATCCACAATGTTGATTGTGGATTCAGACAAGGATAACTACTTGTGCTGGAAAAAATGTTACAATCAAAACTCCTCTGTGGTTTCAAAGTTAAACCTCACGTCAGCAATACGTTAATGGCAATTAGGAAGATTTGTTCAATTGTATATGACATGATTTATAGAAAACACACCAACGACTTTGGATGGGATGCCATGAGGAAAGTGGTGACAACTAAGCAAGCGATGTGGCATGATATCGTTAAGGTAATTATATGTAACACCCCGAATTTTGGGGTTAGAAATTTAAGCTTTGTGGTTAGGGTCAGTGAGTAGGTTGTGCTATCGGGTTTAGTTGTACGTTTAAGTGTTAGAATGGACTTGTTGGTCTGGTGGTTAGTTGTGTGTTAGGGTATTTCTAGGTCAAGTGTTTGAACCTTTGTGTGTGTGTTTTGGAGAAATATTTTTATTTTGTTAAATAGTAGACTTGTTTAAGTTTAAAAATAATTTTTAGTTTTATTATTTTTATTGGTTACTGCTTTTCTTTTCACATTCTCCTCTCCCTCTCCTTGGTTTTTTTTCCTTTTATTTTTCTTTTGCTTTTACTTCTGTTGGGAAACGGTTTTGCTTGCAGATTTCGGAAAGCTTCACTCATTTGTCGTCGAGTCGGTGTTTAGACGTCATTGATCGCGAATCAGGTGTGTGATTTGAACTTTCTCTAATTTATTTGCAAGTTTTTATTTCGGAATTTCTTGAATGTGCTCTAAACCGTTGATTTTGGGTATTTAGTTATTGATGAGGTAAGGGGAATACTGCGCATTTCTATATATTTTTGTTATTGCAAAGGTTGGAGACTGATTTGACAGCTAAAACGACAATTTTGGCCTATTCCAAAGTGGTTTCGTGACCACTTGGGTGGCCACACGGGCGTGTGCCTGTCCACACGGCAATGTGGAATTAAGAAATAGGGTTTTTAGGCAGGATTAGGTGCCACACAGCCGTATGGCTGATTTGTGGAAATTAGTCGATTTTCACACGGCTGTGTCCTCTAGGCATACATGCATGTGTGTTTGGGAATTAGGGATTTAGTTTTGGTGCCACACAGCCTAGCCACATAGCCGTGTGGCTAACTTGGGGACTTATGGATCCTACACGGGCGTGTGTTTTGGACACACGGCCATGTCCGGTGGGCACACGGGTGTGTGAGACCTTCACACGGTCGTGTCTTCCTTGTACTCTAATTTAGCACAAATGGATAGAGAGTTACACGGCCTATTCACACGACCATGTCCTTGGTTCACACGGGCGTGTGCTTCAGCCACACGACCATATGCCTCCTCGTACACGGCCGTGTGCCTCCTCCCACATGATCGCGTGCCTCCTCCCACACGGTCCTGTGCCTCCTCCCACACAGGCGTGTTGACCCCCACACAACCTAGGTATTTTCATACAGCCAGAGCACACAGCCGTGTGGTCCTAAGTCACCAATTTTAGTTCTGTGTATGTTTTTATCTGAAAATGTGTCTGTGTGTTCTAACCCTTGGCTAGGCTTTAGTGAGGGTAGTTAAGACTCTGATATGGGCTTCGACTTATGTGTTATTTGTGACTGTTGTGTGAGATGTCAGATTCTGAACCCGGTTAGCTGGGTGTGTGTGCATGTCTGTTTCTGTCTGACTGTCCGTCGATGTGTTCATTGTTTCTGTGACATTGTACGCATACATGCACTTGCATAAATAAATTTGTGGGTTGGTTGTGAAGAGAAGGAAGACTGATTCTAATCTGATCTGGCAATCTAACTGCAACATATCTGTACAGCGGTTTACCGCACTGTACCGCATGTATGTCAGCCTTGCTGCATACTATCATCTGGCAGTTTAAATTGCAACATGTCTGTACAGCGATTTACCGCAATACACTGTACTGCAGATATGCCAGCTTTGCTACATATTATTATCTGAGTGGCTTAGTCCACATGCATGGTGTGTATGGTTGGATGGGCCTTTCAAGGCCCTATGTGGGGTGTTTGGTTAGATGAGCTTATACAGCTTTTTTGGGGTGTGATTGGGGGACGGAGAGGTGTGTTGGCAGGATGGGTGGGTTTTTATTACTTGACTGCATTCATACGCATCTATTTGAGTGTTCTGGGTATAAGATTATTTGACTGTATTCTGTCTGATTGAATAACACTTGTAACTGAGTGCCTGTATATGACATGGTGTGCTTGAATTGTTACGTTCTGTTGGGACGTTGGTTTCAAGTTTACTATTTGATTCTGTGTATATCTGAAAGTATGTTTCATTATTAAATTGAGTTTCGTAATTCTGTTGTTAGTCACGTGTCAAACTCACACTGAGCTCGTGTAGCTCACTCCCTTAGTGTTTCCCCTTACAAGTACGTTTCTGAATTTTGATGCTGGACTCGGTATGCGAAGGTCTTGGACAGTCTCGATTAAAAATAGGCTTTAATAGTATTTTAATAATTTCTGAGTTTATAATCAAACACCTTGAATTGTAAGTACTATTTTAAAAACTGTGGTACGAAATTTTGTGTTTTACCCATGTAAGTGTCATTAGGACTGTATTTTCTTTTGAAATATCAGGATTATATAATTGAGAATTTTACGTAACTTAAATACTGCAATGTTTTTCGGTTTGTTAAACTAAAACTTTTCTACGATCACTTCGGTGATCAATGTGACATTCGAAATTCGGTCAAAACTTCTGGGTCAGTTTTGGGCGTTACATTATATAAATTATGATTTTATATGAATTCTATATTAATATTTGATCAAGTCTACTAATAATTTGATATGCATGTAGAGTCACAAGAAAGTAACCTCATTCAAGACTAGGACACTACCATATTTTGAAGACTTGAGTATGATATATGGACAAGAAAGTGACTGGAAAGAATGCCCAAACACCAGTCGACATTATTGAATATCTGGAAGGAGAGGAGAATGACAATGGTGGAATTGAGAACATTGAAAATGGTATAGGTGTGGAAGAAGATTGCTTTAATGGAATTGAAATGTTGATTTGTCAATGGGTTTCGAGGATAATAGTCATTCAAGGTCTCCATCTACTAGTAGAGTCAAGATAAGAAGGGTCGATGGAGTTAGAAAAACTAAGGTATGAATATTAGTGATAAGGTTGAGTTTTATGGAATTGTCGAGATATTGAGATGCAAATGATCGAGGCTACAAAAGAATTAATAAAGAGCTCAAGGACGAAGCACTTGATCTTTCAAAGATCTATGCAACTTTTGAATGAGTTTATGAAAATTACAGGAAGATCTCTAGTAATTCAATTAATATGTTCATTTTCTTCACTATCTCAGATGAACCAAAAAAAGATGTGGGTGAGAGGATTCTTATCGGAGGGAAATTAATTATCTAAAATTTAAAGTAAATGAACTAACTTTTGTGTTATATTTTGGCAAGTACTTTTCTAGGTGGCTAATATGTAATACACTTTTACTTGGCAAATTTGCTAGGAAACTTGCATTAGATATGATGTATAAGTTAAATATTTGTATATTGTGAAGCTAATATTATCTTATTAATTAGTACAAATCACTTTTAAGTTACTTTTTTAAGTCATTTTAAGTTACTTAAATTCTATTTTTATATTAAGTAGTTTATTTATTGCATCAATATATTAAAGCACATAAACAAATATTTATTGTCAAATTATTGTTACATTGTATAAAAATATTACATTTGTTAAATACAATTTTAGTTATATTATACTAAAATATATTATCTTTTAAGTTTATAAATACAATAGTGTTACTAAAATAATATAATAATCAACAATGAAATAAATATGAAACTTATCAAACACAAGATAAAAAATGTGATCGATATCACATTTTTTACAACCAAACATCTTGATATGCATTATTTAATACATCAGTCTTCTTTTACATCCGTTGTACGAAAGAGGAGTAAAATTTAAAGTTTTTACCTTTGCTAAGTTTTAAACCTAAATTTTATGCCAAACTTGGCTTGATAAAAATTTTAATATCTCAAAATTTTTTGCACTAAAGATTTATGGTGACAATTATAGTGAGAATTTTTAAAATAAAAACTATGAGAACCAAAATGATTTTAGCCATTAGATCAAAATAAATGATTTTAAGCATTAGATTTTGTGTTTATCTTACCTTATTAATCAATTTGAGTATTAGGTATTTATTTTTTCTTGATTGAAAAATTGATCGACCGTTTCATTCTAAAAAATTGAGATTTTTTTTGATTGATTTCAAGTACCCATTTTTTACTCAACTAATAAAAAATCTCAATTTTTAAAAATAAAATGGTCATTTTTCAATTAAAAAACCCTAAACCTTAATACCCAAACCAAATTGACTAATGTTAATTACCCTAATATCTTACTTTATATTCCAGTTTTTCCTCAAAAAATTAAATTTGAAAATAAAATTATCCATTTATTTTCATCTTGATACTAAAAAATATTATTGATTTTATTTCAATAAATTAAAATAAATTCAAAATCTAATACTTAAAATTATTTATTTTGACTAAAATCATTTTGATTATAATAATTATCAATTTAAAAATTCTATAGCTGTGAAGTAAATATTTGCTATAAAATCTCCCAAATTTACGGAGTACAATGTTGGGCTCAGGCCCAATAGCAGGGGAGAAATCATCAGCGCCACCAATCGGAACAAACGTCCTCAGAGGAAAAAGAAACCCTAAATTGCTGTCTATATAAACCTCAAAAACCCTACCTTCTGCTATTCGGTTCGCTTCAGCCGCAGAAATGTCGAAGCGAGGTCGGTATCCATCTCTTCTTTCTTTTTTATGAACCCCTTGTTTGTTTTATTTTCATTTTTCGTTTGTTTTCGAGAAAAAAAAACAACGGAAAAAAATGTCATGCTTCTTTTTTTCTTAAGATTTTTGCTCGTATCTAAGCCTATAAACAAAAACCCAAGTCAACAAAACCCAGAAATGAATTAAAGTTTTTTTTTTTCAATAGCTTTTGTCCGATTTAATATAAAAACGTAAAAGGAATGATTTATTTTAATGTGGGTTATTGTTTATATCATAAGATGTTTGATAGCTGAAAGTTGATTTTTGGGTGATTAGGACGTGGAGGGTCAGCTGGAAACAAGTTCAGGATGTCACTGGGTTTACCAGTGGCAGCCACAGTGAACTGTGCTGATAACACTGGTGCTAAGAACCTTTATATCATCTCGGTGAAAGGAATCAAGGGCCGTCTCAACCGGTTGCCCTCTGCTTGTGTTGGAGATATGGTGATGGCTACCGTCAAGAAAGGGAAGCCTGATCTCAGGAAGAAGGTTTTGCCTGCTGTCATTGTGAGACAACGCAAGCCATGGCGCCGAAAGGATGGTGTTTACATGTACTTTGAAGGTAAAATCCACCTTCCTATCGATTGATGTTGCTCGAACTTATGTGTGCGTTTTGATTTGCGTATGTATCTCTGTACTCATGTTTGAATGCCTTGAACTTGTGGATAACAAGCAAAATGAATTGTTCAAGAACATAGGTTATTTAGATTTGTTGATTATGGCTGTGTAAAACATGGAATCATTGATGTGGTGAAGCTTATTACATCATTTTCATAGTATAGATATGAAAGAGGCTTGCTGGTTAAGCAGTGTCATAATATGTGCAATCACTTGTGCATACTGTGATTTGGTGCTTCCTGAGACCAGCAAAACGAACTCAAATGGTCGAATAATTTATCGAGGGAGATTTCTGTTAACTTGGAATCTTCCTTTTCGCGATTCGATACATTTGTTCTTGTTCTGCCTTGTGTTTTGTAGACTGTTATAAATTCTTTTTGTGATTTTTTTTGCTGGAGATGTAGTGTGGAGATATTTTTTCAGTGTTTCTCTACACGTCCCATAACCAGCTAAATTGATGTACCAACCTTACCCCAATACCGGGTGGTAAACTATGGTTATCATCCCTGTCCAGGTTGGGACATTCTATATAAAATGTTTCTTATGTCCTGTCTTGCCATCCCCTAATGCTACGAGTTACAGTACCAGACATTAGTCAGGTATCTACTTCAATGTTCAATGGTTGATACAGTTACGAGTCTGGAAAATTGAGTTGTGTCTATCGTTGCAGATGCGTTAAGTTTTTGAAGCTTGCATGTGCTCCATTTGGACCCTACATGTTTTCAAATTTTCATCTTGTCATTGGAATACTTCTTCCGAGTCCTGAAAATATTCTAATGTTGATAATTAGTTAAAATAATGTCCATATAACCAGACATTAGTCAGGTATCTACTTCAATGCTCAATAGTTGATACAGTTACGAGTCTGGAAAACCGAGTGGGTCCATCGTTACAGATGCAATAAGTTTTTTATGCTTGCATGTGCTCCATTTGGGCCCTACATGTAATTGAATGTATTTGTTCCGAAAACTTGTAAATATATGCTAAAAAAATGATAATTTCTGATGTTTTTCTGTATGTAGTTTTTCTGATTCAGATCTTGTTTTGTCTGCAGACAATGCCGGTGTCATTGTGAATCCAAAAGGAGAAATGAAAGGTACTTGGTGCAAAAGCATTTTAGATTCCACAAGCGAGTTTCATTTTCGGATATATTCTTCCAAATGACTTCAAATACATTGAAAAAAAACTTGGGGATATTAGAATTGACATTTTGGTAATGATTATTGTAGGTTCTGCTATAACTGGTCCAATTGGGAAGGAGTGTGCTGATCTTTGGCCAAGGATTGCAAGTGCAGCCAATGCTATTGTTTAGGAAGTCAGAATCTGTGCTTTGGACTATAATATTATAGTTTGCTGCTTCAATATTTTGTTGTATTTCTTTTTGGATTTGAAGAAATGTACTTTATGGACAGGTTTTCCGATATAAGAGAAGAAAATTTTTGTTGGCAAATTTGAATAATTTTATATTTATCAAGTGTCATCCCCATTTAGAGATGCTGCTTTATTAAATTTTAGCTTAATTCTCTCACTATAGTAGTTACAGACTTTTTTTTCAATTTTGTATTTAAAGTACATAAAGTATGTTTTATTATTTCTTTAAATTCATTTTTGAGAGACGTTAAAAATTTTCTTATAGCCAATTATAATTTGCCGTGTGTTTTATGTAAAAGTTAATATATTCTTTTATTAAATGTATTAAAATAAAAATAGATATATAAAGATTTAGAAAAGTATAAATAATATTTAGGAAAGAACAAATAAATTATAAAAATACAATAATTGAAGAAATTTATTTGAAATTAATAATATTATAAGAAATATTAAAACAAATTTTCTTATAAAATTTTAAAATAAATAAATGAGAAATTTCAAGAAGATAGATTTCATGAAAAGGAGAAGAAATTTCTTGCAAGATAAAGTCAGAAGAAAAAGAGAAGATTCTCAAAAGAAGAAAAAAATCTAAAGTAAATAAATTTTGATGAACTTTTGGAGAAACAAATTTTGGTTTCTGTATTGAGAAATTAAAATTTTGCTTTTCTTTACAAAATGAGAGTTTTTCAGACTATTATTTTGTAGACACTTTTTAGCAGAGAATACTTATTATTGATCTCTGTGGAGAGCTTTTTCTTTGTGCAAGAAATCTTACTGTTGATTTTTTTCTTCGTCTAGCAGGAAATTTCTTCTAAGGTATTTAAAATTTATAATATTTTAATTTTTATTTATTATTTTGACTTTTAAAGGTATATAATTATATATTTTAAAATTTATTAAAAAAGACATTTTATATATTATATATGCTTTTTTACAATTTTAATAAATATAATATGTAATATTAAAAAAATTAACATGTTCTAATAAAGTCACGTGATCATTTATGGAGCCCAATAACCATTTTTTTAACATGTTCTAAAAGGCTATTTTGTTTAGTAAATTACTAAAAGATGGCAATTTTTTAAAAAAAATTATTAGATTAAGAGCGCTTCAGGTGATTTTTAGAACAACGCTTCCAGCTATTTACAAGAAAATATTTTCAGTTGAAAGCGCTTTCTGCCACATCAACACTAAAAGTGGCAGCACCAATATCTATATATAAAAGATTATGTATTACTATATCTATAAGTTTGTATAAGAGTTTATAATGTTTTATTTTATTAGAGTTAAAAGAGTAAGCAATTCCACGTTGTTTAATAATAAACTGCAAATGGATTATGAGTCTATATATACCCATATCCAACATCTCATAACACTTAAGAAAATAAGAGAAATAAGACTTTGGGTTTATATAAAGACTTGTTTTGTAAGTTTTTGTAAAATCTACCTTGTTTTGTAATTTTTTCAAAAAAATGACCTAATCCAATAAATTTTTTTTAAAACGACATTTTTTAGTAATTTAATCTAAGTTTTTTGTAATTAAATTGTCTATATAATGTTTGTTCACTTTTTTCTTCAATAACCATTTCATCAGCTAATCATGGATGTGGATCTAGTATTGAATGCTCGAACAATCCAATTCCATGAGCATCTGGGGCAAATTTAAAGATGAGGTGGTAACAGCTTTGGTCCCTTAAAATAGAAAATTTACTATGTAGACTAGACCTGTCCTCGGCCCGGCCCGGAAAAAAATTCGGCCCGACTCTTAGGCCCGGATTCGGCCCGGCCCGAAATATGGGCCTAAAATTTTGCCTAGGCCCGGCCCAGAAAAAATGAGCCCGGCCCAATTTTTAATAAACACAAAAAATTATTTTAAAAATAAAAAAATAAAAAATATTTTAAAAGTATTTTAAAATAAAAAAATAAAAATAACAAATATATTTATTATATTTGGGCCGGGCCGGGCCGAGCCCGGGCCAAAAAAGTTGAGCCCGAGCCCGGCCCATTTTTTAAACGGGCCTCGTTTTTTTGTCCAATCCCATATTTCGGACCTATATTTTTACCCGAACCCTCCCATATTTCAGGTGGGCCGTCGGGCAGGGCCGGGCCGCCTGGCCCATGGATAGGTCTAATGTAAACTCCTTTAAAATATTTAAATTATAAATTAATATATGATTAAATTGTACTTTACCCTCCTCAAAATGAAAGAATTATATTAAATCCCTTCAAAAAATAATGAAATTATAAATAAAGACATGATAAAATTATATTTTAACTTCTCAAAAAAGTTATGATTCAGTTTCAACCCTATATATATATATTTTTGGTTTGCCCCTAATCAACGCAACATTTCTCGACCACTAAAAAGTTATGATTCAGTTTCAACCCTATTTTTTTTTTTTTTGGTTTGCCCCTAATCAACGCAACATTTCTCGACCACTATTGAAATTGAATCGAACATTTAATCATTGAATAATCTTATTATTGGTTCTGGTCATGTCTGCTCTTTGTAACACAATACCTATAACTTGTTGGGAAATGTGCCCATATTGTAGTAAACATATAATTATTTTTTATTTATTTGAATGATGGATAAATAAATAAAGTTAATTTCACATTTCACTATTATGTCTTTTTTATTCATGTATTTCATATTTTGCATGTGTAGCGAAATTGTAACAAGCAAATATTAGTTCATTGATTCTCTAATTTGTTTGCATTGTGAGAAAGACAATTTACTTCAGTAGATAATTTAAACGAGTCTGTAATCACATAAAAAAATCAAAGTGAATATTTGATTCAAATACTTGATAAAATTATTATGTTGTCTACAATTCCAATCGAGGAGATGATTAGTTTTGGTTATCAGAGCAATTGACTCCATGGGTATAGACATAAATGTATTAATTTGCAGAATGATACATTGGACTTCTCCCAAAATGAATTAATTTTGAATTCGTTTGTGAATTAGTTCACTTGTAACATTCATGGTGTGGTTTACCCAAATCTTGAGTTAGTTACTAATCATGCATATGTAACTCATGTGGTTTGATATAAGTAGAGGTTTATGTTCTAAAGATGATCGAGCCAATAGTCGGTACGTTAGGTATATGACCTGTGTATGGCATGACTTTACTAGCAACCGTGGAATTCATAGCTTTATTAAAAAGTTAATGTTATCCTCTCATTGGTATTGTGTGAATTGATAAATATATAACGCTGTCACAGGTTGCTCGTAAGAATTGTTCAACTAGAGAATTTGATTAAATAATTTCCTTGAAACATTAATTTGAAAAATCTAAGTGATTTTTGGGAAAATTAATTTTGATAAAGTAAAATTAAATTAATTAAAATTAATATGAAATTTTTGGAAATTAATTTTCAAGTTAGATAATTGGCCCAATTGGTAATTGAATTTGAGAATTAGACTTGGATCATAAATTTGGCTCGGGAGTCCAAAACTTAGACCAAGATCCAAAAAAATGGTCAAATTGGGTCAGGTATATGAAACCGAGTTGACGGTCCAACCGGTGGGGCCGTCATTGGCCCGGACTAAACCGGCTTGGGGTACCCGCAATTGTGATAACGACATTCAGGTGGTCGACAAATGGTCAGCAATGGAGCAGTAGAAAAATTACACTTCTACTAGGATTCTACTAGAGAATTTGATTTTAAATTAAATATTTCAAAAATAATATTATTTTCATAGATTTAATATTAAATTTAATTTAATAATTATCTTAATAATATTTTATTAATTTAATATTAAAGTGGTTATCTTAAAATTAAATTAAATTTAATAATATTTTATTAATTTAATATTAAAGTGGTTATCTTAAAATTAAATTAAATTTAATGTTTACATTGTATATAAATATTAGATTAAATTTAATATTAAAATTATTAAGTTTAATTATAGTTGAATTCTCTAAACTCTTATTATATAAAGAGAGCATTGGATAATTTTTTGTAGACACTTTAATTCAAGAGAAAGTTGTAGAGAGAAACTTTTTTGGAGAAATTGTGAAATTACCCCACTGATAATTTTCTGATTCAAAGCGAGCCCACACTGACGAATAAAAAAGTTATAATTTTGATTAAGTATTTATTATTTTAGATATCAAAACTTCTTATTTTTTGGATTTTTTTGAAACTTTAGGTTTTTCCCAAAATTTATTTTTCTTTACGTTTTCTAAACCCAATTTTTTAACAAAACTACCCATAACCCCTCCCCAATCTATAAATAGTAGGATAATTTGTTGTAGCATACTCGAACTTACATCCTCCTGTATTGACAACAATATCCTTATTAATCGAGTTAAAACTCAATTAATATTATTGATTTTTCCTTAAATATGAAATAAAATTGTCAAAACTTAAAAAAAAAAGAAGTCAATGTGTATGTACATGGCGTGATCACATGTTTAAAAAAATCACATCAAATTATTTGATGTAATTGAAATTTTGATTTTAATAATTAAAATACATATTTTGAAAAATGAAAAAAGTTATTTTTTTGGGCCTTTTAATATTAGATAAAGCCCTAAGCCCATTAACAACCCAAAACCCAAAACTACAAAAGAAAACCCAAAACTGAAAAATTTCCCCACTTTTCTTTTCCTTCAAGCTTAGCTAAAGAGGAAGCGGAAAAGAAAAGAAAGAAAAATACAGAAAAAGAAGCTTATATGGCAAGCGAGGCGGCGGTGGAAGTTAACGCCATATCGGCGGCGGCGCCAGAGGCGGAAGCAACAACAGGGGCAGAGAAGCAACCACATAAACTCGAGAGAAAGTGGACCTTTTGGTTTGATAACCAATCAAGGCCTAAACAAGGCGCCGCTTGGGGTACCTCTCTACGCAAGGTTTACACATTTGACACCGTAGAAGAATTTTGGTGGTACTTATTCAAATACCTAATTCTCGTTTTTTTATCTAGATTTGAAGATCTGTTGATTTTTTTTAGCTGGTCTTGATCGTGCCTTATTCGATTTATGGATTGGATTTATTCGTATCCTTTGAAAAAAAAAGTTATTTTCTATTTGGGTTATTGGTGTATTTTTGTTTGTTCATTGATTTATTGGAGATTTGCTTTGTTTAAAGAGAAAAAGGGTATTTTGTATTTTTGTGTTTGGTTAGTGAGAAATTGATTGTCATTGGAGGTCAT
Organism: Gossypium raimondii; assembly: GCF_025698545.1. Lineage (NCBI taxonomy): Eukaryota > Viridiplantae > Streptophyta > Magnoliopsida > Malvales > Malvaceae > Gossypium > Gossypium raimondii. The sequence goes on along the minus strand of NC_068567.1, from coordinate 5,276,966 downwards.
TGTTTTCTAGGATCTTAGCATTAGACCTGGAAAATTGTGTATATTGTATTTAAGACATTTTATATCTACATGAATTTTGATGTGTTAGATTATTTGTATTATATAGATTTGGAGACATTCGTGTGTTTGTATCATGTTTTATGTCTTGTTTTAGTTATTTTTTTCACTGTCGCGTTTAATATTGTCAGGTCTAGCTATGGAATTCAACCATTTTCCGTATGATTCAATTTATTGATACCTCTCCCTCTCAGATTCGAGGGAACTTTGGATGGTTTCTGTTGTTTGCCTTCTTATGTTTTCGATTGTTCGCTTTGAAAGATGGAGACTGAAAATACTTTTGTCATGTTTCAGTTTGTATGATCAAATATTCAAGCCCAGCAAGTTGCCCGGGAATGCTGATTTCCACTTGTTTAAGGCCGGAATTGAACCCAAATGGGAAGATCCCGAGTGTGCTAGTGGAGGAAAGTGGTCTGTCACTAGCAACAGAAAGGCTAATCTCGAGAATATGTGGCTTGAAACCGTGGGTGCTTCGAGCCATATTGTTATGCCTGCTGCGACCTATATAAGATGTATTGGGATTTCGGTTGACTTTATCTCCTTTTTTGCAGTTGATGGCATTGATCGGGGAGCAATTCGATGAGGCGGATGAGATTTGTGGTGTAGTTGCTAGCGTACGCCAAAGGCAGGACAAACTTGCATTATGGACCAAGACGGCAACGAACGAAGCTGCTCAGGTATAGGAATCCCGTGACGTAAAACCATCTTAATCGTCATGTTTACCGAACTTATTATATTGTTTTAGTTTTTATGCTCATATCGATGTTTCCATGTTTCCAAATAAGTCGAAGCAACATAGGTTGCAATGTATAATTGGCAGAAGTACGATGAAGTCATCGTCTCTTCTTCTTGATTTGGGACTTTTCTGAATGGTATATGTGCTGACGATGTTGATTCGAACCCTGTTTTGTAGATGGGCATCGGGAGGAAGTGGAAGGAGATCATTGGCGTCAACGATAAAATTACTTATAGCTTCCATGTAAGCATTTTTCGATCTATGCTTGTGATTTTGATTGCATATTCTTTTATCATGACCGGTTGCTTTGTATGTTGCAGGATGACTCGAGAAGGGAAAGATCGGCAAAAGGCCGATACAATGTTTGAACATCTTTGCCGTTGTCTTTGGGGCTTGAAATATTTTTCATGTGAGTTATTTTTTTTAATGTAATACCATCGATTATAAAGTTTTTATGTCGAGATATTTTTTATATTCTACATAGTGAAATTTTTACTACAGCCCCTTCATTTATAATTTTTGTGTTATGTAGATTTTGACATATTCGTATATTTACTTTGCATTCATGTTATTTTCTAAAATAAATTAGGGAAGTTTGTCATGTTTAAGGAGTCAGGTCTTAGGTTCAAACCTTAACATCTTCCATGTATCTTCTTTCTTACCTTGCTTTCGACCGTCTGAAACATCGGACAGTTGATTCTAATGTATGTTGGTCCGGGTTTTTTCTCCCGACCTTGTAACCGGCCTTTATGTCTAACACATATTTAGGTAGTATGTCGTTATGGTAAAAGTTGAACATACTCGTGTCGGATGATGATTACATTGAATTTGACTCGAAGTTGAAAATTTTAATTGAGAACTTGTTTCGTCCCAAATTCAAATTTTAGAAGAAAAAGATACCTCCTTGTTTCGTCCCCAAATTCGAGGTGGATTTTTTGTCAGATTATTTTGAATTTAAATCTCACCTTGTGGATTTGTTTGGATTTATTTTGGTCTAGTTATGGTTATATTTCATTTTTTACTCGGTTGTACTTTGTGTTGAGTTGATTTTAGTTCTGGTTGATCATGTTTATATTCATTGAAGTATCTTTTAAAGAAAAATATAAAATATATTTATTCTCAACGAACCCACAAGAAGTGATCCCATTTTTTTCATCGGGTCCGGGTAGAGACCAAAGGTCTTGAGCGACCGATCTGGCAGAACAACTCAAAAGATATAGAAATATCGTTAATTTCTTCATGCTCGTTCCAAGCTCGAAGTACCATTTGTACAAATAAGAATCCCTTTCGTTACATGATTTCTTCTTCATGTAGATAGATGTAGGATCTAAGGGGTAATTATTTAGAAGTACATTTTGTACAAGAGCTGGATCCCATGATCTTGAATCCATGATCCTGAATCTATCTTACCTGGGATCGCACATCTCAAGTTTGTCTATGAAGAGCAGATCTAATTGTATTAGTGTCTATAATTGATTTCTTCTGTGTAATACTAATCGATGAGGCCTCATTGGTAAGTGCTACAAGATCTCATGCATTGGAACCCACGGTTTTGGACCCGAATCCTTAGTATGGAACATTTTCTTTTCCAAGTGAAATCCCTTAGTATATGAAAGAGTGAAAAAGTGCTTTCGTTGTTGTGGAATAAGAATTCATATCTTAATACATGTATTTAATTTATTTGGGGCTATTAAAGTGGGATCCACTTTTTGGGGAATATGAGTCGAAGCAATAACAAGAATATTTCTAGTGGAATATCTTTCACAATCCTTGGAGAGATAGTTCACTAATAGACCAAGGGATAAGTAATTCGCCTCATTCACATCCAGATCATGAATGTTTGGAATCTATATTATGTAAGAGACATTGCTTTTGCTAGTTTGAATTGAAGGGTGATATAAAAGCAGTCTATTTCTGACATCATATCCATAGTTAACGCATTCATCATAGTTAGAAGCTTCAACTCCGTATCAAGGTCACTATCAATAGTGTCGCTAGCATCAATATCGTCACTATCATCAATATCAATATCATCAATAAGAACACCTTTGAGCTTGGTATTCAGAAACTTGTTCAAAAATATTGTAATGAAAGGAACATAGGAGTTTGCCGCTAGGTATTTGAACAAATAGGATCGTCCGGTTCCTATAAAACCTATTACTAAAATACTATATTTCACAAGCTATCAATAAACTCATTTATCTCAATTAATTAAATTAAAAATTATTATGTATTTAAGAATGTTCAAACTGTGCTCGAATTCACGACTTCTTTGCAGTTACATTGTTAAAAGTTTTACATATATTTTTGATACAATACTAACTTTTTAATTTTTAAATTGAAAGAACAAAGTGCATAAGTGCATTCAAACTAGAGGTGCACATGGGCCGGGCTGGGCCCATTAAAAAATTTTGGCCCGGGCCTAGCTCGAAATATGGGCCTGAAATTTTGTCCATGCCCGCCCGGGGAAAAAAATCATAAGTCCGAGCTCGGCCCGGCCCATTTTTTAATAAACACCAAAAATTTATTTTAAAAATAAAAAAATTAAAAAAAAGTATTTTAAAAATATTTTAAAATTAAAAAAATAAAAAATAAAAATATTTATTATATTCGGGCTGGGCTTGGGCCAAAAAAGTGGTGCTTAAGGCTTGGCCTGTTTTCTAAACGGGCCTCGCTTTTTTGCCCAAGCCCATATTTTGGGCCTATATTTTTACCCGAACCCTCCTATATTTCGGGCGGGCCGCCCGGCCCATGAGCACCTCTAATTCAAACTTATTTTTGTATTTAACAAAAAAATTATGATTAAAAATGCCAAATTTTGTCAAAAGACTTGAAATGTATTAACATCTTTAAATAAAATGTCAACTTGATATATCTATACTGTTAATAAAATTCTCATTTGAGTATATTACGAGTCAACCAAGTATTAACTTGGTTAGGGAAATTATAAAAAGTAATCTTTCGTATTTAAAATAAGTTATACTATTCGAGAGTGCTTCGTCTATTTAATTTAAATAATAATAATAAAATATGTCAATTACATAAGCACGCTTCATTACTTCTATAAATTATATATTTATATTATTAACAAAATCCTTAACTGAGTTGGTGGCACAAGTCAACCGAAACCAACTCGGTTGAGAAAATATATTATATCCAACTAATTACTTATAACCTGACTCAACCCATAAAAGAAAATCCAACCATCCCAAAAATTTCATGTATTTTCTAACTATCACATTGCTAAAAAAATACGTACTTAACAAAATTTTCAGTCACACAATAGTTTAAAAATACATGAACTTCTTGAGAATGGTTGGATTTTTTTATGGTTTAGGTCGGGTTATGGGTAAATTAGTTGGACATGATATGTTTTGTCCGAATTATTAGTAATTTATTTGAATAAAATTTTAATATACAGTGACTAGTCTGGAGCAACTTTTTAGTCGAGGGATTAAAGCGGACTTTACATAACAGTATAGGTTCTCTTAATAGACTTTGAACTAAAAATTAATAGACTTGAGTTTGAAAAAAAAATGAATTATAATGTCAAGAATTAAAATACTTTCAACTATTGGATGAAAGTGAACCTTTCTAGAGGTGCTCATGGGCCGGGCCATAAAAAATTTTAGCCCGAGAAAAAAATCATAAGTCCGGGCCCGGCCCGGCTTATTTTTTAATAAATACCAAAACTTTATTTTAAAAATTAAAAAAAGTATTTTAAAATTAAAAAAAATTAAAAAGTATTTTAAAAAGTATTTTAAAATTAAAAAAAATTAAAAAATAAATATATTTATTATCGGGCCGGGCCAGGCCCGGGCCAAAAAAGTGGTGCCCGAGGCCCGGTCCATTTTCTAAACGGGCCTCATTTTTTTGCCCAAACCCATATTTCGGGCCTATATTTTTACCCAAACCCTCCAATGCCCGCTCGGCCCATGAGCACCTCTAAACCTTTCTAGACTATGGATTTACAGAAAATTTTAAAAAAAATTAGCTATTTTTGTATTTTTTTTAATCCAGCAATGAATAGAATTTACAAATGTAATTGAAGAAGAAAAATTTTGATTTTTATTGTTATTTCTCAATGTATCTACTAGAGCGAGTCTAGTAATTAATCCTCTACATTCTGTAGACTCATTAAAAGGTAGAGGTCTGTCACAAGTTTAAAAAAATAAATGAAATTTAAAGCTTGTTTCTCGTTAATTTTCAAAAGTACTTTTAAAGCTTTAATCAATGTTAAACCGACAAATTTTGAATTGAAAAGTGCTTTTGAATCCAAAAGCAAAAATAATTCTTTTTTAACTTTTGTTTTTTCTGAAAACGCTTCTGAGCCAAAATGATATTTTTAATCTTTATTTATACTCTAATATATTTTACGTAATGTTTATATTAAATATATAATTATTTTTATATTGATATTTATATCAAATATATAAAGTTATATATTTAAATTAATAATTGTTATATTTTAATTAAATTTGAATTAAATTTTAAAAATAATTAATATTAATTATTTACAAAGATTTAAAATTTACATTTCATATGCTAAAATATTAGTAATGAAATACAATAAATTAATTTTATATTTTTACTAAAATATAATAATATTAACTAATTTGAACATTATTTAAATGTTAAACCAATCTTTTCATAAGTATTTTCACAACACTTTTCAAAAGCAATGAGAAACTATGATTTGTTTTATTCGATGATAAAAAAAGAGTTAGCTATTTATTTTATTTTGATGATATGCATAAATCTATGGTTTAGAATGATTTACTCGACCGGGGTAAAAACATTTTGGTTTTGATGCTTCTCGTTATAAAAGTTCTCATTGTTCTAGACACCTACGATTCAATAGTAGAATTATTCTTTAAAATATTAAATTTTGTATAATTCAATATCATGACAAGTATTTATGTGGATAATAATGTAAAACCAATCCATTTTGAGTTGAATTCAAAATATGATCCAATCAATTTAAATTTAGATATGTTCTAACCTAATTTGATTGTAAAATGTCAATAATTCGAACTTAAATTTATCCAAAACTGACCTAAGACTTAAAATTACTTGAACAAATAACTAGAAATGACTCAAACCTGAAGTGATTAGAACCGTACATTATATGAACTCAAATGATTTAACAAAAAAAAAAAAAAGCCTCGAACCAAATAGCTCAAAAACGAGTCACACTAAAAATTGACACAAATCAAAATAATTCAACAATTTTAAAATTTGAATTGACTTGATCTAATTTATCTTGATTTAAAATCGATTATATATTGTAATTTGATTATTCTAGTGGGGCTTTGGTATTGTTAATTAAAGCTGTGACATTGGGTCTTTAAATATTCGGATTCAAATTTCACAACGAGCAATTACAATACTTGAGTCTTCAGTTTTATTATATTTTTATGTTATGTATCGGTTTTGTCGGATTTTTTATTTTTTTATATTTATATTAATTTAATTCTATTTAATGTAGATAATTGGGAATGATATTGCTTTTGAAACCAGAGAAGTGCAAAGGAAATAGAGTATTAGCATCCATTCATTGTACATGGACTCTTTTTGTTGTGTTTCCAATTTGCACTTGAAAGTAGAGACATCGTCCATTTCTCATCAAGTATATATCCAAGGACTCTTTTGTCTTTTATCATTTATATGTGTGGACTCTATGAATTTTTGCAAAAAAGCAAAAAAAAATGTTATCCAAATTTATGGACCAATTTTGGGATGGAATAAATATTTTATTACTCATATATATTTTTTAACATTTATTTCTATAATTTATTTATTTATTTTGATTATCATAAGGGAAGGAGACGATGGAGTTTGAATTCACGTCATTTGGGTGTTAAACGAAAGCTTTAATCGCTACTTTAAGTATAGTTGTTTGAATTGAATCGGTTGGATTGCGAATCGATTAGGGTGTTAGTTCAGAGAGAGGTAATAGACCAATTGATTGAGGGTTTGGTACGAATCTATTGGAATTGGTTGGACTGGTAAATTGGCTTGTTAGTTATTTTTTTGAAAGAATATTTTTTAAAGTTTATAAATACAAATATAATATAATACAATATAATTTTAAGTATATTATAATTGTAAATACATGTTTGAGATCATACTAACATAAAACACAAATGTACGAAGAACCAAAATATAACTCGACAAAACCCATTAATTACGTATGGTAAAACCGAAGACTTATATATATCAATTCGAATAATTATTTTAAACAAAATGAATACAAAATTCAGTAAATATCTAAATTCACATTATTGATTTTATGAATTTTTATATATTTAAATCAGACTTTTATATCTTATTTAAATATTTGATGGATATAAATTTCAAATATAAATATTCACAAAAATCAAAATACTCCAAAGCTAACAAAATTCTTAAATTCCTAAAAAAATCAATCCAAGTCCCTTAAATTGATAAAAGAATTTCTTTTAATAAAATTTTCAGTAACTTTATATTTTATTATTTAAACTTGATTTAATGATTTTTTCTAAGTCTCTAAAATTTTTACATGTTTAAAATTTGGTCCTTTATTTTATTCTTAAGATTTTTTTACCACCTTTGAAATCACTTTATTATAAATATTGTAATCATTTCAAAATAATTATATATAAAATTAATAAAATCCTACAAAAATAAAATTTAAACCTAAAATATTATAATTTTAAACATTTAAATTTATCATCTTAATTAAAGTTTAGTTAAAACATCTAATAAATTTTAAATTTTTTTCACGTGCCATAGTTTACTTTAAACACTGAATAATTTATTAATCAAAGATTCCGTTTGATTTAAAAAATCATTAATCAATGCTTTGACTTTTATAATGCATTATATTAATCATAATTATTTCGTATAAAATTTATAATTTTATAAAATAATTTGAGATTTTATCATATATTTTAAATTATATTTAAAAATAAATATAAATAATTAAGATAATTGATAATTTTCAACTACACCAAATAATTATCATTATATTAATTTTATATATTTTCAAAAAATCATTATATATAAAAATCGTAATTTGAAATTAAAAAAGGATCAAAATTGTTAAAATTATGGATAAATTTATCCCATGTTTTTGAGGATTAATATATATAAAAGACACGATATAAACACGCTAAGATCTTACCGTTTTGATCAAAGTTCCATCGATTTCTCCTCCAACGTTGACACCTCACCCAATAAAAATGCTTTACCTAATTGATTTTATTTTAGAGACAAATTCCAAGATTTTCTCTTTTTGTTTTAATTTTTAATTTTCTTTTTCTATATTCATAGATAAAAAAATTTGTCAATTCATAGAGTTTTGGTTACTTCATTTCTGTATTTCATTAAAGGTCAAAAGCTGGTTTTTTTTTTTTTTTTAACTCAAAATTTTTTTCCCATCACTTTCCCAGGAAAAATAAATCTTAAGCTGATTGGAATTTTTTAGCTTGATTTGAGATTCTCAAGTTTCATGGTTTTTCTATTTTCCCCCTTGAAAATTGAATTTGCAATTTATGGTTTTCTTTATGGTGTCAAAAACAATGGGTTGACTTTTTTCTTGGGATTTTATCAAATTGAAGGATTCCACTTTCCACCCAGAATAAAATAAAAATTTTAAATTTTGGGGGTTAGGGTTTGATCATTCATCTCCTTTTGCTTTCTGGGTAATTTGGTTTTTTTTTTTTTTGAAAAATCTCAATCTTTAAGGGGCTTTATAATTTATTATAAAAGACCCCTTTTTTTTCTTCTTGAAATCCAAGTTATTCAATAGATTCAAAGCTTTTGAGTAGAATTGTCAATGGATGCTGCCCCTAATGATGTGAAGGAGGTTAATGGACATAAAAGGAACTCTTTAAGTTCCATAGATTCCACAGAAACTGAAGATCACACTGATGGAGAAGAATACAGTGAGTCAAATTCTTTGTTGCTACCTAAAAAAGGTGGGATGTCAAGAAAATCTGAAAAGACAAGGAGAAAAGTCCAATGGAATGATAGAAATGGTGATAAACTTGTGGAGGTCATGGAATTTGAACCAAGGTAAAATTGGGTTTTTGTTTTTTTTGGAGTTTATCTTCTAACATGACACTACTTTTGTTTGATGTTTTGAGAACTTTGGTTCTTTTCGTTTGGTTTCTTTGTTTGCATATTCTGTTTGAATTTGATCAAGTGTAAAGAACATAATTACTTGATAGTATCTGCAAATCCCCTGTGCTTTTACTTGCTTACCATTTTGTCCTTAAAACATGTTATGCCGTCCTCCATTTTTGATGTGTACATATCAGTGTCTAACTAAATGATAATTCTTAGAATAGAACAAATGAGTGCAAAGTTGACAGCTTTATGTTGCATATAAACTTCACTCTTAAGGCAATGCAATGTTTATCCCTTTTTAATGTTCTGTAGATGTATGATTGTGTTCCTTTTAAGGGTTTGATTTGGGGATAATTTGCTGTTTTAATAATTGGTTTATATCAAATTCTCGTTTCTTGTTTTGAATTCCTACGAATGAATCCGAGGACTTGGCTGTCACTCATTGTAAAGTTTTAGGACAAGGTTTTCAACTATTTTAATTGTGCCAAATGCCTTCTATTACAGCATGCTTTTGCAGCTTTCTTCAAAAGTTCCGTTCGTATTAGCTATAGAGGTTATCTGAATCAATAACCTGGTGAATATCTGCCCGGGGGATTTCGTGTTTTTATGTTCTATTTATGTAGTTTGTGATCTATGCCTTTTAATGCGTTGGCATCCAATGGACTATCTTCTCTTGATGCTTTGATTTAGAACATCAAGAACTTTGCTTTGAGTATAATGGACTATCTTCTCTAATAACACGATTTAAATAGTTCTTGGTGTCTTAATTACGAGTTATTCGAGTGGAATTCTATTGCATGGTATATTTTTTGGTTTTTGTGATCGATATGGTGGCCTATTTTGGGATCTTTTGTATTAGTATTGTTTTATGCTGGAAGAATTGCTAATTGAGCATGAACGATCCTACACAATTTTTGCATATATTGCTCGGTAACTCTAGGTTTTATGCGTTCATGATGTATGTCAAACTACAAAAGAAAAGGATTACTAGTGTGAATTACAATTTGGCCTTGTAATATGATGATAATGTGTTTTTTTCGGTTGATTCACTGTTGTATCTCTCATTTCCTAATGTCCTATCCGTGCTTGCAGTGATGTGAGCGATTCTGAAGACGACGAGGATAAAGATTCCTGCATATGTATAATAATGTAGATATCGGGCATTTATTTTTCTGCTGGAAAAAAAATCGATGGGGCTTCATTTTCAACCTCGAGTTTGATATCTTGTTACCAGATAGCACTGGTTTCAACTCTTTTTTGGAAGGATAGAACAGAACATCCAGAAGCTGACCGAGGCGGTCTTCTTGTAATTTTGCATCAAATTGGAGGCCCCCCATGGGGGTTTATAACATGTTCCACCATTAACAGATGAGAATTTCACGGACCTTATCTCAGAAACAGAAGCAGATGAAGATGACCGTTTATCTTTGCACGATGTGTATTCATTAATCATTACGATTGTTTCTGTTTTTGTTTGCTTTTTCTTGTATGTTGATATATACGAGTCGAACAATGTTAGAAGAGATAGCATTCCTTGATACTGAAAGGAAACAGTCAAATGCTTTGCAGCTTATGTTCTTCTGAATGTTAGATCTCCATAAATAACATTGTTTGTTGCTATTTCCCCATCTGCTGATAAATTATGAGTTATAGATCAAGCTGTTGAGCTTTGTTATTATGGTAACTGTTTAGTCGAGTCATGTACGAATATGTTTCTTTAGAACTGCAAATGAATCTGAGTACCGGAAACTTCTGAACTGATACCATCAAGTTCTTGTTGCAGTGTGTGAACTATGCATATTCTGGTTGTCTTTGTTTAGAGCATAGAATTTTTGTCACAATGTGCTGCATGATAGATCGATGCATACCCCGGAATTCCATTACGATCCGATTTTGATATCGGTAACTGATGAAGAGCTTTAAAATATTCAATTGATAACTGTTCTGCATATATGCAAAGAGACCAACTGATATGCCAATGGAGCCAAAGGCTATCAAAATTGCCCTGGTCCAAGTAACATATATAGGCAAAGAAAGTATTATGCAGGTCCTTGAACAAAGGAGTCAGATTATATTTGGGTCTCTTTACTCAAAAAATGGACAAATTAGTCCATATACGAATAATATATATACACATATATATAAAGAAAGAGCTACTGATATACCAATGGTTATCAAAATCATCCTAATCCGAGTATTATAGTCTGTATGATTCAAGCTCACCACATTATTCAATCACCAAACCTCATCAAACAATCTAAAAATGAATGAAAGAATCATAAACTGACATTATTACTATAATAAACTAAGCCATAGCTTGGTCTGCATTCGTGATATTTTTGCTTCAACTTCTTTGAATGGAATGATTTCAAATATTTAATTCTCCCTTCTTCTTCTCCTTCTTCTTCAACACTGTTGATATGTTCATATGGAATAGGCTCAATGATTTCAACATTCAAGTTAAACCTCACTCAATAAAAAAAAAAGGAAATCCAGTTCTTTAATGCGTCAAAAACATCAGTATTTCGAACTATTAAGTAACTGACCTCAAACGAAAAAGGAATTTTCTGGGATGTCATGATTTAAAGGAATATCAAGTTTCTGCAAAAAAAAAAAAAAAACCCATTAATCAGCAAAAATTAAATGAAGCAGTGAAGTCATGGTTAAAAAAAAAAAAGGCTTACTGAATGTGCAGGAAGGGGATGTTTGAGTGATTTTCCGGGTCTATTTTGCTTATGATTTTCAAAACAAGCCATTACCAATACAATAATCTCTCTTATGATTAAGAAGAAGAAGAAGAAGAGGAGGAGGAAGAGTCCTATATGCAATACATATACGAAGGTGGATTATAATCCCTACTTAATTAGATAATTACAGAAAATAAAAAGAGACTTCTACTTATACAATATATCTAATCTATCTAAAATAATTAAAAGTGACTTAAAATAATAATAATTTCACATTTTATTGAGATAAAAGAGTACAAAAATATTAATCGAAGTGGAATTCTATACGAATTCCAACCATATTATCTCATCCATACCTCTACTATCATATAAAAATATTAAACCCATTAAATTGTTTGCTTCAAATATTGTTTTAATCTCAATTTTCTTTAATTCCATTACAATTATTTCTAATTTTTTAACATAAATAAATTTTTATATTTTAAATAAAATCCATGATGATAATTACGTTAATTGTACCATATATCCCCAAATCATGTCTTTCATTTTAAATTAGTTTTAAGTTTAAAAGATTCTAATTATATTCTCAAACTATAGTTATTAAATCAATTAAGTCCTTTCGTTATTAAAATCGTTAAATGACACATTAAATTTTATGTAGCTAAATTTAAATAAATAGAAATTTATCGTATAAGTTTTGAAAGTAAAAATAAAAATAAAGTTAAACTGAAAAGAAAATAGTGAATGGTAAAGTTCCGTAAAAAGTTTTGAAACCTCAAAACTAAGATTTTTAAAACATATATTTTACAATATTGATTTTTTTAAAAAATTCATTTTAAATCTTGTTACATAAGATTTGACTTATTGTTTAACAGTTAAATTAACGATTTAGCAATAAAAGGAGCTAATTGATATAACCTCGATAGTTTAGGGATGTAATTAGAATGATTTGAAGTTTAGGGATCAATTTAAAATGTGGTTAGTTTAAGGATGTTTGGTGCAATTAATTCATGAAAATTTATATAAAGTATTTGGGATAATATATTTGTTGGCCCTTGAGCTAGCAACTAGGTTCACTTCGGTACCTATGCTTTTTTTTTTGTCTACTTTAGCATTTGAACTTTACAACTAGATCCATTTTAATCCTTAAATTCGAAAAATATAAAAATCACCTGGAAATTTATAAATATTAAAGTGATGGTGTGACAAGTTGGTTGATAGTTTTCTATCATACTGTGCTCTTTCCTTTTGATAAAAAAAGTGATGGTGTAATACAATCTCATAGTGCCACATTCAGTATTTTAATAACCAAACAAGTGGTTGAACAAGTTAGACCACCAATTCTTGTTCAACCAGTTCGATTGGTTCGACAGCCATAGTAACAATAATTAAAAATTCGTAAAAATATTAAAAATAAAAAAATGGTTCAATCTGTTCAATAGTCCATTTTTGTCCTCATTTTCAAATTTTACCAATTTAAAGTAGTTTTCAAATCAATCAATTCAACCCTTTTATTTAGACCATTATATCGATTGGTTCTCAATTCGTCTGATCTAGTCCTGTTCCAATAACACTATTCACATCATCGAATCTTGACAGAATCCAAGTCTAGGGATCAAAATGAATCTAATTTCTATGTTCAAGGACCAAAATGAATAAAAAAGTACAAATACAAGTACCAAAGTGAAACTAATTGCCAAGTTTAGGGGTCAAAAATTATATTATTCTCCACAAAAGAATTTTATGTTAAAAGAAAACGAGAACCTTATTAAAACCCAGCCCAAATGAAACTGGACCAATCGGATCCAATAGTCCGATCTAAACAAAATCACAGCCGTTCATTCCCGAAATATTCCAAAATCTCCACCGTCCAACCGGCATACAACGCGATCCCTCACTCTTCCCTTCCCCTTTCTTTATTCTTTGGCTTTAGAGCAGCTGCAATTTTGTCTCTCAAAATCGGCCCCCCAAAATAATTATTTCTTCCTCATTCTCCAAGTCCCTTAAAAAACCCCCAAAACCCTAAAACCTAAAAGGAAGGTTAGAATCGGAAGCGTTTTTCGTTAGATTTGGAGGAATAGAAGAGAAGAGTAGAAGGGGGGAATGGATTCAGATCAGGGGAAGCTGTTTATTGGAGGGATATCATGGGAAACAAGTGAGGATAGGCTAAAGGAATACTTTGGTCAGTACGGCGACATCTTGCAGACTGTTGTTATGAGAGATAAGGTTACGGGGAGACCTCGTGGCTTTGGATTCGTTGTCTTCTCAGATCCGTCCGTTCTCGATACCGTTCTTCAAGAAAAGCACACCATTGATGGTAGAACGGTGAGGTTTTTAATTTTATTTTTACATTTATTATAATGATTTTCTAGGTTTATTGTTATCTCAGTGGGTTTTCCTTTTTAATACTAACTCTAGGGAGGGAAATAAATTTGGGGGGTTTATAAGTTATTTTTTATTGATTTACTGGTTGATGATTGTATGGTTCCATGTTTTTCCCCCCTCCCCTCCGATTTTGTTCTATTCATTGTTAATTTTGTATGTTTTATCTTATTGTCTTTTGCCTACGCATGAGAAGATACTTGGAGTTTCTTAGTGTCTGCTATATTATTTTCGTGCCAATTTTACAATTTAAGGTGTTTTTGTGCTTATGTGTGTGTGTGTGTGCGGGCGCGCGCTTAATTTCATCCGAGTTTGTGTATTTTATCTGTATTGTTATTGGCGTTGCCTGGCGCAAAGATAGTTCCCAATTATAAGATAACTGTTTCCCAGGTTGAGGCAAAGAGGGCGTTATCTAGAGAGGAGCAGCAAACGTCTGCTAGATCTGGTAATTTTAATCAGGGTAGAAATTCCGGAGGTGGTGGAAATATCAGGACCAAGAAGATTTTTGTTGGAGGATTGCCTCCGACCTTAACTGAAGACGGGTTTCGCCAATACTTTGAGGCATATGGTCATGTAACTGATGTAGTAATCATGTATGACCAGAATACTCAGCGGCCTCGGGGGTTTGGTTTTATCTCCTTCGACACTGAAGATGCAGTTGACAGGGTTTTGCACAAGAGTTTTCATGATTTGAATGGCAAGCAAGTTGAAGTGAAGCGGGCCCTTCCTAAAGATGCCAACCCCGGTGGGGCTAGCCGTACTATGAGTGGTGGTGCCAGTGGTTTTGGAGGTTACCAGGGTTATGGTTCTTCTGGTGGGAATTCAAGTTCTTATGATGGTCGAATGGACTCCAGTAGTTACATGCGCGCCCAGGGTACTGGAGCTGGCTTTCCAACTTATGGCTCATCAGGATATGCACCTGGTTACGGTTATGGTCCTGCTAATAATGGTGTTGGCTATGGTAGTTATGGAAATTATGGTGGTGCAGGTGCTGGTTATGGTGCTCCTGCAGGTGCAGCTTATGGGAACCCTAATGCTGGTTATGCAAGTGGGCCTCCTGGTGCCCCTAGAAGTTCATGGGGCACTCAAGCTCCATCTGGTTATGGTGCTATGGGTTATGGGAATGCTGCTCCTTGGGGTGCTGGTGCTGGTAGTGGTGGCCCAGGTTCTGCAGCTACTGGCCAGTCTCCCACTGGAGCTACTGGGTATGGGGGTCAAGGTTATGGATATGGTGGATATGGCGGTAATGATGGATCTTATGGGAATGCTGGCTATGGGGCTGCTGGAGGTCGTTCTGGTGGTACTCCAAATAGTAATGCTGTTGCAGGTGGGGAAGATCTACAAGGGAGTGGTGGTGGTTACATGGTAAGTGGGTATGGTGATGTAAATGGAAGTTCAGGGTATGGAAATGCAACATGGAGGTCTGATTCATCCCAAGGTTCTGGAAATTATGGGGGTGCTCAGGCAAATGGTCCTCATGGTGGACAAGGTGGTTATGGTGGTGGGTATGGCGGTGCACAGGGCCGACAAGCTCAGCAACAGTGATTCTATCACAAGAAAGACAACTTGATCTCAAACTCTTCTGCGCATGACCTTCTCTTTGCTCTTGTAATTGTGATGGTTTCTTACGCGAGCAGCAACAGGAGAGGTTCAAGTTGGATGATAAATCACCTTGGGACCGGTTGGATTGCTTGAAACCCTGTAGTTTGCAGTATCTGTTTTGCTAGTCATAATAAGTAGTTTTGAGGCGTAATAGGTGCCTTTCTTCAGTTGTGCTACTGAGTGTAGTTTTAATTTGGCTTGCTTTATATTTTTTTCTTGCTGCTCCAATACCTTCATATCTATGGTAGTGTTTAAGCTATATTAGTTTATATAACTTAAATTTGTATTATCTTGCTGTTTTGAGCATTTTATTGTTATATATATCATCTAGAAAAATTTGATGATAGATAATTATGCTTGATTTGATATGATCAGTAGGGTACGGAGATTTACCAAGGATTTTTTTTGATAGCAGTGGAGATATGGGCCACTTGGGTTGATCACTCGTAGTGATAGCGATAAACGTAGTGGTAGTTGACACTTGAGGATGGCATAATGATTTTCCCCCTGTATTTGCCCTTGTGTTGTACAGGCGGAGAGATGCTCGAGAGTTCAAAGGTGGAGTCAAGTGTCCACTCATGGCTGAACCCGAGCTTTTTGGTGGGGTTTGTTCAGTGTGGGGTTTGTTCGGCAGAGGACTTGCTCAGTTGAAAATTTGAATTAACATGAGATGAGAGGGGCCCTTCCCCACCCGGGTGCTGTCCCAACACTACAAATTCTTGGCTTTTGAAGTCAAAAGGTTTCCTCATCTTCATCCTGGTTTCTGTGGGGTTTTTATTCAAGATGGAGTTGGATTAGTGATGCAAACTGCTTGGGGTATGTTGATTCAAAAGCTGTTAGCTTTCTGGCAGATCAAGATTACATAATTATTGATTGTGCCTTTTGATTCTTTGGAGTAAATTTTATAGTATGATAATTGATTATTAGAGCTCTAGAAAAGTATGTCTTTAAAGTTCCCATTAGTTTTGGACTGAATTAATTGAGTTTTGCCAAACATTTAGTGCAGGGGCCTTTCTTTCCATTTACAAACAGTAGGTTAAATTCTGTTGGTAACCTTGTATTATTCATAATTGTTCATTGTTCCCCACTAATGTACATTTTAGGTAATAAACTAATAATACAGTGGAAATGGGAGAGGAGGCTTTTAGTAGTTTTTGACTTTTGAGTGTCAACCTAGGCAATTGAATTGAGTTTTGGTCGGCGGAAGGATTTGGATACATACGGTTGATGATGAAACGCATTCATTTTTCAGGATTGTAGTGCTGAAAGCATTTAGTATCAAGGATTTTAGGTGTTCTGCTTCTAGACAACGGGACTAAGGGCTCAAACGTTGCTAATCACTAGAAATGACTTGGTGACAGAATGGCTGCATGTATAGATAGAAAATAGAAGCTCGGTCACTCCATTATCAATCGAGTTAGGCTAGTTAGGCAATGAAAACTTCAGATATATCGTATATGCTGTTGACTCGAACTCTGTTTTTGAGTAATACACTTCTGCATCAAATAGTTGTCTGCCTGCATGTTTAGTGCATGTGCTAATGCCCTTAAACAGTAAGACTTGTATAGTACTCTTGTTCTGGGTTCTATTTTCTTCTCTTCCTTTCAATGTTTTACTTGTATAGTACTCTCCGTTTTAAAGGAATTCTGGGTTTTGGTGGCGCATATCCACATGGGAATGAAGTTCCATTTTAATGAGATAAAATGATCCAGGTTTTATAATTATTTTAATATATGGCATTTAATAAATAAAATTTGAACAGAGAATTAAAATAAATGTCCATGTAAAAATATAATCCTGCTGGCAAGTTCCTACGAGGCATGCCAGAATTACATTCATCAATGTATAGATATGCACTCAAATACCATATTTGAAAGAAACCAAGCGTGTAGCATCAGTTTTCAACAAGCTCAAATCATGGCTATGGTACGATTGAAATAAGGAGAAAATAAATAATTAAGAAGCTGAGGGGAAGTCTTTGTATGGGTTGCCAAGTGCAACTACATTTCCAGGCCGAGAAAATACAACCTACATTTGAAAAACATTAGCTCACTTAATGGATAATTAGATGGCATAAGCACGGTCTATATTTCCAAGAAATGCATGGTTCTCAAATAGTTCATAAGATATTCAAATAGGTCTAGGAAGAAAAAACATGTATTTATGTTATCTGGACTCAGGGCGAGTGTTCGATTTAAGTATTTTCAAACAATCTTTTTATAAAAACTATTCTAATATTTTTGTCGGATAATACCTCACAATTTCAATAAAAAAGTGTTGGTTAATATTATTCTAGAAAGAAAAAAATGAAAATGGGGACAATATAGATGTGTCTTGAGACTCACCTGGTAATTACCAAGAGTATTGGACTTGAAACCAGCAGCACAATAATCAAAATAGTATTCCCATGTCCGGATGAACTTGTCATTGAATCCCAAGGCATGGATTTTGCTATGTAACCACAACACAATCAAATTTCCAAATTTCATTGAAAAGGTTATTAAATTATTAGATAAAGTCTTATTTATCTACATTATTTGGATTGAACTTGTGTGCGAGTGTTTGACACGTACTTTAACACAAGTGTGTTCAATTTTCTTTTTCAAGATTTTCATGCAAGTTGGAATGGCATACAAATGTATTGGGAATGGCATACCTCTGTTTCTCCAAAAAATTCTTTCTCCAATATCTAAGCGTTTGGTAGTAATGAAGTCCGATGTTTTCCACATGCTCCACACTACAATTACACAACTTCCTTCACTTTTCTCCATGACCAAATATGTGTATAACAGAAACCAAAACAAAATGCATGGTTATGTACATAAAAGTTTACAAGGGGGGAAATTGCATTATACCAGAGTTTGGACGCAGCATTCATGGCTGTTGTTATCCTAGCCAGAGAAGGTAAGCATCCACCAGGGAAGATGTATTCCTTGATGAAATCCGAGCTTCGCCTGTATTCATTGTACCGTTCCTCTGGTATTGATATGAACTGCAGTAACATGAACCACCCCAAATAGTAGTCAAAACAAATGTACTGGTAATCTATGTTACTTGATGTCGGGTATAGTGTCAGATGCAATTATGTGTCAGATTTTTTCTAAGTTTTTTTAATGTCCTCGGCGCATCATATATCCGTATCATGAATGTTGAATACAGACACTTCCAAAAAAATGAAGAGTCCGAGCAACATAGCTAGTAATTTTCATGATCTTGGCTAAATACTGGAAATGTTCTCAAACTGCAGTTACCTGTAAAACAAGAAGTCCATCATCTGCTAACACTGATTCACAGCAACCGAAGAAGTCCTCCATGTATTCATGGCCAACAGCTTCTATCATCTCACTGGAAATGGCCATATAGTATTATGATCTTTGTTTTGGTATGTAATGGGGGTGAAATTGGTGGCTTAAAGAACTTACCACGATATAATTCTGTCATACTTGTAGGTGCTAGGTAGTTGTCGATAGTCACAGAGTTGAAATCTTATATTTTCCTGACAATAAAGTTAAAATACAGAGATAGCAATGGCTATGAACCCCTGAAAGTCAATCAGATGCAATGGCCAGAGCCATTGACAAACACGAACTGGTGCTAAAGCTGATACTTACAAAATTACTACTAAAGTCTATTTGCTAAATTAAAAACATATCATGACTTCAATTTGGCCGATAATTAGCAGCTTATATTTTTTGTCAATATGTTGCAGATTATCATATTGGTACCTGAAGTCCAGCTTCCTTCACTCTTTTTTCTGCAAGTTTGAGTTGCTCTTCGGATAAAGTAATGCCGGTATATTTGCATCCAGTTCGTTTGACAACCTCAATAGCTAAGCTTCCCCAACCACATCCAATCTCAAGAATTTCATGCTTGCTATCAATTCTTGCCTGGAAAATTGAGATTGAAAATTCGATAAAAGATTATAGCATGAACAGAAAATATTATTACTGTAAGGACTTACTTTTTCAATCAAAAGAGAGATCTTTCTGTGTTGTGCATCTTTCAAATCCTCATCTTCTGTCTGTAAAACAAACAAAAATCAAATTACCAACAATCTTATTTAATAGTATCATCACATAAGTGCCAAGTTTTGACAGTGAGTCTAACCTTAAATACTGCACAAGAGTATGTCATTGTCTCATCCAAGAAGAGTGCAAAAAGGTCATTACTCTAAGAATACAAAGAATGATTATAAGCATTATGTATGTCTTAAAATCTTAATAAGCTGCAAATAATCATATATACACACACACATCGAGCATAAGATACTTCAGCATACTTGGATAAACAACAAAGAATTTACAGGTCAAGGCCTCGTACCAGGTCGTAATGGCGAGAAATGTTCCTACGTGCTTGTGTAAGAGTATTTTGTCTTAAGACATGCTTGAAGAAATACTTTGCTGATGTTAAACCAGCTGTAAACAACAATGGTGTCCACCAACCCCTAAACATAAAGGGTTAGATATACTATCTCAACTGGGATTTAGGTGAAGAATATGCTTATCATCTTGGGTTTATAATTAAGAGTACACCTTTTCTTACTAAGTTTTGAGTTGGAAGAAATCAAATCTCTGTTGGCAATAAGAATCTGCAGGTAACAAGGCAAATCTGATGAACGCAGATACCGGTAGTTATAACATGTTGTTACGATTGTGTCATTTTCTTACCATTACAAGGTTCAGCAGACCATCTTTTTTATCAACAAAAGAAAAATCCCCATTGATATATGAATCCGCAAGGCCTAAATCTGCCTCTGTCATAACCTGAAAAAGCAATTCTTAGTGCTCATTAGTTGCTGCAATATCATGCATAAAGAAAATCATATCCATAAGTTCGATACATTGTACATAGTTTGACATAATAATGTATAATCATCTACATTATTGAGATTCAAGGTGAGTGTTGGATACAATATATTTTCTCCTATTTTTGGAGAATCATGCTCTTACACATATGGAAATATGTATCTGACATGAGTGTAGGACAAAGTAAAAAGTCAGAACATAAGATAATCATATGGTATCTTCATTGAACGATTGATTTCAAATGCATTTACCTTCCAATAAAAATGTGGACTGTGAACTTTAATTACAGTTTTTAGAGAACACTTATTGCTAGTTCCTTCAAAGGTAAACATAGTGCCACCTTCTTCCAATAAACTGTTAATGGAAAAAGTAAAAGTTATTAATTATTAAAATTAGAAAAATATGATGCTCATGGTTGAATCAAGGGCATAAATAGCATTTCAGAAGTCCAAGAATCCTTTATCCAAAACAGAAGTCTAAACATAGATAGCTGGTTCATATCGAATGAAGAGGTTTGAACGAGTTGGCCTGTTCAAACCATGCACATTGTCATGAAAATGACATGATAAATGCTTCAAAAATAGGGTTTGCTACTTGGTCTTGAGGTGAGTGTTGGATACTTAGTCTAAATCAGGATGGTCCGGCTTTAGGTGAAACAATTGACAGTATTAGTAGCTAATAGTTGCCTATGGTTCTTAAGTGAAGAACAAAAATGATTTGGACAATAGATGAAGCATACTGATCTTAAACCTAAAGTTGAAACCCTGCATTGGCAATCAAAGCACATAATGATCTTATAATTTGACAAGTGTGCACACATTAGGACAGACAACAACCAGCAGCAAAGTAGGACATTGGAGGAACTCACATCACACAGCCGGTTGATATAAAATGACTGAGGAATCTAGTAACAAAAAGACGTGCCCCTGTTTCCATCAGAGAGGGCACCATATGCTTTGGATTGCTCAGAATATTACAACTTTTTCCCAGCAGACCGTTTGCAGCAATCATCCCAGCCTGGAAAGAAGTGAACCTCACTTGTGAACTGCCATATAATAAATACATCCTTTTGAAAAAAAGAGTAAAAACCTTGGTGAAGTATATATATTAGGGAGACATCCTTTAGTCATATGGGAGATCAATATGCACTAGTTTGAGAACATGGTAAGGTAAGAAATAATTTATGATTAAAAGAAATCACTACCTTTAATCCATCTTCATGGAAGCCATAGCCTGAAAAGAAAGTTGAGTTACTATGATGAATTATTTGAAAGTGAAGTTTCCTAGTTTTGAGCCAAATTATCGCAAGTATTTTTAGTTTTCAGATGTCAGACATCAGCAAATTAAAACACTACTAACTGGCTAACAAGGAAAATTTAGGCACAATGTGAGCCTTAGAGGAAGATATATATATCCATGTTCATATTTACTGTAGGTCAGATGTATACTCTGCATAAATAACTTATGGAAAGGAATTTTGAAAAATAAAATGTGACCAACAAAACAAAGACAGTCTGCAGAGGGTCTTTTATAACAGAATCTGCTCACCCAGGTATGCTCCACAAAACCAAATTCCTCTCTTCCCTTGAATCCGATCAAGCTCAAGAGAAGCTTTTGTTGCAGCAACAGATGGTACTGGATGGCCTGTTCTCCACTTAAGCAAGGTGTGTTTTGGTGTATAATCTGGATTGAGAGTGACCAAAAAGGGTAGGCTTGTTTCTCCTAGATTCTGCAAATTCATACATTGCAGTCTAATAACATTAGTGATAAGATCAATTTTCTCATAGTAATTTTGGGTTACCTTACCTTTTTAGAAAAATATAATTTCTGATTGTCATCTTCCAAGTTAATAGTGTTATAACTTTAGAAACCAATTTCAAGAGGCATTCCCACTCCATATCTTAACATCACCAGTAGTTGGTGGAAGCTCTAAAACAGTCCTCATGATCATATACTGTCCTAGTATAATATAAGCAATCACATTTTGAACTATGAGTACCAAAAGGACTAATCAACATAACATATTCCTTTTCACAAGTAGGTTTTGGACTCAAGAGTGTGTATTTAAGCAAAGAGAACATAATAGCTACCTGAAGCACATTAAGCCAGTATGTCAAAGATACATTCTTGTCTGTACTTCCAAGAAAATTCCATGCACTCCATGCTGCTGGGTTTTTGGGCATTAAATTTTTGTCACGATGAAGATAAATATCACTGCCAGATAAAGAGAATCACAAATGAATGTGCAAAACTGAATGATCAAAATCCTTTTTTTATGGTTCTCGAAGCCTTCAATGGAAGTAAAGATCTCTTCATGGTATTTGAGATAAATGGAAATATCTCAGGGATTGCATAAAATATCAGTTTCAGTTATATAATGTATTCAATAATGGTACCTATAGACATATTGGAAAGCACCAAGCACTGTTGATTCATCATATGTTGCTTGATTCCCTAACAATCTCAAAGCATCTGGTGCATGAACAGCCATTATGCAACCTTGATATAACTCGTGAGAGTCATCTCCACATAATACAGTGCAACCTGTAATAAACCTTTAGAATTACCAGTGGAACCACAAAATGCTTCTGACATGAGAAAAAGTCTAAATATAAATGCCATATCTGTCATATTTCTTCAGTTTTAAGAAATAGTTTTATTCAGATAATGCAAAACAGAAGCCAAGTTACTCTTAATCATCATAAAAGGCTTCGTTTAAACATGTTATGGATCATCTTAGAGAATGAGAATGTAAGAATGAAGCAAGTAGAAGCTTCTGAGAAAACAAGTTGAAAGTGGAAACCATGCTGCGATGATCATTTCACAAGCACATTAGTTATAAAATGTTGAGAACTTTTGAATCCAGCTTTGTTGTATAAAAATCTTAATCATGTCGGAGCAAAATACTCGAACGAAACTTTGAATTTAGATACTAACCTTCAGCATCACTCAAAACAGAATGCACCTCGCAACCAGTTCTTATTTGACAACCTCTACTCTCCAGCTCTTCTCTAACCTGATTACATTTTGTCAATAACCCAACAGCAAAAATAAAATGCCTGGAGCTTACATCTATTTGCATGTAACAATGAATTTGGATACAAAACGGTGCAACCTAAGAAGAGGAAATTATAATGAGAACTGGTACCTTATTGACGTAACGATGTGAACGCCATCGAACGGTCATCCACTGTGGTCGTCCAAAGATCTATAAAGACAAGCAAAGTAATATTATCAAATCAAAACTAACATAGAAAGCTCATACTGGCCATGACCTAAGTTAGCCAGACTTTCATTTTCCATACAAATTCATGTCTAAAACTCACCCGAGTCCGAGTAACATAGTCCACGAGTGATTCTTACCAAATACTTTATATAATACTTTCATTTGTAAGAGAATGTACCTGAAGTAGATGATGATTGCGGCAAAATGAAAGAATAGAGAAAGCTGAAAAATCCATAACTCTTTCTGTAGGGCATGACCATATTGAACCACATACAGGCACCTAAAAAACTACAACATTGTCATTGCTATTGGCTACTAATGAGACATTTCGTCAAACATGTCGACTTTGATACGAGAAAAAGCATATCAGAAAATGTAGAGAGGTCTATGATATATCTCACCAGATAAGCCTTCTGAAATAATTCAGAGTAACCCTTTGATTTTATGAACTGTCCCAATGTTTCATTACGGTCAATATCCGGGTTGTTTTCGAGCAATTCAAGATAACTGCAAAATCAGAAATGAAAGACGACATATTTTCATATCCAACACTTACAATTCATCTTGGAGTATCATAAAGACTTTTTATCATTGCTCACCTAATAACATCATTCTTGAATTTGAGAATTTCTCTAAGCATTTGCCAAAAGTAAGGATTGAAGAGGTTGGATTTTTGGGCAAACAAGGCTGAAAGGCCATTACGGCTGCCCCATTCACAGCCTTTGCCTTCATTAAGGCTCACTGAGAGTGACATATCAGATGGTTCCATATCAATCCCAAGGCTCTCAAACAACTCCATCATATTTGGATATGTAACCTGCCATAAAGTAATGTCATCACATTAAAGCGCGCACACACATTTCAGAGATATCCCCACTAATAAATTTATCAAACATTATGTTTATCAATGAAGAAACTTTCAATTACAATTCCTGCATGAAAGTTTCAACATCTACTCCTTGAAATAGTAGCACTAATGTTCAACTTGTATTTTCTTTTGGGTAAACTATACTCATTGTCACTAAATTATTAGTACATTTTGATTACACAATTTCAAAAATTATAAAATGTTCCTCGTGAAAATACTGGATTCATTATTTACTCTTTTTTTCATGAATATTTGAAATAAAATTTACTGAAAATAATTATGTATTGAAAAGTTAAATTTTAGATTTTAATACAGAACTTTATAAGTATTAAATTTATATTATAATATCGTTTAGTATATGAATACAAATTAAGTATGGAATATAATTATATTATTTTATAAAATAATCATAAATATAAAAAAATTATTTTTGAAATTTTCTTGATAATTATATATATTTTATTAAATTGATATCACAAATCAACTTAACACCAATTGGATACAACCTAAAATGACAATAATAAGATTTAAGCTTTAAACCTTAAAGTAGAAAAACCTCAACCATTCCTTTTAAGACGATATTATTGTTTTTCCTAATATTTTAAATACTAAATTATAAACAAATCTATTTTTTTTTAAATATGTCACCAAAAAAAATGAGTGTGTCCTAATCCATCGTCTATAAATATTTATATTTAAATATTTATTTAGGCTAGAGTCACATCAACTTAATTTTAATTTATTAAAAAAACATTCCCTAGACCACAATAAGAGGTCCTTCAAATGTGCTTTTTTTTCATTGCAATTACTCAATATTGTCTGTTTTAGGGGTTTTTTACTAAAATATTATAACAAAAATAAAAATTAACAAAAATATTATAACTTTTTGTTATTATTTACGAAAATATATCAAAAAAAAAAATACCTGTAAAAGCTTGCAAAAAGCTGACACCAGCCTGATCAGACCAATCACATTGGCGGCACCAAAGGTGCCAAAGATATTGGTGGCACCAATGGTGCCAAATGACTAAAATTGGGCTAATTGTCTTTTAAGCCCTCTTTATTTATTATTTTCTTTTTATTCCCCTTCAACACATTTTTTATTTAATAACTCTATTTTAATTTAATAAAATATTCTCATTTAATAACTCTATTTTAATTTAATAAACTATTAAGTAATACTTAGTTTTTTTAAATTAAAATAGAGTTATTAAATGAGAGAATTCTAATTAAGTGGCCATTTGCAGTTTTAAGGACTTCACATACAAATTTACCATTTTGAATTTTGAAAGTGAATTGCTGCTGCTGGCTCACTAAAATTGAAATTGGGCTAATTGCCTTCTAAGCCCTCCTTATTTATTAATTTCTTTTTATTCCCCTTCAACTCATTTTTTTATTTAATAACTCTATTTTAATTTAATAAACTATTCTCATTTAAATTAAAATAGAGTTATTAAATGAGAATAGTTTATTAAATTAAAATAGAGTTATTACTTAATTAGAATTCTAAAGAGGGCTTAGAAGGCAATTATTCACATTTCAATTTTAGTGCATGCAAAGACAATTCACTTTCAAAATTCAAAATGGTAAATTTGCATGTCAAGTTTTAATAACTCTATTTTAATTTAAAAAATGAAGTATTACTTAATAGTTTATTAAATTAAAATAGAGTTATTAAATAAAAAAATGAGTTGAAGGGGAATAAAAAGAAAATAATAAATAAGGAGGGCTTAGAAGGCAATTAGCCCAATTTTAGTCATTTGGCACCACCAATCTCTTTGGCACCTTTGGTGCCGCCAATGTGATTGGCCTGATCAGGCTGGTGTCAGCTTTTTGCAGACTTTTTTTTTGGTATATTTTAGTAAATAATCAAAAAAAAAATAATATTTTGGTAAATAAAAAAAAAGTTATAACATTTTGGTAATTTTTTATTTTTATTATAATATTTTAGTAAATATCCCCTATTTTAGTCATCAGTTAACTAACACAAAAATAAAAACACCAAAATATTAAAGATAATAAGGTGACCAAAAAAGAAATAATTACATTTCAACAAGTGGTGAAGACACATGCAGTCCCACAAAAAAAACTTATATTTTTAAAATATATAATTGGTGTATTCATCCTCTCATAAAAAATTCATTTTGCAAAAAAATTGAAAAGGTTGTATTAAAATCTTTGAAAAATAATTATTTTATAACATAAATTGTTTCATTTAAAATAAATGAATTTTTGCTTATTTTCTTTCAACACCTGTTATTTTGTTGTCAAAACTTTTTATTTTTCCACACTCCTAATATAAGTGTTTGATCTTTCAATACTTTCTCTTTAATTTGGTAATAAATTTTTTATTTATTTTAAATTTGATCAATTAATCTTTTAAAAATTAAGATTGTAATCCCTAAACCCTAAAAGTACTAAATTTAATTACTATTTTTCTGTCTACTTCTCATAAAAAAAGGGTTAATTTGAGACAATAATTAATCTATAAATTTATTAACAAACTACCAAATAAAAAGACAAAGAAAAAGGCAGGAACCACCCCTTGTCCATGGCCTTGGATCAGTTTACATTTTCTAATTATTTTTAATATATTTATTATTAATTAATGTATTAGAAAAGGAAATAATTAAACTATTCTAATGCTGTGGAAAATTGTTTAGGTTCAAGGAAAGAAAATATAGAGGGTTTTGAAAACACGTGAAAACTAGGGTTTTACGTGTCTGATTTTCAAGCACACAAGAACTACCATTATTTTCCAGCTCATTAAAAATAATTATAATATGAAAATGGTATAAATATATAAAAGAAGAGAGAAAATTATTTTTAAAAAATTCCATTTTATTCAAAAATTATTTTTTTATTTTGATTTTTGTAGATTTGTAGTCTTCCAAATTCCTATAATTCCAGTTTTATCTCCTCTCCAGCAATACCAAGTAAAAGCTTTAGCGACGAAAACGACTAAAAGCGTCGGTAAAGAAAATGAAAAAGAGATGGTAAAAAACTTACGCGATTAAAAACCATGAAACCAAGGTCTAAATCAACACCATCGAAGTGAACGGTCTTGGAATGGCCTCCCAAATACTCTTCTTTCTCGTAAAGCACTACATTTGCACCGGCTTTGGCTAAAGTATAGGCTGATACCACCCCACTTATCCCTCCTCCTACCACTGCTATTTTCATCCTTTATTTCACTACACCCAAAAAAAAAACAAAACCCTGAATTTATGAACTCTTTTGAAGGTGAGAGTTTCAGATAATGCTGTCATTTTCAGACCTTTTGGTCATAAAAGAAACTAGCCCTTTTTCTAAAAAAAAAAAAAGAAGCCATGCGACATGAAGCAGCTATTTTTCAGAAAATGTTGGGAGTGAATTTTGAACTGAAACTGAATAAGAAATGGAGATAATGCAAAAAAGAAATACTGACCTGAAAATGGTTCGAAAGAAGAGGAAGAGAGAAGAAAATAGTGAATGGAGATAGGGAGGCCACTGTTTTATCCTCTGATTCTAAAAGGCTCTCAATTATAGCAGAGCAGATAAGTCATATTTATATATACATTAAAAAAAAAAAAAAAACAAGGCTATCTAGAAATGCGGTGTGCTTTGGTACTTAGCTCCTTTATTGTTTCTCTATTATTCAATTTGGTACCCCTCCTCCAGTCTCTATCATTCCTTCAGTATTTAATACTCTAACAAGAATTAGAGTTGGATTTAATATTTTAAAGAAAAACGGCTGGACTTTATTTATTACCAAACAGCCGCATTAAAAAACAAAATGAAATGGAAACAACGTTTAGATTTACAAGACACAAAAATTCTGCCCCAATTAACTAATTAATGGCGCACTATTCGTTTAGATCCAAAGCTTTGTTTGAAATTTAAGAAAATTTAGATAAAAAAATTTAGCCACTTTAAAATATGAGTCAGACTTAAGCTTAAACATTTAAGACCCGAGCCTAACCCGGTCTGATTCGTTTTTAAGTTTATAATACTTTATATTTTGTTATTTAAAATACATTAAAAAATTAAACATATACTAAATATATAATATTACTTTAATGTAAACATTAAAAAAAAAGCTAAAATAATTATATAAAAATTTTCAATAAATAAAAAATGTATAAAATTTTTAAATATTAAAATAATATAATATAAATATTTTTAAAATTTTAAAAAATAATACGTACAAACCTAAAATGGGCTTGAATTAGTTTTTTTACAAATATGGATGGGTTTGAGCAAAACTTTAATCCTATATATATTTCGAGCTGGGCCAAGCTTGAGTAAACATAAAGTATATTAATATCATACTTAGGCCCGACTCGAACCTGACCTATGAACACTTCTAACTGAACCCATTCTTCTCTCAACACAATTGAAGCCAACAAATTCTAGTTTAGTCAAAACTCTTAAAATCTCTTAAAGATGCTATGCGTAAGTTATAGATTTAGTAATTGTACTCGTGGCTCAAGTTGGGTTTGAATTAGTATCATGCATGATATCAATATTATACATAGTTGGTCAAGCTTAATTTGGCTCGAGACACTATACTTTTGTCCAAACATACCCATAGTTGTAAATAATTAACTCAAGCTCATTTAGGCTCCAACATATTTTTTAAGACGTAATTATTTTTATTATTGATTATTATTTTTTTACAAACATTATATATTTATTCTTTGGGTAAACTAGACCTAAAGTCACTTAACTGTTAGTAAGCTTATGTTTTGATCACTCAACTTAAAAAAAGTTAAAATATGGTTATTGAATTATTCAAAAGTTTTTATTTAAATTATTAGGTTATTAAGTTTTGTTTAGTTCAACTAGCGAGCTTCAAGTGACGATTTAACGATCAATATGATGGATTAATACACATTGATGAGTAGAAGAATATATTTTTGATCCAAGTTGATCTGACGACTAGTATTAGAGATCGGAGAAGAAAGCTGTTTGGAATTGGGTTTGCAGATTTATGATGTTTAAAATTATTTCATGCAAAAAAAAAACACTGAACTGTAGAAGAGAAAGGGAATGAGAGCTGTCTATTAGTGTATATGATGCAAACAGAGAAGGCTATACAATAATAGTTTTAACAACTCAATAACTTAAATGAAAACTTTCGAACAGTTTAATGACCATTTTGTAATAATTTAAAGTTGAGTGACCAAAATATAAA
Organism: Gossypium raimondii; assembly: GCF_025698545.1. Lineage (NCBI taxonomy): Eukaryota > Viridiplantae > Streptophyta > Magnoliopsida > Malvales > Malvaceae > Gossypium > Gossypium raimondii. The sequence goes on along the minus strand of NC_068567.1, from coordinate 5,247,315 downwards.
CTTATTTTTAGTTTAGTGACCTTAGATGTAGTTTACCCTTATTCTTTTATTAAATTTCTAAACATTAAATATTTTTTCACCACTAAACCTAAATAACTTATTATATTTTTAATATTTACATTATAATATTATATGTTTAATTTTTCATATGATATAAATAATATAATATATAAACTAAATAAATAATGGAATACTATAAATTTAAAAATAGGTTAGGTTAGATTAGGATTGGGCTTTGAATATTGAAGTCAAGCTCGACACATTTTAAACCAGCCTTTTTTGTCCAACATTATTTTTTAGGTATAATATTTTTGTTAAAATCCTCTAAATTTTGAGTGGGTTTTCGAGTTTGATCAGATAACCTAACCCATTAATTACTTTATTATACTATAATTTAGTCAATTTTAATCTTTATACTTTTCGAATTTTAGAATTTCAATATTGACTCAAATGGTAAATATTAAATTCAATACGGCCCACGAAAGCTTCGGGGCCTGACGGATTTCCTGTTCTGTTCTATCAGCAATACTGGCACATCGTTGGATTTGGTGTTACTCAGTTTTGTTTGGCCTGCTTGAATGTCGGTTTATCCCTTGCTGATATCAATCATACGAACTTAGTGCTCCTTCCAAAAGTTAGTAATCCCACCCGTATGCATCAGTTTCATCCTATCAGCTTATGTGCAGTTCTGTGTAAGCTCATTTCTAAGGTGCTTGTCTTGCATCTGTGTGTGAATGAGGCTTAGAGCGCATGTAAATACGATGTTCTAAATATTGAATTAAATAATTATTAACTTTACATCCCAAAAAATTATAAAAAATATATAAAAATATTAAAAATATAAAAAAACTTTATAAAACCCTAAACCCTAACTTTCACAAAACCTACTTTAAAAAACAAAATTCTAACCTTAAAAAAGGACAAGAAGGAAAATGCTGTTGGAAGCGTTTTTCTGCAAATTTTCGTTATTTTTACCTAGTCTTGTAATTTTTCGAAAAAATTAATTTAATAATTATTTCCTTTAAAATCCACATTTTAAGAAAGTCAGTACTTATTTAGCTGTATGATAAATAATTGCTTTCCATTTTCTTTTAAGATGTTTCACCATATGTATTGGTAAAAGACAAAATGGGACCATCTAAATGTTTTTATTTGAATATTCAAACTCATGAATTTGTTTTTTTTTCGATTATAGAAAGATCATATTTAAATTCAAAACTCATTCAATTTTTATTTTTAAAAATATATGAAGTAATCGGATTTAAAATCATTCATTTTATTTATGTATATCCTCCTAAATTGAGTAAAAGGACAATTTTTTATTGACAAAAAATGATAATATAATTTAAACTCCTATTATTTAAATACAATTTATAATTTTTTCAAACATTCGAAAAGAAAATTATATATTAATAGAATAGTCATAGCATGCGTGTGGAAAACATGGACAACTTAAAGAATGGTCCAAACGATGCATTTGAAGATTGAAAAACCAGTAAATGTATTTTTATTTTTAAATTGATCTTAATGAAAATATTAATTATAGTTATTAGATATATTTAAATTTAATTATAAAATTATTTAAAATATCCATCCGAATTGAGCTCCTAGATTGGGCCAACCATAATTTTTATTAATTAACTATTTTTATATATATTTAATAATAAAATTATTTGAAATATTAATATAAAAGTAATTTTAATTTATAATATTATCCAAAATTTAAACTAAAGTGAATTGGACAAAACCCGAACTTAATTTTTCTAAAAAAAAATCAAATCAAATCAACCTGACCCGACTCATATATTGTTTGAAACATGGAAAATGATGGGCATGGGGCAAAGTGTTGGAGTCCACAGCTTCTTCGTGCTTATATGCAGCTGTTTTGGTCTCTACGTGGTTCACTTGCTCATCGCTCTTTTTTGACTGAAAATATGTTTTCAAATTTTCTTTTTTCATTCCATTAAAATTAATCCTTTAGGTTATAAATAAAGCAAACCTGAAAAAAAAAATTAAATTATATAATGTATAAATGTTAAGGGTTAAATTTTTTAAAATCAAGACTAAATTGAAATAATTTATAAATATTGAGGGTTAAAATTATTATTATGTCAATTTTAAAAGCTGCCACCATTATTCTACTGGTGACAAAAAAAGACAAAATTAAATAGTCAGGTGACCAAAAGAGAAATTTATTGATAATTGAGTGATTACTAGTATAGTTTACCCTATTAATAAATTAATGAATAATTTTAAAAATGATTAAAAGGTAAATATAATTATTACAATTTTTAACATATGACCACTAATGGTTCATTAATATTGTATTAATTTATATGCTGCCATAACAAACAAGAGTCAGATGCAGTGCTAAGGTACGTTGTACTCTCGAGAGGAGAATGAGGTTTAAATCTTGGAGATGATCTTGTTGAGTAGAATAGCCCGAACATAAATCGTAAAACAAACATAAAAAATATCAAATTTTTTTATATGCTACCATTGCATCACATATAAATTAGATATTTAAAAAAATTAAAATAGCTAAATATCTTTAATCGTATATGTCGAAACCAATTTTATATATATATTTTTAAAAAACGGGGTCGACTTTTTAAAAATAAAAATTGGAGTCGCCACCAATCTTTTATTACGGTGTGATCGGTTCACCTTGAAAACGATTTTAGGCCTACGAATTTTGAGAAAATAGGTTCGGGAGTCAGTTACGCACGAGGAAGGGTTAACACCCTCGTAACGCCCAAAATCGGTGTCGAATTGATTGTTTAATGTCTTGGTGCCAAAAATTTGAAAAGATTTTAAAAGAAATTTTTTTAACTTGAATGAATTAAAATAATAAACCATTTTTATTTTAAAGAAATAAAACATCACATCCAGTGAGTTAGGGCGCAACATTTTTAATCTTCAAAATTAAGGCTGTGTTTGTTTACCTGTAAAACATTTTACGGAAAATATTTTCCTCCTTTTCCACTATTTGTTTGGTGGAAAATGAACTCCCATTGTAAAAGCTTTTCCAAAACACGGGAAAAGAACTCTTCATTTTAGGAAAATGTCTTACCGTTTATCATTTGGTAAGACATTTTCCAAAGTTTTTCTCTTCAGCAGTAAATGTAACCCAAAGCCTCTTCCCCTTCCCCTTTCCTTCCCACCCTGATTTAGTGCTTGCCGCCAGCCAGCAATGGTTCCCAACACAAACCGCCGGCATTCATCTTTGATTTTCCTCCTTTCCGCCTTTCGTTGTCGAAATCTACACTGCACCAATCGACGATGGCGTTCATCTTCCTCTCTCGAAGGTATGAATGAAAAGGAAGAAATATGTAGTTGTTTTTTAGAAGCAACATGTTGTTTTGGCCCAATTGGTTGCTGGTTAATCCCTCTTTTTAATTTTTTATGGTTTTTGTTATTTACCGTTTCATCTTCCTTGAACTGTGCAAGTTGGATTTTTGTTGGTGGTAATGAAATAATTCAGATATGGTAATGGTGGTGGCGGCCGAGACACAACTAATGAGCAAAAATTCAAAGTCTTTAAGTTCACACATTATTTGTTCAAATGGGATTAGTGGGAATGTCTTGTAGCTGTTCCCATTCTGTTAAACCTCAATCTAGAACATTTGATTCTGCATCTATGGAGTGGTTCAAAGAGACTATATCAATCTATTTGGTATATTTGGATATTAATCCTCATGTGTCATAATAATTTTCATTTTCTTCCTCAGGGAAAGATAACTTCTGCCTCATGCATGTCAGCCTAATTCCTGATCTGCTTACATGTCGCTTAGCTCAGGTACACTGCCTCCTGTGTACTTCTTGTGGTAGGTGATTTTTCATTAGAATCGTTTGGGGAATTGCATCATTGCATTTTATCTTTCTGTAGTATTATTGTGTTGGCTCATTGTAGCACTTTTAGGCATTTTTATTAGTTTTTAAATGTGTTGGCATGAACCTATGTAATCATTATCATCTTTGAGGGGTGTGGCATTATGTTGGCGCTTTACTTGCATAAGTTTTGCTGCAAACTGCTGTTGAACTTGTCGTATAAAACTTGGCATTGTATCTATAGCATTCATATCATAGAAATATTTTGTGAACAACTGCATTTTCTTAGCTTTAGCCCTTGGGTTTGCTTGTGTTTTCTCCTATCTTACTGGATATCCTTTTGATTTCTTTGTTTTCTTGATCTGAGCTTTGTCCTAAATTGATGGTAAATACACCTTTTTGGTTGGTGACTTACAGCCATTATTGGATAATACAAAGATGAAGCTTTCACAATTTTGTCACGTTGAGGTAAATTTGATTGCAAAATTGGTTTGTATTCTTTTGAGTTAGTTTGGTCATCTTTACTAAGGATTGTGTTTATCCTTCTGGTTCTTCACAGGCTGCGAACATCCTAAATATTCATTATGTTCCCAACATTTGGCATATTCCTCTCTTACTTAGAGTATGTTCTATAGTAGTTCTTCCATTTGTCTGGAACTTAAAGATTCCTAATCTCATTCTTTTATTTTCTTTTTGATGATGTTACATATTGTATATTGCTTCAGAACTAAAATGCGCATCATTCAATTCTGAAACAGCTCAATTTGCTTAATTTAGTTTTTGGTTCAACATTTCATCATCCCTCTTTCTCTAAGTATCATCAGATAACTAAGTTTGTTATAAATTTTACTTTGTTATGGCTTAACTCTTTACTAGTAATAGGAGCTGGAGATCATGGAGGGCATGATGATGGAGTAATTGTTCTGCATTCTTGGAATCCAGATGAGGGAAACATGGATGGACAAGAGTGGAATGTGCTTGCTGTCAAGGCACGGGCAGGTACTTTTGTGTATAATTGTGTGGTAATGGGCTGTTAATGAGAGTTGCCGCATCTTTAGTGCAAACATCGACATCTGGAAGACCAAGATAAACGATCATCTGTTATAATTTTTATTGTCTCAGTATCATTAATTTTATTGTTCTTTTTCCCATTTTATGATTCAGAAGAATAATTGACCTCGAATCAATTTCTTAAAGTTATCAACTGATTGTGTTGATCCCTCTATTGCAAGCATTAACCTCATACCAAGTAATGACTGGTTCCATTTATCTTGTACTTTGGCATTGAATTCATTTCTCGTAATTGTTTTTATGCTGAGCGTAATTTCATCAGGAGATCACTACAATTGATTCACTACTAATTAGTAAATTTCAGAAGTAGTTTACAACGCTTTTATATTTTAATAATTGAGTATTATTATATATTTAATTTGATTTATTTATTTATAAATAAATCATTGTAATATATGTAAAAACAATTTAAAATATAAAAAATTATTAATATATATTAATATATGTAAAAACAACTTTTCCTAAAATATTTTCGAAATCATAAACAATGAAAAATATTTTACACAAATTCAATCAAACACCAGAAAATATTTTCTAGTAAATCATTTTACAGAAAAGTAAAACATTTTCCAGAAATTATTTTACGGAAAACATTTTACTGGCAATCAAACGGACCCTAAGTTTGTCTTTTGATTTAAAACTCATGCATTTAAATTCCAAAAGGATATTCGATTATTTGGGTTAAAAGAGAAAAATCGAAACCCAATAAGTTAGGGCTAGAGGTGCTCATGGGCTGGTCCGGGCCGGACCCATAAAAAAATTTCGGCCCGGCCCGAAATATGGGCCTAAGATTTTGCCCAGGCCCGGCCCGGGAAAAAATCATAGGCCGGGCCCATTTTTATTTTAAAATTTTTTAAAAATTAAAAAAAGTATTTTAAAAATATTTTAAAAATATTTTAAAATTAAAAAATTTTAAAAAAAGTATTTTAAAAATATTTTAATATTAAAAAAATAAAAATATTTTAAAATTAAAAAATTAAAAAAGTATTTTAAAAATATTTTAAAATTAAAAAAATAAAAATATTTTAAAATTAAAAAATTTAAAAGTATGTAAAAATATTTTAAAATTAAAAAATAAATATATTTATTATATCGGGCCGGGCCGGGCCGAAAAAGTGGTGCCCGAGGCCCGGCCCGTTTTCTAAACGGGCCTCATTTTTTTGCCCAAGCCCATATTTCGGGCCTATATTTTTACCCAAACCCTACCATATTTTGGGCGGGCCGTCGGGCCGGGCCGCCCGGCCCATGAGCACCTCTTGTTAGGGCACGATCACTCGAATTTCCCAAATACAGAATATTGCCTTTATTATTTTTAAAAAAAATCCTCATCTCGAGAAAGCAATGTGTCATATCCAATGCATTAGGGCACAACGTATTGATTTCCCGATAATGAGGTTTTATGTTTTTGATTAAAGAGCATTCTCAATTATTTAGATTCAACGAAGAAAATTGGAACCCAATACGTTAGGGCTCAATCCCCTCGAAGATCCCAAATATCGAATATTGCCTTATTTTGAAAGCCTTTGAACAAAAATAGTTTTAATGCTTTGATGAAACCAAATATATTTTCCTTTTTAAAAAAAAATGATAAAATGTTAATATACAACATAAAACAAATACTTTAATATGAATTATATATGTATATGTATTTACAAAATATGTATATATATATAAGTACAATATATAAGTAAATTTGAAAATATGCGTATGCATATATTAAAAAGCATACATATAAAAAGGAATGAAATATATAAAACAAAAACTTATAATAATTTCTAAAAATTATGTATATATATTATAAAAATATATGTATATGTGCATGGATTATAAAATAAGGAAAATGTATATGTATTATAAAATATAAATGTCTATGTATATACATGTATATAAAAATTATGAAGATAAAATAATAATAAAATATAAATAAAATATGTACACGTATATCTTCTACAAAAGTTTAAAACATATATGCACATATATTTTAAAAATAAAAAAATGTATGTATGTACATGGAAATAATAATAATAATAATAATAATAATAATAATAATAATAATAATAATAATAAATACTATATTAAACTAACTAAAATAAATAAATAAATAAATCGTAATTAAAAAGAAGTACTAGGAAACAAATGAAATTTAGAACAAAAAAGGATCAAAATGCGAAAATGTGGATTTCATGGGGGTCAAATAAAGAATATTCCTTCCCCTCAAAACGCAACACTTTTGCACTGACTAGATTGAATAAAAAAAATCAAATATGCGGTTAAATGTGAAAGAAAATAAAACAACAAAAAAAACAGGACCAAATTGAAATGCGCATGGAAGGAAGAGGGGCTGCATGCGAAATAACCCAAAATACCAAAACGCGCGGATCCTTCCCCGGGTTGGGTCACTGCGCAGGTCCAGGGCCATAAGGATCAAAACGACATCGTTTTGAGGCCGTAGAGACCCCCCTTAAACGGCACCGTTTCACTTACTTATAAAACCCAAATTTTTCCCTAAAAATTCAATCTTTCCCCCCTTTTTGACACTAAATAGCAGGGAAACCCTCTGCTAAGGTTTCATTTTCTTATACCGCCGCCGTTCAAGCCACCCCACGGCCTTGTCGATGCCCCAGTCTCCAATTGCGACGGAGAGGGCACCAACTCAGCGATTCCGACAAAAAGGTAAGTTTCCCCTCTCCCCTTTTATATTTTAAGTAAATAAAAAATAAAAAAAATCAAAAATAAATAAATAAATAAGTAAACAAAATCGAACACCCACAAAGTAAACTAAAAAATAATCACCTCTATTTTTCGAATCTGTTTTTTCTTTTCTTTGTATTCTCTTTGTTAAAAAAAAATCCTCCTCCTATTTTACAGATTTGATGTCGGCCTTTTATAGCCGAAAGAAAATACAATTTATTTTTTATTTTACACTATTTTTCTCTTTCGAAATCTGTTAGTCCACTTTGCAGGTGAAACGTGGGGGGTACGGCGCAAGGCGTGGCGCGCATGGAGGAGGCCAGTTTCGAGATGTGCGGCGGCTGGAGTCTGCTGGAGGCTCTTAGGTTTTCGGTGAATTGGTTTTGTTGGTCTAGGGTTTGTAGTTGGGTGTTGGGCCTGCTATTGGGCTTGTAAAAATTGGACTGTGACCACCAATTTATTATTATTTTTGTTTGTATTAGCCCAGGCTAATTGAGCCTGTTACAACTGCCCCTCTTTGCTCGTTGTCGTGTAACGGGAACAGAGCAAAGACTAAAAAGCCCAATTATGCCCTGTCTTACTGGGCCTCGACTTCTTTAGTGCTTCTTTTCTTCAAGTAACCTTGTTCTAACCCACTGCATCTTCAGGGGTATAAGAACTGGTGCTTCAATTCACTCTGCTGCGACATCAGGGAAATAGGGTTTGCAACTTGTGTTTGCTCCACTGCAACTTTAAAGAGATAAGTCTGATGTGATCTGCTCTACTGTAACTTCTGAGAGATAAGATCCATCATTTTGATCCACTCTACTGCAACTTTAGGGAGATAAGCTCTGCGGTCTTAATCCGCTCCGCTGCGATTTCAGGGAGATAGAATTTGATACGATTTACTCTATTGTAATTTCAGAGAGATGAGATCTATCATTTTAATTTGCTCCACTACAACTTTAGGGAGATAGTATTATTGGCTTTGATCTGCTTCACTGCAACTTCAGGGAGATAAGATTCGCCATCTTCAATCTGCCCCACTGCAACATCAGGGGATAAGACTTGCTTTCTTTAATTTTAACACTAGGGAGATGAGATTTGCTGCCTTCAGCTTTAATCTACTCCACTACAACGCTAGGGAAAGAAGATTTGCTACTTTTTAGCTTTAATCTGTTTTACTGCAACGCCAGGAAAGTAGACTGATATCTTCAACCTGCTTCGCTTTGATCTACTTCGCTGCCAATACAGGAAAATAAGATCTGTTATCTTTGATCTACTTCGCTGCTAATATAGGAAGACAAGATCTGTTATCTTCGATATACTTCACTGCCAATATAGGAAGACAAGATCTGCTATCTTCGATCTACTTCGCTACCAATATAGGAAGACAATATATGCTATCTTTGATCTACTTCGCTGCCGATACAGGAAGACAAGATCTGCTATCTTCGATCTACTTCTCTACCAATATAGGAAGACAAGATCTGCTATCTTTGATCTACTTCGCTGCCGATACAGGAAGACAAGATCTGTTATCTTCGATCTACTTCACTGCCAATACAAGAAGATAAGATTTGCTATCTTCGATTTACTTCGCTGCCAATACAGGAAGACAAGATCTGCTCTTTTCAGACTGCTCCACTGCTGCTCAGGGAGATAAGGCTTTATGATTTCACCGATCTGTTCTTTGGGGAACATGATCTGTATGATTCATTTCATGAACCTAATTATGCCTAATGATTAGGATGTCATGATCAGCATGAATCAAATGCTCCTAACTAGATGTGTATGAATGATATTTGAATGAATGCAGAATTTTATTTTTTTCAAGAATGATCCGGCTTAGGCTGTCATTGCTCTAAGTTTATTAAGGCTTTATCACTGACGTACTATAACGCTTTCTTACTCAGCTGGCGTTTCCAAAGAAACACTTAGTCAGATTGCCCACATTGTAAACCTCAAAGTTCAATCCATTGGGACGTAAAAATTTGTACCATCATTCTCTCACTGTAACCCAAGGGTAGAAATATATGGCTTTTTCTCAATCCTCTCCTATCACAATTCAAGGATTCAGAATATGAAACTCTTTGGCACTTTACACCATGCCTATGCACAAATGAAGAATTCTCTTTTCCAAGAATAGCTTTTTCTTATTATTCGGTGATCATTGTTTGCTTATTCATTTAAGCTTTGTCACCAGCACTATATATTGTCATTTTGTTCAATCAATGTTGTTGACAACAAAATCCAAAGAGATAGTCTTAATTTAGACTCTTCCTTCTTAGATTTCCAACCTTTAAACTTGATGCGTTTTAAACAATAGTCCTGTTTCAGGTTCCTGTATTATTTAGAAACTTCTAGAGTAATATGCAAAACTTCCATTGTGAAAGTTTTATTAGTCCATTAATCATTATTCCAATGCAACATGCTTGGAAAAAAGGTCATAATAATGGATAATAATAAAGTTGGTTCTGAGCATAGCTCGAAAGGAATAAAATTATCAAAAATAGTGCAGAAGGATAATAATGAAATTGATTGGGAATGTGTATCTTGGACATGAATGAAGTATTCCAAGAATAACAAATTCAGTATAAATAGTATAAAGATTTGGTGCCCCAAATATCGCAGCTTAAGCTTCTCTATACCAGCTTTCTGAAGACCATTCTGAGTTTGACATATGTTTAGGAGATCTACAGTACTTTGTCGATACCCCAAGATGTTACCTACCCTTTCTTGTTGATTCAGATATAACAAGATCACCACATGCCCCAATCCAGTCAAAATTCGAATTGCTCTGATCACCTCGTACCCCATTCTGGTCAATATTTGAGCCGCCATTTTCAGGTTTTCAACTCAAATCCCCGTTGGTCTCAAGGCGCCCTTTGTGAGTTTTAACCTTGGCCTCTCCATTTTCTTTTTCTTTTTCCTTTATTATTATTTTTTTGGACCCAAAGCGCCCTTTGTGAGTTTTCACCTTAGTCTTTTTTTTTTTAGGAATCAAAACGCCATTTGCGGGTTTTCACCTTGGTCCCTTCTTCTTTTTCAGGTGAAGTAATTCTTGACTGAATCTGAGTTTACAGGATTTGGCAAGTTTTTACCATCCATTCTACTCAAGATCAAAGCTCCTTCGGAAAAGGCCTTTGGCATCCATTTTTCTCTAAAACCCTTTTGTATAGGAAAGATCTTTTTCAACATTAGGTTCCCCTTATTGAATTCTCTGAGACGAACCTTTTGGTTGTAGGCTCGCATCATTCGCCTTTGATATATCTAATTGTGTTGAAAATTGGATCCATTCTGCTTCATCCAACTCTTAGCTCATCCAATACCCGGAGAAAAAGAATTTTTACTTCAACGGGTAAAACTGCTTCCATCCCGTAAACCAAAGAGAAAGGTGTTACCCCGGTGGAAGTCTTGATAGATGTTCGACAAGCAATGAGGGCAAATGGTAATTTCTTAATTTCTCATGCCAGCCCTTGTAAGTCTCAGACATTTTTCCCGCAATTCATTTTTGGGCGATACAGTGATGAACCGTGGTGTCTAATTTGGAATTGATTACAGACCTCAGCTATGGCGCTATCATTCAAGTTCAACGCATTTTCCAACACCATCTTCTCTGGAATTGACATATGACGGTATTGGCGTATGAAGCAACTTTTACCCATTTAGTGAAAGAATTAATGATCTTAAAAATGAAGCAATGCCCATTAGAAGCCTTCGATGATGATGATGTCCAGGCCTTATTTTGCTCAAAATTTGAGTCGCCCTTTTCGGGTTTTCACCTTGGTCCCTTCTCCTTCTTCAGAGGCAAAGCTATTATAAGTCAAAGAGAAGGCATTGCCTCGGTAAAGAACTTTCACTACATTATTCATGATGTTAATCTTGAACATACTGTAAATTTCTGATATTGTGCTGTTGTTCAGATTACAATGTCAGTGCTTAACCTGGGCATATCCTGGTATGCCTATGTGAAGACATCTTTGAACTCTTGAGGTAACTCAACAATGTCTTATTTTGTTTCTCCGGTTATGCACGTTCCCTTAAGGTCACAATCTCCATTGTCTCATTAGGAAGTAAAATTTCCTTCCTGCTCTACCATCCTCAACAAGTCCGAAGATAGGCTACAATCTATTTCATTTTTAAAGTCATGAGATCCCTCTAAACACATGCCTCGCTCAGAAGGAAATTCTGAGTCTATAGCAGCGTCACTCATGTCATTGATATCTGGGGACCTATAGTAAGTACCAAAGAATATACAAAAGAATGTATGAATTTATGAATAATTATTTGTACAATATGATTATGAATGAATAAAAGAATGATGTGGAAGAAAATCCAAAAGAATGAAAGAATAATTTTTTGAAAAGAATGAAAAAATATTGGCTCAAAAATATATGCAAAGATATATTTTATTAGAATAACGACGTTCAAACATGAGCCTATTTCATAAAGGAATTCTTATTGCCTCTAGGCTAAAAGAAACAAGTGTGTTCTGAACATTACTCTAAATAAGCTCTAAAAACTACAGGGATTTCTTCTGCAGTTCAATTATTTAGAACACTCTCAAGTTTATAAGGGCGAATATCTAATAAGGTCCCTTTTCTTTTGTGTCTTCCAATACGACATTGATGTGAACGCTTCCCAACACTTCTTCATACATCACATTCACCTTATTATCAATATGATTGGGTAGCGGATTTTTTGCACTAGAGGCCTCATCGAATTTGACAACGCCTATATTAATGAGTCTTTCAACTATCCTCTTGAAGGTGATGCAGTTTTCTATCGAATGCCCCGTCATTCCTGCATGATATTCGCACTGAACGTTTGCATCGTATCCTTTAGAAAATGGGGGCTGCATTAGTTTCAAGTAGAAATGGGATACCACATGTGCATCAAATAAGCCTTGATATAGCTCTCTATATGACATCGGTATAGGCTTGAACTGAAGCTTTCCTATATTTGTCCTCATGTAAGGCTCTTGCTTTAAAGGGTCCTGATGGTTGGTGGTTTTTGTCTTTGGCTGTTCCACAGTGATTGGTTTTGAGTAGCCCCTGTTGTACCTTATTGCATTATCCACTTTATTCCCCTTCTTCTTTGGGGCTTTTACAGTATCTAGGTATTCTACCATCGCCTGTTTTATTTCTGTTGGATTACCAAGAGCCACAGGATTGGTTAGATTGCCTCTTAAATTAGAACCTAGGCCTGTCGAGTAATTCGTCGGGGTCAATGTACCAGTCTGATATTGTTAGGGCCTGATAGTAAAGAGTACCCCTTGTGGACTTGCATCTGGCTGAACCTAGACACTTATAGGAGTAAAACTTAAGTGATAAGCAGGGTCTTCATTATTATTCCCAAAGTGGACCACTGAGTTTTTCTCCTTTTCTAACTCTCCAACTAGCAATCGGGTTAACTGGCTCGTCATAGTTCTCTGTAATTCTATCATCATATCTCTCATTTCCTGTTGAAATTTGGTCAGTTGCTCTTGCATCTATATTTGCATTCGCTCTAATTTCTCCAACCTTTGTTCTATTTCTCTAGTCTTTGCTTGGATACTGTAAAGGTGTTGGTTTTCTAAATTAATTGAAATAATTTTACTCAATTAGACTCTTTCAATGGATTCTAATGCATATGATGTCATGTAATGCAAATGCATGAAATGAATGCCTAAAGAGACGTTGATTCAGATTCAATTAAATTTAGAAAACTTTACTAGAAGATAATTTTCTTTATATAAAGTGAATATATATACGGCTTTGCCCTCGATCATCCGGATATTAAGATGCATCTTGCGAATTTTCCAATAGACATCTACTAGCTCCTTTTGCTTGATCCAGGTCACAACTCCTCACTCACTTATGCTCATGAGCTTCTTTAAAAGGTTGGGAAGTTTGACGACTCTTGAATAATCTTTGCTAACTTGAATCTTTAGGCAACGTAGCAAGGTCGTATACTCCTCTTGTTACACTTCTCGCATAACATTTTCTTGGACTATATTCAGACAACCGTATTGACTTCCACTTTATTAAGAAATCCGTTTTCCATGGCAAGCTCTCTATTTAGCAACCAAACGTGAATCAACACCTCTTTTCTATGATGAAATGTCATGCAGACAAAATGTCATGCAGCCAAAACAGAACACAAGTTAGTATCAGATATAAACGTAGAATCCAATACAATCAAGAAATAATAAAACACCTATTCGGGTACCTACTAGGGTTTAGTGTAGTTCTACCTAGGGTGAGTTCTTAAGGTTCACTATATGAGGTTTGGCTTCTAGAGCAAATGGTACCCAAACCAGCAGATTCATCGATCCTCACCCATTATAGGCTCATATGGACCGAGTTTAGTTCAGTGGAATACATTTCCCTATGGCTGCACGGAGATGAAAATCTCACGAAGACATAGGTACGGATGCATCCCGAAAGCGGTCCACTATCCTGCACGGAGGTGAAAATCTCACGAAGGACTAGTTTCTCGCTCCCACTTATAGGGGTAAAATTGACCAACCTATGCAATGCAAAATGCAAAATGCAAATACATATTAACATATTTGGACCAACCAAACAAAACATATTATGATCAAAATCATGAAAATAATGCACAAGAGAGAATCATGATTTTAAAACAAATTTTAATTTCTCGACCAAAAGACAAAAATTAATCAATTTACAGCTCGACTCTCTAACCGGTCCCCAGCGGAGTCGCCAAGCTGTCAAAACCACTTTTATATATTTAAAAAAAAAATGACGTCGACTTTCTAAAAACAAAAATTGGAGTCGCCACCAATCTTTTATTACTGTGTGATTGGTTCACCTTGAAAACGATTTTAGGTCTACGAATTTTGAGAAAATAGGTTCGGGAGTCAGTTAGGCACGAGGAAAGGTTAGCACCCTCGTAACGCCCAAAATCGGTACCGAATTGATTGTTTAATGTCTTGGTGCCAAAAATTTGAAAAGATTTTAAAAGAAAACTTTTTAACTTGAATGAATTAAAATAATAAAACATTCTTATTTTAATGAAATAAAACATCACACCCAGTGAGTTATGGCACAACATTTTTAATCTTCAAAATTAAGTTTATCTTTTGATTTAAAACTCATGCATTTAAATTCCAAAAGGATATTCGATTATTTAGGTTAAAAGAGAAAAATCGAAACCCAGTAAGTTAGGGCATGATCTCTCGAATTTCCCAAATACAAAATATTGCCTTTATTATTTAAAAAAAAATCCTCATCTCGAGAAAGCAATGTGTCATATCCAATGCGTTAGGGCACAACGTATTGATTTCCCGATAATGAGCTTTTATGTTTTTGATTAAAGAGCATTCTCGATTATTTAGATTCAACGAAGAAAATTAGAACTCAATACGTTAGGGCTCAATCCCCTCGAAGATCCCAAATATCGAATATTGCCTTATTTTGAAAGCCTTTGAACAAAAATAGTTTTAATGCTTTGATGAAACCAAATATATTTTCCTTTTTTAAAAAAAATGATAAAATGTTAATATACAACATAAAACAAATACTTTAATATGAATTATATATGTATATGTATTTACAAAATATGTATATATATATAAGTACAATATATAAGTAAATTTGAAAATATGCGTATGCATATATTAAAAAGCATACATATAAAAAGGAATGAAATATATAAAACAAAAACTTATAATAATTTCTAAAAATTATGTATATATATTATAAAAATATATGTATATGTGCATGGATTATAAAATAAGGAAAATGTATATGTATTATAAAATATAAATGTCTATGTATATACATGTATATAAAAATTATGAAGATAAAATAATAATAAAATATAAATAAAATATGTACACGTATATCTTCTACAAAAGTTTAAAACATATATGCACATATATTTTAAAAATAAAAAAAATGTATGTATGTACATGGAAATAATAATAATAATAATAATAATAATAATAATAATAATAATAATAATAATAAATACTATATTAAACTAACTAAAATAAATAAATAAATAAATCGTAATTAAAAAGAAGTACTAGGAAACAAATGAAATTTAGAACAAAAAAGGATCAAAATGCGAAAATGTGGATTTCATGGGGGTCAAATAAAGAATATTCCTTCCCCTCAAAACGCAACACTTTTGCACCGACTAGATTGAATAAAAAAAAATCAAATATGCGGTTAAATGTGAAAGAAAATAAAAAAAAGGACCAAATTGAAATGCACATGGAAGGAAGAGGAGCTACATGCGAAATAACCCAAAATACCAAAACGCACGGATCCTTCCCCGGGTCGAGTCACTGCGCAGGTCCAGGGCCATAAGGATCAAAACGACGTCGTTTTGAGGCCGTAGAGACCCCCCTAAACGGCGCCGTCTCACTTACTTATAAAACTCAAATTTTTCCCTAAAAATTCAATCTTTCCCCCCCTTTTGACACTAAATAGCAGAGAAACCCTTTCTCTCTGCTAGGGTTTCATTTTCTTATAACGCCGGCGTTCAAGCCACCCCACGGCCTCCATTGATGCCCCAGTCTCCAATCGCGACGGAGAGGGCACCAACTCAGGATTCCGGTGAAAAGGTAAGTTTCCCCTCTCCATTTTTATATTTTAAGTAAATAAAAAATAAAAAAATCAAAACTAAATAAATAAATAAGTAAACAAAATCGAACACCCACAAAGTAAACTAAAAAATAATCACCTCCGTTTTTCGAATCTGTTTTTTCTTTTCTTTGTATTCTCTTTGTTCAAAAAAAAAATCCTCCTCCTATTTTACAGATTTGATGTCTGCCTTTTATAACCGAAAGAAAATACAATTTATTTTTTATTTTACACTATTTTTCTCTTTTGGAATCTTTTAGTCCACTTTGCAGGTGAAACGTGGGGGGTACGGCGCAAGGCGTGGAGGAGGCCGGTTCCGAGACGTGCGGCGGCTGGAGTCTGCTGGAGGCTCTTAGGGTTTCGGTGAATTGATTTTGTTGGGCTAGGGTTTGTAGTTGGTTGTTGGGCCTGCTATTGGGCTTGTAAAAATTGGACTGTGACCTCCAATTTATTATTTTTTTGGTTTGTGCGGCCCAGGCTAATTGGGCCTGTTACATTATATTATTATTATAAATATACCTTTTTTTGCAATTTACTTAATTGAGTGTATAACCGCAACTTATACTAAATTTAGTAGGTTATATGGAAGAAAAAGACTAGTGCAAAATACTAGAACGCCTTCGATCTATTTCACTTAGATACTTCTTTTTTTATTTTAAATGAAATGTTTTTTTTCTTGACACCGACAGGAGGAGGAAATATAGAAGGGATAAAGCCATGAACTTGTTGATTTTCCGCATCTTGGTCCTTGAACTTTTTTTAGTTTCAAATTTTGATTTTTTTTCAATTTAATCCTTAAACTTAGATTTTTGTTAAGGTCGGATGACGTGGTTTTTTTAAAATATTTTTTATTTTATATAATTTAAATTTTCAAGTGATGACGTTGCATAATCTCATAATGTCATGTTGTCAAAGAAAATCAAAATTCAGGATCAAATGAAAAGAAGTTTCTAAATTTCAAGACTGATATGGACTAAAGAAAATCTAGTGACCAAATTAAAATTTTTTACCAATTATTCAGAGATTAAATGATGCTTAATCCCATATAAAAAAATGGAGCATTTGGTTAAACGAGTGTAATAAGCCTTTATTTTTGTGCAGTTTGGTGGAGGGTGACGATTTACACGATTTCTAGTTAATCTGTGGGAGGTTGGTAGAGTTTGACGAGGATTTGACAGAATAACGCTAGTTTCTCTTTATCCCGTTTGAGAAGTGCTTTTCCACCCAAAAGTGCTTTTCTCTTAAAAGCAGCAAAGAACGGCTTCCTTTTCTCATCCAATTTCTCCATCAAAAAAGTGCTTCTCCATCTCCTTTTCTTCTGCTGTAATTGCTTTTCGGTGAAAATTGACCAAATACCCCTGTCTTCTCCCCCAAACGTTTTTCCCCTCTGCTGGCTCCTTCTTTCCCCTCTGCTGGTGAAACCCGATTTCTTTTCCCCATTTTCAGCTTTCAAAGCTTTATTTTCTGTTCTTTGTTCCTCTTCCGCAGCAGGTGAGAGTTTCTTTTATATTTCTTATTCTGTTTTATATTTTGAAGCTGTTGATTTGCTGTTGATTAAAAGTTTGAAGCTGTTGATTTGCTGGTATTTCTTGAGACAAATGATTTCAACTATGGTTTATTTTCTTGTTTCAATCTTCTATGTTCACATTGTCTTATTTTGCTCTCCTTTGTTTGTTGAACTTCCCCAATAATCAATAACCAAAGAGAATGAGAACAACTCGACTTTTAGTTGAATATCTTTATTAAAATTTGTCTAATCTGGTGGTTTCTGAGAGGAAAAAAAATGGGATCCGTTTGCATTTGAAGATTCTTAAACTGTGTTCAAGCATTTGTTGTTGCTCGTCTTGATGTTATTCGATCTAGAAATCATCAATGGAGGAAAAGCTGGTATGCATCAAAGCATTTTGTTCACGGTACTAGTCGTTCTAGGACGGATTCCTTCTTTATACTGCTTTTGCTGTTAAGAGATGAAAAATAATAACCGACTTCTCTTACTGAACTGCACTCTAGCAATATTCAATTGACGTGCATGTTATGGTTTACAATACGAGGATTTTTAGCCTAGTAGACTGGTTGAGGTGTGAGTTTACAAAGGTGGATAACGAGTATGCGGGATCTGGTAAGAGAGTTTACGTGGGAAGAGTGCTGGCTTTGGCTAATATGGGGTTTTGGTGCTTCAATCTGTTTGGGTTCTTGTTGCCTGTTTATCTACCTAAAGCTTTTAAGATGTCTTTACTCTTAAACTAGTCAAAGACTGAATACAATAGTAGAGTAGTTGAAATGAAATGTTCTCATTTCATATCTTCCCAGTAAAGTTAAATTGGTGTGGTTTGGTTTATTTAATTTTAAACCTTCTATATAATCTGTCTCTGTAATTTTGAATCTTGGAAACCAACCATATTTCAGATATTTGGGGAAGATCAGATTCGATAGATGGTGTTAGAATCCAAGTCACATGTATATATAGGTTGGATCAAGCTCCAAGTATATATATTTAGCTAGGCTGGCTATATTTTTTTCTGGTCCACATCAGTTTGAAAAAGTTGACACATTGTTATGCAATTTGTACAAGGAGAAATAGCAAGCACTAAAACATATACCTTGGCACAGGTGGCAAACACCTGAGCCTTCGACCTTGATGTCTCTCTCCCATCATATACTTAAAACTAAAGTTTAAGTTGAAAATATTAAAATATTTGGTATGTAGGCAATGCTGTTCAATTTGTAGGCAATGCTGTTCAATTTGTTGTCAGCTTACTGCAATTGTCTCATAAATTCTGAACTCTTTTTAATGTTTTATTAGGTTATTGCAATTCCTGAGTATAACCATGCCATAGGGTATGCATCAATAGCAGATTACAATACACAGAAGCTTCCCAGAAACAATTTGTGAATGGGCAGAGGTGAGGTTGATTTTAGTGACCAATCCTTTTTTGCATATTTTTCGCTTATTTGTATATGTAAATTGGCTGCAGTAATCTTTACAACGTTGTAATTGGTGTTTGGAGTTAATATCCTCCATTGTTTAATTGCTTCAATAGCAGCTCCATTTTTGTCTTATGGATAAGGTGTCATTTTCATTTTTGTTTGGTTTCTTTTCAAGTCCTGTAGTGTTCTTGAATGCTTGTTGTGGATGTGTTACTAATGCCTATCAAGCTTAAATACACTCGAAATGATTGATGCAGGGTTATTGCAACTGTTATGGCTCTTTTGTTGGTATGTAGGCAATGCTGATTTTGTTGGTCTATTCAAAATCGTTCAACATCTGAGTTGAATTGAGCTTTTTTCTGTTAAAATAATTAACCGAATCGAACCAACTTCAATTAATTTTGTCGGCTTTCTATTGAATTGTTGTTTATATAACTTTTTTTTCTTTTGGTCCAAAGTTCATACCATTTTGAAACAATTATTGGCAAACATTACACTAAAATAGTAGTGTGCATTAAATTGGAACAAAAATATGACAAACAATGTGCATTGTCATATATTAGAACAAACACATTATAACATTACAATACAATGACAGTTGAAACGAAATTGATAGGTGTTTAATTAATAAAAATAAAATATATTTTTATAATAATACAATCGTGTCAATATCTAATTACAAATATTTAATTTTATATTTAAATATTTAAATATAGTTTATATATTCTAATTAAATTTTATAAATAATTGATATTAATTACTTAGAAATATTTAAAATTAATATTATATATTAAAATATTAACAATAAGTTATAATAAATTATTTTTTTATATTTTTGCTAAAATATAATAATATTAACTAATTTGAACATTATTTAAATACATATTTGTTACATTATAATCTCATGTCTAAAATGGACATTTTATCCTTCAAAAGCACTTTTTGACAGCAATGTCAAACACTCAAATGTCTCAAAAGCACTTTTGAAAAGCACTTCTCAAAAGCACTTCTGAAAAGCACTTTTGAAAAGCACTTCTCAAAAGCACTTCTCAAAAGCAATGAAGAACTGGCCCTTAGTCGACAGGAGGTATATAGGCTCCTTTTAAGTCTTCTCCAGCTTACAAGTGTCCTTATGAAAATGTAAACTGCTAAGTCATGGTGAGCCTCTTACACGTGTTTAAGAGCTATGGAGAGTCACCTTTGTAGACCATATTGGGTTTTGTGCGCTTCTAAAGCTTACATTAATTTCTCTTAACTTGATTGAAATGTATAAAAAAAAAGTGTACTAACATGAAAACAACTAGAGGAACAAAACTAAATGATATACTTTTTTTTAAAAATTCCTTAAAAAAGGGGAAATACAATAATAACCTCCTAAATAATAATCATATTAAAATATTTCTTTATTATCTTGAGTATATCTCATATTTCAGTTAAATTTAAGAGATAATTTTCTAATTAAACTCGCTTATTTGTTTTAGTTGACCTACGAATTTATCCTATCTCTTTTACAATATTAGAAAATACACTCATTAAAAGATTAGAACTTATAATACTTTTGGAGAATTTTGTATTTACATTTTGAGGATTCTTTGTCTTCAGGTTTTTGGATTTAGTTTTTATCCCACCTTTTGTACTCTTCGTTCTTTTGCCATTATAGTACAGTTATCTTTACTCGTGGTTTTTTATCATCTTCGAATGAGTTTTTTCACGTTAAATTTATATATTCAATTTTTTGATTTCTTTCGTTATTTTTAGTTGTTCGTTACTTAATCAGGTCGATCCTCAACATATTAATTATTAAAAAATCACAATATGATACATGAACTTTGATTCAATGTGCAATTTGATATATGAACTTTGATTTGGTGCAGTTATACACATAAAACTTTAATTGCGATTCAAATATATATATTTGAAACTTTAACTTTGATTCAATTATACACATTTAAAGAAATAAATACATTAAATTGTTTTTATATTGGATGAATATAATTACTTGCATATGCAATATATAAACTTATGTTAATAATTTGTGGGCTATGCTTGAGCTTGATTGGAATTTGGTTTAGCGGAGCATGCGAAGGTGAGCAGATTCTGTTGATCACATTTAGTATTCATCTAACCTACCGTAAATATGAATATGGATAAATATGTTTATCTAAGGTTCAGTGAAAGCTAGCATGAATTTAGCACTCACAGCAGAAATGATTTGTTATAGCAGCTAGTTGGCTAATACTAAGATATATCATATGTTAGTTTTATGCATGTCCTCATGTCATATCTATATTTCTAAGCATTGGTTTTCTATTTATAGTATCTTTTGGCACAAGTAATTCATCATAGTAACTTCCCTTCTCTAGGTTATGGCTTCCATGAAGATGGATTAAAGGTAGTGAACTTTTAACCATACATTACTTTGTAACTTGGTTAGTTGTAGGAATTGTGATTGTTTCTTATCTTACCATGTTATCAAATTAGTTCACCTTGATATCTTATATGATTAGGATGTTTTTCTAATATAATATTTCACCAAGTTTTTTATTTTATTTTTAAAAAAAGTGTATGTTGGGGATCTACCCAATTAAGCAACAAACAAGTAAAAATAGTGGAAGAAATTGAGAAATTGAGAAATTGAACACACAAATTTAACATGAAAAAACTCCTCCAAATAGAATAAAAAATCACGGGCAAAAATAATTTTACTACAATGGCAAAAGAACGAAAAGTACAAAAGATGGAGATAAAAACTAAACTCGAAAACAAAGAATCCTTAAAACGTAAACACAAAATTCTCTAAATGTGTTATGAGTTCTTATCTCTAATGAGAGTGTTCTCTAAGGTTGTAAAAGAGCTTATTTATATGCTAAATTCATAGGTCAGATAATAATAAAATAATCTAAACTAATTAGAGTTTGATTAAAACAAATAAACGGAGTTTAACTAGAAGATTATTTCTCAAATTTGACTGAAATAGGAGTCATACTTAACAAATCTCCACTTTGACTCATATTTTCACAACGTCATCTTTGCCAAAGCCCGCCACAAGCCTATCTTGAACTATGCAGGGAATTAACTGAGTCAAATCTGTGTTTAGAAACTAAAAGACTTCTAGCCTTCGGCTTGTACACTGCCAAATCAAAACTAACCTGGGTCTGATTTTCACGAATTCAATGCCCTGACTTTTCAAAACTTGCATCCAAAAGAGAATCTCTCTTCAACGAAACGGTCATAACTTTTTTCCCTCCTATGACTAAGTTGCCTCTGCTCCAAACGAGTTGACTTCAACTCCGTAATGGACGAGGTACATTTGATTTCACCGATCACTGTAGAACCTTCCAGAATATAAAGACTACCAGTTCTTTTACCTTTTAACAAAATGAGAGCTCCACGAGATACCTTAATGTCGCTCGACTTGACGTTGGTTCTGCATCCATTCGAGTCTAAAATACTCAAGAAATGAGATTCTTTCGTAAATCAAGTACATACCTGACAGTACCAATACCAATTACCTTATTGGATGAATCGTTTCCCATGCGCACAACTCCACATTCAATCGAACTGTATGTGGAAAACCATTCTCTATTGGGACACATGTAAAAAGAGCATCCCAAATTTAGGATCCACTCGGACGTAAGCTTAGAGTTTTCGCTTGTTGACATTAATAAGAAATCATCACCGCTTTTGTCGGCCAAATTAGCACCAGCTACATCTTCCTCATTACTCACAACAATTCTTTTATTTCTCAATTTATAACAATTTACTTTGATGTGACCTAGCTTCTTATAATAGCGACACCTTTTGTCTCACTTCTTTGACGCTACCAAAACAAAAGCTTGCCTATCTGCCTTGTTATTCAAACCGAACTCATTGTCGAGTTTGTCTCTACTCAACAAATGACCCTTTACATTTTCGAATGAGAGTTTGTCTCTATCATAAACCAGAGTCTCCTTGGAAAACTTGTATGAAGGGGGTAAAGAGCACAATAATAGCATAGCCTATCTTCATCGTCAATCTGAACCTCAACGTTCTTTAAATCATTTAAAAGAGTAATGAATAGACATTGTTTCAATACTAAAAGGTTAGCCAGAGAATTAATCGTATAAAGAGTTTCTAACCTTTTCTACAAGGTGGATGAGGTCTTTTCCATCAATACCTCCTGCAATACTGTATTCGCGAGGCACAACTGGATTGCAGAAAAAATCTTTTCATCAAGCTCTTCCCATTCTGTTTTATTTAGATTCTCAGGCTTTTTCCCGGTAACAACCTTTTTCAAGCCGGATTGAACTAGAATTGCTATCATCCGAACTTATCACAGATTGAAATTTGTCTTACTGTCGAACTTCTCAATTTCAAACCTTGTTGTTACCATCTCTAAATGGGCTGATTTATGAAAATTGAATTAGCTCTGATATCACTTGTTAAGAATCGACCCGATTAAGCAATGAACAAGTAAAAATAGCATAAGAAATTGAGAAATTGAACATACAAATTTAACGTGGAAAAACCCTTTCAAAGAAGATAAAAAATCACAGGCAAAAATAATTTTACTATAATGAGTACAAAAGATGGAGATTAAAACTAAACCCCGAAAACCCGAAAACAAAGAACGCTTAAGACGTAAACACAAAATTCTCTAAATGTGTTATTAGTTCTAATCTTTAATAGGTGTGTTTTCTAAGGTTATAAAAGAACCTAGTTATAAGCTAAATTCATAGGTCAAATAATAATAAAATAATTTAGACTAATCAGAGTTTGATTGAAACAAATAAAAAGAGTTTAATTAATAATGCAGTTCACAAGTGATGTTCACTTCTTTCCAGGCTGGGATGATTGCTGCAAATGGTTTGCTGGGAAAAAGTTGTTATATTCTTCTAAGCAATCCAAAGCCTATGGTACCCTCTCTAGTGGAAACCGGGGCACGTCTTTTTGTTACTAAATTCCTCAGTCATTTTATATCAACCGGGTCTGTTATGTGAGTTGCTACAATCTATGTTCAGTCTATGCCACTGATTCATTCAACCATGAACTTCATTTTTTGTTTATAGTTTTAACAATCAATATCTTTTACTTTTTCCATGAGCAGTTTATTGGAGAACGGTGGTACTATGTTTACCTTTGAAGGAACTACTAAAAAGTGTTCTCTAAAAACTGTTATTAATGTTCACAACCCCTATTTTTATTGGAAGGTAAATTCTCGTAAGGATGCAATTTCCTTATATATCAGCCACTAATGAGTACAAAAATTGCTTTTCAGGTTAGGACTGCTGCAGATATAAGCCTTGCAGATGCATATATCAATGGAGATATTTCTTTTGGTGATAAAAGATATGGTTTTTTAAATGTTTTAATGGTAAAAAAATTTTGACATGATAATAGCAATGAGTTTATAACCACTGGTATTTATTTTCATTAGATTTGCCTTGTTACCTGCAGATTCTTTTTGCCAACAGAGGTTTGATTTCTTCCAGCTCAATTAAGAAAAGGTATACTACTAATTGTAAACCACAATAATACATTACCTATGTTGCTATGATCCTCTAAATACAAGGACATTTTGAAAAAAGTTTTAACATATTCATGTCATACAAATAGCCGTGTCTAACATATGGGTGTCGGAAGCTGGCATTTCAAGAAAATTGAATAATCGAAGAGTAACATAGCTTTTATATTCTTCTCCTAAATCTCAATTGAGATTGTATCTAACTCATTCTGTTTAGGCGTCGATGAACACCGTTTTTTTTACAGCTGGTTTAACATCTGCAAAGTATTGCTTCAAGCATTTCTCAAGGAGAAATACTCTTACACAAGCTCGTAGGAACATTTCACGCCATTACGACCTGGTACGAGGCCATGACATAAAATTTATTGCTACAATAGTCTTTATGCAAGTTCAAACATGAAACAACTAATATGTATAGTGATAATATGCAGCTTTTTTAGATTTTAAGACATACCAAATGCATATAAAAATATTCTATAGTTTGTGTTCATAGAGTAATGAACTCTTTGCATTATTCATGGATGAAACAATGGCACACTCCTGTGCAGTGTTTAAGGTTAGACTCACTGTCAATGATTGCCATTTCATGTAATAATTTATTAAAACAAGATTGTTGGTAACTTCATTTTTGGTTTGTTTTACAGACAGAAGATGAAGATTTGACAGATGCACAACAGAGAAAATTCTCTCTTCTAATTGAAGAAGTAATTCCTTATAGTAATAATACTTTCTAGCCATACCTTAACCTATCAAATTTTCCTTTTGCAATATTCCAGGCTAGAATTGATAACAAGATGAAATTCTTGAGATTGGATGTGGTTGGGGAGGCTTAGCTATCGAGGTTGTCAAACGAACTGGATGCAAATATATCGGGATTACTTTATCCGAAGAGCAGTTCAAACTTGCAGAAAAAAGAGTGAAGGAAGCTGGACTTCAGGTACCTATATGATAAACTGCAACTTAATGACAAAAAATATAAGCTACTAATTATCTACCATTGTAGAGAAGGCTAAATTGAAGTCATGATATGCTTTTAATTTTGTCAATGGCTCTGGCCATTGCATCTGATTGACTTTCAGGGGTTCATAGCCATTGCTATCTCTATATTTTAACTTTGAAAGTCGACTTCCGTGGATTAGGATTCAGAATTTCTTTGAACTTTATTGTCAGGAAAATATAAGATTTCAACTCTGTGACTATCGACAACTACCTAGCACCTACAAGTATGACAAAATTATATCTTGGTAAGTTCTTTAAGCCACCAATGTTACCCCTATTACATACCCAAGAAAAGATCATAATACTATATGGCCATCTCCAGTGAGATGATAGCAGCTGTTGGCCATGAATACATGGAAGACTTCTTCGATTGTTGCGAATCAGTGTTAGCAGAAGATGGCCTTCTTGTTTTACAAGTAGCTAAAGCTTGAAGAATATTATTATAGCCATTTAGCTATGGCTATCATTATTAGCTAGTACATTTATTTAGTCTAATGCGTGGGGTGGTTCATGTTACTGCAGTTCACATCAATACCAGAAAAGCGTTTCGATGAATACAGGAAGAGTTCAGATTTTATCAAGGAATACTTCTTCCCTGGTAGGGGTAACAACAGCCATGAATGCTGCATCCAGACTCTGGTATAATGCAATTTCCTCCCTAGTAAACTTTTATGCACATATCCTTGCATTTTGTTTTGGTTTCTATTATACACATATTTGGTTATGGAGAAAAGTGAAGGAAGATGTGTAATTGTAGTGTGGAGTATGTGGAAAACATAGGACGTCATTACTACCAAACTCTTAGACACTGGAGAAAGAATTTCTTGGAGAAGCAGAGGTACATTTGTGTGCTATTCCAACACTTCCATTTTCTTATTTGAAATTTTGTCTCCAACACATACCTAAATGTAGGTACCAAGATATGTCTTTTAAGAATATTAAAATACGTGTCGAACATAAATAATACCTTATGTAGTATTAATGAAATTTGGAAAGTTGATTGTGTCGTGGTTACATAGCAAAATCAATGCTTTGGGATTCAATGACAAGTTCATTCGAACATGGGAATACTATTTTGATTATTGTGCTGCTGGTTTCAAGTCCAATACTCTTGGTAATTACCATGAGTACGAGATATAATCCTACAAAAAAAAAATATTTGAAGTCCAAATAACATAAATACATGTATTTTGTACCTTGTTTATGCCATCTAATTATCATTAATGTTTTGCAAATGAAGGTTGTATTTTCTCGCCCTGAAATGTAGCTGCACTTGGCAACCTATTCAAAGGCACTACACCAAAACAGGTCTTTAGCGGCGTTTTTTTAGGCCTTTAGCGGCGCTTTTTAACGCCACTAAAGGTATTTATGATGCTTCGAGCGCCGCAAAAAAAGGCCATTAACTAAAACGTCATAAACGTTTGCGTTTACAAACAAAACGCCGCTAAAGACCATGTTATTTAGCGGTAGAAAAAAAAAACCTCTAAAGACCATGTTCTTTAGCGGTAACTTAGGAAAAAATCTTGCTAAAGACAATGTTCTTTAGCGGTAGCTTAAAAAAAACGCTAAAGACCATGTACTTTAGCGGCTTAGAAAAAACGCCATGAAGATCATGTTCTTTAGCGGCGTTTATTCTTAAGCGCCACTAAAGAACATGAAAAATAGTGACGTTTTTTTTAAACCCCGCTAAAGAATTCTTTAGCGGCGCTTTTATACAAAAACGCCACTATTTTTGGGATTTTTTTATATTAAAATTTTTATTTTTTCAACCCTCCTGTAGCAACAAATCAAAAGCAACCAGATTTAAACCAGCCAAAAGCAATAAATTTATATAATATTTCAAATTAAACGAATAAAATAATATTAATATCTATAAATAAAAGTGAATTCATAGTATTTTTGCAAAAATGTTAAATGTTAAAATGATAAAAATATTTATGTCATACACTATGAAGGCGAAAGTTGCGACTGAAACATCTTCATCATAGCCTGAAGATGTTGCTGGAGTTCGTCTTACTTTTTGGCCTGCTCTGCTTCTCTCGTTGCAGCTTCTGCTTCCCTCGCTGCCGCCTCTGCTTTAAGTTGTAGCTGGAGTTCTTCATATTTCCTTTGAACCTCAAGCGTGGTCGCTTGCATTTCAAATATCCGGTCTTTCAACCTCTGAACTTGACTTGAGCCCGACTCCCAAGCCATGTATTGGTGGGAGCTGGATTCAAAATATTGGGTTGGGCTAACAAAAGATCCTTGAAATCGAACCCGACCATACCTTTCAGGACCCAAAACTTCAGTAATAATCCGGTTATCAATGTCTTCAAGATGAACAGAACTATCACTAGAAGCAATCGCTTCAGACTCATTTTTATCCTTTAGTTTTTCCTAATAAATAAATCACATAGTTAGGAACACAATATTATATATTAAAAAACATATGCAACATAACAATAGTCGCATTACAAGCAATGAATTAAACCATTAGAAAATAAACACTAAAAATAACTAAAATAAGTCAAATCTTATTAAGTAAACGTACCATTATTTCACCAACTTCAGGAGTCATGGGAGATCCATCTTTCTTCCTATGTGTAATTTCAAAAAGTTGAAGGCGTCCAACTTTTTGACCGGACGATAGTTCCTACAATATGGTAGTATAAATATTATTTAACAGAAAGTTATACATATTCGACAATATTAAAAAAATTAAAAATACATCCGTCTGAGCTACACATGCAAAACTTCTACCTTACTGTGGGTGAATTTTTGTTTCACTTCTTTTTTTCCAACTTGTTCACGATCCTCGTTATGAAATTTTAGTATGTAAATAGAAAATACTATAAACTAAAATAATTACAATAGTTTGGAAGTACGTCATACCTCGCCTTTCTTCGAATGCCAAAATCTAACCGCATCTTCCCATTGGTACCTCAACATACCCGGCGGGACATTTTGCAATTTCTCATCTAGGATTGTTTTTGTTTTATAATAATTTTTCTTCAAAGTACTTTTATTGTCTCTCCATCTTTTTCCCAATGCCTTCTTTACGTAAGCATCCGAGACCTCTAAAGCAAACCTCGCCTACAAAAAACAAAAAACACAAGTTAATAAAGTAAATATAAATGAAACTATTTCCCAAGCATTACAGATGGCATTAACATTTTGTTACCTTAATATTATCGAGGGCTTGGTTTTTGTTGCTTTCGGGCATTTCATGCCATGACTCGTAGTTGATAGGCAACATATTTGGATTTCGTGCTAAAATGCCCATGTATCCTGCTAAAAGTCGAGCTTCTGATCCAACAGGCTGACCAAAACTGTTTCATCCAACTTTGACACGCTCGACTGGATCTAACTCGTATAACTCTCTAAGTAGCGTACGTCCTTGACCTCTGCGCGTCCCACCATTTTCAGCTACAAACGGTATAATATAATATAAGAATTTGAAAAATAAATCAACTATAACAGAAACACATGCATGTAAATTAAACACCACTAATGATGTTCTTTTACGGTGTTTTTTAGAAAACGCCACTAGGTGTTCAGGTTTTTGCGGCGTTTTAGGATTAGCGCCACTAATGGTCGATTTTTAGCAGCGTTTGTCTATCAAACGCCACAAAAGATGCCGCCAAAGGCCTGTTTTGGTGTAGTGAGGCTTCCCTTCTGCTTCTTAATTATTTCTTTTCTTTCATTCAAGGTTAAAATATGTCATAAATGTTTATACTCTTCTAAATCTTAAAATTTAGTCACTGTATTTCTATTGTCGGAATGTACATAAACTTATGGTATATTTTAACCTTTATTCAAATATAAAAAAATAATATTTAAGATTTCGCTAATACACAATGAATAAAATAGAAAAGAACATTACAATTGCTTACATAGTTCGATTTTAAACCTACATATGCAAGAACTGATTCAGAAATAAATTCACTATTCAATCATTGTATAAACTCTAATATAAATCCAACCAGCCCAAAGTTTATTGCAACTTTATTCTCGCGCACCCTATATCAATTCACTCAATAACCTTCAACTTTTGCTAATAAAGGTTGAAAACACAACTCTTATTCCTCGTTTGGTTACAAGTATAATAACATGAGAAAAATATTTATTTATTACACATATATTATAATAGTTGGACATAAAATAAAGAATAGTTAATACAATTTTAAACTTGAAATTAAAATCTATTCAAAATTAGACATGTCGAAACCATTGAAAACAGAGATTTTAGTTGTCGACTTTAAAAAACAAAAAATTGGGAGTCGCCACCAATTTTTTATTGAGGTGTGATTGGATACCTAAAAACGGCTTTGGTCTACGAGTTTTAGAAAAACGGATCTGGGAGTCAGTTACGTACGAGGAAGGATTAGCACCCTCATAATGCCCAAAATTGGTACCAAATTGATTATTTAATGTCTT
The DNA here is from genome assembly GCF_025698545.1 of Gossypium raimondii. Taxonomy (NCBI): domain Eukaryota; kingdom Viridiplantae; phylum Streptophyta; class Magnoliopsida; order Malvales; family Malvaceae; genus Gossypium; species Gossypium raimondii. The sequence continues at coordinate 5,217,297 of NC_068567.1, read as the reverse complement.
AAGGTCGAATGAAAAAAATAATCCCTAATTAAATTGAGTTTTTCATTAAGACTCTCTCATTTTGGAGAAGAAAATGTCACACCCAATGCGTTAGGGCACGATATTTTATTTCTTCAAAAGTGAGTTTGTCCAAAATACTTGTGTAATGAAATTTAAAAGAATATTCATTTGTTTAAAATTTACAAGGAAATCGAGCCTCAATACGTTAGGGCACAATCTCTCAAAATTCTAAACATTGGATATTTCCTTTATTATTTTTTTAAAAAAATCTTCATTTCGAGAAATTTATGCCTCACATCCAATACGTTAGGACACAACGTGTTGAATTCCCAATAATGAGTTTTTATTTTTTGATTAAAGAGCAATTCTCGATTGTTAGATTTAACAAAGAAAATTGGTACCCAATACGTTAGGGCTCAATTTCCTTGAAAATCCTAAATACGAGTATTATCTCTATTTTGAAAATTTTCTATTTTTAAAATCGAGGAGGAAGATGATGTAATGTTATATTGAATGTATGTATAAATGTCGTAATAACAAATTATAATAAATACAACAATGATATAGAAATAACATAAATAGTAAATAAACGAAATTAAATAAAAAACAATGACATGCAAAATATCAAATAAATGAGCAAAATAAAAAATTCTTTTAAAATATAGATGTGAACACATAAATAACAAATGAAGTAAATAAACAAAATAAATAAAAGATATATAATATATACATCGAAATTATAAAAGACATACATATGATTTACATATAAAATTTTGGATTATAAAATTTATATGAACAAAATATCTAATGCATTTATGAAAATAAAGAAAAATATATAAATATGTGTATATATATATATTTATAAATTATAAAATATGTGTTAAAAATATAAGTATGTATTTAAGCATTTTCAAAAATAAATAAAAAACATAGATATATATGTGTATATATAAATATAAAAGAATATTCATTAGAAAAAATATAAATATAAATATATATACATGTACATGTACATATAATATATATACATATGGATTAAATAATAATTACATTATCGAAATTAATTAATAAATATATGTATATGCGTGTATATAAAAATTGTGAAGATAAAAATAAATAAAATATGTACTTGTATATCTTCTACAAAATTTAAAACATATATGCACATATATATTATAAAAAATGTATGTATGTACATGGAAATAATAATTATAATATTAATAATAATTATAATAATAATAATAATAATAATAATAAAATTTAAAAACAAAAATAAAAAAAGGACTAAATAGTCAACAAAATTAAAACAACAGGAAATAAATGAAATTTAAGCAAAATTGTGGGCCAAATTGCGACACGCGGATTACATGGGGGGCCAAATCAGAAATAATCCATCTCCCTAAAATGCTGCGCAGCGACGGGGACCAATTTGCAATAAAACAAAATGCGAAGCAAAATTTAAAAAAATCAGAAATTTAATTTAAATACGCTACAAAAGTAAGGGGAGTGATTGGCAAAATTTCCCATGTGCTATAAAACACGCGGATCTAGTGCCTTTCAGGTCGGGTCGTCGGGTTTCGGCCTATACGACGTCATTTTGAGGCTACTGAAGTAGACCTCAAACGGCGTCGTTTCATGACCGTTATAAAATCAATTTTTCTTAAAAAAAATTTCATTTTTTCCCTTGTTTTAAAACAGCAGAGGAACCCTCTGGTAGGGTTTTGCTCTCCTCACTGCCGCCGCCGTTCAAGCCACACTACGGCCTCTGTCGATGCCTCAGTTTCCAATTGCGACGGAGAGGGCACCAACTCGGCGATTCCGGCGAAAAGGTAAGTTTTCCCTCTCCCAGTGTTATTCCAATATTTTTGAATATGTTTTCTCTTTTTATTGATTTTCCGGAAGAATCCCCCCATTTTACAATATTTTGAGTCTGCTTTATAGCAGTCATGAACAAAAGAAAAAAGGTATGAAATCTCTTAGTGCATCTCGCTGATTTCCTCCGATTTTCTTGTTATTCTGCCGATTCTTGTTTGCTTTTTTGTTTTATTCCGGGTTTGGGCCATATAAGCCTGTTTGTAATTCAGATTTGGTTTTTGTAAAAGAAATGGACTGTTCATTAGGGGGCAGGTAAAATTTAGGTATTACAAGACATATATAAAAAAATATTATTAATTGAATTAGTTTATTGCTCACTCATATACTAAAACATATATAAAAAAACAATACTCCTACCAAACGTAATATTAATGAATTATAATATACGAAAAATTAGACACTCAAAAAATTTTCTATCTAAATTGAATATTACTTTCTCAAACTAAACTAGATATTACTTTCTTAGTGAATTAAATAGAAAAATGATGGATCCTTATAAAGATTTTCTGCTCATTCCACCGGCCAATAAGTCAATCTCCGATAGGTTGAACTAGAGGTGATCATCGGGCCGGGCTGGGTATGATCTGCCCAAAAAATGAGAGAATTTGAGTAAAAAATATTTTTTTTATTTTTAATCAAATATATATTTTTTTATTTTTAATCAAATATATATTTTGTATATTAAATATATATTTAATATGAGTCGGGCCGGACCAAGCTCAGGCTTAGCAATTTTCTTTCGAGCCAGACTTAGACAAACTTTTAGTCTCATATTTCAGGTCGGGCCGAACCCGAGCCTAAAATTTTGTCTAGACCCGACCCGACCCATGATCACCTCTAGGTTGAACTCAAATCTCTCAATCTTCACAATCACCAATCTTTTTACATAAAGTTGTTACATATTGGAGCATATTGTTGAGGGATTTCATTCTTTGTCCAAAACCAATGAATTCCTCAACAAGTCCAATACTACCGTCGATAACGTTATCAGAACTTCAAAAAGCGAAAAATATCTATTTAAATGTCAAAAAAAAGCAAACCTTGAGCGATCGGTAACCACATGGTCTGACTTGAGAATGCTACCACTTCAGCTTTGTTCATCATTAAATTTAAAAAACACTTCTCAACCCAAATTTTTATTTCAAATAAATTTTTTTTGTAAACAAATAACTTTTTAAATAAATTTTTAACTTGACTTCTGAAAAAAAAAAAAACTTTTCAATAAAGCTTCTCAAAAGTGAACTTTTTTCAAAAACAGAAAACACAGTATTCATCCTCTGGGTTAAAATTGCTGGCAATATAAATTGAGAATTCGTGAAATCATGTTGATAATGAGTTTCAACATCTCAAAAAAAAAACCAATAATTCCTTTAAAAACTTAATCTTCATTTGCACTAGCTAAGCAACAGAAGTAGAAAGCAATAGTAGTTTTAGAATAATAAAAGCAGAAAACAACTCATCTTCAAAACTGATCTTGTTTAAAGGCATTAAGCATACAACTTGGATGTCCATTCCAAGGTTTTCACTTCGGTCAAGGCTGCCAAATTGTTGCTGCACAACCATCGCCCATTACTTACCTTCTACCAGCTTTTTCAATTCTCAATGCAATAACTAAAGCTAATGTAATAATCAGAGCTGCGGTTTTCATTGCCTAACTCTATTGATAATAGAGAAGCTGAGTTTTTCTATCCATACATGCTGCCATACATTCACCAAGTCATTTCTAGTTGTTGTCAAGAAGCCGAACGTATAAAAGCTTGATCCTAAATGCTTTGAGCATTCAAATCCTGAAAACATAAACCCTAAGTCCTTATCTCCTTACACCAACCGAAACTCAATTCAACTGCCCAGAATAATGAATAATTATGAGGTTACCAAAAGTATTCATGAGAATTTAACCTACTGCCAGTAAAAAGGAGAAAAAGCCCTTGCATTAAATGTTTGGCAAAACTCAATTAATTCATTCCAAAACTAATGGGAACTTTAAGGACATGTACTTTTCTAGTGCTCTATAAGCAGTAATCACTACTCCAAAGAATCAAAAGGCACACTCAATAATTTGGGAGTACTGTAATCTTGATCTGTCAGCTAAGCTTCGGGTCAACATACCCCCGAGCAGTGTGCTTCACTAATTCAATTCCATCTTGAATAAAACCCCACAGAACCTGGAGGAAGATAGGGAAACCATTCGACTTCAAAAGCCAAGAATTCACGGCGTAGTGGCGAGACCTGGGTGGGGAAGAGCCTCTCCCATCTCAAGTTAATTCAAAATATGAACTGAGCAAGTCCTCTGCTGAACATACCCCTCACTGAACAACCCCCACCACAAAGCTTGGGTTCAGCCATGAGTGGACACTTGACTCCACCTTTGAACTCTTGAGCATCTCTCCGCCTGTACAACACAAGGGCAAATACAGGGGAAAAATGATTATGCCATCCTCAAGTGTCAACTACCACTACGTTTATCGCTATCACTACGAGTGATCAACCCAAGTGGCCCATAGCTCCACTGCTATGAATAAAAATCCTTGGTAAATCTCCATACCCTACTGATCGTATCAAATCAAGCATAATCATATTGTCAAATTTTCCTAGATTGATATAAACAACAAAATATTCAAAATAGCAAGACAACACAAATTTAAGATATATAAACTATTAAGGCTTACTTAAACACTACCAAACATAAGGTACTGGAGCAGCAAGACAAAAAGAAAGAAAGCACGCCAAATAAAACTACACTCAGTAGCACAACTGAATAAAGGCATCTATTATGCCTCAAAACTACTTATTATGGCTAACAAAATAGATACTGCAAGCTACAGGGTTTCAAGCAATCCAACCGATCCCAAGGGGATTTGAAATCCAACTTGAGCCTCTCCTGTGGCTGCTGGGAGTAAGAAACCATCACAATTACAAGAGCAAAGAGAAGGCTATGCACAGAAGAGGTAGAGATCAAGTTGTCGTTCAAGCGATAGGATCACTGCTGTTGAGCTTGTCGGCCCTGTGCACCACCATACCCACCACCATAGCCACCTTGTCCACCATGAGGACCATTGGCCTGACTACCCCCATAATTTCCTGAACCTTGGGATGAATCAGACCTCCATGATGCATTTCCATACCCTGAACTTCCATTTACATCACCATATCCACCTCCCATGTAGCCACCACCGCTCCCTTGTAGATCTCCCCCACCTGCACTAGCATTACTATTTGGTGTACCACCAGAACGACCTCCAGCAGCCCCATAACCAGCGTTCCCATAAGATCCATCATTACATCCATATCCCCCATATCCATAACCTTGACCGCCGTACCCAGTAGCTCCAGTGGGAGATTGGCCAGTAGCTGCAGAACCTGGACCACCGCTACCAGGACCAGCACCCCAAGGAGCAGCATTCCCATAACCCATAGCACCATAACCAGATGGAGTTTGAGTGCCCCATGAACTTCTAGGGGCACCAGGAGGCCCACTTGCATAGCCAGCATTGGGATTCCCATAAGCTGCACCGGCAGGGGCACCATAACCAGCACCTGCACCACCATAATTGCCATAACTACCATAACCAACACCATTACTAGCAGGACCATAACCATAGCCGGGTGCATATCCTGATGAACCATAAGGTGGAAAGCCAGCTCCAGTACCCTGGCCACGCATGTAATTGGAGTCCATACGACCATCGTAAGAACTTGAATTCCCACCAGAAGAACCATATCCCTGGTAACCTCCAAAACCACCAGCACCACCACCCATAGACCGGCTAGCCCCACCAGGATTGGCATCTTTAGGAAGGGCCGGTTTCACTTCAACTTGTTTGCCATTCAAATCATGAAAACTCTTGTGCAAAACCCTATCAACCGCCTCTTCACTGTCGAAGGAGATAAAACCAAACCCACGAGGCCTCTGGGTATTCTGGTCATACATGATTACTACATCAGTTACATGACCATAAGCCTCAAAGTATTGGCGAAATCCATCTTCAGTTAAAGTCGGAGGCAACCCTCCAACAAAAATCTTCTTGGTTCTGATATTTCCACCACCTCCAGAATTTCTACCCTGATTAAAATTACCAGATCTAGCGGAGGTTTGCTGCTCCTCTCTAGATAATGCCCTCTTTGCCTCAACCTGGGAAACAATTATCTTATAATTGGGAACTATCTTTGCACCAGGCAAGGCCAACAAGAATAGAGATAAAATACAGAAACTCGTATAATCTTTACAAATATACATATAGTATAAAAATTAAAAACACCTTAAAGTGCAAAATTGGCTCCAAAAGAATATAGCATACACTAAGAAATCCAAGTACCTTCCCGTGCTTAGAAAGAAAACTTACAATATGTAAAAAAAGGAAAACAAGGAAACATGCAATCATAAAACAGTAAATCAAGAGAAAACAACATAAAAACCCCAAATTTAATTCCTTACCTAGAGTTAGTATTAAAAAGGAAAACACACTGCAGATAACAATAACCCTAGAAAATCATCTTAAGAAAATTAAAAAAAATTACCGTTCTACCATCAATGGTGTGCTTTTCTTGAAGAACAGTATCGATGACGGACGGATCTGAGAAGACAACAAATCCAAAGCCACGAGGTCTCCCCGTGACCTTATCTCTCATGACAACAGTCTGCAAGATGTCGCCGTACTGACCAAAGTACTCCTTTAGCCTATCCTCACTTGTTTCCCATGATATCCCTCCAATAAACAGCTTCCCCTGATCTGAATCCATTCCCCCTTTCTACTCTTTTCTTTTATTCCTCCAAATCTAATGAAACAAGCTTCCGATTATAGCCCTGTTTTAGGTTTTAGGGTTTTGGGGGGTTTTTTTAGGGATTTGGAGAATAACGAAGAGAAAATGTTTTGGGGGCCGATTTTGAGAGAGGAAGTTAGAGCTGCTCTAAAGCCTAGAATAAAGAAAGGGAAGAAAAGTGTGAGGGATCGTGTTGTGTGCTGTTTGGACGGCTGAGATTTTGGAATATTTTTGGGAATGAACGGTTGCGATTTCATGTAGATCGAACTATTGGATCTGATAGGTCTAGTTTCGTTTGGGCTGGGTTTTAAATTAAGAACATAATTTTATGAATAGTTGGTTTATTTGCAAATTTCATGTTGGAATTCATATTTTATTTTATTGTCAGAATTAATTTATTTATATTTGTGAAACCTCACTGAAAGAATATTCATTTTTTCCTCTTTTACCTTTCAGTTCTGTTTTATGTCAAAATATTCTTTCTTTAATAATCAGTAAATTAGAACGAGAAAGTGAAGATATAAGGACTCATCAGAAGTAACAGAGAATCATGCCATGCAGTTAAAAGCATATTGAATCACTATTACTCTTTCTCAGGGTTGAGGCTTAAGATCAGCAACAACTATAATCCAAAATTTAAAAGAATGCTCAGAGGAGTTTTATAGGTGAAGATGGCAACAGAAGGCGTCAAATACTCGGGAATGGAACTTGACATGCTAAACTGAATGGAGTCCAAACTCTCTTTCATGGAAAACAAGCTACTCGACCAATGAGGTAAACTTACCCTGATAAAATTCTATTTCCTTCCATCCCTAAACAATATTTATAATAAAATGGAAATTCTGGTAGCTAGGGAGAAGAAGAGAACACAATGAAACTCGAGCAAAAAAGGATGCAAATCTCGAACAAAGCTCCATTGGCCAAAATAGCATGGAGAAATGCGAATAATCAAAGTTGCTCAAATGAACACTTCCTTGAAAGATGGGAAAAACCGAGAAACTCTAGATTGTGGAAAAGCATGTCAAATGGAAAGAATTATATCGGATAGAGACACCTAATCAAAGAACAATTGGAAATGAGATGTCCATTATGGATAGTCACAATGGAGAAATTTTAGTGAAATATTCTTATTTCAAGACTCACCAATTTACAGATAAACAACATAACCTCGAAGAAAATATGACAGTTTCTATGGAAACTCTAATTACCATGCAAGGTCATTATATTTCTCTGGAAAATTCTTAATGAAGCTTTGTCACGCAAAACTATGATACACACAAGGATTTCATCTATGAGCACATCATGTTAATATTTATTTAATCTTGAAATAAATCTGGTGATAAAGTTAATATTTAATATATAAAAATATTTTAAATTTTGTTTAAATACAAGTCAATTTTAAAATAAATCATTTACGTCTATATAGAAATTTTAAAAATATTAACTTCGTTAAACAATGAACTATATTTTTTAAACAATAAATATTAATTCTGAGTTACATTTAACGTATAAAAAATGTCTCCCATGTCCATCCTAGTTTATGATTGTTATACCCCTAATAGAATGGGACACATGGTAGACTATCGAATCGTCCATAGCTAACCCCTCGCAAGCTCCTCAAGGACCCTTGGCCAAACTAGCTCACAAATAGTTCGCGAATACAATGGCATTATCACCTGGCCAACCTATAAATAGGAGGATAATGTGTTTTACTACACTTCAACTCAAATCCTCCTATATTGACAACAATATCCATGTCGATTGAGTTAAGACTCAATCGACAACTTAAACCCCGGAATTAATCAAGAATAAAACCAATATTTGATATATATATATATATATATTCTTAAAATAGTATTTAAAAAATAAAAATGGGGAGGCTATGTTAAGTGTGAATCACCAACCTATCTTTGCTGATTTGAATGGTACTACAACGTTGTTGCCAAACCCATCAGACAAATCCATGCTCTTTTTTTTCGTCCTCTCTTTTCCTTCTTTGACACAAACATGGTGTCATCCATAACCAACAAAAATTATTCTCTGTATGTTTTGTATTATTCTCTTTCTTTATAAAAAGAAATGTTATCCTTTTTCTGTCCCTTATTTGCCTCGTCGGATATTTTCCCATTCTCCGCCGGTCACTGAGTTCTCCCTTTCGCCCCTCCGTCATGGTCCAATCCCGTCGGGAGTTCTTCTCTGGTCCTCTCTATGGTTTGACCACCTCCCCCACCACCTCCTCTAGCTCCGCCAATATAGACCTTGCATGGCCTTTTGGCAAGCTTGAAACTATCGACCATGATGATATTCGTGAAACGGCTTACGAAATCTTCTTTACGTCTTGTCGTTCGTCGCCGGGATTCGGGGGTCGGAATGCTTTGATGTTTTATTCATCACATGAGAATCAGCATAATCATCACGGGGATGAAGGGAGTTCGGGTGGGCTATCATCACAAGGACCGGGTTCACCTAGTCGGCGGGCTAACCATGGGGCGGTGAATGCCCCTTCCAGTAGGGTTAAAAGGGCTTTGGGGTTGAAGATGGTGAAAAGACCACAACATACTAGGAGGATGTCAATGTCTTCTTTGAATTTCAGCAGCGATGGCGGTGGTGGGTCGTCTTCGCCATCGTCGCCTGGTTCTAGCCCTGGTGTCGGTTCAGCGTTTTCGACGTTGCCGGGGAGGCCTCGACGACCTTTGACATCGGCGGAGCTTATGAGACAACAAATGAGGGTGACAGAACAAAGTGATAATAGACTTAGGAAGACTCTCATGAGAACCCTTGTTGGCCTAGTAAGTGCCACATATCACCGTCTACAATGCATATTACTTGTTTGTGTTTATGTTCTTCAATTAATTTCCCAATTCATTTGTTCCTTTTAATTGATGTGAAAAGTAACATTATAATGTTTAGATCCTTAGGATTGAATTTGGGATTGATTTGCAAGCTTAATTAGGTGCTAAATGCTGCTGTTTAATCTCTCCATGTTGGTTTTGAACAGACAGGTAAGAAATCAGACAATATCATTCTTCCACTCGAGCTTATTCGATTTATTAAACCATCTGAATTCAACGATCCGCACGAGTACCACATTTGGCAAAAGCGTCAACTCAAAATCCTAGAAGCAGGCCTTCTCCTCTACCCATCGGTTCCTATCGAGAAATCAAATTCTTTAGTGACGTGTCTACGCGAGATAATCCGTTCCAGTGATTTCAAGCCTATAGACATTAGCAAGAACTCTGACACGATGAGAACATTGAGCAATACCGCCATTTCTTTAGCTTGGCGAAGTACCAATGGCTCTCCTAACAATGTGCCCCATTGGGTTGATGGATTCCCTTTCAACATTCACCTCTACACTTGTCTCCTTCAGGCCATATTCGATATCAGGGACGAGACCCAGGTCCTTGACGAGGTCGATGAATTGCTAGAATTGATGAAAAAGACATGGACTACGTTGGGGATCAATAGGCCGATTCACAATGCTTGTTTCACTTGGGTGCTTTTTCAACAATATGTTTCAACTAATCAAACGGAGCCTGATCTTCTTTATGCCGCATATACTATGTTGACAGAGGTGGCAAACGACGCTAAAAAGCCGGATAGAGAGGCATCGTATGTGAAACTATTGTCTTTAATGTTGGATTCAATTCAAAATTGGGCAGAGAAGAGGTTACTTAGCTACCATGATTATTTCAACAAAGGAACTATTAGTGGAATTGAAAGTCTTTTGCCTTTGGCATTATCTTCAGCAAAGATTTTAGGTGAAGATGTTAAGATCATGGAAGGGGAAGGGGGTGAAAATGGGGATATAATGCTTGTGGATTCAACCAGTGATCGTGTAGATCTTTACATTCGATCTTCTGTGAAAAATGCATTTGCAAAGGTGAGTAATGTACTTTGTCGGCAACTATCTTGACCAATTACTCGTTTTTTCGGCATAATTTTCGTTTACTCCTTAGTGTTCTTTTTTTTTGTTGTTGCTATAGATGGTAGAAAATGAAAATGCCAAACTTGCAAATACAGAAGAAAAGGAAGAACCTAGTGTAACTATATTAAAATTCGCTAAAAAAACTGAGGTGTTGGCCGAGAAAGAGAAAGAGCTTTTTAGTCCTATATTGAAGAGATGGCATCCGGTTGCAACCGGAGTTGCGGTTGTCACACTACACCAATGTTATGGGGCACTGTTGAAGCAACATTTGTCTGGGACACGTATGTTGAACAGCGAAATAGTTGGGGTACTACAAGGAGCTTCAAAACTAGAAAAGGTTTTGGTTCAGATGGTGGTCGAAGACTCCGTAGAATGTGAAGATGGAGGAAAAGGAATTATTAGAGAAATGTCGCCATACGAGGTTGATTCAATCATATTGAAGCTTTTGAGACAATGGATAGATGAAAGACTAAAAAAAGGGAAAGATCTTCTTTCTAGAGCAAAAGAAACCGAAGTCAGTCAATTTCTTTGTAATTTCTTTATCGAGTTCATAACTGAGAAAAAGAAATAATCTTATGATTGAGCTTACTAATTGGTTTTAGTTTTATGTTGTAGAATTGGAATCCCAAGTCCAAATCCGAGCCATATGCGCAGTCCGCTGAGGAGCTACTGAATTTGGCCAAGGAAATGGTGAAAGATTTCTTCGAAATTCCAATCGGAATTACCAACGATCTGATTCTTGATCTAGCTGAAGGTTTAGAGCAGCTCTTCCAAGAATACACTACCTTTGTAGCATCATGTGGTGAGAGTCATCTCGTTGTGTTTCATACACTGTTTTAAGCTTACTCGATTTCGTGGAACAATTTTAATTATTCTTAGCAATAAGTCGATAACATATAGGGATGATGTATTTCTCGTTTTTGATATTTCATTTTTTTTGTTTCAGGGTCAAAAAAGAGTTATCTCCCTACACTTCCTCCTCTAACCAGATGCAACCGAGACTCAAAATTCTTCAAAATCTGGAAAAAGGCCAGTCCTTGCAGTGTTGGAGTAGAACATATGCATCGAATTGTGAATATGGATGGTCACCATTCTCGCCCATCGACAAGCCGTGGCACACAACGCCTTTACATTCGACTCAATACCTTGCACTATCTAATCACTAACCTCCCTTCTCTTGATAAAGCTCTAGCCACCTCTCCTAAAGTTTCAACACAAAACAATTCCAATGGAAGAAGTGGACGCGGTGCTTCATATTCCTTCTTTGAAAATGTTAATGCATCTATTCAATCTGCATGTGATCATGTATCAGAAGTTGCTGCTTACCGCCTTATCTTCCTTGACTCCAATTCTGTTTTCTACGAGAACCTTTACGTTGGTGACGTAGCCAATTCAAGGATTCGACCTGCAGTCAAAATTCTAAAGCAGAACCTTACACTTCTTAATGCAATAGTCATAGATCGGGTCCAAGCAGTAGCAATGAAAGAAGTCATGAAAGCATCATTCGAAGCTTTCCTCATGGTTTTGCTCGCTGGTGGACCATCTAGGACCTTTAATCGGTCCGATCACGAGATGATCAATGACGATTTCGACAGTTTGAAAAGGGTATTTTGTAATTGCGGAGAAGGATTGATATCTGATGATGTAGTCAAAAAGGAGGCTGATACCATTGAAGGGGTTATATCATTGATGTCTCTATCCACCGAACAACTAACGGAAGATCTCAGCATTATCACTTGTGAAACTAGTGGAATAGGTCTTGTAGGCACGGGGCAAAAGCTACCTATGCCACCAACAACAGGAAGGTGGGATAGATCCGATCCAAACACAATACTAAGAGTTTTGTGCCATCGGAATGATCGAGTCGCGAATCAATTCCTAAAGAAGTCATTTCAATTGGCAAAAAGGAAATGACATATGTGATACAGGTAATGTATACATTTTTGCATATCCGGAACAGATTCTTTTTGTTTTGGGGGGTGTATTCATAGCATTGGTTCTCAATGATCTAAATTATATTCTTTTTATATTGAAAGGAAACTAGAGCGCAAGCACAATGTATCAAATTCGGTTACCTTAAATGTTATAACAAGATCTTTTGGGGGGTAGAGATAGCAACTGTGCATTTTTCTTTTGCTTCATTTTCAATTCTTTTGTAACATTAGGCAACCTTTTAATTGTTCTTCAACACATAGAATTTCAATGGAGAGTATAAGTGATATTGTTCAACGTTGTTCCATCAAGCTATTCCTTTAGCTGCTTCTTGATTTGATGCTTTTAATCTCATCACCTTCAGTTCTTCCGTAAGCACGTGCATCGATTCCGAAACTTCGGCCTTGTAGACATAGAACCTGATCATTGCCATGAAGAAAATGAAGTTCAAGAAGTTGAGTACTGCGAAAAATGCATAGTAGTAATCAAGATGAGACTTGTTTAGGTTGTTCAGGATCCATCCTTGGTGACCGTCCCCTTGAGTGATATCAGAAACTGTTGACAGAAGGAAACTGCTGAGAAAATTCCCGATCCCTAGACTTGTTGATGAATAAGAAGTACCGAGGCTCTTCATGCTTTCTGGTGCTTGATCGTAGAAGAACTCGAGCTTAGCCACCTCTAGAAATGCATCAGCTGTTCCCATGAGCACAAATTGGGGAAGTAGAATGAATATGGTTAATGGAAGTTGGCCTCCATTTTCAACTAAACCATGTTGCTTAGCCACATTAAGCCTATACCTCTCGGTTAAAGAAGCAACCGCCATGATTATGAAGTGAAGAACAAGGCCAATCCCCATCCTTTGAAGTAGAGTGATGCCCCTCGGATTATTAGTCCATTTCCGGATGACCGGAACGAAAAAGCGGTCATAGAGGACGACACAAGCAAGCATCGAAATCGTCACGAATCCGGCTAAACTCGCCGGGGGAATCTTAAAGTTCCCTATATGTCTATCAAGGGTGGTGCCTTGTTTTATAAATAATGTATTGATTTGTGCAATCATGGTACTTGGCACAAATGTGGCAATCAAGATTGGGATCATTCTTAACATTTGTTTAGTTTCCTCTACTTGGGTTACTGCGCTTAGCATCCATGGATCTGTTGACCCAGTTTTCACAGCAGCTTTATTCAAAAACCTGCAATTTACACACCCAAAACGAGTAAATTGAATTGTGTTTTGGGTTTAAAACCGAGTTTCGCTCCACCCTAGTAACTAATGCGAACAATAATTAATACTAACCTCAAAGTTGGTGTCGAACCAATCATGAACTTCCCATTCCTAGCATACTCTTCCAAGTCAAGTTCATGTAGTTCTTTAGGGTCAATAGGAAGTGGCACCCTCCATTTCCTAGCGGCGGCCACTATGACCATAGCCATCTTCGTGAACGGACTCCCGGCGGGCACCCGGTGCCGATAAAACGGGGTGCCAGCTAAGAAAATCATAACAGAAATCACGAGCCCGAGCGTGGGTAAACCGTACCCTAAGGTCCAACCGACATTGTCTTGAATGTATACGAGGACCGTGTTGGCAAAGAGTGTCCCAAAGAAGATGCTGAACATCCACCAATTGAAGAATGATAGCTTGCTAGCCTTCTCTTTCGGATGGAAATCATCAAACTGGTCGGCGCCAATCGTCGAAATGTTCGGCTTCGTGCCACCAGTTCCGATGGCTAACGTATATAATGCACCGAAAAACGTGGCTAACTGTAATGTTGATGCCTTCTTGCAATCGTCTATGTTGGCTTGGTGACAAGGTGGTGGTTTTAGTCCAGGGATTGATACTGATAATGTCAGCAATGACATTCCCTGTTGATCGAATAATTGGGTTAATAAAGATTAATAATTAAAACATATATATGTAATTGATTTAATGGAATGGTTTTCACTAAAAGATTAAAGGCTTAAAATCACATTAATTATTAAAAAAACACGTTAATTAGAATTTAAATTTTGACAACAATAAGTATAAAATATTAATAAAGGTGTTTCATCAGTTCAATCGATTTTTTTTTTCATCATCATCATCAACAACAACTAAGCTTATCTATAGCCTTGGGCATACAAATTTTCAGGGTCCACTCTACTATCATTTTTATTTAATATTTAATAGTTATGTTTAGACTCCACAAACAATATTAGGGGATTGACAAGTGTCCTATAATATATATTTTTATTACTATTATGTTTTTTTCCTTTTATTAAACTTTTAACCATAAATAATTAAATATATTTATTTTACCCATATTTTAAATAAATTTAATTTTTCAATTTCAATTTCATTTTGGACCGATAGCATGTGGGTCTAATTCAATGTGAATTGATGTACCAAATTGACTAAGATATGTACAAAAAATATAGACTTTGTAGACATACAAAGTTGAAATTGTGACATGTTTGACAATAATTTCCAACCCAATAATATACAGTACCTTAGACATTAATCATCATCTATTTATTGTCTTGTAACAAAAGAATAAATAAATAAATATATTCAAAGTCTCACATTTTGTTCATGTTTGAAAACTCAATATTATTTTCTTGGTGATTTTACTTAAATCTATCTCTTCTTTGTTCTGTTTTGCAACCATGTGATCTTATTTGATATTTCAAACCATTTCTTTTCTTGATTGAATGAGTGATTAAAAATCTAAAATAATGAGTTTAGATTTAAAATTTTAATTATCATGGGATTGAGATAAGGATAAAATTAAAACTTTTCAGTAGAGTATTTTTAAGATGATAAAACTAATTATTCTTATTATATATGTGAAGTGCTCGTAATATGCATGCATGCGTATAAAAATATCTATACTACAAATACGTCACGTATATATAATAAAAATATTTTTTCAGAAGACCAATTAATATAAACTATTTTTATCAGTGGGGTTGCGGTGTTTTAAGCAAAGCTCGCGAATAGGCTTAATTAAAATTAAAATTCAATTGATAATATTGTTAATTGGCTAAAAACCCTAAATTTTAAAAGTTAGAAAAGTAGGAGAAAAATAATAAACCCTAAAAAATAAAATAATGAAAACTTACAGTGACGTAAATGAGAGAGGCAAAGACAAAGGTCCAATAGCGTCCAAGATGAGCGTCGGCAACATAGGCACCCAAGATTGGGGTGATCCAAATGGTGCCCACCCAATTGGTCACATTGTTCGCTGATTTCACTGTGCCTTGATGCAGTTTCTTAGTCAAATATAGCACCAGATTCGACGATATTCCATAATACGCCATTCGTTCAAACACTTCATACACTGCACAAAACATGTTGGATTCGTATTAATTAATGATGTTCTTTTTCTAACAAAGCGGCGCTCACACTTTTAAAAACAACAAAAACGAGAGAGTAAGGCTTTGCTATGGTGACTGTCTGTAAGTTCCTTGGGACTCAACAGTCAACACTATCTACTCTCCATACACTTGTTATGGTGAATTACTATTTTCATGTCGTATTTAAAAATCTAGCTTTGATTGTTAATATTGTTGAATTCTTTTAATAAATTCCCATTTATTAGGTTATTTTATTGATTAAATAGTTATCGAGTGAGTTTTTTTGTTATTTCAAAACGTCACACTAATAGATTTAATAGAATAATTTTAACAGTGCTAATAGTTTAATTTAAATTTTTAATTTAAAAAGTAAAAAATTAAATCTCAAATATGAAAAGAATACATGGACTTGAATCATGTTTTAACCTTTTTAAGATGGTACTTTTTCACTTATAATTTACATATTTTATTATTCTTCTTCTTCTAAGTTTCAACTTAATATTCTGTATAAAATCCATAGAAATTAAAACCCTAAACCTATCGGATAATTTAAATAATTCTCAAACTGATAAAAACAACTTCAAGAGAGATAGACAAGGTTTTAGTCTCTCCTCGTCTATACGACAAAATTACATTTTGACTCTTCTCAAATTTTATAATTCAATACACTACATCATTGTCTTTTGTCTCCCCTGAAATTAATGACTTCATCCTTACAAAACGAACATTTCAATTTGAATTAATTTCTTATTTTCTCAATTTTTCTTACTCAACATTAGTTTTCGATACTTCGTTGTCATCATATGCTGATAGGGTTTTTTTTTTTTAAATGTAGGTCCATGATGGACACATCCATGGGTCTATGAAAAGAAAATCAATTTTTATTTTTCTCTATTAATTGACGACGAGATATTTTTTTCAAGATATCATAGTTCCACGAAAGAAAAACGCGTTATAAATGTCGAAATTTAAATTTAAAATATTTACTTATTAAATATTATAAACCAATCGAATTAAGATTCAAGTTTTCGAGAAAAAATAGAAGATTGGTGAAAGATATAAAAGATGGGAGAGAGAAATGGAGGTGACATTAAATCAGGTCTTAAATTTGTGGAAAAAGGAAGCTTCTTTAATTTATTATTTGGTAGTTGAACCAAATTAATGCCTTTTATCAAACTTTTAAATTGATAAAAAAAAGTACTAAAATCATCACGTTTTGTCTTAAAAAAGTAAAATCCAAAAGACTTTTCTCTTGCAATGAATCTATTAAAAGATTATTGTCTTAAAAGAAAAAAAAAATAGAAGTCTGAAAATATATTACACTTGAGCAAGGCCGACAGCGGCTTTGGTTATTTAAAATTTTGTATTTTAGTCCTTTCTAAAAATTTAATGATTTAATTAAGTCTTTTTTATGTAAAACTTTTAAGTTTTACTCTCGAATTTTGTTTTTCAGTAATAATAAAATATGTAATGATCCAACCCGAAAACCCATAGTTAACATATGGGTTAAATAACCTCAAGATGCTCCATTTGAGGGGAGCCTTCCTCGTCCACTCTACTTCGGGCTCTCTACTCTTGAAGAATAAAATCACTTATCTCTATCTCTTTTCAAAACTGTTGATTCAATACATCAACATGTATCTTATATTTTTTCGATCCATAAACTATTAATTTCATCTTGTTTTACCCCAAAACACAATACCCACTGATCAAAACGTAATAAGTGACAAATTCTTAAGGACAATATGAATTGTACCTAAATGAGAAAAGTAACATAATTTGAGGACTAATTTTGTTGTTGAGTTATTTAGGAATAAAGCAAGAAATTCCAAATGTCGTGACTCAAATTCCAAACGTATAGAATTCCACCAAAAGGGAGAAAACGAAGGAAAGGAGAGAAACCCACAACTTTCTCGGGATCTTATCCCGAGATTAATTTCACCTTTGTGCCAAAAGGGGGAAAAAAGAAGGGGGGAAATTGCAAAAACAAAAGAGATGAAGGTTTTTACCAACAACAAAGGAGCAAGCAGTCCATCCACCTCTCTTGGATCTACGAACTGGGTTTCCTTTAAGATCCACAGTTCCATCTTGTGTATAATCATCTATTCCTTCTTCAACCGCCATTGATGAACAACAAACTAAGGTTCTATATGTATATATATATATTTATAAGAACTAGTTTGGGTTTCTTTTTAGTCCTTTATATAGATACTCATGCATTTTGCAATGGGGGGAGTTTGTGTATATCCACCCCTTTTATAGACATTTGATTTGATTCTCTAAAAGATACTACCAATCTCTTCAATATATTTATTATTTTTTTGCATTTTCCACCCCTTTGGTTTGACTTGGATTTCGAAAGGCCTTGCCTAATTTTTCCTTTTTTGGATTTATTTTACATTGAAAGAAAAAAAAAAGGGTTTATTGCACGAGCTTGCCTAAAGAAAATCGAATTCGGTTCAATTACTTTTTAGAAAAATTTGAGTTATTAAGCGAGTTGAATTCGAGTAAATTAAAAAAAAATATTCGGGTCAAGATAAAATTTAAAAAAATCTATGGGTTAGAAAAGATTTTGGGTAGAATAATTTAAATGAAATTATTAATTTTTAAGAAAGAAGAAAATGTAATTCTTTCATTTAACTAAGGGATTGAAAAGAGATTAAATTGAATTATTAATTTTAAGATGAGCTAGAAAAGCAATTATACCTTTAAATTAGTGCCATTCCAACTCTAGTTTAAACCAAAGAGCAAGGGCATAGTGGAGTAAGGGAGTAAGGGACTAAGGGGCAGGGCCTTAACCACCCCTGTTTATTGTTCAAATTACATTTTTAACCTTCCTTAAAATTGGTAATTCAATTTAAGTCCTTTTAACATTAAATTTTTAGTTTCGAACCCCTGAAATTTAGTCCTCGATGGTGGATACGAAATACCTAACTTCATCCCTAATTAAGAGATAAACGAATTTTAATGGAAAGTAATTGAAGGATCGTGTGATTCAATTGATAGCAATGTACTTACAACATTTACATTCGATTCCGTCGAAAACCACAACATTTCTAAAACAGACATGTGATTTAAAATTGTACTAAAAATACATCTACATTATTTTATTTACGCGGTTTTAAATATTCCAAATAGTTACAATGTTTAACATTTAGGCCAAACAACAAAGACGAATATTAGATGTAATAATAAGATACATTGCGTTAAGATGGAGAGAATTTGAGGCAGTCATAAATCCCGAAAGAATCATTTTCCATGAACAGTAAAACGGACAAAAAAATAAAACAATAAAAATAGAAATTATTATTATAACCAACCCTCTAATGGTGGATCTTACTGTTAAGTTTTAGAGGGGCCTAACTAAAATTTTCAAAAACTTTAGAAGTTTAATGAGATTTTTCTTTCAAAAAAATGGGGGTCTAATTAATTTGTTTTCAAATTTTGTGAGATTAATGAGAATTTCAAAAAAAAAAAAGAAAAGAAAGAAGAGCCCATGTCTCTTTCTTTTAAATATTATTTTTTAATATTTTATTATATTCCTGTAGAGCACTTGTCAACCCCTTAACTCTTCGGAGTCTAAAACGTCACTCGCAATGTACCAAATATTTTTTTAATTTATAAATAAAATTTTATTTATTAAATACGTCTAATAAAATATTAAAACATATAAATTTAACTATTTTATTAAAACAATATTTTAACTAAATTTTATTTTTTATATTTCAATCTAGAATAAAATTAATTTTATTAAATTTTAAATTAAAGAATTGTTACAGGAACTAATTTAATAAAAATATACTTCGTATTTTATGATTATTGTTGTTACAGATAAAAAAATGTTATAAAAGATAGAAATAAAATATAAAAATTGATTTTACAATAAACTCAACTATTGTAATAAAATATGATTGTTATAAAGAGGGTTGAGGATTTCGATTTCAAATAAAAACTTATAATAATAACAGTCTAAGCAAATTGTCATTAGTTAAGCCATTTAAGTCCAATATTTGTTTGCAAGCAAATGGCGTAATTGAACGTCTGTTTGCAATCAATTAAGTCAACTCTCTCCTCCAATTATTCTACATTAAATTTGACCATTACTATTTTTAAAAAAATCAAATTTGATCATTAATTTTTAAAAGATGATCGAATTTTTGTGTTTTTTAACAGAAATACTGACTAAAACGTTAAAGTATTGAGCTGTTTATTACGCCGCCTAATAAGAAATTTTCTTTTAATATAAGAATATATATATAATATTATATACAAGTTAATTAGTTTAGACATAATTATATGTTTTAATTTACCACTGCTAAACTTATTTATTTGTCAATTAGTCCAATTGATAAGAAACTAAAATTATTTTTTACAAAATTGATTTTGATGATAGATTATTATATGTATTCTGTCAACGTGTGGAAAAGTGCATTTTGAAAGAGAAATTAAATATAAAAAAATGAGAATAATATTAAATTTGTTCATGGTAACACTTAAAACTATTTTTAATCAGATAAACTTCACTCGAATTTGAATTTTAGCCTCCAACTTTACAAAAAAATTTATTTTAGCTTTCTATTTAATTTTTTAGCCCTTAAACTTGTATTTTGTTAAATCACTCTAAAATAGATGCAAAAGTTAATATTTTTAACTTTATTGCCGTGACATACATGTGGATTGCTACGTAAATTTTAATTAATTTTTAGAAATATTTAAAATTGAAAATTATTTTTAAATATTTAATTTGACCGTCCACGTATATACCTTATTTCATCTATATTTTAAAACTGTTTGATGGACAAATCTATTATACCTCACGCACATTAATTAGATTTAATCAACATGAAAATGTACCTCCTTTATAAAGTAAAGTGTGATTGTCATGAAATTATGATTATTTTTCAATAAATCTACTATTTTATTTTAGAAAAGGGTCTCAATCTGGATCTTACGTCTTGCTTCCTTCTCAATGGGCATTACAATTAATTATCGCAAATTGGAGAAGAAGACAAAAATAATCAAAATCTAGGGAGTCAATTTAGACAATCGATAGCTTAAAAGATAATAAATCCCATTATTATATGATTAACTCAAAACTTAATCTATTGTTCAATTAATGTAATTTTTTTTAAAGTTTCTTTGTGGTTGAGGCTCGGGTTGCATTGGAAGGTCTGAATTTAATTTGGGATCAAGACTTCAAATAAGTAGAATTGGAAAGTGATAATGCACTGCTATTCAAAGCTATTCAGAACAATCTCACAATAGCAAATAATGTCGATGAAGTTAAAACGATTCACAGTTATTGCTCTAAGGCTTGATAGGTTAAATTTAAAGACATTCATAGAGATAATAATAAAGTTGTTGATTGTCTTGCTAAAACAGTTCGGAGTGATTTAGATTAATTGGTTATCAAATAGAAAACAAAATCGAAATTGTAACGACTTTCTTGTACTAATTATGTGCTGCAAATTAGGATCTAAATGTGAATAATATTATATAGTTGAGAATTAATAAAAGGATTAGAATTTTCTATAACAAGGATTATATAATTTTCTGTAATATTTAAAAGTTTTAAATATTTTTAACAATCTCTTATAATTTTTTTATAGTTCTTAATAAATTTTAATCGGTTTTCTATAATTTCTTTATAATTTTTAATAATCATTTTTAAAAAATATTATATCCAGAATGAATCTCGACAAAGGGATGTCTAAGTTACTTTAGAGTTGCATTTTTAGTAATTTTCTAAGACTTTTTTTCATTTTCTAAATGTTTAGTGACATGATAAAATAATGCATCAACATCAATGACACATGACATGTCATGTGTTGTCGTTTGCTTACTCAAATAGTTATGTCAGCAAAAAATTACAATCAATGTTAATGGGAAGCTGGGTTAATTAATATTTCAAGTTTAAGAGCTTGGGTGAAAGTTTTCGATAAGAACTTAATTAATATTTTAATTTTTTAAACATAATGACTTATTTGACTCTCTAACTTTATAAAAAAAGTCATTTTAGCTCTCTATTTAATTTTTCTCTCTTTTAACCCTTAAACTTGCGATGTTTGTCAAATCACCTCAAAATAGATGAAAATGTTAATGTCTGTTAATTTTGTTAATGTGACATACACATGGATTGCCTAACACAGAATGAGTATTTTGGCATATGATCAGTTGGAATGAGTATTATGAAGAAAAAATTTCACCTGAACATTTTAACTGAATAATTAAGGGTGTTGACTATTTAAACTAATTGGTGATATTATAAAACAAATGAACAAATTACGTCAAAATATAGTATAGATACTAAATCTTAAATTTAAACATAATAATAAATTGACATAAAATAATCTATACCTAACACAACCATTTAAAAAAATTTAAAAATATTTTTTAATTAAAAATTTCAATTAGTAAAGAAATAATTATTTTAATAAACATATGATAAAAATTATAATATAAATAAAATTATTTAAAAATTGAACAAAACATTATAATAAAGACAATTTTTAATTGCTTGCTTTATGTCGATGAGGTATTTATACATTGAAAATGCCCATTGTGGTACTTGAACTATCAATATATGTTTTTTATTATGGTGTATGCACTTTCATAAAATGTCCAATGTGGTATTTAAACTATTAATGTGTTTTATTATAGTATCTAGTGTTAACAATATTAATAAATTGCTAAACCAACCAATGAAATTTTGACACAATTTTTTTTCAAATTATCAAGTCCATGTGAATAATATAACATTATGTGAGGAATTAAATAAAACAATAAATTAAATTAAATTAGAAACAAATAATTAGATATATGATTAATAAAAGAAGTAAATACTAAACTTAAATGAAAATACTCGTACTTTCAAGAATAATATTTTAAAAAATCAATTAAAATATTATTTAAAATGAAAAACTCTTTGTAGAAGATGATCTTAAGTGGAGAAGATGGCGTGTTTGCTTATATAAGTTTAAATTTTACTTCTTTTTATTAACCATATATTTAGTTATTTGTTTTATTTAGTTTTCACATAATGTTATGATATTCATGTGCACTTAATGATTTGGTGAAAATTTATGTATTGAATTTTCATTGGTTGATTTAAAATTCACTAACGGGTGTTAACACCAAGTATCATTGGTTTCGTGTAAATAACCACGATGCCACAATTTTTTTCTTCTTATTTTTAGTACTTTTTTATATTTTTTAGGTTTGTAAATAAATTTTAAAATGTTTTTTTTATAATTTAAAAACTACATCGAGATTGAATCAAAACAAATAGACCTCAAGCTATGACTTCAATTTTAAATTAATCTTAAAACTTTAAATTATTCTAATTAAGACCTCATGCCATCAATATTTTAACTATCGGGTTGTTCCGTCAACCTAACATTAGCTTAAGCATTAAATACTAGCTAAAATTAGACTTAGAGTTTATTTAAAACATAATAATCAAATTGTAAACATGTTTGTAAATCTTAGATTTGATGTGTTAAAAAAGAGGCTAATGATAGTGTATGTTTTTTTTTTAAATGTTGGATCCAAGTTGTTCATATGGTAATCCTACGTGTTCTAAATATGCTCCACATCATATTCAAGCTGGAAATTAACACCTTAATTGACAACTATGTTGATAAAATGACTTAATTTTTATAATAAGGATAAAGCAGTATTTAGTTCCCGAACTTAGTAACTTTTCTTAGCTTGATCCATTAACTTTTTAAGGTCTAAATTAGTCCCTGAATTTAAATTCCATTAAAAAATAAAAAAAGTAGGGATTAAAATGCCACATCATTATCTCTTGACAATGTTTAAAAAATAATTAAATTATTTGATAGAATTCTAGGGGTGTTCATTCGGTTAACCGACCCGAAATAACATTAACCGAATTGAAATTTTTCAATAAAATTAACCGAACCGAAATTTTTTCGGTTGATTCGGTCGGTTAACCGAATTAACCGAAAATTATATGTTTTTTTTTATTTTTTGTTAAAAATTAACCGAATTACCCGAATTAACCGAATTAATCGAATTACCCGAATTACCCGAATTAAATTACTACATAATTAAATTATTTTTAGACTTTAGTTTTAGTTTTAGAATTTTATTTTTATTTATTAAATTATTTGTAATTTTTATGATTGGGTTGGGTTAGGTAATTGGGTTGGGTTGAATACTTGGGTTTGAATTGAGTTTAGGTGAATAGTGTGCCTATTTATATATTATAATTTTATTTATTAATTTTTTTGGTTAAACAGAAAAAATTTGGTTAACCGACCGGTTTCGAACCGAATTAACCGTTAACCGAAAAATTAAAAAATAATTAATCGACCCCCGACTGAAAAAATTTGATTAACCGACCGATTAACCGAATTCGGTCGGTTAACCGAATTTTTTCGATTTTACCCGAATTTTGCACACCCCTGTAGAATTCAAGTTTAGGACTAATTTGAACTAAAAAAAGGTTTAAAGACCAAGTTGGGAAAGTCGTAAAATTTTATTCTTATGTAATACCGATACTTTAAGGATTCAATTAAAATATTCTAAAATTGGAAGACTAATTTAAAATCTGAGAAATAAATCGTTTAATAACAAAGAAAGAAAATGAAGATCTAGAAATATACACCCAAAAAGAAGGCCTTTCATTAATACTTATTAGCTGTGGGGAAGACTATGAGAAGCTAACACATTGGGACCAACTGTCAACTTTAGAATGTAAGGGAATACTAGCTTTTTTCTGGTGTGGACCATTTTAAAAGGATGCCTATCTAGGATTCTTGGATTTATCATTTGACCTTTTCTAGGAGAATCATAGATTCGTAGGTTAATTACAAGTGAGATTTTTAAAATTAATTTTTAACAAAATTAATAAACGTTAAATTTTTTATTAATTTTAAATAAATAAACTAAAAATATAAATAATCAAATAAGGAATTAAAATAATTTTTCGAGTCTAAAAATCATTATGCCTAAAGAAACCCTAATATTCGTTAAACACCGTCACTAACAAGAGATTCGATGGTGGATATTAGTCAAATAAACGTGCAAGATATAATCCACATGTACAGTTGACTTCTAGATGATTAACATTATTGAAATATATTTTCCTTGAATCCATACCCAATATTTTATCCAAAGTTGAAAACCAAACTTATTCTTATGCGTTTCTTGTTTGAAATTTCAAAGCTTTTAATCTGGACAATTTTTAATTTTACATCCAATAATTCATGTTATATTTGTTTATTTTTATGTTATAATTATATATATATATATTTAAGTTGTTATATGCTTTTGCTGATTGAGTCATAACTTGATTGACATAGGTATTGTTATCAATGCAGAAGAATATGGGTGTGAGTGCGTTGAAGCGCATTATCCTCCTATTTATGGATTGAGGAAGGCTACGAGTAGTTTTAAGTATTGTGTCAAAAAAAAATAAATATGATCGGAATCTTGTTCACGTTTTTTATTTTATTTTTGATAAGATAAAACAATTCCTATAATATAGATTTTAATTATAAAATGTCATGTGATTATATCATGTTTAAAGTTATTAAATATGATCTTAACTATAAAACATCAACATTTTAATTTGCAAAAAAATAAAAGTAAAAAGACAAGTAAAATATCTAGAAGGGCTTTTTCTTTTTGGAATTGTTTTGGTACCAAAAGTCTGAAACACAGCCAACAAATAAATTACAAATTAATTGATGCATTTACAAGAAACAGGTGGTCAATTGAGTAGAAGGTTAAGCATTTAGGGACAGTCCTCTCAACAAATATTATATCGCTTTTCGTCAACTTTTTAATTTATTTTTATTTTGAGAGTATTTAAGAATAATAAATATTTCACGTGTCGACCTGGACCCGTGTTGTTTTAAGTTTTATATTTTTTTTGTTTGTTTTTCTATTGTTTAATAAGTTTTTAGTTTTAGAAGTTTTTGTCTGTTCTTGTAGTACATTTTTTAGTCTTGCTTATGCATGTAATCTTAGTTTTACAAGTGATTTTAGGGATGATTTTGTTGTCGTCCTCTCTAGTTTGGTGAATGCTCGATTCTTTTGTCGATTTTTGCTCGTCGCTATGGGTCATCCGGGATTGATTTTCTTATCGTATTAAGTGCTTGTAATCACTTCAAATATGTCTTGCCTGAATTGTGACAAAGCCAATTGTCAACGTGTCATAATATTCTGTTGATGCTGAGACTAAAGCTTTTGTTGCGTTGATGGAGTTTGTTCTTCATCATCTACGATAAATGTTTGCTCTTTTTTTCTCTCTTAATTGTATGAATTAATGAATTTATCTTTAAAAAAAATATTATGATTGAAAAAAAGTAAAATATGGGCACATTAGTCAATTGAGTGACAGCATGTGGCACTTTTTTTTGTTGACTTTTAACTAAAGCTTAGGGTCCTCTCTATAATTAGCCCAGAACACTTTTTAATTTTTAATATTAAAATGTATTTTAAAACGTTTATTGTTGTTTTTAACTCATAAATATGGGCTGAATTGACCCAAAGGCACTTAGGAAAGCCCTTTGAAATGGGTGAGGAAGACATTCAAGGAGCCCTTTTGTTTTTAGGTACAAAAGTGGACTTACAAGCCCAATTAAACCTAATTTATTATTGAAACTCACATGTGACGAATAATTTTTTGTGGGAAGAAAAATATATTGATTTTGTGAAAGGAAAATATTTTGTTTTGACCCAAAAAATTTATAATTAAATTTTGATCCCTTTTATTAAAATTTTGATTTCACCTATGATGAGTAAAAATCGATTCGGATAAATTATTGAACCGGTGAAATTAAGAATCAATAATCTATATGAATTTGTCTTAGAATTTGTTATACTCCATCCATTTAGATTAAAATTTATTTAAATTGATATAATTATATTTGTGATGCATGTAAATAAAATATATTTCATTTTATTTTTCTTAAATCTGTATCGAAAGGTGTCTCAAATATTAACTCAATTAATGAAAAAATAAAATAAAATAATAACACGATAATATACATAAAAGGATTCACATATAATTGAAGTAATTTTACACACTTAAATGTAGTTTTTTATATAACTAATATTTAAATAATTAAACTTTTGAAATTAACAATACAATTATACTTGCATATAAAATTTCAAAGTAATCTAATAATTTTATGTCTTCCTTAATGATATATATTTAATTGTTAGAAGTTTTAAACATAAAACAAAGGTTAAATTATGTAATTAGCTCTTGTACTTTATAAAAGTTGTGGATTTAATCTCGGTACTTTAATTGGGTCATTTTTAGTCTTTGTATTTTGAAAATTTAAAATTTCAGTCCTCACTAGACGATAGCTATTAAATTCATTTAATTAAGTTCTATTATTTTCCAATTCGATGTTAGAAATATATTGTCATGTTAGGTTGTTATTTTCACATATTACTCACTAAAAATTCAGTTAATGGATTAATGATGTCTTTTACGTCAAAATTGAAAATTTGAAATTGATAGGTATAGGGACCTAAAATTATCTAATTGGAGAATACAAATTAAATTTATAATTGTGTGCATAGTACAAGACTAGTAATTGCATTTAACCAACCATATTTAGTTGTTATTGTTTAGGTCAAGACTAAAATCTCAAAATTCAAAAAGTACATTAACTAAAATTAACCAATTTGAAAAATATAAGGACTAAATTTGATCAACTCAAAGTACAAAAACTAATAACAACATTTAACCTAAAATAAATAGTCAAGTATTTTAAATTTATCAATATGATCCAACTTGCCATGCACACAAAATTTCGAACAACTCCCTCCCTCTGAGATTATAAATGAAGAATTTGGTGATGGCACGAGATTCCTATTTTAGATTCTTAATTTATCTCAAACTTTAAAATTACTAAATTTTAAGTTGTCGATAAATATAGATATATTTAAAATTCAATTAACGTGTTTTAAATATGCTCAAAATAACAACTAGATTAACAAAAGAACTTAATTAATATACATTGATACTATGCAATTAAAACTTTCTAAAGTTTAGGGACCAATTTATAATCTAAGTTATAGTTGATGTTTAATGAGATTAAACCTTTCATTATATTTTGGTTGTTCGCGTTTGAGCTAATTAAGAAGTAGAAGAAAGGCTTAGGGTGGGTTTGGATGGGCGGTGCGGTGCAATATAATGCGATGCGTTTAGTTTACTTTTTGTCTCATATTACAGTATCTAATCTCACCACCACCGTTATTTTTATATCAACTACAGATAAATGCACCGCCTATCTAAACCCATCCTTAATATAATATTTGATACTTAAAATTGACAAATCTTCTAATATGGTGCTTGAACTTTTAAAAAATAGATTTTGATACCTGAACTTTAACATTGTTTATCAATGTTGTACCTTAACTTTTGACCTATCAGAACACATAGTCTAATCATAAGTTGTCAGGAAAGAAACTATCAAGTCAAGGGACCTGGAAACAATTATACCAATTATTTTAAAAGCAAAAAATGAAAAAAGAAGAGACAAGTAAAATTCTCAAACTTCGGGCTTATTCATCTTTATATTTTACGGCCAAAAAATATCTTCTTTTTAATTAAAAGGCATTTTTCTTATCATAATTCAATTCTCAAATGATGTAAAGATCTGAAAATGACAAAAAAACATTAAATCTTATTAAAAATGACATTAATTGCTGTTGACAAGAAATTAGGTGTGGAGTTTGCTGGATGAATCGATAATCATGAGGATTGCTAGTGTTCCTCCTGCCAATCCCATAGCATGGAGTGACAAATGGTGGTTGGTCTATTATCGAAAGTAAAGGATGGTAGTGGTGAGAAATATTGTTGCAGTGTTGTGTAATAGGGAAGTTACCCAATGAAAACTCAGAAATATAATAGACCAATTTCTATCGGTTACTGTTTATATTTTCAACCAAATATAAGGTTGAGAAAAGAGAAGATGAGGATCGAAATTATACGGAGATGAATAAAGCAAAGGAGAAAATCAGAAAAAAGAAAAAGAGAATATCAAAAGTTCAAATAAAAACCCATTTGAGAAATCATAGATTTCTAGGAACCATTTCAGAAATCCGAGCGGTGAAGAAGTTCGCCATACCTAGAATAAGGAATTGTCAAACTTACACAATGGTTCGACGGTTGGATCTTTAGATCGGGGTCAGAGAAGTGCGAAAATTTAGAGGCATTTTTGTAGCTTTTGGGAAGTTTTCTGAGAAATATAATCAGAGATATCAAAAGAGGAGACTGAGAACAACACTCTGGTATCACTTTCGAGCCGGAAAGGAGGCTGGTCATGGCGGCGACGATGGTTGAGAAAGGAAGAAGAAGACGAATAAAAGAGAAAGAAAAAGCAAATTAATTCTGAAAATTAATAAAATAAAATTTTTGCAAGAAATTAGTAGAAATGTCAAAAGTTTGATTTTTTTAATGCTTTTAAAATATATTGGTATAATTATTTTAAAGTCCCTTAACGTGATCATTTATTTATTTTTTGACAAACACATGGCATCTACAATTGGACCACGGCCCACGTGTCCTGACAGATGAAATACTAACACCCTGACCAATCAGCATTAAAGTTCAGGTATTAAAATCTGACTTTTTAAAAATTTAAGTACCAATTTATAAAATTTTAATTGCAAAATATGGCATTAAACCCAAAAGAAAAAATAATAAAATTAACAGCTATGCGCGCAAACCAACCGGGGAGAACGGAAGGGAGTTTGGCAGCCTGGTCGAGGTCATGGTTTTCTCTTGCTTTCAAGATTTGGAAGATGAAAGCAAGGCGGAGTCTGGTGCTCTGCTCATAGTCTGACGCATTATGATGTTAGTCTCCTTTCGAAGTAAGTCGCATTCCAATTTAACAGCTTCAAAATTTTCTCCTACTTGTCTTTGCCCTTCTTTGATCTTCCTTTGTTCCTTACTTATTTCTTCCATATCTGATCGTAGCCTTTTCATGCGTTTTCGAAGGTTTTTGGACTTTCTCTGCCGAAATTCCATGTTAATAAACTCTACTCATTTCTTCGAAAACCTTCGGAAGCATATGAAAAGGCTACGATGAGACATGGAAGAAACAAGTAGGGAACAAAGGGAGATCAAGACAAGTAGGCGAAAAATTTGAAGCCGTTGAATTGGGATGCGATTTACTTCGAAAGGAGACTAACATCATACTGCGTCAGAGTATGAGCACCCAACTCCGCCTTGCTTTCATGTTCCAAATGGCGGAAGAAACTGGGTTAACCAATGTGTATGTAGCTCAGCTCCTTAAACGCCAGGCTCAGCTCAACCCTCAAACCCTTTCTACGCGAGCTTCTCCGTGAGATGATGAAATCCCCATTCCCATCCTAACATCCTAACCTTATCCATGAACCAACTCTTTACAGGTCCTCCTCCTTTTTACTTATTTCATGTATGTATGTATGTATGTATGAGGATCCGTTTTTAATACCCATTTTTTGTTTCAGGTTGGATGAGGCAGTTATGCATTATGGTGAGAACATAAAAGAGATTACCAATGAAGAATTTGGTAATGGCATGTAAGCTTTTTAGGGGGTTCCTTTTGCCCATTTTATTTGTAATTCATTATAGGGTTAGTTAACTGCACCACACATTCCCAGATTGGATTCTTAATTGATCTCAAACTTTAAAAGTACTAAATGTTAATGATACTATATAAGTTAACAATTAGACCAAGGTAAGAACTTAATTAATACAATATTGATTTTTTTAAGGACATAATTAGAAAGTTTTGAAGTTTAGGGACTAATTTACAATCTAGACTATAGTTGACGCAATTAACCCTTCATTATATTTTGGTTGTTCGTGTTTGAGCTAATTAGGAAGTAGGAGAAATAGTTAGCATTTGGTTCATGTAAATGAATTTCAACCCAGAAATAAAATGAACTCTACATGTTTGCTTAATTTCCTGAATGAACATTAAGGGTCTGTTTGATTGCCAGTAAAATATTTTCCGTAAAATGATTTCGGGAAAATGTTTTACTTTTCTGTAAAATGATTTACTGGAAAATATTTTTGGTGTTTGATTGAATCATGTAAAATATTTTCATTGTTTGGCGATTTCTGAAATATTTTCCAAAAAATTGTTTTTACATATATTGATATATATTAATAAATTTTATATTTTAAATTATTTTTACATATATTGCAATGATTTATTTATAATAATACTCAATTATTAAGCTACAATATTAATCGTTATAAATTGAAAAAATTAATATCAAATAAATTATTTGTAATTGTGTTAAAAACAAGTATTGAATAATTAAAAAACAAATTCTTGGAAAATCGATAAACAAAAGCAATTTTCTACCGGAAATGAAGGAAGGAATGAAGGAGGCGATAGAGAGGAGAGCACGGAAAATGTCTTACAGAAATTGAAAGGGTAAGACATTTTCCCTAAAATGTAACCCATTTTCCCTTGTTTTGGAGTTCATTTTCCAAATGGAAAATGTTTTCTGCCAATCAAACGCTGGAAAAGTTGGAAATGATTTTCCGGAAAATCAATTCCTTCAATCAAACAGACCCTAAGTTCAAAATTTTGGGTCTTTTGGTGTTTGCATTAGGATGCTTGGTTAGACTACAATAGGATACGCCATACTTTTATAGCATGAATTAAGGTTTCCCCAAGGGACTTTTAACGATGAATGATTCAAGATAAAAGATGTAGGATTGGTTTTGGTTTAAACTTATTCACATTAGGTACACTTGGAAGCGATGGTTTGAGTTTCATTTCATCTTTCAAGCATGGAAAGTTTGAACAATTTGTGTCAAATTGAGTTTGATTTTCATGTAGTCATTCACTAATCCATGTTTGTATTTGCTTAGAATGTCGGCTACCGTTTTTTACCGCTCAGCCGACAAAGTTAAAGGTGGCGATCGGGAAGACCGCGTTGTCGCGACGTTTGACGGGAAGCATTTGCCTTATACTGAACAGGTTTGTTACCTTTGATTGCTTTAGTTCATTAATGAAGCACAGCTGATCTCTTTTTGGTATGCAATACACATACATCAGAGAAACACTCGTTTAAATCTCGATTCTAATGGCAGAAATCGGAGCATATGGCGGCTTCAAAGTCGACGACTACATCGAAGCTAACGAATAGTTAAAACAATAAACAGCTGCTTATCTATACTCCTATATATAGAAGGAAGATCCCAAGGTCTTGCACAATAAACATCTGTTCATACTTTTTTTTTGACATGAGAGCATAATGGGTAAATTTTAATTCCAATCCTTCTACTTTTTTAGTTTATAGGAATGTTTAAATTTCAATTTGATCCTTATACTTTTCTCAAATTAAGATTTAATCTATATACTTTAATTTTGACATAAATTGATATCTCAATTTTTATAATGAGATTAGTTAATCTAAATACTTTATTCTAATTAAAATGATTATGTTAATTTGAAGAATTGTTAGCACTGTTAAAATTCTTTATTAAATTCAAGTTCGTTCCAACTAGAGGAAATTATGGGCCGGGCCTCAATAGAATTTTAGACCTATTTTCTAGGCCCAAGCATGAAAAATGAGCTTAAAATTTTGCCCAAGTTCAGTCCAAATAAAAATGCTAAAACTCAAGGCTAGTCCGGCCCGCCCGTATTAATTTTTTATAATATTATTTTTATATAAAAAATTAAAAAAATATAATACATCAAATATGCTAAAAACATTAAAATAAATATTTCCCAACAAATACAAAATAAATTAAAAAATATATTTATATTTAAATAACACTGAAACATGTGTAACTTAAGAAACAAATGCCTCTAAAATAATAACAAAATTAATAATAAAACTAATTATATAATATCCAAACAACAATGAAATAGTAACAATATAATAGCGAAATAGTAGCAAAACAACAACAGTAAAATAGAAGAAAGAGCAGCAAAACACAAAACACAACAGTAAAATAGTAGAAAGAGCGGCAAAACACAAATCTTTTTTTTTTTGCAAATTTGGGCTCGGGCCAGGCTCGGTCCAAAAAAACTTACTTGAGGCTCGGCCAATTTAGAAAATAGGCTTTATTTTTTGCCCAAGCCCATTTTTTGAGCATATATTTTTACCTAAACTCTTCAACTTTTTAGGTGGGCCGGGTGACTCGACCCATGATCCGGTTTAGTTAAATGTTATTTTTTTATTTTAGGGATATCAAGTGAATTTTTTTATTTTAAAATTACCAAGAAATTTAACAAAAAAATTTTAACGTGATCTAAATATTAAGGTTAGTATTGGTACATGGCTTTTTAAAAAAAAAAATTTACTATACTTCTGTAAAATATTTGTCGGTACTTTGACACTTCTTATGGAGTCTAAAAACTTTACTGATATTATACAAAATATTATTTCAATTTTTAAATTCAAGAATTAAAAGACTAAATTCATATGAAAATTAAATTCAAAATGTAAAAAATATAAAATTTTTGAATAAATTGTAAATTTTTACAAATAAATAATTATGTATTTACTAAATATTAGCCCCAGCTCACAAATCGAACTAACAAAAGTTTTCAAGCAATTGGGCCCAATTGAAAGCCCAAAGAGAGAGAGGAGATACATAAATAGTAGCAGTTGAAAAAACCCTCTCACTCCCAAAAACCCTCTCCCAGCTTATCCTCTCGTACACTCTCGACTCTTATCAAATTCAATCTCTCTCTCACCATGGCACAAACCCTTACACGTGCCGCCACATCCACCCTCACGCGCCACCTTACTCTCTCCTTTATCCTCCCAAAGCGCCTCCTTTCCTCCAAATCCATCACCCATCCTCCTCCCATCCCTTCCCTCCGCTTCTCCCGCCGCCCTCTTACCCCTCTTTCCCACGCCGTCCGATGTCTCCCTCTCGTTCCCACGCGCTTCACTTCCATCCGTTGCCGCGTCAACCGCTCCGGGAACTCCGCCTACTCTCCGCTCAACTCGGGGTCGAACTTCAGCGACCGGCCGCCGACTGAAATGGCCCCGCTGTTTCCGGGTTGTGATTATGAGCATTGGCTTATCGTTATGGATAAGCCCGGTGGAGAAGGAGCTACTAAGCAGGAAATGATCGATTGCTATATCAAAACCCTTGCTAAAGTCGTCGGCAGGTATTTTTTTTATTATTCTTTTCGTGGGCTCTTTTGGGTGTTTGGATGCTGAGAAAGTCTGGGAAAATGGGAAGGGAAAAATTGGTTTAATTTTGAAAAGGAAGATAATATCTTGGGTTTTTTTTCTTACCTATTTTTCTGGGTTTACCTTTGTTTTTCACAAGAATTGATTCTTTATTAAGATTGCTTATGGTACATTTCATTTCAGGATTTAGAGAGTTCTTCTGTTGCTTACATTATTAAGACTTAGTTTGGATTTTAAGACCGTCCTGTTTGATATTTATTTTTTATTTGATAATGTTTCAATGTTAGTGAGGAAGAAGCCAAGAAGAAGATCTACAACGTTTCGTGTGAGAGGTACTTTGGATTCGGATGCGAGATCGACGAGGAGACCTCAAATAAGCTAGAAGGTATTGCTTTTAGCTCCCTTTAAGTTGATGGATTGTCTCATTCCGCGTTTACTCTAACTTATAAATTTTGTTGTTTTCTTGTTAACAGGATTGCCTGGTGTTCTCTTTGTGCTCCCAGATTCTTATGTCGATCCCGAGTACAAGGACTATGGTGGTAAGCTGTTAGCCTCTTTGTCTGATATAGTTCTGCAAAAACTTTTGCTAGTATTTGCATAAAATGCTAATTTAACCGTGGAGATGTGCTTCCGTTACAATGTATGCGTAGTTAACTGTCATTAAACTGCTCGTTTTTCTTCTTGTTTTGGTTATGTGATTGTGTTCGTATACTTTCTTTTTATTGTTTATATTTTTTCTTTCAAGTTTTTAATCGCCTATCAGTTCATATGAGACTCATTGAAATGTTATATTTGTTTTAACCGACCTCTACAAGGTAATTTGCATGCTGATGTTTAGAATGACTTACATGAGCATAATAGGGAATGCTATGTACTAGTCCATCTTGGCAAAGCTAAAAAGCCTTATAGGCAATGTTTAGTTTTGAATGCTAATGGACTTAAATCAAATGTCTCTCTCACTACTTTGTGCTTCCATTTTTACAACATGGAGTCAACCAGTAGGGAGGATTGGAGAAGACATTATACCATATGGTTTGCACCATCAAAAGGGACCAAGTTCTTGTTTGAGTATTTTAGCTATGCATTTAGTCCATCTTGGCAAAGCTAAAACGTCTTATAGACAATGTTTAGTTTTGAATGCTAATGGACTTAAATTGAATGCATCTTTCATGACTTTCTGATCTCATCCTACATGGAGTTTGGATTCATAGAGATGATACATTATTTTGTTTTTGCACATAGCTTATGGCATCTTCTTTTGAAACAATAACCGAGCATTTATCTTAATTATCTTATCCTTTATTTATGTCGATAACTGCATGTTATGTCAATGGAAGCCAATATTGTTCATTGGGAATTTAAAAACAGAAATTGTCTATATTCTAATGCTTGTAAACCCATTTCCTCAGTCCATCTTTGCTAAGTTACTAGCCTTGAGTTGGCCTGCTAATGGACTCACATCAAAGTCCTCTCGGTACTCTTGTTTTGTGCTTCTTATTTACGGAGTTACAGAGTTATCGGAGAAGATACATAAAAAAATTGCCTTTGCATATTCTATAATCTCATCATAGACGAATAATATTTGATATTTGACAATTGCAATTATTATTTTGCAGCTGAATTGTTTGTTAATGGGGAGATTGTTCAACGATCACCAGAAAGACAAAGGAGGGTGGAACCACAACCGCAAAGGGCCCAAGACAGACCAAGGTACAACGATCGGACTCGTTATGTTCGTCGCAGAGAGAACATGAGGTGAAAAGTATAATTAGAAAGAAAGAAAATGATGTATAGAACTCCTTTTAAGTGTTTCTTGAGATATGGGAGCATTACTATTATGAAGAGAAGACATGGAAAAGAAAAGCTTATGTTGATGTTTTTTAATGTAGTTCTGAATCTGAACTTGAATGTTTTGTGGTCTGCTTGAGTTTCAGCATAAAACTGATGTAGGATTATTTATGATGTTACCTTTTGTTTATTTTCCTTCTCCTTAGAATCTAAATTTTTATATCTCATTTATTTAAAAATATTTTGCTGATTTGTTGATAACTTAGGGTGAGTTTGTTAGTGTAAAAACAGTGGTGACGGTGAGATTAGATACTGTAACGATACTGTAGCGTGAGACAAAAAGTAAGCTAAACACACCGCACCGCATCCAATCGCCCATCCAAACCCACTCTTAGTTGATTCTTGTAATTATGTTTCATCTGCAATTCTTTTCGAAATCTCATATGGATTTGTGGCCCATAATCTTTCACTTCCAATGGTTAAGAGTTTCATTTTTAATGTGATGGTTTTTTTTTTTATATATATATAATTATCTCAATTATAATCACTTCAAAATGAAATAATAAATTAAAATTTTATTTCTTTGATATAATCTTCAATTAACATTAAAAATTAATTTTTGTTATATTACATTTTATAATTTTAATTAAATTTATCTTTAAGCCATAACAAAATAAAAATGCATAGTAACTTTGATTGACGAGAATCTTGGCACTTCATTACTTGCTTTATTTATTTAAATAAAAATGAGATGTGGAATTATTTTACTATAGAAATTTTTAATAAAATAAAATATTATAAGCTTAAACTCTTATAGTAAAGAATAAAATGGTACTTGATAATATAGTAGGTAATCTTGGTTATAAAATTGTAACATATCCTACAATATACTAAACAATATTACATTCGGTAATTTTATTATCAGAGTTAATCTTATATAATGGCTTAAGTAATTTATATTCGGATAATTTTATTATTAGAGGTAATTTTATATCATATGAACCAAACATCCCTAAAGATATTAACTTTCGAATTTGTAATACTTAAATTCATATTAATTAATTACTTTCACAAAATCGAACTAGAGTTAAGCTCAATAGAAAAATATAATTAAAACTCCAAATTATGACATATTGGTCGGATGTTCACGGGAACATCCGTGTTTGTGCAGTTGTAAAAAAACATATTAATTATACCGACAACATAACTAATTAGCTAGATTGCTTTATTTTTCGAATAATGGATTTGGAAATTTTGTAAAATAAACTTGATTTATTAAATTTAAATATTAAAAAATTCAAATATTTGATATCTCCTTATAGAAATACGGCCCAGGCCCAAATGAATAGAAAAATGAACAAAGTCATTATCCAAACAATATTTTTCTTCTTTTTTCCTTCACAAAAATCAAAACAGATAAATAAAAAGAAGTGAAAAACCAGAGAAGGCAACCAATGGCGACGTTGGCTACTGTGGGAAGTAGTTCAGTTCTTCGGTTCAACAAAACAGAGCCTCTAAAGACGAACCCATCTTCACCATTTCTTGGTTTCGTTACTTCCCAACTCAGCGGCATCAAAATCTCTTGCAACCTCCCTGTCGTGGTGGCGCCTTTAAAACCCATATCTTCCCCTTTCACTCCTGCTCTCCTGCCTGTTGCTCGTAAATACCTTCATCTCTTTCTGTTTTCTTAGTCATATGTTCTTTGTGATTAAAACTTTCTGGGTTTGTTTCAATTTTGCATTTTCTTTTTTGTTCAATTATGTGAAATTTCATGCTGGTGTTGAAGTTAACGATTTTGTAATTCTAAGCGGGGTGCTTTGGGGAATTTGGTAGTGACAATTGTTTTCTGGGTTTGTTGATTTTAATGCAAAAGTTTAAATGAACAATGTGAGCTTGATTGGTTTGAGGCTTAGAGTTGCCTTTTGAACAAGCATATGGAGCTATATTGATTGAATTATTCAATTTTCTCCAAGTCTTTGTGTTTGATATCTATGTCCAGCTCGTACTTAGACATGCATTGGCGGATATGACCGAGTTATAATCTTTGAATTGTTTGAGTGTGACATTGTTTTTAAGAACTTGTAGTGGCAACTTCCTTTCCTTGCCTAGCATGCTAATTCTAAGCTGGAATTGGTTATAAATTAGAGTTTATGAAAGTTAAAATCAATGTGTTTTTTGTCTGATTTGCTTAATGTATTGACCCTTTGGGTTTAGTGGAGAACTTAGCTTTTTTGTTGGATTTTTGATGAATTTGGTTGGATGAGCTGTTAGCATTGATGTTAGTGATTTGTTAAGTGCTATGTTATCGGAATTAGAGAGGGCGTCACGGATAGAAGTACATGTTCAATACAAATATACTCCAACATTACTCGAGCATGTGTTGAATACGAGTGTCAAATATAGATACTTTAGAGCAAATGAAGAGCCGGGTAAAGCAGGTTAAGTGTTCAAGACCGAACAGAAAACTTATGGCTATTGGAGTCGTGGATTTCTAGGTTGGATATAGAACTAGAGATAGCATGAAGGTGAAATTCGATTTGCTAGGCTGAAAATGAATGGTGGTTCAATGATCTCTATTGATCTTTTTTTCAGGTAGGATATGCCCTTTCACCGGCAAGAAAGCGAACAAAGCCAACAAAGTTTCGTTCTCAAATCACAAGACAAAGAAATTACAGTTTGTCAACCTCCAATACAAGAAGGTTTGGTGGGAAGCCGGTAAACGCTATGTAAAATTGCGTTTATCGACCAAGGCGTTGAAGACCATTGAGAAGAACGGATTGGATGCTGTTGCTAAGAAGGCTGGGATAGATCTTCGCAAGGAATGATCAAAGAAAAAAAGTACTAAATCTTTTAGATTTCCAGTTTTAGTTTTGCAGAAACCATTTTCCCCAGAAAACAACACTATTTGGTAAAACATTTGGTTAATTTATGTAACTCTTTTTAGCTTGATATGTTATCTGAATTCGAAAGGGGTATCGTATGTGTCTGACACGGATACAGATATTAAGAGTTTGGGATGGTTTCGAAATGAACTAAATAAACCAATTTAATTTAAACTTTTGAAGCAACTCACATAAAGATTTTCAACATCTTTAGATGTTAGATAACCTTACCTATAAGATTTACAAAAATGGCATGTCCAAAATTACATAATAACAAAATGCGGGCAAAGTTGTTTCTTTTATCTAAAGGGTTCAATTGGTGCAGATTCTTCAAGAACTGCAGCAGCCTCAAAACATTCGGCAGCCTCCAGGGCTGATGCACTAACATCGGCTTTATAAAGCAACCCGAGATTGTACCAGGCTGCCGGGTTGGTTCGATCGAGTCGAAGGGCATCCATTAGAAAACTTCTAACAATAGGCATTGATTGACCACCGAGTTGTCTGAGAATGCAAGCAGTGGATATCAAACTTGGAACATGTGTGGGATTTACATCTAATGCTTTCTTGTATGATCTCAGTGCTTCCTGATGAAGCCCTCTCGCTTCGTTCAATATACCTAACAAAATCACCCTCGGGTTTTAGCGAACTAGTTTGGTTCTCCAACTAGAAGGATTGGCTATCGCGCAAATATTAAATACTTACAAATATGAACAAAGCAATAACGGGCATGAAACAGAAAATGAGTTCAAAAGAGCGTGCGAATGATAAAAGATGTATATTAGAAAATCAGAAGATTCGGCTTAAAACAAAATTTCCAATTTTCCGGAAAACAGAACTCTCAACAAGCTTGTACGAGTACAAACTGTCAGCAACTTTAACATGATATGCAGTACTAATCGAAACATCTAGAAAAATTTATTGACAAGTAGATGAAAAAAGCACGTGTTTACCTGTAGAGTACCATCTAGTAGCGGAGAAAGGACTGATAGCCTTGGATTTGGAGAGACAGACCTCGGCATCCTGCCACTGTGACAAGCTTATGTACACGTTAGCTAGATCGTGCCATGTTTCCATTTCCAAGCCTCGATCCCACTTCCCCTTAGTCTGCAAGGAACGGAAAGAGCAATTTATAAGAGAATCATTTGACAGACTTTGGATTCTACAAGTTACATGCTAGTGGCTCGGAATAACGTGCAGCTATCTTACTTGTGAACTGAAAACAAACATAAAGTATCCTTTTACTCTATTTACCCTAAATGTTTTGCATGAGACTAAACTTCAAGAGAATCCATGAACATCGAGCCACTTCTTTGTTTCGGCACCAACATGCAAGTATGAAAAAGTAATAGATGCTCAATAATATCTTCACCATTATCAAATAGACACTTATGGTATCGAGTTCTATCGGAGAGGAAACTCAAATTATTGTTTTTTTCACTTCCTTTCCTAATATTGTCGACCGGATACAACTTTATCACTTTTTTCGGCAATTCAACTTCAAAAGGATAAACTTGATAAAAAGGTATTCAGAATCTACCTTTAGAAGTTTCTTCCCGTTTCCCGTGCTTTTATGCTGAACTTGGAGAATGGCAAGAAGATGAGTATATGTCTCAACTGCATTTTTTAACTGCCCTTGTGCAATCTGAAGTTTAGCCTTGGTTCTCAACAATTCTCCTTGGTCCCACTTTCCGGTTTGGTTAAGAGCAGCATTAATTACTGTCTCCGCATCAACAAAACGTTTTTGAGCTGACAAGATCCGAGCCAAAAGGACATATCCCTTAACATTAGACCCTGCTTCAAGTTTCAAGAGCTGCTTTGCATAGTGAAGTGCAACATCCAACTTCCTCTGCTCAGCATTTTCTAGGCAAATATGGAATACGATGTATGGGTCACTTTCTTTCATCAGCTTTTCTGCAGTTTCGAGTACCTCAATTGTTTTGGACTGCTGCAAATTTCTCTGAGAATCGGAAGAAACCATCCTTGACTGAGCCGATAATAGAACTCCCAGTAAGCAGTTTGCTTTGCTCACCATCTGCCAACACCTACCATTCAATCCGACAAGAGCTTTCCGTGCCCAAGTTGTCCCTTCCTCGATATAATTCATATTCTCCCCACAAATTTTCGAGGCTAGCAACAATTCCAGGACACAGTCCGGATTGTCTCGGCTATTCAAAAGATTCCGCAAAAGATTCAAAGCAATTATCTCCTCACCTTCCCCGTAATAGCAGAGAGCCAACGTACGATATTGTTCTTTTCTTTCCATGATCTCGGGCTGCAATTCTTCAACCTGATGAGCTAAGGCTCTTAGTTCCCCCGAAACAGATAACGCAAAAGCAAGATGATCCAATATCGACGGATCCCATCCGATCCTTTTGAGAAGAAACTTTCTAAGTAGAATTAGTAATAAAAGAATGGCCTCTTCAACATTGTTCCTCGGCACAAATGATCCTTCCATCTGCGCACGGAGGGTTAGAGGGCTTGCTTCAGCACCGCTATATAAAAGCAACACTGCAAATTCTTTTTCGAGTTTCGCTTTGGTTCCAGTATCAAGATTCCAGTAATAGAGGAGAGCCCGCCGGTACGACAATATGGCTTCTTGGGGATCTCCGGCAAGTTTCCATAGCTCCGGAAGCAATTCCACAGCTTTGTTCAAAATTTCCTGCAATTTACAATCCGTAGAGAAGTCCGGCAGGCCATCAGGCAACGCAGATTCAACCGTCTCCAAAATAATTTTGCACGATTGAGCGGCCTCTGTAAAATTATCAGGCAAAAAAATTTAAAAAGCATGAATAGGTAACAATGATTATCACACTGAATCATCAAGGAAGCCTAAATTTCAGTCTTTCAGAGCGTATAGGTGGGTAACTTGTGCAGCAGCTCGGGCTTTGTCATCTCTAGTAAAATATAAGGAAATTGAAAGGGCATACCTCCAAACCTTCCGAGGTGCTGCAATGATTTTGCTTTCAAGAAAATAGCTTCAAGAAGTAAGCTAATGGCATGCATAGACATGGCAGGAGCAGCTTCACTTTCTGAGCGACGTCGGTTTTGTTCACATCTTCTCGAAAGGGTAACTTTCATCTTTGAAGTCACTGCAGAAACGTCTATTCCTTCAAATACATGAAGTGCACCTTCTATATTTCCCTTTTGATACTCGAGCCTCCCTAATAATGCCCTTGCTTCCTATAATTAAACTATCTGTTAGATAAGCCTATACCGTAAATAAATCTAACATAGACATTAATCAACAACACGATCCATCTCTTCCGTAAAATCACCGAGAAATTTCCTCAAACATCGAAGATCAAGAAAGTGCAAAACGCAATTAAGAAATTGGATGGTACTGACCTCATAGTTCAGATAACCACTCTCGCGAAGCGATGACTCAGCTTCTTCGATATTACTACTATCAGCCTTAGTCTCCACCATCTCGCCAGCTCGAGATGAGTAACCACTCACTGAATAGTCCCGAGTCGCTAGCGACTCGGAAGAAGCATTAGTATCATCAACTCTTAATTGCTGTCCTGACCATATACACCTCATCATTTTCTGAAACCCCCCTCGAATATGGAATCCTCGCTTGTTTATCCAATCCTTAACCGCCATACCATTCCGTTACACTCGAAATCCTTCAAAAACGGCAACGACATCACAAAAGCCAATCGAAATTAGGAGCATTCCAACATAAAACGTCATGAAATAAGAGAATTAAAACCCTAGCTATATCCTGAATTCTCGGCACTTGATAAACCATACATTTCTGAACCTAAAACCCAGAATTCAAAGTAAAAATCAAAATTTGAAACCAAAAAAAGTAAATAAATACCTATTTTCATACAGTACAGGTTGAGTAAATCACCATAAATACCCAAAATCTGGGTTTAAGTAGCCGATTTTCTCATCAAAGATAAATAACACAAGTAAATAACAAAAAAAAAAAACCCCAGAAAAATTCAACACAAGCATGATGAATTCAGAGCAACCTACACCACATAAAAAATAAAATAATATAAACTAAAAATATCATAAATTGAAAGGTACAGTTAGAGGTAAAAGAAAACACACTAGTGAAACTAATCAAACCATTGACAATCATCATGCAAAAAATGGCGTTAAAAAACAGCTAAAAGAAAGTACCTTTTCATTGCTAAAAAACATTGACTGAGCCCACCAAACACTCTCATCACTGTGCATTTTCCACAATTCACTCAATCCTAAAGAGGAAATAAAAATGGGTCCTTAAATTATTTTTTTCACTTGCAAAGCAAGAATCCAAAGCAAACTTTATTTTTTGTTTGTTTTTTTTCTTCTACTGCTTTAGCTTC
Organism: Gossypium raimondii; assembly: GCF_025698545.1. NCBI lineage: Eukaryota > Viridiplantae > Streptophyta > Magnoliopsida > Malvales > Malvaceae > Gossypium > Gossypium raimondii. The sequence goes on along the minus strand of NC_068567.1, from coordinate 5,174,326 downwards.
TCATTTTGGAAAAAAGTTTGTATTTTTATTTTCTTTTTGAGGTTTTAAGCTTTATATAGTGGAAGAATGAGTGCATTAAATTATGAAATCTAACACTGTACCAATTGGGTTCTTTTGTCTTGAAAAACATGTGAACCAAAGGAAAAGTTTTCAATTTTTTTTCATTGTTCGAGAGTCATAAATTATTGAACGGTTCAAAAGAATATCTTTTTGGGTAAACTATACTCTAGTTACTCAATTATTAGAAAGTTTACCTTTTGGTTATAAAACTTCAAAGAGTTACAAAATGGTCGCTGAGCTATTTTAAAATTTTTATTTAATTCACTGGACTGTTAAAATTGCTATTGTATGATCTTTTCTGTTTGCACCGTCTGCATCAACTGAAAAATCTCCTCCTATTTCTCTTCTACAATTCACTTTTTTTTCATAAAATAACTTTGAACGTCATGAATATGTTAACTAAAATTCAAATAGCTTTCTTCTTCAATTTTCATCATTGGTCGTCAAACCAACTTGAATATAAGGTATATTCTTCTACTCATTAATAGGTACTGATTCACCGTACTAATTTTCAAATCGTCACTTGGAGCTCACTAGCCAAACGACTCAAACTTAAAAAAACAACAACTTAATAACAAGGGCAAAACCAATTTTTTTTATAGGACCGAAATTGAATTATAAAATTTTAAGAGATCAAAATAAAATTTTACCTTGTACTAAGTTATAACTCCATTATTTTTAAGGGACTAACTTTTTTCATATTTAGAGGGGCCAAGTTGCACTTTTATAATTTTACTATTTCTAAAGGGACTGAATTACAATTTTTCATTTTTAGGGGGCCGACAAAGCTTCACATTTCTTAACAACCTAGTGGCTTAAATAAAGACTTTTAAATAGTTCATGCATTTAAATAAAATTTTTTGAATAGTTCAATGACATTTTGTAACTTTCTGAAGTTGAATGATCAAAACGTAAATTTACTAATAATTTAGTAACCTTAGGTGCAATTTACCCTTTTTTTAAAAAAAAATTAAAGACAGTTTCTCGAAGGAAACGTCCATGGCCCTAGTTTGAAATCTTCTCTATAGTTTAGTGTCAGCTGCTGGTTTCATGGTCCATGCAAATCCTCTAGCTGTCTGCCAATCTCTCTTTTTTTTTTTCATTTTAAACATAAATAAACAATTAATTTATGGTATATCTCAACTTTTTCTTATGGTAACTATATTATGATTTTGGGATTTTTAATAAATTTAACACTTTTTTCTTAATTTAGTACTTAGATTTTTTTCTCATATATAAATTTACATTCTTTTTATTTAGTATCTATAAGTTTGACTTTTTTCTTAATTTAGTATTTAAAATTTTTGGTCAAATTTGGTATTTAAACTTGTTAAATGTCATACCAATTACTCTAAGGTAGCATTTAGTGTTTTCTAATGTTATGATTCTAATGAAATGTGAATATTAAAAAAATTACTTTGGAACATTTGGTATATATTAGAAAGTATAGATTAAAATCAATTGGAATGTTGCATTATTACGTTTGGTTCACTAAATCTTTCCGAGAATGTAATTATAATTTACAAATTTATCCTTATTAAATTAAAATAATACTGATATATTTAATATTTTACAATAAACTTTATTAATAATAAAACTTAAATAATAATATTTTAATTACTTTTTAAGTGTAATGTTTTAATTGATAATTTTAAAATTATTGTTTTAATTTATAATTTTAATTGAAATCAAAATTATTTTAAATTTATCTTGCATCTATTTTTAAAATAATAATGCATATATAAAACTTGTTTTGAATATTATAATGAAATTGAAATATCAATCAAACATATCGAAAGGAAATATATGAAGAACAATAAAAAATAAATATAATATATAAATATTATACTATATAGATGATTAAATATGCATATCGAAAATAATATTTAAAAAAATTACTTTCGAAAAATTAATTAAGACAACAAGAGAGTTGATAGTGGGAATGAGGTAATAGCCTTTGACTTTAATATTACTTTCCAAACATGGGAACTAGACCTGTCCAGGGGCCGGGCGGCCCGGCCTGGCCCGATGGCTCGCCCGAAATATGGGAGGGTTCGGGTAAAAATATAGGCCCGAAATATGGGCTTGGGCAAAAAAATAATGGCCGTTTAAAAAATGGGCCGGGCTCGAGTTCAACTTTTTTTGGCCTGGCCCGGCCCGAATATAATAAATAAATATTTTTATTTTTAAATTTTAAAATACTTTAAAAATATATTTTTTAATTTTTTTATTTTTAAAATATTTTTTTATGTTTATTAAAAATCGGGCCGGGCTCAGGCTTATTATTTTTTTCCCGGGCCGGGCCTGAGTAAAATTTTAGTCCCATATTTTGGGCCAGGCCAGGCCCGAGCCTAAGAGTCGAGCCAAAATTTTTTCCGGGCTCAGCCCGAACCCGACCCGGCCCATGGACAGGTCTAATGGGAACATGAGAAAGTTATTTTCTCACCCTTTTTTATGGGAATCACATTACTATATTTATGGGAAAGTAATTCTCAAAGGAATGCTAGATTCTAAAAATAATAATTTTGTTTTGACATAGCAAACGTTGGAATTAAATTCTTAGGAAAGTTATCACTTTCTATTATACTAAATGTTACCTAATATTCTAGCAATGTTATTTTTATTAGGTAACAAATATAATTAATGTATAATTTACATAAAACATATGACATAAAATTTTATTTTTGTATTTTAAATGTTGAATTATTTGTATTTTAATATAACCTAATGATTTTTTGTTTTTGTTTTTAAACCTCTTGTTTTCTTAATAGTCATTCGTTAAGCATAGCTCAAATCATAATTTTTTAACACAAGTTTCTGCTGATACTTGCAATATTTCTGTGAAATTGAAGGCTTTTTGAAGATCAGGCTTGAATCATCCTTGTCATTAACAGTAAAAATAATTATAGACTTTATGAAAAGTAAAATTTGAATATATTGTTTAGCGAACTAGAGGAAACTCTAAATAAATTTAGTCATTCCTACCATTAACGTCCATGTCATCTGTCACACGTTGGATATACATTAACTATTCCTGCTCCCTCATAAAAACTAACACCATTAGTGTTTTGGGGGTAATTTCTATAACATTTGATACGTTTAAGTATCAAATTGGACAAATAAAAAGCTTTGATGCCAAATTAGGAAAAATTGTCAAGTTCAAACGTCAAATTAAAAAAAAAAACCTTAGGTATCAAAATAGGAGAAAAAAAGTTGTCAAGTTCAAGTACCAAATCAAATAAAAAAACTTAAGTATCAAAATAAGAAAAAATGTAACCAACAAATATTGAGTGTAATGATAAAACACATTGCAAACATAAGTTCAAATCTTGGAGAAAGGCAACCACGAAATACTGGTTCAAACTAAGAAAAATCATAAATTTCGAACATAAATAATACTAAATAAAAAGTTCAAATTCAAATACCAAAAACAAAATATTACATCAAAACTTTATAATTTTATGTGCATGTAATGAATTAAATAGAATATATTATCTAAATGATATGATGAAGAATAATGGTCCAAAGGAGGTACAAACAAGTCTAAAAGGTTTTTCTTTTAAATATACGTATATTAAAAGCTTCACCAAAAAGGCGTGAGGAGTGTTTAATGTGTCGGAAAGTAGTTGCTTGTAATCTTGCTTTGGTTTCAATCCAAATCCAATGTATTTATTATAAATTTGGGGGAAGACAAAACTCAAATATGTTTCTACTTTACTCCATCTAACAAAACGTATTTCCCACTCAGTTAAATTCATTTTTTAATTATATGAAAATATATTATAAATTAAAATTAAAAAATTAAGGGATATTTTGTTAATTTATATATTTGTTGAGTATTTTTCTCTGTCTCTCCTAAATGGTGATATTTTTCTATTTATATGATATAAGTACTGTTCATTGATATGACATATTAGATAGGTTCCATATATATCAATATATATATTACTTTAAACTTAACACGTGTTTATGTGGTTCCATGCGTGATCTCATGTGTGATTTCACTGAAGAATATAAGTACCCTCTTGCTAACAACCAGTATCATGCGAGTTTGATCTGCAAACTCAATTTGTAAGCTCGATGACATTTGACCCGAACCCATTTAGATCCCATTTGAGTTTTGAACCGCTAATAACAAATATCTTAACAATTTTTAATTTTTAATTATAAAATATATGTCGCATCTTCAATTTAATATGAAATTTAAAAATTTCACCAACAGTTAATAAAATAAATTTTCGAATGGTAAAACTATAATATAAATATAGCATTGTGTAAGGTTTACTTTTAAATGATTATATTTTCGATATTAATTATGATTAAAATTTACTTTTAAATATTTTGTACTTTTATACATTTAAGCTTTAATTTTGTTGGGATTGTTGATTCTTTTGAAAAGAAAATTTGAAATATTATTTATCGAGCAATCAATTGAATTTTTGAAACCTTAAATCTTATATTCAAAACATAAACTTTATGTGTCCGAACTTATCTTTATTTTACAAGCATCCACAAATGTCCAAACCTATTTCACATTCTTAGAAAAAACACCTCCAAATTCGATCATAAATGTAGTTATTAAATTTTTTAACATTAATAGTAATAATAATTCTAATTATTATTGTATTGGTAATATCTAAATTATTGTTTAGGCACAAGATAATCCTTGTGCCATGTACTATACTTAATTCCAACATTGACATTGGAATTGGGAAAATATGCAGTTAATAAAAGTGAAGGTTATGATTCTGTTTCTGTCTTGATTAAATGTGTGCTAATTACCATTCAATGCCCTTCTTAGGCTTAATATCATTTTGATCATGGAAAATTCTCACTTTTATTATTTTACTTTTTTATTTTTATTCCCTCATAGCCTCTTAATTATTTTTGTTTACTTTAAATTATATTTTAGTCATTTATGTTTAAAATGTTACGTTTTAGTCACTTACGTTTGTGTTTTATTATAAAGTAGTCACTCTGCCATTAAGCTCCGTTACCTTCCTAACAGCAATCATATATGACAGTCTAAATGAGATTTAAATGTCAACTTGGATGTCCAACTAGGATGAGAATAGTTTTTTCAGTCAAATGGAAAAGAAAACTAAAAGAGAAAGGAGACGGGCGATTTTTTTTTTCCAGTACAAGGTGTAATTAATTTAAAATTTTTAATTAATTAAATTTATTTAATTAAAAACTTATTCTCGTCCTAGTTGGACATCTAAGTTGGCATTTAAAACCCATTTGAACTGTCATGTAGAATTGCTGATAGGGAGGTAACGGAGCTTAACAGTAGAGTGACCACTTCGTAACAAAACGATAACGCAAGTGACTAAAACATAACATTTCAAACATAAGTGACTAAAATGTAATCTGATACAAACAAAAGTGACTATTTTTTTAATTTACCCATATTTTTTGTTAAAAAAATCAAAAGTTAACACACTATATTCACATCATTGTAATGATAAAAATGCCAACATGTTTTTAAAAAAAAAATCTTTTTCTTAATAATAAAATGTTTTTCTTTTTCATTTCTCTTCTTTTTTCATGAAAATATATATATTTTCCAACATGAAATGTTTCTATATCTGAAAATGCTTTAAGAATATGGCAGTGTGCTGTTGATTGCTGACTTGGAAACGACACAAAATTTTGAGAATTTTTCAAGAAAGATGGAAGCTCATAAGACCCCAAAATGGCTGCTCTAGCTTTATTGCCAGTCAACACCTAGGATTGGTCCCAATTTCTTGATGTCAAGATACCAACAATAGAACGATACTAAACTGAAATATATCTTTCTCATCTCTTAATGAAGAAAATCACAAAGTATTTAAAGCAGTGCCTGGTGAACTAACTGCACAACTTACAACTAACTAATTGATAAGCTAACAGTTAACAAACTAACTAACTTTAGGTGACTGAGCACATTCCTAACATTCCCCATACTACTGCATTCCCTCCTTGGATCATCTCGAGTGGTTACCCTTAGTTGACTCCGAAACTTGTAAAACGACCCTGCAACCAGTGGCTTTGTGAGCACATCTGCGACTTGCTCATGACTAGGAACATGTCCAACTTGCAACACTCATTGAGTAACTTTCTCCCGGACAAAAAACAGATGTAGTTCAACATGTTTAAACTTCGAGTGCATCACTGGATTACCTGCAACTGCCATAGCAGTAGTGCTATCGCCCCATAATAAGGTTTTTCCCTTAAGAATAATACCTAGCTCAGACAACAAAGCTTGAATCCAAAGTACTTCAGATGTAACATGTGCGAGGCTTCGATATTCTGCTTTAGCCGTAGAACGGGAGATAACCTGCTGCTTCCTCGAACTCCAAGAGATAGGATTTCCCCCAAGATAAACACATTAACCTGACGTAGAACGTCGATCATCACTGTCAGACCCCCAACTAGCATCGGAGAACGCTTCAAGTATAAGCTTTGAGCTCCGACTGAACTTGATGCCGTAATCTAGAGTTCCTTTCAAATACCGCAGAATTCTCTTAACAGCAGTAAAATGTTGATCTGAGGGTTTTTGCATGTACTGGCAAACTTTGTTAACAGAATAGGCTATATCTGGCATGGTAATAACTATATACTGTAATGCACCAACTATGCTTCTGTACAACTGGGTATCTTCAACTAGAACACCTTCATTAGCAGTTAAATGACAAGTAGTAGTCATTAGAGTTGGTGATTCATTTGAATTTCCCATGGACACTAGTGCAAGAAGATCAAGCACATATTTTCGTTGGCTTAGAAAAATTCCATCTTCAGTGTAAGTGAGTTCAATACCGAGGAAGTAACCTAATTTGCCAAGGTCTTTAAGGGAGAATTGCTCGTCAAGTTGTTCAACAAACTTGTCAATAGCTTGAGAGTCAGACCCTGTCACAATTATATCATCGACATAAATAAGGACATAGAGTAAATGAGACCCTGACCTTCGAATGAACAAGGAATTGTCAGCTTTCGAGCAAACAAACTGAGTACTCTTAAGATAACTCCGGAGTTTGTGAAACCAAGCTCGTGGTGCCTGTTTAAGCTCATAGAGAGCTTTCCTTAGTCGACAAACTAGTTGCTGACCACTATCATCATGCTGTTCGAACCTTGGTGGTTGCACCATGTATATCTCCTCTTGCAACTCTTCGTTAAAAAATGCATTGTTGATGATCGACTTGGCGGAGATTCTAGCCCATGAAAACAGCTAACGTTAGAACGACACGAATGGTAGTTGGCTTGACGACCGGGCTAAAGGTCTCTTGAAAGTCAACCCCTGCCTCTTGAAGATATCCTTTTACGACTAAGCGGCCTTTGTATCGAGCAACAGAGCCATTGGCATGCCTCTTTACTTTAAAGATCCACTTGCATCCCACAGCTCGACGTCCATCTGGTAAGTGCACAAGATCCCAAGTGTGATTATCTAGTAGGGCCTCGTACTCAGTGCGAGCAGCAGTCATCCATGCAGGACTTTGAAACGCTTCAAGTATAGTTGAAGGCTCTTTCTCTGTTTAAGGTGGTGGCAAAAACCTTAGGCTTGAAAATGCCACTCTTAGACCGAGTTGTCATTGGATGGACATTTATAGGCCCAACAACAGGATCTAAACAAGGTGCACCTGGTAGCGAGTCCGAAAACGTTTGAGAAGGAGAGGCTGCTACTGGAAAACATTCATGCTCTCTCAACGGTTCAGAATAAGCTTCAGAAAAAGGAGAAGGAGTGGTTACTGCTGGAGAACAATCCGGCTCACTCAATGCCTCAGGACGAGCTTCAGAAGACTGTACACCAGGAGACTGAGAAGACCTGTCCACATCAGACATAGGACTCTGATTAACGGCTGAAGCCAAAGAAGATGATTGCATACCCATTACCATGGGAAGAATAGACTTCTGATGACCAGTTCTCATCTAATTCGACTGGGAATGAAAGAGACAACCAGTCTGAAATGGAAAAACTTCTTCATTGAAGACAATACTTCGGAAAATAAAAATACGCCCATCTTTATCCAGGCACTTGTACCCTCTATGATTTGGTGCAGCTCCAAGAAAAACACATTGCCGATATCAAAACTAAAAATCTCATAAGGACTTTTCTTCTGTAGACAAGGAGTAGGAAGCCTGTTAATTAAATGTACTGCATGGGCAAAAGCATGATTCCAGAAGGTGAGTGGTAAACCAGCCTGGCAAGAAGAGTTAAGCCCATGTCAAGTATGTGTCGATGCTTCCTTTCCACAACCCCGTTTTGCTCGGAAGTATGAGGACAGGTAACCCGATGTTGAATACCCAATTGAGATAGTTCTTTGGACAATGACCGATATTCACCTCCCCAATCAGTTTGAAGTTGTTTAATAGAATAACCAAACTGAGCTTGAACCATGGAGTGAAAAAGAAGAAAACACTTGAAGACCTCTGACTTTGATCGAACGAAATACACCCAGTATACCTGTTTTGCATGTCAACAAAAGATACATAATATGCAAAACCATTCGATTTCACAGAAGTAGGGCCCCAAACATCTGATTCAACTAATTTGAAATGAGAAGAATACAACGTTGTTGAAGAACTGAAAGGCAGTTTTTGCGTCTTGCCTAACTGACAAGTCGAGCAAGCAGATTACAGTTTATTACATTTAAAAGGAATATTACAACCACGTAAAACTTCAGCAAGAACACTATTACATGGATGACCTAGTCGTCTATGCCATATTGAAGATGAAGACAGGTGTTGAGCTACGTATAACATCAGCATATTATGTTGACCCGAAACACCAAGATTACTGGAACGAAAACTAGAGGTATCAAACTTGTAAAGGCCATTATGCATGCGGCCCACTAGGAGTATTTCTCTGGTTCGAATATCCTTCACAAAACAAAGCAACGAGTGAAACTCAAAATAAACAGCATTATCTCTGGCAAACTGTCCAACAGAGAGTAAATTCTTGCAGACATTAGGAACATGAAGAACGTTCTTTAGGTGTAACAACCTGGAACCAGCCTGCATACTTGACATGCCAACATTAGCAATCGAAATAGAAGAACCACTCCCTAGAGAAACATGCCTCGTACCTATATAAGGAGAAAGTTTTGAGAGATTCGCCACGTCAGGAGTAATGTGATTGGTAGCTCCAGAGTCAGGATACCAAGACTGATCTAGAGCAGGAGACGTTCGTGGATAAGGACCAGACGAAGAAGAGGCATGAGCCTGATATGACTCATTACATGAAGTTGACAAATGTGCGCAAGAATTAGTATGAGAACAACCTCCCTGATCTGGAAATTGATGATAGTTAACTATCATGGTCTGACTAGGAGCAACCCCCAAAAATATCTCATCAAAGCGATGGTAACACGTCTGAACTAAGTGACCAACTTTTCCACACAATTGGCACTGAGGTCGAGACCGTGACCAGTTTCGACCACCACCACGAGCTTTCCCACGAGACCAACCTCGACTTTACCCCTTTTTACTAATTCTGCATTCTTGATGACCATAACCAGAATTATGAGAATGTCTAGAACCACCATCACTATCTTCCTTTTGCTTAGTTGCCAAATTAGCTTGCAACGGATCCTCAGTCAGAGAAGTCAATTGGTGCTCTTCACAATCAAGAAGCATATCTGTGAGCAGTTCAAGGAAAACCATCGTGGCCGAGGCAAGTACACTAACGGACTCAAATTCTAGTGGATGGCCAGCCAGTATGACACTCATCTGTTCACGTTCAGAAATCAAACTACCAGCAGCAGTGAGACGATCACTAAGGTTTTTGACCTTAGCCAGATATTCTTTAACAGTCAAACCTCCTTTCTTGAGAGAATATAATGAGTGGCGCATGCTTGAGAGCTTAACATCGAACTTTGCCCTAAACCTCTTCTCGATGCTCGTCCAAATATCAAAGCTTGTCTTGGACGTTGTAAGATGCACTAAGACATCGTCGATTACGGTGGAGAGTAACCAAGAAGCCAGGAATTCATCCTGCTTTTTATGTAAAATGAAAGACGGATTATCAACATATCGACCATCAGGTCCATGGATATGAGTAGGTGGAGCTTGAGTAGTACCAAGAACCAACCCTTCAAGATCATAGTCTTCAAGAATTAACAACACCTGATGTTTCCACAACAAAAAATTATGTTCCCCTAGTTTGGTAGTATCATGTTTGGAAAAGTAATGAATGGGCTGTGAAGGAACATTACTAAACCTTTGTGAATGAGCAGCTCCTTCAACATTGGAAGAATGAGGAGGTGTATCACCAGTATGAACTGCATCGTCTGTCATGAATACTAAAAAAAAAAAATGAATTATCCTAAGAAAACTTCTAGCTGTGATACCATGTCAAGATACCAACAACAGAACGATACTAAACTGCAATATATCTTTCTCATCTCTTAATGAAGAAAATCACAAAGTATTTAAAGCAGTGCTTGGTGAACTAACTACACAACTTACAACTAACTAATTGATAAGCTAATAGTTAACAAACAAACTAACTTTAGGTGACTGAGCACTATTCCTAACACTTGAAGTGAAGTATATGGAACGTGGTGGAGATGAAGATGTTGACAAATGATGGCCATGGTGGTCAGAGCGATGTCGAATTAACGAAAAGCGACGGATTGAAGACTTGAGTTTCAAACCTTCAATGAACCTCCTTCGATGTTTTCCTTGAGGTCGACCAGTTAAAGGACGGGGGAAAGGGGAGCCCAAGGGTGGCCTTTGATCAGAGCTCCAATGCTGAAATAAGGCAGTGGGAGTAAGAACAAAGCAGTGGCAGAGCCAGGGGTAGCAGTGCCCGGCCCTAAAATGAAAAAAAAATTATTTAAGCATTTTTATAATTTAAAAATTTTAAAATTAATAATAATAAAATTATATTTTAATCCCTTAAAAATAACATAGATTTAATTTAATCTTCGAAAAGTTATAAAATATATACTATCAAAATAATGAAATTATAATTTTACTATCAAAATAAAAGGATTAATTTGAGTGATAGAATGAAAGTAGGGAATAAAATGATAAAAAATAGTAAAAAGGTTAAAAGTGAGAATTTTCCTATAGTACAAAAGCTAAAAATGGTATTAAGCTTCTTCTTCTTTTTACACTTTATTTTATTATATAATAATCGAATTTAAAGAATGTGTATTTTAATATATTGATAATTAGTATTATATATAAAATTTGAAATATTTATATATCTATGTTGTGTTGATTTAATATTGTAATTTGTTTTAATTATTATTTTTATAGCGTATAATCACATCAGATTAATATATTTATCATATAAAATAAATGTGTGATACCATAATAGATATTAAAAGTTTGGTTAAAATATGTTCCAAGTCTTTGTTATTAAAAAAGTAATAAGAATGAAAAATAAAAGGTCATCTTATTCAAAATCCCAATTATGAAATCTCTCTCTTTCACTTCACGCTTTGAAACGTATCGTTGTTACAGAGATAAACGCACTTTCACATCTTTTTAACTCAAAATGACTAAGTTAAGGAAATATTTTTTTAAGGTATTCTTGAGAAAAGATCTAATAGAGATGAGGTGAGAGCCTATAGCTTTAAGGATTAGAGCATGTGACTACGAATCATGCTGTCGGGAGTTCAAATCCCTCCTCGCTCACAACCGGCCTAAGAGGGAAATCATGATACTATTCATGCATTTGAAATTTAGTGAGTATTTTTTTTTTAATTTCAAAAGATCACACTAACAAATTAAAAGAAGAATTTTAACAGTATTAACAATTGAACCTAAAATTTGAAATTTAAAATTTGAAAAATAAAAGAACTAAATTCTTGAAAATAAAAATAGAAAACTAAATTCCAATTGAATAAAAAATATTAAACATTTTAACCTATAAAAATTTAGAGGTTTGATAAGTATTTTAAATATTTGCTAATTGAGATGGGCTTTGATTAGTTACTATATTCGAATATGACATCCGCTTATAATTAATTTATATTATATTTAAGCTTTTGATTGAGTTAGTGTTATAAATTAATTTGACGGTTGATATTAATTCAGTTGAAAAATGACTAAAGCATCCATTCTTTTTAAAGAGTAATAAATACAATTATGAAGGTATTTTTAAGAGGATTTGAGAAAAAGCATTAGATAAATTTTGGAAGGAAGTATGAAAAGCGAGTATCATGCTAATAACGTGTTATAAAATAAATAATAAAGAGAATAAAAGAAACAAAAATAGGAGAATAAAAGAGAATATATTTTTATTGATAGGATATTTAAACTGCTTCTCTAAAGTCTATATTTATAAACATAATATACATAATATGAAACTTTACTTCTAATAAACAGTAGAGTCTTAATGTATATCAAACTTATCTTGATTTTAATGAACATCCACTTAATTATAAAATATTCATAATAAATAAATATATACATTAAAAATTTTCACCCATATAAGTCTGTCATATGCTATTATGTTTGAGTTTAAAATTTTAATTAAATATAAATTCAGATGATAAGTAAATAAAAAGTATTCGAATTATGATAAAATAAAACATATTCATCTTTGATATTTTGAAACTCACATATATTTATTTTGTTGTCAAACATTAAAGTAGGTAGAGCGCATAGGAAGAGGCAAAACAATATTTATATATATGCCTCATTTTGGATTAATAAATATATATTGCATTTTGATCCATGCATGCATGCATCGCGAAGCTTGTTATATCAATGGTGTCCATTTCCACCAAAACCACCACCCTTTCCACCTCCAGCTCCACCACCTACTCCACCTCCAAAACCACCACCCTTGCCAAATCCACCTCCGGTACCACCGCCAAATCCACCACCTTTTCCAATCCCGCCACCCTTTCCAATTCCTCCACCGACTCCACCACCCTTGCCAATCCCACCACCAATTCCATGGCCTCCTCCCTTACCAATTCCACCTCCATATCCTCCTCCTTTGCCAATCCCACCACCCTTTCCGATGCCACCTCCGTATCCTCCACCCTTTCCGATTCCACCTCCAACACCTCCTCCTTTGCCAATCCCACCACCTTTTCCTATGCCACCTCCGTATCCTCCACCCTTTCCGATTCCACCACCAACACCTCCTCCTTTGCCAATCCCACCACCCTTTCCTATGCCACCTCCGTATCCACCACCTTTCCCAATTCCACCACCAACACCTCCTCCTTTGCCAATCCCACCACCATATCCACCACCTTTACCAAAGTCTCCACCATGCCCACCTCCGAATCCACCACCACCTCCAGCTCCTCCAAAACCACCACCACCACCGAAACCACCCCCGCCCCCAGTTCCAAAGCCACCTCCCTGTGTTAAGTACTTCTCTTCCTCCTCTTTCGTACTCACCACTTCTTTAGCAATCACATTTACTACAAACACATTAAAACAAAGCAAAGATAACAAGACAACTCCTTTAGTAACACTCACCATTTTGTTTGAGTTTTAGCTTGGTTCATGACAGTACCAACATCCCAAGTGCTTTTATAAGCCACTTTGGACCCCATTAATTCATTTCAACTAATAACCGTTCACCACATTTCATACACAAATAGTCATATCTAGCTACTATCATTAAGTAGCCAAATATGCCTTTTGACTCAATAGCGTGTCTACTAACTTTGACTTAAAAAACCCCAAAATAGCATAAATTTTTATTTAAATTCTTTTTAATAACAAATTATTATAATACTAACATAACAAATACAAATGGGGGATGGGGAAAATAAGAACCGGAAATGAAAAAAAATATTCAAAAATTCAAAAAAGTAAAACCTTTGTATCTTATTCGAGTTAAACCAATTCAGATTACTACAAATTTATTTGGCGTACAAAAAAACTTCCCCATAGAAAGAGATTTGGCTGATGAAAAAGCTTTCAAGGCCGCCCAATATCATTTCTTTTTCTAAATATTTTTTCGAATACGCTTTTTTGATGTAGAAGTACGTTTTTTTTGGAACTGCCATTCAAAAAAAGCTATTCAGTGCTATAGTTGGATGTCAAAGACATCTATTTTTAAAACAAAACGATCGGTCTTTTGATGTCATTATTTATCTATTCATATAGATTTTATAATATAATTACATATATACTACAATACAAATTACATAAAAAAAGAATAGAGATGAGAAAATCGCATAAAATGCTTCTATTCTGGAACAAAAAGCAAAATGATATAACCTTTTTTTGTTCACATTCCATACACTATCCAGAAAAAAAAGAGAAGAATTTGTATTTAATTTATTGGTACCTTTCTTTTTATATCTACATTCAAATCTATAGGATAGATTAGGATCTATATCTATTATGATATATAAATTGAATTGATGAAATAAAAAAAGCAAAAAAAAGTCTTTCTTTTTCTATCTCCACCCAATTTTTTGTTGTCTTACATTTATAATTTATACATCTCCATTTATACATGAAAACTACATCAAAAATAAAAAGTGTAAAACCCATTTTATCTACCTATGCAAACTTGAATTTGATTTTTTTCCATAAATTGGTAATTGGTCAAGCTCGAAGAGAGGGTATGCCCAATTTCCATTTTCAACCAAATTCGAATGAGACTCGTAGTTAATCTGTTAAAGGATACATAATTTTGAAAAAGAGAGAATATTTTATTATATTAATAGTCATTTTTCTTTTAATTATATGTAAATATAAAGAAAATATCGGATAGTCTTTCCTACAAGAAAAAGGTTCATTTATTGTAGTGGAAGACAATCAATCAGTTCCGCGATGAAAATGAACTAGTTGATAAGTTCGAATAAATAAACTCAAATAATTCGTTTTTCTTTTAAGTTCTAGGACATCCTATGATTTATATCATACTTTTGGGGAAATTCTTTGTATTTTTGATTGATGTATCTAACTTATTGTAAATAGAATTTATTATAATATGTAATAATAAATAATAATTGATATTTTCAAAAAAGTATTACTATAATGAAAAAAAGAATTCCTTTGTTTTTCATTATAGTAACTCGGCGAGATCATTTGATCGAAATTTGAATATTTTTGAAATAGTTGGGAAAGATTAAAAAATTAAGAATAGAAAATTTCAGTTAACTTTGTAATCTCTCGATTTTTTATTGCTCCTTTTCAATCAAAAGAGATAAGAGCCGGTGCATCAGAAACGATTGATTAAGAAAGAATAACAAAAAAGTTTTTATGGAGCATTCATATCAATAATTCATGGATCATACCTTTTGTTCCACTTCCATTGTGACTCCTACTTTTTCCGATAACAATGCTTAGGATTACTTATAATCCCTTCCCAATTCTTAAAATAGGAGGATAAATACGCTTCAATGTGCTTGAACCCAAGTCCTCTTGCACTAGCAACAATATTGATGCCAATCAAACTAAGATTCTATACTTGCATTAATTTCCTTATACAATTTTACTTACTTCATATTTATATTATAAGTTCTTTTTAGGTAATATTTGTATTCACTTTTGAAGTATCCTATACTCCATATATATTTATAATTAATGAATTTTTTGTAATAAGAGGTAGGGTTACGAGTTACCTTTATCGAACTTGAAATTGATGTCAACTGAAAATTTTAATACAATTTTTTTTACTACTCCAGTAATTAATTTAATCGACAAATTAAAAGATAAAAATAAATGAAACTCACAATAGCCATTTAACCCCACTTAGTAATGTATTAAAAGCTAGAAATATTATCTACAAATTCACCCAATCTGGCAGTAAGTGTGGTGAAAGCTTAATCTGTTTCCTTTGTGAAATATGTGGGTTTGTCAATCTCAATAACCTTAAAATTTGAATGTATTTACATGTCCAACACGTAATGTTCAGGTGTGAACAACGTAGGTGAAGCATGACCATGGGCTCCAAACTCAACAAACCCTTTGAAAAATTGTTGAAGTGACAATGATATAATTTGGACTATTCCTTAGTTTCAAAAAGATAAAGCCATATCCATGTGCTTGGTAGATACAGAATTTATTGCATATAAAACCAATTCTTAGCTTGATTTCTTGGTAATACCATTTGTCTTTTAGCCATAGAAAATTTTGAATAAAAAAAAGATATAACGTATTATTATAATATTAATTAATAATAATTAAAATAATATTAATTGATGTGATAAATATAATCTTTAAAAATGTTTTATAAATATGATAATATAGATAAATTTTAAAATAATTTTATTTTTCAATATTAATTAATAATTAATCATAGCTAAAGTCATATAAAAATAATATGATAAATATAGTTTTTATTCATTTAGCTATACAAATGAGTTGAATGATAATAATTATATATATATATTATTTATTATAGAGTATTGGGTTTAAAGTATTATTTTAATATTAATAAAAATTAAAAATCATATGTAATAAATATAGAAAAGAGATTAAATTAAGACTTGATAAGTAATATCTTATTATAAAATAATTTAATTATTTTGCAATTTCTAAATTAAATAAAAGCAATTGTTGTGTCGGTATTTGATATCTTTTCAAGTAGCTGTCGTGAAAGAGTACCATCACCGACGTTAATTAATGCAAGGTTTTTCAAAATTAATAAAGTAAGAGTTTTTGTGTCGTAAAGATTGATTTATTTGGTTAAAATATCTATATAATCATATATAAAAGGATTGTCTTGACGCTTTCCACATTGAATTTCTGTCCATTTTTCCCAATATTATGAGTCAGTTTGAGTTTGAATAATTTCACTCAAAAATAGAGATTTAATTTTCACTTAATTTGATATCTCAATTTTGATGATATGAATTTTAATAATGGTTAGCACCGTTAAAATTCTTTATAAATTTATGTACGTAGATACAAAGTTTATTTTATTTTTCTCAAAATGGCATAACAACACATAAGAGTTTTAATAGCGTTAACAAATGAACTTAAATTTTAAATTCAAAAATATGGAGATTAAATTCTAAATATATGAAAAATACAAAACTTTAAGCAAATTGTAACCTTTAAATTTTTACACTATAATTTGATAAAATAAATAAATAATTAACCAAGCATAAAGTGCGATTGAAAAAATACAATTGCATTATTTGTGATTGTATTCTAGTTTTGTGCTTTACATTAATTTGATTTTAGTTATAATTATTCGGGTGTCCAATGGTAGAAAGCGAAATTCTTTTTTTTTGTAAATTCAACAATATTATACTTAAATCCAATTGTATATAACATTTGAGATAATAAATTAAATATTAAAAATTAACACAAATTATTTATACGAATTGATGAAATCAACTTTAAAAATAATACAAAAATTTCACCGGGATTTAAATATTAATATTAATATTAATATATCATAGTTTAAATGATATATATGCCTTGGTGAATCTGCAAAACTGAAAATGAATTGTGATCAATAATTGCAATAATTGAGATTGGCTGTGGACATTGATGTCGGTGATGTTACTAATCCCTAAGTTAAAATTTTATTATTGAATTTAAGTTCATTTAAATATTATTATTTAAAGCTTTCTATAAAATTCAAAAGATCACATTAATAAAATAAAATAAAATATTTAATAATGTTAATAATTAAACTTAAATTTTAAAATATGAAAAATAAAAAGTAATTATATTTTTTAAGATAAAAATAGAGAGATTAAAAATATTTTATTTAATGCTCGAAATTTTTATTAAGTTTGAATTGTTAATTTATGTACTCATAAAGGTGCAGTTGAGCTGCCAAATATATATTACAGTTTAACCACCAAAATTACAGTAATACTGTCAGAATACACTTCCTCAATCACATATTAAACCCATCCCGATGCACATGCATAAATAAACTAACGCATGTATTTCATAAACAAATGTCATGCATACCTTTCATACGTAATCAAGATTTCAGATTTATCAAAAACACAAATCGTACATATATTTTTCACATACCTTACCTGTATCACATACAAACACATATCAACAGGTCTTGAATTTGATTCTCTTGTTTTGAATTTTCATATTAATTTTGAAATTATGTCATACCAGAGTTGTAGAGCATATCTTTCAATTTCATTACGTTGTTGACAAGAATGAGTTTGGTAGTTTAGTCTTATGTTTGAATCTTTATGTACTACCCAGTGGTATTTGAGTGGAAATTGAATTCCTAGCAACTTATAAGATGGTATCGGATTGAATTTAAAATAAAATCGGATTTGATTTTAGTTATTTTGATTTTATCTCCAAAGCTGCCGTCCAACTCCCCCTCTCCCTCCATACCCTCTGTTTTTCTTTTTCTTTCCAATTTGACTGCCGAATTTTTGGTTTCCTCTGCTGCCAATTATTTACACTTTACACCCCTATTTCCCTTCTTTTTCTCTTCTTAATTTTGGTTCCTGCCATAATCCGACGTAGCATTCCTTGTTCAACTTCGTTTTGCCGTTTCCTTCCTTGTAGTGGAAGTGCGGCTTTAAGGTTTCGTCTCGGGTAAGAACGTCTATTTTTTTGTTACTGGTTGTAATGTGGTACTTCCTTTGTTGATATGATCTTAGAGTAGGTGGCCGTTATTTTGTTGGGTAGCGCTTAGATGGATGTTTTGTTGTTTTGATAGGAGAAGTTCGTGAGGTGCACAATCATCCGCCGGCAGTTTAGTCGCTGCTCTACTGCTGATTTCCCGGGGTTAAGTTTCTAATGCCGGTTTGGGGATTGGTTTAAGTGTTAAGCACTGAATCCGCCTTTCGGTTTCGTTTTTAGTTGCTAATTAGGTTGGGTTGTAAATGTTGTGTTCAGTAATTGTTGCTGTTGTGGTGCCGACTTTTTTACAGCAATTAGATGTGTGTTTCTAATTCAAAAATTAAGGAAAAATCCGAAATTGCAGTTCGTCACTCGGTGTGAGTGACACAGTTTGATTTGTTAGATTGTGTAGGTTATATGGGTGTGTGGATCCATTCTGATCTTTTTGTGGGTTCTGTTTGGATTGAGAATAAAGTTTTGAAATTGGATTTTTAGATAGCATGTAGTACTTTAAAGTTTATATGTTTGTATGTTAGTAAGTATGAAATTAAGTAATAACTCTATATAAGCTTGTGATAAAATCTGAATTAATGACATTGATGAAATATGTCATATTTTTGATTCGATGAGAATATATGTTGTATGAGATATTAACATGATAATATATGTGCATTGGGGTGAGATATGATATGGATTGGAGGAAGTATTATTTTGGCAGTATTACTACATTTTTTACCGTATTTTCACAAATTTCTATTTGAACTGTAAATTTTTTGAGTGGCATACGTCAACATTACGATGTGCTGGTTGGATGGACTATTGCAATCCTTATGGTTTGATGGGTTAGATGGAGATGATAGATAGCAGATGGGGGTTGGATTAATTTGTTCTGATAGATACTTTTGCACATGTGAAATTCTAATATGTATGTTTTAATTATGCATGTGATTTCTGTTTGTGCGCCGTGGCACACATATTGGCTTTTAGCTAACTTTATTATTTTACTATTTTCAGGTAACCCTTAGAGAAAGTTGGGCGGCGATCTTGAAGCTCGATTTGGTATTGGATTTGGTTTTGATTTGGCATTGAATTTGGTTTCATTAGGAAACTTTTTTTTGGATATTATGGACTTTTTAAACTGTAATTTGTTTTTTTGTACGTTTATTTTGATTTTTTTTTTGGATTTTTGGCTAATATTATTTAGTTGGTTATTTTTGATAAATTTTTATTAAGTTAAATGATTTTTCTAAAGATGATAACTCTAAAAGGTCTTTCCGCGGAAAGTGTCTAATTCAAAGACATGATGGTGTGATGTACAAACTTAAGCTCCCAAACACTCAAAAGAAACGAAATCAAATACTTTTATCAAATCGAAAGGTTTTAAAGAAGGTTTTTGGTTTGGATTTGAAGGAGCAAAAGTTTAAGATTCTAGTGTAACCTTCGTAATTTGGTTATAATATCTCGGCCAAGTTTGAGGTGTTATATTTTAACTTACAAGATTTTAGATGTTTGATAAGTATTCTTTTTTATTTTTCAAGATATCTATTGGAACGAGTTTAGTAATCAATCCTTTGTATTCTGTAGTCCCATTAAAAAATTAGATGCTTATTTTAAATACTTACTATTGATTGAATTTGTTATTCAAATATGTTTTATTTAAATATGTAACAAATTCAAATACTCGAATACAATATCACTTATAATTAATTTATATTATATTTAAATTTTGTGAGTTAAATACCAACTTAGTTGAAAAATGGCTAAAGTATCCAAGCTTTTTAAAGAGTAAAAAAGTATTATTATGAAGGTATTTTTAATAGGAGTTGAGAAAAAATTGGAAAAATTTTAGAAGGAATTATGAAAAGCAGTATCATGTTGATAACGTGTTATCAAATAAATAATAAAGAGAATTAAAGAAACAGAAATGGTAAACTCTACTTTAAAGATGTTTGTAATGCTTTTCCAAACCTATATTTATAGGTAATATAAAACTCTACTTTTAATAAATATTAAAGATCTTGATGGGTATTTACTTAATAATAAAATATTTATAACAAATAAATATATGCATTAAAATTTTCAACCATATAAGTGTACCATAAGCTACTATTTGTTTAAATTTTAAATTTTAATTAAATATAAATCCAGATGATAAGTAAATAATAATTAAATCCGAACTATGATTAAATGAAACATACTCATATTTGATATTTCAAAATTTTGATATCATATATTAAAGTAGGTAGGAAGAGGCAAAACAATATTTATATAAATAAATATATATGCCTCATTTTGGATTAATAAATATTATTGCATTTTGATGCATGTATGCATGCATCATGAAGCTTGTAATATTAATGGTATCCATTTCCACTACCGCCATTTTCACTTCCAGCTCTTTTATTTATATACTTTTCTAAAATTAATTTATTTTATTATTAAAATTGTTAACATTTGATTCTTTTATAATTTTATATTTATTTTTGTTCTATGTAATTATTTTTATTATATTAATTTATTTAATGTTCATAAATATTAAATATTAAATATGTTCTATTTAAAAATAAATACGTAATGAAATATATTTGTATATTTTAAGAAAAGTTTTTAAGCCACCAGCTCACCTCACCATATCTTGAAAATATAACTATGACCCATGCCTTAATCAGGTAATTTTCTTAAGGTTTGGATCCAATCCAAGTAAAGGTTTAGTTGCCCAAAGTTTCTCTCTTAATTTATTGTCCAACTAATATTTAAGGTGTTAAAACGGTAAATTAAACTGAACTAATATTAATTGAATTAACTGAACCTTTTAATCCTTTAGCCGTTAACCAAATCAAAATTTTTTCAAAAAATATTAACCGAATCAAAATTTGTATATTTCTTTTTTGTTAAAACAAGTATAAAACATATAAAAATTATAATTGATATAAAATAAATAGACAAGAGAATAAAAACAAAGAATATGGAAGAGCAAAAGAGAGTGTATATTTTATTGATCAATCGAATATCTACAAAACTTTTCTTGATAAACATCCACTTAATAAGATATTCATAACATTCCTCCTTGAATGTCCATTGGTAGATAATATGCCCCGTTAAAACCTATACTAAAATAAAAATCACTGTGGGAAAAAAACTTCCTAATGAATAAAAAAGAGTACACATATCTATAATACGTATTGTAAGAACCAATTTTACCCAGGCATTTTAAAACTAAATTAAAATAATAAAAAATAAATAAAATGTCCAGTTTAATGCCCGAATACACAGGCCCAACGTGGCCCAACCCATTTTAACCCAAATTAACAACCTAAACTACCAAAATTAGCCTAGCCCAATACCCAGCCCAAATCACACTAGAAACCCTAGCAGCAAGGGTTCCCAGCGTCGCAGCAGTGACGCCCTCTCGCTCTCCCTCTGCACGTGACGAGCCCTCGTATGCGCGCCTTCGCCTCCATACATGCCACGTCCGCACCTCTGCACATCGTACCTGCAAGAGACGAGCAAATGGGCAGAAAAATAGATAGCAACGGCACACAAAAAAGGGGCAGAGAGAAAAAAGAAAAGATGACAGAGCAGGGGACGATTTGGTGGGATTTTCATTTTTATTTTTACCTTTTTTATTTTTTTCTGTAAATAGACACTATAAAAGACCAAGAATGTTGTAACATAAGAACACACACAGATATTGTATAAAAAACAAAAGTATTCAGAGAGAAATAAACAAAAAAAAGCGAAATTTCGTAAGGTGATTTTTAGATCTTTCTTCGTTTTCCCTATTTTCTTTGGTTCTTGAGTTCGTTTTTTAGTGTAGAAATAAAGGAGAAAGCAAGTTTAGAGAAAGGGGTACCTCACCGTCGAATCCTTGCTCTCTCTGTCGTCATCGGAGCCTGAGCAAGGGTTCAGAGATTCGTTTGAAGGATCGATGGGTAGAGTGGCGAAAAAAAAAAGGAGCTTCAATTTTTTTATTTCTGATGAAATGTTAGGTTTTTAGGGTTTATTTTAGTTTTAATGGTGAGATTTGAAACGTCGCCCTTTGTAGCTAATGTGATAGCTTCAAAACAGCGCCGTTTAAAGGCCCGTGACCCTCGCAGTGACCCGACCCGGGGAGGATCCGCGCATTCTGACTTATTGGTTTATTTGCGTTGAAAGTCCCTTTATGTTTTGCTCAGTTTCAATCGGATTTCTTTCCCTTTTTCTTGATTTGTATAGCATATTTAACCTTATTTTCATTTAGATCCATGGTTAGGCGGCGTCGTTTTCGCTGGTGAGAATTGAGTTTCCAGATATGTGCGTCTAATTGCTGCATTAGTCCCTTCAATTTCAAATAAGTTTCAAATCGGTTTGATTTTATTTTATTCATTTTCAAATTTACCCCAAACAGTTACTTTAGGACTAATTTAATCCCTTTTATATATACGTTTTTTTTTAAAAGAGGGGAAATTAATTTTATTATTATTAGTAGTAATAGTAATATTATTTATTATTATAGTTTTGTTTATAATATAATACTATTTTATATACTTATGCGTATATAATTTATTTTATATATATATGTTGTTGATTTCATATTATTGTAATTTTTCTTACTTATTTTAATGCATATGTAATTTATTTCATTAAAATACTTACTTGGTTATATTTCATTAATTTTAATTTTAATGTATTATTATTTTATTATCCATTTTGAATATTTTTTATTTCTACAGGTGTTACTTTTTAAATTATTAGATGTATATTATTTTCTCTATTGATATTTATTTTAAATTTATTTGGATACTATTATTTCATTTGGTATTTATTTAGACTATAATTTTGAGTTATTTCTAATTTTTATATATGTATATATTATTTATTTTAAATTTATTTTAATTATAATTTCCTTCTTTCATTCTTCTTAGGTTATTTTAGAAAAAAACTTGTACAATTTCATGTGTGTTAATTTATTTGGTGCTTTGATTGACTTTAGATTCATTAGCCTTTGAATGTTAACATAATATATGATGTGAGAATTGCTTTTAGGTGTATTGTATTGCTTGTTTGTATTTGCTAATTATTCGTAGTTCATTAGAATGCATTTTGGTTACAAATTATCGTTTAGTATTGTATATTATTCCACCGTGTTTCATTTGCTAAAATTTTGCGTTTAACATGGTTTAAGTTTCAAAATCCCTTTTTAGATATTATAATACTCAACTTTCATAATTCGCGAGAGAATTGGACCCTAACTTACTGGGTTTCAATTTTTCTGATGAATTTAGGTAGCCGAGTATCTCTTTTGCAATAAAAACCATATGATTTCTAAATAAAATTAATTAAGATTTCAAAATGTTGGATCCTAACTTACTGGATATGACATTTTGTCATCTTGATTTTAAAATAAAGGCCATATTTGACGTTTAGGAATTTCGAGAGATGGAACCCTAACTTACTAGATTCTGATTTCTCGATTGACTTAAGTAATCAAATATCCTTCTTAAAACACATGGTTTTTTTTTATTTTTAAAAAATGGACGAATCTAGCTTTGAAGATTGAACTGTTGCACTCTAACTCACTGAGTGTGGCGGTTTATTTATTTGAAATAGGTCCGTCTATTCAACAATATATTATATACATACATATAATAAAAAATTTGGTTTAATATAAATTGTATATATGTATAAAATAGTATCGTATATAAATGTTAAAACTTAAAATAATATTATATAATAAAATAATGTATATACATAAAAAAATATGTAGATAAATATATAAACTAGTATAATAATAACGTTAGTGATAATAACAATGATAATAATAGTAAATTAATTAATAAACTTATTCAAAAAAGACAAAAAAAACAAATAACAAAATATTAAATTAAATTAAAAAACAAAATTGAAAGAAAAAAATGAAAATAGAGTAAAGCAAAGGGGTCAAATGTAATGCGTGAATTACTTGGGGGACCGATTGGGAAATATCCCGCTTCCCCAAAACGCAACGTCATAAGGGGTTAAAATGAAATTCGAACAAACTACAGGGCCTAATTTTAAAAAAGGAAAAAAACGAAATTGAAATAATAAAAGAAATCCGAGGGGCCAATTGCGCAAATACCCCATCAGACCCAAAACGCGCGGGTCACAGCCACCTCTGGGTCGGTCATCGGGTATAGGCCAATGCGGCACTGTTTTGGAGCCATTGAAGCTGGCCCTGAACGGTGTCGTTTCTTGAACCCCATATAAACTAAATCAAAACCCTAAAATCCCCATTATTTGACCACCTCTTTTAAACTATCAGAAAAAAAAAACTAAGACCCCCTTTCCTCCCTTTCGCCGCGTCAAACCCAAACCCTATCTAACTCCGATTTGGACGGAGTAAACAAGGCTTCGACGGTTCTGTCACGAAGGTAAGAACTTCCTACCTCTTTTTCTTTTATTTTTTTATTCTCATTCTTAAAAAAAAGAGGCAAATCCAAGAAAGAAAAGAATCGGAGAATCACCTTTCTTTTAGAAAAAAACTAAAGTTTTTTACTGCTTTTTCGTATTGATTTCATGAATGTCCCCGTTTACAATGCGTATTTGGCTTTTATATCGCCAGAAAAATGAAAAAAATTACAAAAGAAATATCTTTCACTCCTTTTTTGTTTGCTGTTGTTTTCTATTAGTCTTTTCTTGTTTGCTTGTGTGCAGTGCAGTCGTCTGCCAAGCAGGTGCATGGCGGTGTGAAAAGGTCATGCGGGCGTCTTGACGTGGAGCGGCTCAGAGGCGTGGCTCATGGGGCACGTGAGGGCGACGGCGGCTGGAGGCTTAGGGTTTTGGTCTCTAGGGTTTGCAGGAATTGTTTTGGGCATTGGGCCATATTGTAATTGGGCCACTGTTTTGGGAATTTAGATTGGGTGTGGGTTAAATTTTGGGTCTGGTGAATTTTTTGTAATTTGGACTGTTTGCTGGACTATTTAATTTTTGTTTTTTCATTTGGTTTATTTTACTAACGGGCCGGGCAAATTGGGCCTATTACAATGTTAATTGAAAATTTTCATATATCCGACTATAGGTTCGAGATTTCCGTATGTTGTCAGTAAATACTTTTAAGTATATTTGATTAGTTCGTCATTTGCCATTAACTTTTGTTTTGGACTCACACTGAGCTTGTGTAGCTCACTCCCCTAGTTTCTCCTTCTCAGGTATTTCGGGTAGCTAGATCTCGGACTCAACAAATCGAAAGTCTCGGAGCTTTTCCATTTCCATTTTGATCTTTAATAATGTTAATTATTAATTCGTAAATTGTGTCTTATTGATTTTGGAAATAAATGTTAAGTGAACTGTAGTACGATTTTTAGATTTGATTTAATTTAATGTTTTCAATCATGGCTTTGGTTGATCTAGACGATTGTCTCTATCTGGTAACTACTTAAGTCTTAAATTTACGATTTACTTCTGGATTTGATCTGGCACTTTCGTACATGGTGCATAATTCGATAAATTGGTCTCAATTAAATTAAGCGACTGTTGAAAATTACGTTTGAAAAACCTAATAGAGGTTTTATCGATTTTTTTTTTGTGAAACGCGCAAGGATGGATTTTTAATGAGTTTTATGAAATCATATGTCATTTATTTTGAAAGCCACTTTGATGGTCAATGTGACTTCCGGGATCTGATTAGAACTTCTAGGCCAGGTTTCAGGGTGTGACACAATATGATATGACTAAATATACTTCGATTGAATTAAAATATGCTATGAAACAATCTCTTGATTATTAATTCTTGTACTGTCATTCTGGGCCTAATCATACACTGGGCTAGCTCAGGTTTTGCTTGATTTGTTTCAGGTGACCCTCTGACTTAGGATTGGATGGCGGCTCTGGAGCTCGAGTTTCACAATTTTGAATTAAGTGCTATGGACTAT
This sequence comes from Gossypium raimondii, assembly GCF_025698545.1. Taxonomy (NCBI): domain Eukaryota; kingdom Viridiplantae; phylum Streptophyta; class Magnoliopsida; order Malvales; family Malvaceae; genus Gossypium; species Gossypium raimondii. Next base: position 5,147,906 of record NC_068567.1, on the reverse strand, counting down.
ATTTTTGTTTAATATGGTCATTTTGGACTTTCTTGAGATTTTTTTTTGGGCATTTTATGTTTGTTTAGGCCGTTGGGATTATTCTGGTATTTATTATGCAAAAGCCTCAATCTTTTAAATGACGCTTGACTTAAGATAACTAAAGATAATAAACTACGGTTTTATAAACAATACGCTATATGATTTTTCCGCTGCAAGACTAATTGAAATTCTCTAAATGTTTTAGTTTGCAAATGTTTTCAAATAAATTGGTTTTGAATTTAGTAATACTTTTAAGATGTGATTTCGGAAATTGTTATGTTTTACAAAGAGTTGATCAGATTGAATCTTCTTTCGGCTGAAAATGGATTCCATCAAAATTAAACATTTGTTGCTTTTGCTTATGCGATTAATCTCTATAATCCAACCGTAACGTCCAGGCCAGGTATGGGGTGTTACAATTGTAATATTAATTAATAATAATAGGTAAAATAATATTAATTGATGTGATAAATATAAAAATCTTAGGTTATTTACCATTGTTAATGTTTTACAAATATAATAATTGTCACATCCCAAAAACTAGGTTAGTAAACCAAAGGTGATCACACCCTGTTATAAAATAAATGTTGTAGGAGTTGTGGCAAGTAAATTGGTTTGGTCCAATGGTTGAGTGTGCTGGTAATAGGTTTAAGGTTTTGTGTTGAATTCTCTTTCTTTGAAATTTTGATTATTTTTATCACTATATCTAGCTAGTCACACCTTGCTTATCTATTATTTTTGTATATTTGTTAATAAGAGTGAGCTTATTGGTTAAATGGTAAAGCTTTAGATTACTTATTATAAGTCTCAAGTTTGAATCTTGTTGTGTGCAAAAATGAAATTATTTTTGTTTCTCCCAATTATGCCGCCTAAAGCTATCAAGAACTAAGTCAAACTCAAATTCTAAGCAATCTCCTTGTGTATGCATACTTTTTCCCCTTTTGCCTTATTTTCCTACCTAGAAAACCATTTTCTTTCTTTATCTTTCTCTTTTGCCCTTTCCATCTGCTATTTTATTATGGTTCAAACCTCAAGTTTTTATGTCGTCATTCTTCTTATTCGTTTTGGCCGTGCGAGGCAAGGAATTTCGGTATAGTAATCGTTCTCATCTTAGGATTGCTATTTATATGTTTATTTTTATTGTGTTACGAGAGAGGTTTTGGCTTAATGGTATTGGTCTCCTTGTTTCAATTCTATTTAGGTGAGGTTCGGGAGGCAGATCCTCCTCCAGCTTTAGATTGGTGATTTTGGATCGTTGGTTTGAAGTGTGAGTTTTATCTCGTATGATTAGTATATAGCATGTTTGAGTGCGTTGAAGCACATTTTCCTCCTACTTATGGATTGGGTAGGGGTTATAAATAAATCTAGACATTGTGTCAAAAAGAACAGATATTATCTAAATCTATAATAAAATTGTTCAAAAAAAATATGCCTTCACTTCTTATATCTATACAATTATATATAGACCGTTGTTCAATTTTTTTCTCTTCTTTTTCATGAAGATAATATGGGTACATTATCTATACAACACAATTAGATTCATCAAATCAACTTTAAAAATAATATAAAATTAATATATTATAATTTAAATAATATTATGCAATGAACTATATTTGTATATTTTAAGAAATTAAAGTTTTAAGCCACCAGCTCACCACACTAGATCTTAAAATAAATATTTATTTTTGTTCTATGTAATTAGTTTTATTATATTATTTTATTGAATTCAAGTTCATTTGAACATCATTATTTTTGTTACATATTATCAAGTGCGGTTTTTTAATTTCAAAAATCACACTAACAAATTAAGATAAGAATTTTAACAAGGTTAACAATTGAATCTAAAATTTGAAATCTGCAAAATAAAATAATTAAATTTTTGAAAATAAAATATATTATCAATTGAATTTTTATTCAAATATGTTTTATTTAAATGTGTAACAATTTCAAATATTGGAATATCATATCCATTTATAATTAATTTATATTATATTTAAATTTTTATTGAGTTGATAATGTGTTATCAAATAAATAATAAAGAGAATTAAAGAAGCAAAAATAAAAGAATAAAAGTGAACGTATTTTTATTGATAAGATGTTTGCAATGTTTTTCCAAAATCTATATTTATAAACATAATATAAAACTCTAATTTTAATGAACATTAGAGTACTAATGTATATCAAATTTATCTTAATCTTGATGGGCATGAGCATCCACTTAATAATAAAATATTTATAACTAATAGATACATACATTAAAATTGTCACCAATATAATTGTACCATAAGCTAATATATGTTTAAGTTTAAATTTTAATTAAATATAAATCCAGATGATAAGTAAATAATAAACAAATTCAAATTATGATCAAATGAAACCTACTCATCTTTGATATTTCAATATTCACCTGTATTTATTATAGGTAGAGTGCAACATTATATATATGTATATGCCTCATTTTGGATTAATAAATATTACTACATTTTGATTTATGCATGCATGCATCATGAAGCTTGTAATATCAATGGTATCTATTTTCACCACCGCCGTTTTCACCTTCAGCTCCAACTCCACCAGTTCCACCACCACTAGCTTTTCCAACTCCACTAGCTCCACCACTTCCAGTTCCAGCTCCAGCTCCAGTTTCAGTTCCACCACGACCCAAACCAAAACCAACTCCGAAACTAGCTCTAACTCCACTGCGACGAAAACCAAAACTAGCTCCAAAACCACCACCAATTCCAATTCCAGTTCCAGTTCCAGTTCCAGCTCCACTACCACCAGTTCCAATTCCACCACCACCAATTCCAGTTCCAATTCCACCAGTTCCAGCTCTAGTTCCAGTTCCACCACCACCACCACCAGTTCCAGTTCCAGATCCACCACCACCACCACCAGTTCCAGTTCCAGATCCACCACCACCACCACCAGTTCCAGTTCCAGTTCCACCTCCAGCTCCATAACCAACTCCAACTCCATCTCCATTTTTAGTTCCAGTTCCACCACCACCAATTCCAATTCCAGCTCCAGCTCCACCAGATCCAGTTCTAGCTCCAGCTCCACTACCACCAATTCCAGTTCCAGTTCCACCACCACCAGCTCCTCTAGCTCCACCAGTTCCACCACGACCAGCTCCACCAATTCCACCTTCAGCTCCAACTCCATCTCCTTTTTTAATTCCAGTTCCACCACCACCAATTCCAATTCCAGCTCCAGCTCCAGCTCCATCAGATCCAGTTCCAGCTCCAATACCACCTCCAACTACACTAGTTCTAGTTCCACCAAAACCAACTCCATTTCCAGTTCCACCAATACCACCTCTAGCTACACCATGCCCACCATAGAACCTACCCTTGTCCCAAGCTCCAAAGCCATTTCCCTGTATTAATTTCTTCTCTTCCTCCTCTTTCATATTCACCACATTTTTAACAATCGCATTCACTAAAAACACATTAAAACAAAGTAAAGATAACAAGACAACACTTTTAGTAACACTCATTGTTGGAGTTTTAACTTGGTTCATGATAGTTCTAACATCCCAAGTGCTTTTATAAGCCAATTTAGACCCCATTCATTCATTTCAACTACTAACCCCATTAAGTCACAATAATGATTTAACCCCACTTACAAAAACTTAAAAACAAAAACAAAAAAAAACTTGATTAATAATTTATTAAAAGCTAGAAATATGATCTACAAATTCGCCCAATCTAGCAGTAAGTGTGGTGAAAGCTTATTCATGTACACCATACATGGTAGCTAATATATCCATATAAGTTGAATAATATTTTATTTTGTGAAATATGTATACTATATATATGTGGGTTTGACAATCTAAATAATCTTAAATTTTGAATGTATTTATATGTTTCAAGTGTGAATAAGCATGACCATAGGCTCCAAACTCAACAAACCCATATAATATTTTATAAATATGATTTAAAATATGTTTCTTTTGTTAAAATATGCCTTCACTTCTTATATCTATACAACTATATATAGATTCCTGTTCATTTTTTCCTTTTCTTTTCATGAAGATATTATGGGTAAATTATCTATAATTCATCCACAACTTTAAAAATAATATAAAAATTCTTAATATATTTATAGTTCCTTACTGCTTATTTATTTTAAATATTTTTTAAAATTAATTTATTTTAATGTTAAAATTGTTAACATTTGATTTATTATAATTTTATATTTATTTATTTTTCTATGTAATTAGTTTTTATTATATTAATTTATTTAATTTTATAATTATTAAATATGCTATATGTTATATTTAAAAATAAATACTTAATGAAATATATTTGTATATTTTAAGAAACGTTTTTAAGCCACCTTGAAAATAGAACTATGACCCATGCCTTAATCAGGAATGGATCCAATCCAAGTAAAGTACCTCTTTGGGCTTACTTTCCCTAAGTTTCTCCCCTAATTTATTGTCCAACCAACCCTCTTTTTATGAGCCTTTGCCATCCATCCTTCCAACTAACACTCTTTTTAGGTGAATGTACCAAAAAGTCCTTCTATTATAGAGATTTGGAATGATTAAATTAATTCCTTTATTATTAAATATATTAATTTAGTCTCTAAACTATTAAAAACAATCAAATAAGGCCAAATCATAACAGAGTTAACATTCATTGTTTAAAAATATCATTTCTTGTTTAATGAGTTAATATTTTAAATCTTCTATTGTTTTGTAAATGAAATTTTGGTTGAAATTTAATTGCAATTGAAAAATTCATTTCAAGACATTTTTATACAGTAAATGTTAGCTCTGTAACAATTTAGACTTTTTTTATTCCTTTTAATAATAAAGAGACTAAATTGATCAATTTAATAATAGAGGGACTAATTTGATCTTGTCCATATAATACAAGGACTTTCCAAGCACTTTAACCCTCTTTTCATCCCTGTCATTTAATCAATGGACCTAATATAGCTGTTCTAGTGTCAGGCTACTTGCCTAAGCTTAAAAGCCCTTTTAAAATTTAGGAGGATTTAGATAAAAATATTTTATTTGAAAAATTGGTTTGAATAAAAAATTAAACCATTTAAAATATGAGTTGAGTTTGTACCCAAACATACAATATTTGAAGCCAACTCGTCTATGTTATAAAATACATAATATATAAAAATAACACGATATAATATATTACAAACTTAAAAGACGAGTTGGGTTCAAGCCTTGTATGTTTGAACATGAGCTAGACCCATATTTTAAATGAGTTTAATTTTTTATCCAAACGAAATTTTCAAGCCTAATATTTTTATTCAAACCCTCATAAATTTCAAAAGGGCATTCAGGCTTAGGCAAGTAGCCTGACCCTTGAACATGTATATTGGGTCCCCTGATTAAGGGTTAAAGTATTTGGAAAGCCCCTGTATTATAGAGAGTAAATCAAATTAGCCACTCTTATTAAATTGATCAATTTAGTCTCTTTACTGTTAAAAGGAATCATATAAGTCTAAATTGTTACACAGTTAACATTTATTGTGTCTTGAAAATTATTTTTTCAATTGCAATTAAATTTCAAACAAAAAAATTCATTTACAAAATAATTGAAGATTTAAAAGTACTAACTCTGTTAAATAGTAAATGATATTGTTTAAACAATGAATGTTAACTATATTCTAATTTAACATTATTTGATTATTTTGTAATAATACCAAGACTAAATTAATTCAATTAATAATAGAGGAATTAATTTAATCGGTTGAAATCTAATGACCTGTAAAGAGTGTTACCTGAATGAATGGATGACAAAGATTAAAGGCTCATGAAAAGAGTCTTGGTTGGACAATAAATTAGGAGTGAAACATTGGGCAATCAAGCCCATGAATGATAAATCTCCGTAACTCAGAGGTACTTGGATTGGAGAAAATTATCTTATTAAGGCATGAGTCATAGTTATATTTTCAAGATATGGTGGGTGAGCTGGTGACTTGAAAATTTTTCTTAAAATATACATATATATTTCATTACGTATTTTTTTTAAATAGTGCATATTTAATATTTAATATTTATAAACATTAAATAAATTAATATAAAAAAAGCATTTGAGAACTCCCACCTGAATCGAAAGAACGAACCAAACACAATGAAGCGAGAAAAATATATGAATAAATCAAAGTATGAAGAAAAATCAAGGCAATTTTTGTTTATGGTAATCAAAATTTCAAAAGCGAAAAATGTCAAAGAAGGTTTGGGTGAGAATTCTGGAAAGGAGAAAGAGGAATAGAGGTGAAAAAATATATGAAGAAATCAAACTATTTACTGGGTAAGGACATGGTGATTGCCGATGGAAACCACAGTAGTCGGTGAAAGCAAGTATGGCAGAAATTAGATAATATGGTGGGTTTTGAGTTTAGGAAGAGAGAAGAAGAATTTTGTAGAAAGAGGGGAGACAATTTACAGAGACAATGGGTTGGAGAGAAAGAACAAGGTTGAAGACAATGGGTTTTTAAATATTTTTATAAAAATTAAAAATTTAATTTAATTTATTGAAAAGCATATTCGTCATTCGAGTATTTTTTTCTATTACATGTCTATTCCTCTAAGCCAAATTTATGAATACTATTACAATACTCATTCCATTCCATCCAACCAAATCACTGTTATGCCTATTCAATTCCATTACAGCCCTATTCCATTCTCACAGAATGGGTATTCCATTACAATCATATTTCATTCCAGTGAACCAAACATGTCATTAGGTATATTTTAAAATATGGTTTCTTGTAATAAGAAAATCTTTTTGAATTCCGTATTACAATGCATTTCGCCAGAAGAAGCTAGCTACATGTTTAAGAAGGTAAATGAAGGGATATGCTGTCATCATCTAAGGATGAAAGCCCTCACTCAAAAAGTCATTCGCAAAGGTACTATTAGTCTATGCTACAAAAAGATGCACTAGATTCAGCAATGAGATGTGCCCTTGGCTATGAAATTTGCCCCAATACTTGAACAATCAGTTGAGACCCTCTAACTCATTTTTAGCCCATGATCTTTTGCTACTTGGGGTTTAGACATCCTTGGTCCCTTCCTATTTACCAAATCGATGGAAGTAAAAACCCTCGCCACTATCATATGTGTTTCCAAGAATTCTATAAGCACTAAAAACTACTTAAAGGGTATCCCATTTTGACAACCAATGGAATGAGGAAGCCTTTAGAGCAAGATTAGATCTATTGGAAGAACACGAAAGATCATGTCAAGATAATGCTAGCAACAAGAGCCTAGGTCGCTAACTGTTACAACACAAAAGTATGTAACCAACATTTTCAAATTAGTGACTTATTAATAAGGAATACAAAAGCTAGTCTCTTAACACCATAGTGAGGTAAAATGACACCTAATTGAGGGAGAACATATAAGGACCCATAATGAAAAGCACTTGAATTTTTTTCTATAAACATATTTGATTTTGATGAATGAAATTTTATTCTATCGTTACTAAATTCCCTCCAATACATATTCTAACACCCCAAAATTCATAGGATTAGAATTAATTAAACCATCAAGAAGGATGCCTTAGTTTAGGTGGTTAGGAGCCTAGTAAACTGCCTAGAAAGCCAAGGTTTAAGCTCCACTCTTTTCATTTTTCCTCTATTGTTTTTCAGCAACTAAGGAACAAACTCAACCTAGTATATCTATTAATTATGGTAGAAATATGCCAAGTATGGGTAGCAACTCAAGTGGTAAGGCTTCCATTTCTCCCGTTGTCCCTAGGTTTAAGTCACGCTACTCTCATTCTCATTTCCTCTTTTTGGACGGCAAAAAGGGTTTATTGCCCAATCAACTCCTCAAATTTTGAAACCCTAAGTATTTAATAATTTTTCCTAATCATACATTGATTTCAATTCCTTTTCAACCCTAAATTGAACTCTTTTTCTTCACCTTTAAAATCTTCATCTTCTTTCATTTTCCCCTTTTTCTCTTCATAAAAATTCTACATTCTTTTGCTGGATATTGATTGTAACACCCCACACCCGGCCTAGACGTTATGGATGAATCTTGAGGAATTATATAAGTTTGTTTTAAAACCAGATTTTGTAATTCGAAATCATGTAATAGAACAATGTTAAATTTTTTAAATCGATTTCCAGTTTTTAGGGAAATATTCATCTAAACTATTTGTTTTATTATAGAAAAGCACTTGAGTGATCACCTCATTTTGTAGCGAAAATTTTCAAAGTTATAAAATATTGAAAATCGTGGCTTGGTTTGTAAAATAAATGATTTTTACAGTTTGGAAATATAGTAGTTGCTAAAGTCGTTTAAGAAATTCAAAAATGAAAAATAAAATCCCAAAAATAATTTACAATCCGAAAATCCCGAAAAGTCCATAACAATCACAAAGTCTTTTAATAGCCATTTTATTTCAGAGAATGCAACCTGAGTTTTCGTACGTCGTTCGATCCTAAGAATGTTGATCACTTGAAAGGATAAAATAAAAGCGTAAGCTAACAAGCTTAGTGTGTAACTCAACCCAAACAAACAGAACAGAACAAATACAGTCACACTAACAGATTCAGGTGCAGATATAGAAACAGATACATAAATAGATTTTATCTCCATCCGCTACACACCATCTCCGTCCATCCCTACAGACCAATTAGGGTAATAGATACCCATCCAACCCCACACACCTATAAGTGAGCATATGTCACTTTTCAAAATAGTGCAGTCAAGCTGCCAGATAAAGTGCGGTAATCCACCAGAAACAAATAAGTGTGGTCAAGCCACCATAATAGATACGTACTTTAAACCACCAGATAAGACAGATCATTAAACTGCCACAGTTCCTCTGTCACATCATTATCCCTCCCCAATGCACATGCATACACTAATCAAATAACAAATGCACATGTATCATGCATGCTATTCACATCAGAAAATACCATCATGCTTTCAGAAATTGCACTAACAGAGGCAAAATATCATATTTCATATCAATAAGTCATACATAACACACTACGGAACCTACGAAGTGGCTAACCTCGAATTGCAATTCAAATATGACCCTAACTAAATTTTACAATAGTGTAGCCCGCACGGTTTGGCACACGATCGTGTGGCTCACACGATCTGGAACACAACTGTGTGGCGTCAATAGTGAATTTTTTGGCTTCGTGCCATTTGTTATTTTTCGAGATTAGTGTTACACACCTTATTGATTCTAAAAAACAATGATGAGGTACACTTACAGTCCCTAAAAACAATATTTAAAACGGACTAATTAGTAACAATATACAAAATCGAGTCACTAATTTGGCCACTTCTTCTAACTATCTATTAGCTAGCCGAGATGCTTTTATCATCTAAAGGTTGTGAAACAACTAACCATTTACCATATTTTATACCCAAATAATCATTTCTACTATTACAATCAACATTCTTTATAACTATCGCATTTGTTTGCCAAAATTTGGATATTATAGATGAGATACCTATAACAACATTTTAGAGTTAAATAATTTTTGTATTTTTAAATTTGCAAATTAAAAAATTATAATATATTAATAATGTTATTAATTAGTGAGATTTAAATCACATCTTTAATTAAATTTATAAATGCAATTTCATTTAATAATATTATTTTATGTAATAATATATTATCAATATGCTTTATATAAAATTTAAAATTTTATTGAAATAATTTTTATGTTTATTTCACTTAAAAATAAAATTATTTTATTAAATTTTGAGATAAGAGAATATTACAGAAAATTAATTTAGTAAAATGTATACTTTACTATCATTATTATTATAGATAAAAAGCTATTATAGAAAATAAAAACAAATATAAAAATTAATTTTACGATAAACTTAACCATTATAATAAAATGTTATTAGAAATGATATAGAGAAGAAAGCTAACCTTACCCAAATATGCCCTTTAACTCAATAATGTGAATTTAATAACTTTGACCTAAAATTCCCATAAATACTGCAAATTTTGATTTCAACCGTCACTTATTCTTATTTGTTTAGGTCATTTTGATGATAATTATTAGACTCTACCAACCATTCTAGGTTAATACTAGCATTAATTTCCTTGATACAATTTTACATTATATATATATATATTATAAGTTCTTTTAGTAACATTCTTATTCACTTTTGAAGTATCTTATTTTATATATATATTCCTAAATAATTATTTTTAAAAAAATTTTAAAGATATATATTTATCACTCTTAGTCCACATATTAAAAGATTTAGTGTGAATTGGATGCGTTTACTTGCGATTAGTGTAAAAATAGCGGTGGTGGTAAGATCACTGCAGCAAAACAGGCTTTTAACGGCGTTTTTTAGACCTATAGTAAAAATTTTGAATGCCGCTATAGACAATGTCGCTAAAGAACATGTACTTTAGCGGCGCTTTTGTCACAAATGCCTCTAAAGAACCTTTAACGGCACTTTTATCACAAACGCCGCTAAAGAACATGACCTTTAGCGGCGCCTTTTTCACAAACACCGCTAAAAGTACCGTTCTTTAGCGGCGTTTTACAAAAAACGCCACTAACTTTGGCAGATTTCTAGCATCCAATTTTTTATCCATATGCAACCCTTCCTGTAGCATGGAATCCAACCAAAAACAGCAAATCTAAATGATACTTCAAATTCAACGAAAGATATATGATATAAATTGATAATTGAAGTATAATTCAAATTATTCTTACAATAATGTTAAAAGTTAAAAAGTTAAAAATATTCATACGATAGTCTAAGATGGCGGATTTTGCGACTGCTGAGACATCATCATCATATTCTAAAGCTGTAGCTGGAGTGCGTCGTACTTTTTGCTCTACTCTGCTTCTCTCGCTGTTGCCTCCACTTTAACTTGTAGCTGGAGTTCTTCATATTTTCTTTCAGCTTCCGCTTTAAGTTGAGCAATTCGCTCATCTGTGCTCGCTTGCATCTGTGCCATCTGGTCTCTTAACCTTTGAATTTTAGCTTGAGCCTGACTCCCCGAATGCATGTATTGCTGTGAGCTGGATCCAAAATATTGGGTTGGGTTAACAAAAGATCCTTGAAATCTAACCCGACTATACCTTTCAGGACCCAAAACTTCAGTAATAATCTGGTTATCAATGTCGTCAAGATTAACAGAACTATCACTCAAAGCAATCGCTTCATACTCCGCCTTTTTATCCTTTAGTTGCTCTTAATAAATCAATCAAAGAGTTAGAAACGCAATATATATTATAAAAACAAATGCAACATAACTTAACATTATTTGCATTACAAACAAAGAATTAAATCATTATAATTAAACATTATAAATATTTAAAATAATTCAGATTTTATTAAGTAAACATACCATAATTTCTGCAGCTTCCAAAGTCATAGGAGATCCATCTTTCTTCCATGTGTAATGTCAAAAAGCTGAAGGCGTCCAACTTTTTGACCAGACGACAGTTTCTACAATATAGTAGTAAAAATATTATTTAATAGAAAGTAATAAATATTTGAAACTATTAATAAATTCAAAATACCTCGGCCTCAGCTACACAAGTAAAACTTTTCGAGCCAGCTGTGTGAGTGAATTTCTGTCTTTGCCAGCTGTTTGTTCCAACTCATTCACGATCCTACATTATGAAATTATTATTACGTATATAGTAAATACTATAAACCAAAATAATTATAAGAATTTGGAAGTACGTAATACCTCTCCTTTCTTTGAATTCCAAAATCTAACTGCATCTTCCCATTGGTACCTCAGCATTCCCGTCGGGACATTTCGCAATTTCTCTTTGAGGGTTATTTTTGTTTTAAAATATTCTTTCTTTAAAGTACTTTTATGGTCTCTCCATCTTTTTTCCAATGCCTTCTTGACATAATTATCCAAGACCTCTAAAGCAAACCTCTCCTACAAAAAACACAAGTTTAGAAAGTAAATATAAATGAAACTTAAACCAAAGTATTATAAATTACATTTACGTTTTGTTACCTTAATATTATCGAGAGCTTGATTTTTGTTATTATCAGGCATTTGATGCCATGACTCGTAGTTGATAGGCAACATATTGACATTTCGTGTTATAATGCCCAAATATCCTGCTAAAAGTCGAGCTTCTGATCCAACAGGCTGACCAAGATTGTTTCTAGATACTTTGACACGCTCAACAGGATTGAACTTGAATAAATCTTTAAGTAGCGCACGTCCTCTATAGACCTATCCATGGGCTGGGTGGCCCGGACCGGCCTGATGGCCCGCCCGAAATATGAGAGGGTTCGAGTAAAAATATAGGCCCAAAATATAGGTTTGGGCAAAAAAAGAGGCCCGTTTAAAAAATGGGCCAGGCCTCGGGCAGAATTTTTTTGTCCCGGGCCCGGCCCGGCCCGAAAATATATTAAATATATATATTAAGTTTTTTATGTTTAAAATATATATATTTATTTTTATGTTTAAGTTTTTAGTTTTAGTTTTCAATTTCATTTCCCCGACATTATAATCTACAGTCTGTCTTCCAATTCCAAATCCCTAACCCTATCATGCCTTGACTTCCTTGACTGCCGATCCACCTCCACCGTCAAGACCTCCATCGATCCACCTTCAATCCTCTACCCACTTCCAGAATCAAGCGTTTAAGGGTTTGTTTCTTCCCGAATCGCCAAGTAGAAGCAAGCATACAAGAACGAGGAGTTTGGTACAGGTACGGGTTTGCTCATCTTCTTCGATTTCCTCGTTTTCATTCTCTTTAAGATACTTCATTTCTTCTAATTATTCTTCTTCAGGTTACTCTTTTCTTTGTTTGCCTGCTGATCTTCTTTGTTTGTCATTTCTTTTCTTGTTTCTTCATTTTTCTGTGTTACATAAAAAATGCAAGCCTAAAATATAATAGACGCCTTTTGTGTTTTGAGATTCTAAAATGACGTTTCAGGGTTCATTGATGCCATGCGTAATAGTTGCTTTGCTTGATGGTCCGAACATAATGATTCTAAAATATATTTTTTAAGTTTTTTTTCCTCTCCAGTCTCCAGTTATGGAACTATATTGTCCTCATTAACCTTGTTGTTTTGGTCCTCAAAGTAATTTGCTATGGCCTGATATGGTATATGAGGTTTCGGTCCTATGAGCTAATTTGCATGTATTGGTTTGTAACTTTGTATTTAGTTTCATGTTTATTATTTTACTTTGAGGTCAGCAAGTAATTGAATAGGGAATACATCTAGCAATATTTTGGAAAGAGACTTCAAGCTGCTATAGAGTTGGCTGTAACTAAATTGTACCTAAACTGTTTTATCCTTTGATAGGAGTTTTAATGCGTATTGCAAATAAAAGAGAACAGCTCTATAAGTGAAAGATATTTCAACGTGATAAGTTTAATAAAATTGCAAAAAAGCTTTCCTCCGGGTAAACTTTTTGTTGTGTGGTTTGGAGGTGTGAATCTCAAAAAGAAATGTATGTTCTGATACGTGCACGGTACACCTGTTGCTGGTTTTACTTTTATTTACCCACTGAGATCTGAAGTCTCTTCAGAGTGTTGTTTTTGGCTTAATGATTTTTGCCTTTTTCTTCTTCCGTGCAATGTAACTTGGAAAATGGGAATGTGTACAAACTACTAGTTCTTATTAGTTTTGGAGCCAGTCCAATCCGCATGATTTTTTAATCTGCAGTACATGATTTTAGTAAACATTAGGACTAATGTATTTTACTTTTTCAGGCATTAGGTACAGATTCACTCAATTTGATAATACAAAAATGTAAACAATCAAATGTTAGATTTTGTTACAACAATTAATACAATCAATACAATTAACAATTAATACAATTAATAATTTGATAATTTTACTAATCAAATGTTAGATTTTGTTACAACAATTAATACAATTAACAATTAATAATTTGATAATTTTACTAACAATTAATTTTAATAACAATTAGTTTTAATTTGAGTCAAAAAGATTAATTTTAATTAAAAATGGGTCGGGCTGGGCCGGGCTCGGGTCCCATATTTTTTCTTCGGGCTGGGCCTGGACAAAATCTCAGGCCCATATTTCGGGCCGGGCCGGGCCCAAGCCTAGGAAGCGGGCCAAAATTTTTTTTTGGTCCCGGCTCGGCCCGGCCCGGCCCATGGACAGGTCTAGTCCTCGACCTCTACGTGTCCCACCACTTTCAGCTAAAAATGGTATATTATAATATAAGAATTTGAAAAAGAAATCAATAATAAAAGTCAACACGCATGTAAATTAAATTTAACATTACTTTAAATTTCTGCAGGTTCGTCAAGTGTATTCGGAACATTCAAAGATTCAATAGCAGTATATTGTTCACTATTTGTTTCTTCCGAATTTGGAGTATTTTGAACAATAATTAGATCTCGCAATCTTCTTCTAGGTATTTTATCTGCAATACACATAAAATAGTTGAAATTTTAGTAACTAATTACAATAATAATAGTACATATAAAATAGTTGAAATATTTAATAAGACCAATATTTAAATTATGATATTACATATAATTAAAAAATCGTAAAATCTTACTACATCATAATTCGTAAATATCTTCATCAGCATCCTGGCGAACCCATTGAAATTGTGTACTAATACTAAAGATATTTTCATTTAGTTTTTGTTATGGAAAAGGCAAAGTTTCTGATATTTTGTCGATGCCATCTCTACTTCCATTGCCCATGTCAAACAAGTCTCTAGGGATGTTACGGAGTACAACGTACCAACCCTCATCAGTTAGATCTTTCGAGTAAAAAACTTGTTTCACTTGAGAAGAAAATACATACGGTTCATCTATCAATTGTTGTCCAGTGTGAATCAATTGAGAGAAGTTCACCATTGTAAAGCTAAATTGATCTTGTTTAATTCCGCGAGCAGTTTAACATCAGCCCAATCACATCGAAATAAGACAACTTTCCATTTGCCATAGTAATCCAACTCAATAATGTCAGTAAGAAGTCTATAATACTCCACATTTCCCTCAACAGGATTACAGTCCCTAGCACTAGCATAACTTGTAATTAAAGAATTAACAATTATTCCACAATTTTGAGTTCTCCACAATCTCTCGCGATATTTCGTATGAAATCTGAATCCATTGATGAGAAAGGCACTATATCTTTTTACTACTCTATTAATACATTGGGAAAGCCATTTAACTTTGTTATTGACGTCCTTCCGACTCTAAACCTATTGAATCGAAAGTAAATTGAGTAATTATAAATGTTATGAGAAAACATTATTATTTGTCAATGAAAGCTTCAAATGCATACTGTTTGGCTTAACCATTCATGAAAAGATTCTGTGAATAACTTATTAATCTCTCGATGTTGTAATCTTCGGGAACGTGAATGAGATCTCAAGATTTGTTTATACTCACTATGTTAAAAAGAGGTTTACTTTGTTAGAAGATAAACAAATTAAAAAGATGAATATTTGTCAAATTCTAGAACTTACTTGCGTAATGGGTCTATTGAATCTTGGTGAAAAAGAACATATCAATATGCTTGTACCCACGATCTATCATCTAATTCTGCAATTTCAACTTTGCCGATTGGTTCTCCATAACTTTGAAATAAATAAGTTTCGGCCAAGTTATGATCAGTGAGCCCAACATTTCTACTTGGTCTGTTCGGTCTTGTTTCAACATCTTCTAAATATCTAGAACAGAAAGTCATACACTCCTCTGCCAAGTAACCTTCAGCAATTGATCCTTCTGGATAATGCTTATTACGGCAATAAGACTTCAATTTGGATAGGAACCTAAACACTAATACAACATTATCAAAAGTTGTAACTAAAGGCATAGAGGTGAATGAATGAATAATTTACAAATAAATTAGCACATTTCTATGGGATACATCCATCGATAGAAAACGGGTCCACCAAGTATTGCTTCATGAGGGAGATGGATTAGCAAGTGCACCATAATAGTGAAGAAGGAAGGTGGGAAGATCTTCTCCAAATTGCATAAAGTCAAAGCGGCTCAATCTTATACTTTCTCAAGTTCTTCAACATTCAAAACTTTTCCACAAATTGCTTTCATTATATTGGATAGTTCAATTATACAAGAAGTCACCTTTTTTGACATAGAACACCTTAAAGCAACTGGCAGTAAATCTTGCATTAAGATGTGATAATCATGTGATTTTAAGGAATATAGTCTTCGATCTTTAAGACTCACACATCTTGATATATTTGATGCATATGCATCTAGAACCTTTATATCCTTCAACACCATGTAGAACACTTCTTTTTTTTCTTCGACATTGAAAAAATAGAAGGCGACAACCGATATTTCCCATTCGAAAGTACTTGGGGATGCAGATCATGCCGAATTCCCATGTGAACTAAATCAAGTCGACTCTAAATATTGTCTTTCATTTTTCCATCGACATTCAAAATTATCCCAATAATGTTCTCGCAAACATTTTTCTCAATATGCATGACATCAAGATTGTGTCGTAAAATGTGATGCTCCCAATAAGGCAACTCAAAAAAAATACTTCTTTTTTCACAAGTCCGCCTCATTAAGATCATCCTCTTCATCAGATTCATCATCAGATTCATCCCTCGATCTTCTCTTTGTTTGCGTGTTGGGCTGTTGATTCATATTTCCATAACTGAAATTCATATCTTTCAACATGAATAAGATTTCAGATCCAATGGTCTGCAAAAGAGCTTCTCTGAACTATTCAGTACCGTCAAATAGAGTACTCTGAAATTTAAATCTCTAATTTCCTGATAACCACTGACGATGCCCCATATAATAGAACTTCTTCCCATTATATAACCATTTCGAACATGTTTGTACAGCACAACAAGGACAAGCATAACGTCCCTTGGTACTCCAACCAGATAAATTGGCATAAGCCGGGAAGTCATTAATAGTCCACAACAAAGATACACGTCAATTAAAGTTCTCCTTTCTCAATACATCATATGTCTCAACACCTGCCCACAACTGTTTTAACTCTTCAATAAGTGATTGCAAATAGATGTCAATATCATTTTTGGGACCTTTCTCTCTAGGGATAATTATAGATAAGATAAATGAAGATTGATTCATGCAAATCCATGGAGGAAAATTGTAAGGAACAAGCCTACAGGCCAAGTACTGTACGAAGTGCTCATGATTTTATAATGATTAAATCCATCAGATGCTAGCCCAAGCCTCACACTCCGAGGATCGCTTGCAAAGCTTGGAAATTTACTACCAAATGTTTTCCAAGCTAAAGAATCCGCAGGATGCCTTAATAATCCATCATCGGTTCGTCCATCATGGTGTCACGTCATAGACTCGGCTGTCTTCGACGACATGAAAAGCCTTGGTATTAGCAAAAAATATCGCAAAATATTAATTGGCTTCTTCCTTGATTGTGCATCATTTTCATCCTCATTCATATCTTCTGTATTTCTATTCATCCTACGAGATTTACCGCATACAGGACAAGACTGTTGGTTTTTCCGATCACCCCAATACTACATGCAGTCATTTGGGCAACTATGAATTTTGTTGTACCCAAGGCCTAAATCTTTTATCAGTTTCTTCATATATTTGCATCAATGAGGGATTTTTGCAAACGAAAACATATCTCTTAAAAACTCTAATAGCATTATCAAAAAGTTTCCGGTCCACCCTCCCAAATATTTTAACTGAAAAAGACGAATATAGAATGACATTTTTGAAAATTTTGATCCCTCATAAAGTTCTTCATTCATTTCATTAAATAATGTGTAGAACTTCGCCGCTTCTCCATTCGGCTCTTCATCAGGTACACTTCTTCTCGTTTCGATAAAAGCATTTCCACCAAGATTACAATCATCGGATGCAACAAAGTCGGGTGGAAACGATTGCAAACCATGACTGCGCATATTAAATGCATCCCACAACATACCTTCCATGTTATCTTCTCTAACAGACTGATGGTAAGGACTATGAGGATAAGCTGGATTAATCGTTGAAGAGGTTCTACTAGGTGTGCACTCTCCATGGAAAATCCATTTTTTATACCCCCGAACAAACCCATCAACAATTAGATGTTCGTAGACAACTTCACGAAAATCCAATTAATGTTGCAACACTTCTTACACGGGCAAAGAATCATATTCTCTTGGCTTGCATTTTGAAATTCAAATTTTAGAAAAGTTTGTACTCCATTTCGATAGTCGTTGCTTACCCTTGACAAATTCATCCAAGACCGGTCCATTTCGTAGTTCTTGAAGTCTAAAGTTGACAATAAATTACATGGGTAAATTGTTTATTTATAAGTATAATTAAGTTATGCAAGTTATGATATGATATATATTTATGTATTATGTAAATTACGTAAGTTATGAGAGTTATATAAGTTATGATATTATATATATTTATGTATTATGTAAGCTTTGTAAGTTATGTGAGTTATGTAAGTTATGTATGATATATATTTATGTATCATGTAAGTTATGTGAGTTATGTAAGTTATGATATGATATATATTTATGTATTATGTAAGTTATATAAGTTATGTGAGTTATGATATGATATATATAAGTTATTAAGTTATGTATGTTATGTGAGTTATATAAGTTATGATATGATATATATAAGTTATTAAGTTAAGATCCAAAGTTTTTTTTAATTCTTTAAAGTTATGTAAGTTTTGATATGATATATATTTATGTAAATTATGTAAGTTATGTATGTTATGTGGAAATTAGTATTTCAAGATTTGTATTTAGATTTTTAAAATAATGTAAATTGAGTAATATAATATTTATAATTATTTTAAAATTTAAAAATTTATTAGTAATGAATTTGAAATATAGGTTATATATCCATACTAATATAGGTTATATATTAAAAATATAGGTTTTAAGTTATTTAAAAATATAATATTTATATTTATTTTTAAAATTTAAAAACTTATTAGTAATAAAATAAAGATGCAAGGTAGTCTATACGAGAATGTATGAAACCAATGCCTCGCAGGCCATTTGATAAATGCAGAGATTGTCTTTATTCATGATTTTCCACAGGAGCAAATGCTTGTCTAAAACCTTCTTGTGTTTTGTCATTGGATGCTAGCATAGCATATCCTGATTTGCTATTATAATTCCTTTATGAATTATATTTGCTTAAGTGCTACCAGAAACTCTATTTTGAACATGAATAAAGCTCCAAACAAGCTGCTATCAACGAATGAGATCTCATCTTTAGGGGAAAATTTCTAAAGAGTTTTTTTTTATATAACAATTCAAGTATTTATGAACTAGTTTTAGTACCAGTTCACAGGTTAACCAAATTTTTACCAGTTCATGAACAGCACATTTTTATTTTTGATTATTTGGTACGCTCAAAATATCAAACACTTTATGAACAAATAATCAAAATTGATAACAGTTCAGTACTTAGTATTATGCCACAAACCTATTGAATCCTGCAAATGTAGCTAAGTAATGCTTAAAAATTAAACATAGAAACAAATTAATAATTTCTAAAGAAAATATTCCAAAATGTGAATTCACTAAGGGAGAGAACCCTAATTATTGGATTACTAAAAAAATGATTCCAAAATGAACTAGCTACAGCGTATTCATTCCAGAAACATTGACATACTCCCCAAAATAACAACAACAATAATAATAAGACTAAAACTTCAAAATAAACCCATTTCAAGAAACATATAATTTCAATAAGAACAAATTATACAAAGTAAACCCCAAAAAAAATATCGAAGAAAAAAAGAGACAAACTTTACTAAATTAATCTAGAGATGAGCGAAACTGACCTTCAAATCCTGAAAATGGAGCCCGTGAATAGAGGAAGCGGGCAACAGAGGAAAGTAATGCTTAAAAATTAAACATAGAAACAAATTAATAATTTCTATAAAAAAATGATTCCAGAATGTGAATTCACTAAGGGAGAGAACCCTAATTATTGGATTACTAAAAGAAATTAACTTAACAAGTTCAGTTCTCACAAAAATGAACTAGCCACAGCGTATTCATTCCAGAAACATTGACATACTCCCCAAAATAACAACAATAATAATAAGACTAAAACTTCAAAATAAACCCATTTCGAGAAACATATAATTTCAATAAGAAAAAAATATACAAAGCAAACCCCAAAAAATAAATATCAAAGAAAAAAAGAGACGAACTTTACTAAATTAATCCAGAGATGAGCGAAACTGGCCGTGAATAGAGTCCATGAATAGAGGAAGCGGGTGACAGAGCGACCGCTAGAGTGGAGACGACTGCGACGGCAACGGTGTTGGATAGGTCAGTTGGGAATTTGGGAAAATGAAATCGGGGAAATTGGGGGAAAAGGAATTGGGAAATTAGGGAAATAAAATCGGGAAATCTGAGTGAGGGAAAACTAAGTAAGCGGGTGACAGAGTGACTGCCAGAGTGGAGACGATTGCGACGGTAGCGGCGTTGGACAAGTCTGTTGGGAATTTAGGGAAATGAAATTGGGGAAATTGGGGGAAAATGAATTGGAAAATTGGGGAAATAAAATCGGGGAAATCTGAGTGGGGGAAAACTAACAAAATTCGGGGCTAAATAAACGACGTCGTTTAAGTTAGTTTAATTAAAATTTGCGGCGTTTATCAAAAGCGCCACTAACGCAGCTAAAATCGCAGATAAAAATGACAACGTTTTGCAAACTCTTAAAACATATTTGCGGTGCTTTTCGTGAAAACGCCACTAACGCATATCCTTTTGAGGCATTTTAGTAAAAACGCCACTAAAAACACAGACAAAACGGCAACGTTTTGCTATCTTTTAATACATATTTGCAGCATTTTGACCAAAAACGCCACTATTGTTCAACTTTTTGCGGCGTTTTGGGCCAAAAACGCCACTATTGCTCAACCTAATTAACCTTTATGGCGTTTTTTGTATAAACGCTGCTAAAAACTTAATCAGTCATATACCCAAAACATTTTAAAATTATTTTAAATAATAGTATTTATTTTTATTCATTTTTAACATATATTTTTTTATGTTTTTAGCTAAACCATAAATACTAAACCCTAAACACTAAATCATAAACCCTAAGCCACTAAACCCTAAAACATAAAATTTAAACCTTAAACCTTAATCTCCTAACCCCTAAACCCTAAGCCCATAACCCTATAAATCCTAAGCTCCTAACCCTTAACCCTTACACACTAAACACTAAACCATAAACCTACACCCTAAACCGTAAACACTAAACTCTTAACACTAAATCATAAACCTTAAATTTTAAACCCCAAATAATAAACCTACACCCTAAACCCTAAATGTATATATTACAAGGGACAAAAGTAATTAAAAAAAAATTTATTGCTTACCTAAACCCTAAAATGAATTTATTTTTATCATTTTATCAAAAACCCTAACCCTTAAACCCTAATAGCCTAACCTGTAAAACCATGAACAATACTAAGACCTTAACTATAAAATAATAAACCCCAAACCACAAACTGTAAACCATAAGCCCTAAACTCAAAACTCTAATCCCAATATAATAAACATTATATCATAAACCCTAAAACCCTAAACTATAGACATTAAACCTTAAATACTAAACCCTAAAATAAAATGATTTTTCTTTACAGCGTTTTTCCTAAAAGCGCCGGTAATGCTCGATCTATTACGGTATTTTCGACAAAGTGCCGCTAATTCTCGATTTATTGCAGCGTTTACTAAAAAGTGCCTTTAATGCCACTAAAGTTCAACAACAAACAACGTCGTTTTTCCCAACTTTTTTACGGCACCTTTTTAAAAATGCCGCTAATGCTAATTCTATAGCGGCGTTTTTCAAAAAGTGCCGCTAATGGCACTAAAGCTAAACATAAAATGATGGCGTTGTACTTATTTTTTTTGCTAAGCGCCGCTATATATCGAGCATTAGCGACACTTTTTGAAAAAAGCCGCTAATGCTTGATCTATAGCGCGTTTTTTTTAAAGCGCCGCTAATGCTCGATCTATAGCAGAGTTTTTCAAGAAGCGCCGCTAATGCTCGATCTATAACGACTTTTTTCAAGAAGCGCCGCTAATGTTCGATCTATAGCGGCGTTTGAATAACAAACGCCGCTAAAAATGCCGCTAAAAACTTGTTTTGCTATAGTGGATTAGATACTGTAGTGATACTGTAACGTGAAAGAAAAAGTAAACTAAATACATCGCACCGTCTGTCTAAACTCACCATTAATCTTGAAAAATGAAGCAACATATCTTTAAAAAGAATGAGAAGATAAACAATAGACACGTATATGTGAAAAACATAGGTGAAGCATGGGCATGAGGTACAACAAACCCTTTGAAAATGGTTGACGTGAAAATAGTATCATTTGTACTAATTTTGATTTTCGAAAAAGAGAGGACATAGAGAAGGTTTTCTTTAAGTTTAGGAAAATATTTAACATTAGTAAATTATTTATTGAAATAGTGGAAATGGAGGGTTGGAGGAGCCGACTCTAAAGCCGATTTGAAGAGTTGCAACAGGGAAAACGGCACCTCCACATGCCCACTTCCCATTCCAAGTTTCACATCCCTACTCCATCTTATAAAAAGATGGCTTTTTGTCATAAATAATCCTTGAAAGTTGATCAAAATTTTAATATAGTCCTTCCATTTTGTAGGTTTAAAAGTAAATCATGACGTTCATTTTAAAAAGTCTACTTCTTCTACTTCTTTAACAAGTAAATCTTAGATTTTCATATTTTATAAATACTTTAATTTTAAAGTCTTATAATACTTTTAATTTAAATAAAATGTAGTTTAATCTTTTAATTCAAAAACAACAGTTTTTAAATATAATTTTAAAGTGAAGGAAAATATAAAAATTTGATAAATTTTAAGGACTATATTGAAAATTTTAATATGAAACTAATAAATTTTAAATATAATTTTGAAGTGCTGGACTAAATTGAAAGGTTAATGAGTTTTTAATGATCATTTATGATAGGGAAGTCGGTTATGCTCAATAAAACAGGAAATAATATCATACATGGTCCCTGATAATTCATTAACCTTTCAATTTAGTCCATCCACTTCAAAATTATCCAAAAAGTTGTTTGTTTCATCTTAAAATTTTCAATATAATCCCTAAAATTTATCAATTTTTTACAAGTTCCTTCAATTTAAAATTATATTAAAACTGTTATTTTAATTTAAAATATCAAATACTTTTATTTAAATTAAAATTTATTATAAGATTTTAAAAATTAAAGTATTGAAATAAAATTATTTATAAAATATGAAAATCTAAGATTTACTTGTTAAAGAAGTACACTTTTTAATATGAATGTTATGATTTACTTTTAAACCTACAAAATGGATGGATTATATTGAAAATTTGATAAACTTTCAAGGATTATTTATGACAAAACGGCATGTGGAGGTGTTGTTTTCCCTGTCCAGGGGATACCGACTTTGGAGTCGGCTCCAACCCCTATTTTAGGGTTTTTTACCCAAATAATATAAAAATAATAATTAATTACGAAAAAGGCATAGAAAACAGTATAATTACGAAAATAGACACTTGCTACAATATTCTGACGGTGCCGCCTGACATATTGGCAGCATCAGACTAAAATGTGATGATCTAAGAACTCCAGGGACCTTATATGCAAATTTGTCATTTTAATTAGGTGCTGAAAAAATGCTTTTAAAAGGGTAAATTGCACCCTAAACCCTCTTATTTATTATTAATTTTTATCCTCCTTTTAACACCAAAAATAGATTGACCTCTTATCAATTAGTTTAAAATATTGTTTCTCTACCAAAAAATATTTTTGTAAGTAAACCGATTCCAACTCGAAATAAATTTTATTTATTTTTCAAAAATATTTTTATTGTTCAAATTATATTTGACATAACAGTTAATGGTATTTATAGTAGTTTTCTTTTGATCTCATTATATTTAGAAACTATAAATTTAACTAATAATTATAATTTATACATAATAAGATTTTCTAAAGCTTTTATAATTATAATTTTATCTTGTGTCCGTAAATCAAATTGATAATAAAATTATAAATATTTTTTAAAAATAAATAAAATTTATTTTCAATTGGAATCGACTTACTTACAAAAATACTTTTTGGTAGCAAAACTTTTTACACTAATTGATAAGAGGCCAATCTATTTTTAGTGTTAAAGGAGGATAAAAATTTATAATAAATAAGGGGGGTTTATGGTGGAATTTACCCTTTTAAAATTTGGTGCTGCCATGCTGTCAGGTCGCACCCTTTGAAGCATTATGTCAGCACCTAATTAAAATGGGAAATTTCCATATAAGGTACCTGGAATTTTTAAATCATCACATTTTAGCCTGGTGCCGTTAATGTGTCAGGCAGCACCACCAGAATACTGTAGCAAATGCCTATTTTTGTAATTATTCTATTTTCTATACCTTTTAGTAATTAATTATTTTTATATTATTTAGGTAAAACCCATTTTCGCTATTTCAATGAATAATTTACTAACCCGACTAATTTGCCAAATATTTTCTTAAACTAGTATATATGATTAAATAAGTCCATAGAGAATTAATTACATATAAAGGAAAAGAAAATAATGTTTAGATTACTATTTTCAAAAACAGAATCGAATCGATTAGTTAGATCAAAAGTGATTAAAATATCCGTTTGGACTAAAGAATTGAATCGATTAATCCATAAATTAAATTAAAAATAAATTCTTTTCCAAATTAACAAAGATTTTATTTATTTATAATTGATCCAAATGACTAGTTTTATTGTTTTAAAATAATAAATATAAATTTAATTATAAAATATATAAAATATTAAATTAAATTAAATTAAATTTTTAATATAAATTTGCATTTTATTATTTTTAAACAATAATATTATATTAATTTTTATAATTGTTCATTTTGTTAGTGTTATGTATGAATATATAATTTATCCATAAAAATATTAAAATAAGTTAAATTCTGCTATCAGATCTTATACTTCACATAATTTATGGATTTAATATTTGTACTTTAATTTGATCAAATTTAGTTCTTATACTTTCCGAGTTCGTCAATTTTAGTCCTTACACTTTTCGAATTTTAAAATTTTAGTCTTAGTCAAATGGTGATAGTTAAATATGTTTGGTTAAATTCTACTATTAGTCATATACTATGCGTAAAGTTATAGATTTAGTCCATATTCTCATCTTGGACCATTCTTAGTAACTATATTTTTGAATTTGAAATTCTAGTCTTAATACAAACAATAATCAATAAATCTATTAACTTTTTTTGTGTGTGAGGAATATATGGAATGGCAAGTTGATATTGCATTATGCATGTGATAATATGTTTAACGCATCAAATTTTAAAAATAATAGAACTTAATGAAATTAATAGCCACCATTCAGGTCAAGACTAAAAATTTAAATTATAAAAGTACAAGGACTTGAAATGAAGAAATTAAAGTATAGGTACTAAATTCACAACTTACTCAAAGTACAAGGCCTAATAGCAAAATTTGACCTATTAGAATATTACCAATGAGGATACCTATTTCTTTTAACTTAGCCCCTATACTTTAATTTCTAGAAATTTAGTCCCTCTACTTTTCATATTTCAAAATTAAAGTCCAATTGTTAGCACTTTTAAATTCTTGACATAATGACTTATTTGGCCCTCCAACTTTATAGAAAGTCATTTTAGCCATTCATATAATGTTTTGCCTCTTTTAGCCCTTGAACTTGCATTGATTGTCAAATCACTCCAAAACGGATAGAAAAGTTATGTCTGTTAACTTTGTTGATGTGACATTCACATGGCAGTCTACGTGTACGTCACATTAACAATTAATTAAATTTTTAAAAATTAAAAAATGTTTAAAATTATTTGTATATAATTTGTATACTTTTTAATACTTTTAAAATAATTTTTATAATCTTTTCGAATTTTTAAGTTTGAAAAAAATAATTAATTGCTGACATGGCATTTACGAGGAAATCCATATGTATGCCATGTTAGTAAAGTTAACTTTTTTTATCCATTTTGGAGAATATGACAAACAACGTAAATTTAAGGGTTAAAAGAGGCCAAAATTTTAATTGAGGGCTAAAGTGATTTTTTTTTTTTTGTAAAGTTGGAGGGTGAAATAAGTCATTATGCCTAAATTCTTTTTGCTATATTTGTTGGTTTGAGATTTTGAAATAAAAAAAATACTCACTTGGTAGACTTGTAACTAAAAATATGACATTGTAATGAACCTGGATTTAACCAAAAAAATTTAACAGTGTTAACAGTTGGGCCTGAATTTTGAAATTTCAAATGTTGAAGGACTAAATTCCAAAATTTGAAAAGCCAAGGACTTATGACATCTTTTTTTGTATTCCTTAGGTTTAGAGTTTGTGGCTACCTCTCCTAACAATGTCATCTCTAAAGTTCAAACAAAGGCATAGCCAGGGGGTTGGCAGAGGGCCCGGCCCCCCTAAAATGGAAAAATTTTCATTTAGGCCCTTTAAATTTTTAAAAAATTTAAATTAGTAAAGGTAAAATTGCACTTTGGTCCCCCTAAAAATGATAAAAAAAATTGATTTAATCTTTTAAAAACTATAAAGATATAGGCTATT
The DNA here is from genome assembly GCF_025698545.1 of Gossypium raimondii. Classification (NCBI taxonomy): domain Eukaryota; kingdom Viridiplantae; phylum Streptophyta; class Magnoliopsida; order Malvales; family Malvaceae; genus Gossypium; species Gossypium raimondii. The sequence goes on along the minus strand of NC_068567.1, from coordinate 5,121,333 downwards.
CAAATGGTGAAATTACATTTTTACTATCGTAAAAATTAAAATTTAATTTCGCCCCCTAAAAAAAATTTATGTCTTCGCCCCTGAGTTCAAACCTGGATCATCCCATTGAGAATGTAACATCTCTTATCATTGCACCAACCACTTGCTTGATTGTGAAATGGAGGAAAATGATCTTATAAGTACAGTCACAAATAATAGATGTTGGAGCAATTATACCTAGAATCAATTCAGTGTAAAGATCAATCGAACAAAAAATTGAAATTTATACAAACAAGACTCACACAAACTCAATTTAAAGAACAAGTAGACTAGAAATCTATATTTGAAGAAGGCCATGCATGGTGAAAGTTAAATCTAAAAAGATGTATACGAAAACTCACATATGATATTTATGCTTTATGAGATTCTAATCTAGACACTCGAAATTCAAATCCTCAACTTTGTTAATAAATTTTTATTAATATTTGATATTTTAAGTATGAATATAATATGCATAATGTCGAAATCGTTTTTTGAAAACAAAAAATTTAGTTGTCGACTTTAAAAAACAAAAACTGGAGTCATCACCGATCCTTTATTAGGGTGTGATCGGCTCACCTTAAAAATTATTTTGGTCTGTGAATTTTAAGAAAACAGGTTCGGGAGTCAGTTACGCACGAGGAAGGGTTAGCACCCTCGTAACGCCCAAAATCGGTATCAATTTGATTATTAGATGTCTTGGTGTCGAAAGTTTAAAAAAGATTTTAAAATAAGTTTGAATGATGAAATTTGCAAAAGGATAATCAATTGTTCAAGTCATGTACAGAAATCGAGTCCCAATACGTTAGGGTACAATTCCTCATAATCCCCGAACCCTGAATATCACTTTTATTTTATACAAAAATCTTCATTACAAGAAAGTAACATGCCACACCCAATACGTTAGGGCACAACAAGTTAAGTTCCCAAAAATGATTTTTATGCATTTTGAATGAAAATATTCTCGATCATCTAGGATTGACAAAGAAAATCAGAACCCAATACGTTAGGGCTCAATTTCCCTCGAAAATCCCAAACCTCAAATAATATTTTTATTCAAAAAAAAACCTTTAAGTCAAGAAAATAACTTTGATGCATAGTTAAAACCAAAATATATTTTCAAAAGAGTATGTTAAAAGTTAATATACAATATGATCTGGTCATTTAATTTACAGACATATACGAATAAATATTCGCAAATATATATACAAATACAATATATCAAGAAAGTTGCAAACATATGTACACATATATCGAACACACATACCAAAGATACATGTAAAAAGAGAGAATGGAATATATCAAAAAAACAAATACAAATACATGTGTGAAAACAAAATAAAAGTATAAAAATACGCATATGTATACATTTACAAAATAAAAATGTATGGGTATATCATGAAAATATGAGTGTATGTAAATATATGTATATATGTACAATACGTATATAAAATAATAGAATATATATACACCAATAAAAATGCTTTAAAAATGTAAATATATACTATAAAAATGAATGTATATTTTAAATTATAATATATAGAAAATATATGTATATTCTAAAATGTACATGTATACTTATATATATATATATTTGTAAAAAATGTGAATAATATATAAAATATATATGGAAATATGCATGAATACGTATTTACAAAAGTAGGAAAAAACTAAAATATAAAAGCATATCTATATTATAAAAAAATGTTTGTATATACAAAAATATAAATGACAATAATAATAATAATAATAATAATAATAATAATAATAATAATAATAATAATAATAAATTAAATAGTAAAATAGTTCAAAAATGGATTAAATTGAACAAAAGACGAAAAAACGGGGCAAATTCAAAATAAATAAAAGGGAGACCAATTTGAATGCGAAGGAAACAATGGAGGACCTAAAAGGAAATTATTTCCGCCTTCCCAAAAGCAGCTAGCAGAGATGGGCCAAATTGAAACAAAAACGAAATCTGGCTTAATTTAAAAATAAAATAAAATGGGCTTGATTGAGCGCGACGCAACCAGAGGGGCCAATTAGCAAATTACCCATTTAGGGTAGAGAGCGCGGACCCGACCTGGGTCGGGTCAACGCGCGGACCCCCCAAAGAACGGCGCCGTTTTGCTCTTTAGTTTTAAAAGCAGTTTTTCTTTTTTAAAAACATTTGCGAGAAAGGAGAAAATAAAATAAAATAAAATCCTCTGCTAGGGTTTCTTCAACTCACCCTCTGCTAGCCGATCACAGGGCGGTGCTTCGATGGCGACGGAGACGCCCAATCCGGCGAAAAAGGTAAGTTTCTCTTCCCCTCTCCCTTTTATAAATTAATATAAGCACAAAAATACTGAAAAGAGGATAAAATCGAAAAAACACCTTTATATTCAAAGAAAAAAATGTATTTCTCTTTTCTTTTCTTTTGTATTTCGTATTTCGTATTTGTATTCCTTTACACCGAAATCCCCCCCTTACAGATTTGATATCGGCCCTTTTTATAGCCGAAAATGGAAAAAAAAATCAAATAAAATCCAAACAAAATCTATACTATTGCTCGTTTTTTGCTATTCTGTTTGTTTCTATTCGTTACTGCAGGTGTGGCGTGGAAGCGAACAGTAGCGGGAAGGCGCGCAGAGGCGCGGCGACGTGGTGGTCATTGTTGAGGGCGGCGGTGGTGATTTTTCCTTAGGGTTTCTATTTTTTTGTTTTTTTTTGGGCTAGGTTTGGTTTGGGCTTAGGTTTAGTTTATTGGGTTTGTTTATTTGCTTGGGCCCGAGCATTATTGGGCTTGTACACATAAAATATATTAATACCATATGATTATATGAAATGTTAGAATCAATTGAGTGTTAATCTATGCTTAAGGTGACTTAGCAAAGCATCATTTTCCAAATTTATAGAAAATATTGTAAGAAAGAGTAATCATATACCTTAAAGCCAGCATAAAAGATATTATGATTACGACGAAAAGAAAAGAATAAGTGCTATAGACAATTAATTTGGAGATAACTTTGGGAAAGTAAGCCCATAAACCCACTTACAAAATGAGGTACTTGATTTAGGTCAAAATCCTAAGAATATATTATATGGTAGTGTGGTCAGTTGTGCTTTTAAAAAGTATATATTATACACACACAAATATAATTTACTTACATATAAAAATGTTTATACGAAGTAAAGTCAGAAATATTATATAGATAGTGAAATTTTTTAACCTTATTAATAAGATTAAAAAGCTGATAATATAACTCCACTTGTAAAATTAAAAAACTTCATTTATTATTATTTTAAAACACTCTCAAAATAGAAACAGATTAAGAAGTCGACAAAGAGTCACTCACTTTTCAAGAGAAACTGTTGGTGGCTGAAGGAATTTCAATGATAATATGTACCGTTATCTGTCCATCACAACTTGAGAAGACAACAAAGATACCCACAAAATATGTTTGCAAACTAAAAATGAGGGAACGCACATGGAGCGAAAGAAAGAGAAAGTTGTTGGGGGGAAAAATGTTAATTATCTAAAACACTCAACAAATTAATACAGTAAAGTTAATTATGTAAAACAATATGATATACTCAATTGCATAAGATTTTTAAATGTTATAATGCATGAATGAGGATTTATAAAACCAATACCTCATAAATTACAGTGAAAAATAAAACAGTTTAATAAGTGCATAAATTGTAATTATAAATTCTTTAATTATCCACTCTCATAACTAGAAAGAAAATTAAAAATATATTACAAATTTAATTTAATGATAGAAGTAGAAATTCACAATTAATATATATGTAAATTTTAAATTACCAAATAATTTGTTTAATTTCCTCAATTTATATCCTTAAAATTGCAAGGTATTAGTTTACATGAATATTTGAATTAAGGACATTATTTGAATAATTTACCTACATTGTTTTTTTTTCAAATTAGTCCGAATACCTTTAAACATTAAGGATTATTATATGATTTGATTTTTAATACAACTTGTGGAATAAAAAAATATAGTTATTTTTTAATTTAGTTTCTCTACGGTTATTTCAAGTGATTTAATTTCTATATATTTTAGATTTAAAATGTAAGCCTAATTTTTAATATAATTAAAATCTTCTATTAAAATCAAGTTCATTAGTATGTCATTTTTTTATTACATGACTAATTAAAATATAATATTAAAAATTTTATTAAGATAGTGTTTGGGAGCTAAAATTTTAAATTTTAGATTTAAATTTTAAAATAATGTAAATTGGATTGTGAGATGTATAACATTCACAATAATTTCTCAAATCCATGAATTTGTTAGAGGTTTATTTAATAACAAATTTAAAATTCTTAAAATAATTTTCAATTTGACAAATCTACGATTTTTATATTTTTTAATATATAATCTCAACATTTATAAAAAAATATAAATAAAATAATTAAATTAAAATAAATATTTTCTCTTTAATTTATAATGTTGGCAATTACGTGACAAGCTGCAATTGGCTAACTTTGGGAATTGCAACCAAGAGAATCGTTTTGAAAGAGAGGGAGAGAGAGAAGTCGTGTGACGGCTACACGAATAGTTAACACGTAAAATCAAGCACTGTTAAAGAGGAGATGAAGGGATGAGATTTTGACAGGTGTAAGAGAAAGGAGGAGTTGAAAAAGATAGGTGATTGTGATTTAGTGCGTCAGCCAGTCGCCCCAGCACCACTGTCTCAGGATTCTCTCTCGTAATAAATGTGCCCCCTTTTTTTGGGTACCCATACACGCCCCTATCTTTGTCCCCCTCTTTGCAATTACCATTTTCTCCTCCAAATTTTCTTTTCAATCTAACAATGGGTGAGATTTCTATATCAACCAATGTAATTAACATTTTTGCAAGTATTTATACTCTTTTTTGTATATTTAAATTTTTATTTTTATTTTAAAAATTTTAATCAATTTATTTTCATATTTAAAATTGTAAATCTCATTCCAAAATTGTAAATCTCATTCCAACATAATTATTTTTTAAAATTTACATTTTTTTTTGGATAATTATTAAGTGAGTTTTTTTCTAAAAAATATTAGAACACCAAATTTAACAAAATATTTTTATAATATTAAAATTAGACTTAAATTTTAAAATATTAAAAATAAAGATTAAATTATTGAAAATATAAGTTGAGAGATTAAATTTTAAATATACAATAACCAGAAGGACATTAAAACATATTTTAATCTTTAATTAATTGAGTTCGAAGATTATGAGTTGTTTGACATTTGTATAAACAATTGTTGAATTGAAAATGAAATTTAATATTTTAATTGTGTTTGATAATTATTTTAGTTTCTTACTTAATATAAAAATTTTAACAAAAAAATGTTGAATAAATAAGTAAATAGGTATTGTAATACCCAATTTTTGACCCGGGCCCAACTAAGCCTAAAGCTCAAACCCATTACAAGCCCAAGTCATTAACCCAAATACCTGACCCACTAGCCTAAAATATAAAAAATGAACAGCAGAAACATTTGGCAATAAGCAGCAGATCGGCATCACCCTCGCCCCCACGTTGCAGCAACCGTCTTCACGTATGATCGCATAGCAACTGCCCACGTTGTCTCACCCACGTTCTCCAACGCCCACACCGGCAACAAGCCATGAACCACGAATAAAAATAATGGCAGAGAGGACGACAAAGGGGGGGGAGAGTTTTTTTTCGATAGTTTCTTTCTCCGTTGTTTCGGCTATATAAAGCCAAATCAAATCTGTAAAAGGGTTACACAGACATATATTGAAAAATACTGAAATACGAAAGAAAAGAATCAGAAAAAAAACAAATTTTTGAAGGTGATTTGTTCTTTCCAAGTTCTTTTTACTGTTTCTTTTTTTGTCTCATCTTTTTCTTTTGTATTTTACTTCGTTTTTTTGAGAAAGAAAACGAAAAGTAAAAGAAAGGGAGGAGATTCTTACCAGCAGAGGCGCGCCGTCGGTATCGTTTGCTTCATTTATCCAAATCAAAGTTAAAAGGGAGGGGGTTTTGGCGTGAGGAGTTGGGAAGAAGATGAAACAATTTTTGAAGCTGCTGCAGAATAGCTTTAAATTTGAGATTGAAATGGGTTTTAAGCACTTATGGGTTATTTATGCTTTTAATCCTCTCATGTTTTCATTATTTCAAAACCAATGTTTTTGCTATTTTCAAATTTTTCCCTAAAACATTAAATTTGTTTGATTTTAATCCAGTGCTGCACAGCACTTTGGGAGAGGAGGGATTAATTTCCCTTTTGACCCTTCATGTTGCCGGCATTTTGCAAATTCATCCTCTATTTTAATTTGATTTGGTGTTGTTAATTTTGTTTTGATTCTAATTTAGTCCATTGTATTTGCTTTTACAAATTAGATTAAATATTAGTTTGTTAATACTATTATTGTTATTAAGTTGCTGTTATCTTTGTTATTATATTATATTATATATTACTATTATTATTATATTACTTATTATTATTTTTATTATTATTATATATATTTATGTGCATATGTATCTTATTTTATATATATATTGTTTTATTTTTATTAATATATATACATTTTTTATTTTTTATTATTATATTTATGCATATATACGCATATGTTTGTTTTATTATAATATATATGTATATATTTTAAATGTTTTTAAATGAATACACATACACATACATATTCTATTATTATTTTATTTTCTTAGTTTTTACATACATACGTACATACATTATTATTTGATAATATTTATACATTTTTCATATTTTTATAATCCTATATATATATTTCTTTCATAATGTGCATGTTTATACATTATTCAAATTATTATAAATATTTTTTGCATGTTTTTATGTATATATTTTCCTTTTTTTGTAATTTACTAATATATTATATTTTTACTTTTATTTATTTTTTGTAAATGTATGAATATACTTTATATGTATTTTATTATTGTTTTATTTTCATGACTTTTGTATTCATATATATGTATGCACTAACATTTTATAAAACTTATGCATTTATTATTATTATTTTTTTTTATTTCATGGTCATATACATACTTGCAAAATTTACTTTTATACCATTTATATATATATATATATATCATATACATGTATAATTTAAATTAAAATATTCGTTTCATGTTGCATTGACATTTTTAACACATTTTAACTACATCTTGATTTTGTCAAAACATTAAATTATTTTTATGATTCAAAGATTTTCAAAATAAAAACGATATTCAAAGTTAGGGATTTTTGAAGAAAATTGAGCCCTAACGTATTGGGTTCCGATTTTCTTTGTTAATTCCAAATAACCGAGAATATTCATTATTTAAAATGTATAAACAAAAATCATTTTCGGGAATTCAATATGTTATGTCCTAATGCATTGGGCATGCCATATTGCTTTCTCGAAATGAAGATTTTCTTTGAAAATTTAATTAAAAAGCGATATTCAAAATTCGGGGATTTTGAGAAATTGTATCCTAGCGTATTGGGTCTCAATTTCTTCGCATGACTTGAATAATTGATTATCCTTTTCAGATTTCAACATTTGAGTTTAACAAAATCTTTTTAATTTTCGACACTAAGACATATAATAATCAATTTGGTACCGATTTTTGGGCGTTACGAGGGTGCTAACCCTTCCTTAACTGACTCCCGAACCCGTTTTCTCAAATTTCGTAGACCAAATTGTTTTAAAGGTGAGCCGGTCACACCTAAATCACGGATCGGTGGCGACTCCAATTTTTATTTTTTTAAAGTCGATGACCAAATTTTTGTTTTCAAAAAAATGGTTTCGACAGGTATCTACTTATCACTTAATGTAGAAAATATTTAGTTGATTTTATTTTATTAAAAATTTAAAATATATATTTTTTTAAAATGAAGTGTAACACCCCTTATCCGTATTTGACACCAAAATAGGGTACGAGGCATTACTAGAACACATACACTTGTAAACGTATTTAACCGAGTTTTAAAACTTCATCTAAATTAAAAATTTCAAATTATTAACATGCTTTTATAATTCTTCATAATATATCCTCAAAATATTATATTCATAATAAATAGGACCTACGCGACCGATACATATTCATGTAATTCACAAGTCTTAATAATTCAATGTTTCATTTCCATTTCATTCAGTTCATAAATTTCTCATGTTCACAATTCAAATCATTAAGTTCAATACTAATACATATTTATCATTTAACTCAATGTTTATCGATTATACCATTCATTAACACATTTATGAAATTCTCAATTTTGCAATGAAAATATCACTTTAGCTTAAATAACAACATCAATTCAACTCATCATCCCAGTATAAATTCACTACCACTTATCCATTTACTATAATTCTTTTGTGCCCATTTGTCACTTACCATCCTTAATCAAATTAGGGAACGGTTATGGAAAATTGAGTACTTCATTTCCACTTTGCCATAGTATAACTATGGTCTTGCGTATGATCACTTAGCACTTTTCGAAGCCATAGCCTTGCCATGGTCTTACACGGATCACATTTATCACTTGTCACTTATCCTTGATCAGATAAGTGTAGCTAAAGCTACCACTTATCACTTGTCACTTGTCACTGATTAGATAAGTGTAGCTAAAGCTACCACTTATCACTTGTCACTGATCAGAAGTACTCAAATCTGACGTTCCGCTCAGTTTGATCATTTATTCGGTTTTGCATTGTTATTTTATTCTCAATTCAGCAACAAATATATCTCATCATACATTATATAATTCACGAAATTAACATTTAATCATTAAATTTCCGCCATATGAACTTACTATTTCATTAACTTTCCACAATCGTTTCCTATGCACATCACACAAGATATAAACATATCATTCAACCATAGTCGCAAGCTAGTGTATTTAAACATAACTCTTTTTGGAGCTAACCACATGATAAACCATTTCACTAGAGATTACATAATTTAAACCTTACCACCATTTTCATGATCACAAGCATATTTTCAATTAGGCACTTACCATTTCAATTCATAACTTATAAATTTAACGTGGCATAATCCAGCCACTACTTGGCCAAAGCCTAAGCATGTACACCAAATATGTTAGCCAAATACACATACAGCATAAGCATTATAAGCATGGATGAGTACAACATTTATTCATGTATCAATCTTACCAACATGTGTTAATTCATAAACTATTCATGACATTATTTCATGCCAAATCATATACCGAATATACCATACACACATACTATGAAACTTTATTTTCACACATGAGCTTAAACCATGACCAATAATGCACAAATATAAGCATCATTTCTATTTCATCGTTTATCAATTATAATCAAGCATATGACCAATTATACACAAATCATTCATACATTTCTCAATTTTCCTCCTCCTCCTTTCCATTCCACATCCTTAATGTGTATAACACATTTAAACAACATTATCCATACTATCACTATTTTCCTGTGTGTAAATTCAGGTTGTCTGTCTGAGTTTGAGTCACTAATTTATTTATATCTCGAGCTACAGAGCTCCAAATTAAGTTCCATTAATTTTTCTTGAAACTAGACTCACATATCTTCTTACATAAAATTTTCAAAATTTTTTGGTTTAGCCAATAATTACAGTTTATTCTTTAAAATTTACCCTATTTCACTGTTCAACAGTTCCGACCTCTCTTCACTAAAAATTAATTATCTCATTGTACAGAATTCGAATGATGTCCTCTTTTATTTCTCTTGAAAATAGACTCATTAAGGATTTTAAACATATAAATTATAACCCATAATTATTTTCAATTTTTAATGATTTTTCCAAGTCAGAACAGGGGATTCCAAAATCATTCTAACCCTATCTCACCCAAGTTCAAATATCTAATAATATAAAATTCTTGTGTACACCGTTTCTTTTATGTGAAAATAGACTCATTCAGCTTTAATTGCATATATTATTCAGCCCCTAATTCAATTTCCACCATTTTTGGTGATTTTTCAAAGTCACACAACTGTTGTTGTCTAAACCGTTTTGTTGCTAATGTACTCTTTCATAATTTTTTCACTTTTTCTCGCTTTTTTTATTGATCAAGGTCAATTTCTCGTCTTTCTTGATTTATAACAACATATTTAAATTATTTAACACTCACATTATTCAATTTAGTTCAAAAATCACTCTTTACAAAAATTACATTTTCGCCCTAAACTTTTCATTAATTCCTATTTTATCCCTAGGCTCGAAAAATGAAATTCATGCAATTCAATCCCCTTTTCAAGCCTAAACAAAATTCATATGTATCTATAACAGTCCATATATTTCACAAAAATCAGAATTTTCTTTTGAATTTCACAAGTTTACCATTTAGTCCCTAAATCTCAATTTCACCCAAAATCACTTTGTAAAAGTTGTTTATTTACTAACAACCTTTCATTTTCTACCATAAATTTTTAATTTTCAGCATGTTCATCCATGGCACAGTTTTCATACCTTGATAACTTTTCAAATAAATCCTCAAAATAAAGAGAACATGTTATCTCGATCTCAAAAATATAAAAATTATTAAAAACGGGATATGATTACTTACCGATTTATGCCATGAAAGTCTTTTTTCTCTCTTGTAGGGTTTCCATGTAAATTTTGGGAAAGAAGATGATAGAAAAAGATGATATGTTCATGTAATTAATTATCATCTTTTAATTTCCCCAAATTCCAATTTAGTCCTTTTCTTTTCTCAAATTCCATGGATGATTCATCCATAAAATCTACCATCTTTTGATTGATAGCCTATTTACCATATAAGGACCTCTAGTTTTGAATTTCATAGCTATTTAACCCTTCTAGCTTCTAGAATTCAATTTCTACATTTTATACAAATAGGTCATTTCCTTAATTAATCACTAAATCTATAAAATTTTCATATCAGTATTTTCATGCAACCTTCCTATCATAATGCAACCCATGTCATGATTTTAAAATATATTTTTTTCTTTTCAGATTTGTGGTCTCGAAACCACTGTTCCAACTAGACCCAAAATCGGGCTGTTACATGAAGTATCCAAATTATCGTATTTACCTTTTATTTAAAACTATCTAAAATGATATAAAATATTATATTAATAAGATTAAAATTTAAAAATAAATAATCTTTTAAAATAAGAATTTACTTTTATCAAACAATATAATTATATTCCGTGCTTATATTTAATAATTTATCAAAAAATTTCTAATATAAATTTAACACTTATAAAATTTAGTAGTAATAATTTAGTACTTAATCTATTAGCACTTAAATTTTCAGTTTACCAAACACACTCTTAGTTAAGCATACTATAATAGTATTATATTTTGTCACAACCATGATGTGGGTGAAAGATAAATAAAAAATTAATATATCACAATTGAATCATAGGTAGACGAGTAAAGTTAAATTAAATAAGTTTTCCTTAGGCTTAGGTTCAATATTTAGACATAAAATAATTTTAAAAAATGAAAACACTCTTATATTAGTAATAAGCACTTCGTAAAATATGATTTTAAAGTAATTTTCCTCGTTGAGTGAAAAATACATTTACAAAAACTGACACAAAAAAGAAACAAACAAGGCTTTAATTGAAATAGTAAAACAAACCTGTTGAAAATCATAACATCTTAGGTTTAAATCTTATTAGGTATGTATTTTTATTTTTATATAAAAGATATAATAAGATAAAAATACCCTTAAAGTAAGTAATATAATTTACTTTGTAAAGTAATGGTATTTTAGTTATTACCTCTTGAGTTAGTGCTCACTAACACTAGCCCGATCAATGACTTATATACAGTATATATCGATATAGATATTTTCAAAAATATTTTTAGCAAAATTTATAATATTAACAAAACAAAATTTTATTCTTAAAACAAAAAACACACTTTTAAATATTGATTAATAATTTTATCATATGTGTATGTGTGTGAAAAACATATTTAGAGCACAAATATAGTATTAAAATAGCATTCACTAAAACAATGTAATATATATAATTTGACTGTGCTTTGTAATTTTAATTTTGATTGTAATTTTTCAAATATGTAGGTTAAATTGGAGAAAGAGAGAACCTATCCATTTTGTTTCTCAAATAATTTCTTTTTTTATGTTTATTTTTGAAAATTAAAAAACATATTTGGTAAAATGAAATAAAATTTGTTTTCAATAATGAAAACATAATTCATACCTATTTTCTTCTAATAGAAACATGAACATGATTATAAAATAAAAAGTTTTATATTTATATGGATTTGAATCAAAGTAATTGATCTGATATTTAAAAACTGTTGAAAAAAATTATTTGTTTTTAGAGCCAATGCACTATTTGCCTTCAGTGTCTAAATCTGATAATTATTCTCACGCTAGGCTTGAATTTTTTTGTTCAAATTAGTCATTGATTTGGCAATTGTTCCCATATTGGGATATGAACTTTGTTTTGTCCACGTTAGATCCTGAATTTGACAATTGTTCCCATGCTAAGGATCGAACTAGGCAATTGTTCTTATATTAGGGTTTGAACTTTTTTTGTTCAAATGAGCCCCTAAACTTGGAAATTGTTCTTACACAGGGGGTTAAAATTTTGCTTTTTCCAACTTTTTTTAAGGAAATATCATGGACTAACTTGGATAAAAAAAGTTCAAGCTTCAACATGAGAACAATTGTCAAGTCCAATGACTAACTTGGACAAAAAAATTTAAGCCCAATAAAGGAACAATTGTCAAGTTCAGGAACTAACTTGGACAAAAAAATTTTAAACCCCAATATAGGAACAATTACCAAGTTCAGATCCAAAATAGAGCATTGACTCTAATTATAGTTATTTCATATAGGTATAGTTTGTAACTATAATTGTATTTGTAAACTTTCTCTTTTTTTAATTTTCATGAAGATCATACTCAATTTTGTGATAACATGCAATTTATACTATATTATGGCGCACAAGGAAAATAATATAACAAATATATTTATAAGTAATTTCATATAAAAAAAAACTAAAGGAGGTACTGGTTGAAACTATAAAATTGCTGGAAACCATAATATATATTTGCACATGCTTTTCTTTTTATTTAAAATATACAAAAATTTTAAAACACCTTCAAAATAATACAGTTTACTTTGTAAGACAGTTATATTTTAGTCATTATCCAATTGAACTGGTTCCGGTCAATTTATGACTCCAATTTAGTCAATAACTTAATATTATATTAGATTATGTCACACCCACAATGTGTGTGAAAGAAAACATTTCATGTAGAAAATGTTTTCTTTTAATTTTACTCAATAATGATCACTAGAGCGGTAAAGAATTTGTGTTAACTCCAGTTAACACGGGTATCCTGGATATATTAATTTTAATTTTTATTTAAAATTATATAAAAGCATAAAACACACACAAAAATATCATAATAATAAATATAAATTAATATTTTTATATTTAAAATAAAATGATAAATAAATTGTAACACAAAATAATATATTTATGTTATCTTATTTGATACAAATACCCCAATCATTATGAAAACAAATCAATTTTTTGTAGCATAAAAAAAAAAAGCTTATGATGTAATGTTATGTATAATAACCAAGTTCACACTATAACTACTTAAAATAAATGTGTGATGTGATTTCCATGTTTCACGTTTTGATTTGTTCTTTTCATTTATTAGTACAATATATTATTTACGATTACATGTTGAAAGATGACACATTCACTTATAATTTTTATAATTATTAACATAAAAAACATTTTATTAATATATTTGGGTTTAATTTTATGGTTAGATTTGAGAACGTATAATTTTATAAATAATAATTCGAGTATAGTGTAAAAAAGAGTAGATAGTCGGTTTATTATTTCGGTATGATTATATCTTTAAGTGATGCCAATAGCCTTTTTATTGTTCTGATTTTATGATTATATCTAAATAGTAGTAAAGATTTTTACTAAACCGATGTCGTATTTTAATTCAAGTCTTAATTTAGTAGAGAATTTATTTGAAGTTTTTCTATTTTCACTTTTCAACCAGCCCCAATTCAATAAAGAATTTATCTAAAGTCGTTTATTGTTACAAAGCGAAGATATTGTTTTGAGGGTAATTTTATCTTTCCACATAAAATTAAGAAAATTATTTGCACTTAATAGGATTCAAATTCAAAACATTATAAATTTTAATAACTTAACTTACCATTTTAACCAAAACCATATTGGTTATTACATCAAATTTTATTAAATTTGTTACATAAAAATTCAATGAGTGTGCCATATTCTAGTATGATTATTTTACTTTACAAATGTCAAACGATCCGTTATTTCGGTCGAGTTTTAAATAAAACCATTTGTAATTTTATAATTTTATCGATTTGAGTGCAATAATTATTTGTCTATATAAATTTAATATTAAAAATATTTTTGGTTGAATCATATAAATCGAAAGAAAATTTTATAGTTATAGTAATTTTTATTAAGTTAGTATTATGGGTTAATCAAGTATTAATTCAGATGTAAAATTATTAATTTACCCTCTCAAATACAAATTAAGTTATAAGAAGATATTTTTATATTATTATATATAATAAATAAATAAAAATTCGAAACCCAATTAACTTTATCATTATAACCAAAATAACAATTAATTTTAATAAATATACGAGTTAAATAATATTTTTTCGCATAGGAGAGTTAAATCTTAAAAGGAGAAAGTAATTCTCTTAACAAATATTTTAACATACTCTAACAAATTGAATACTAAACCACTTAATCTGTAAAAGCTAAAATATGAGATAATTATTTTGGTAAAATTTAAATTTAGCCATTATATTTCTATTCTTAAGAATTTAATCCTCCATGTTTCAAATTTATGAATTTAAGTTCAATTGTTAAAATTACTTTTTTTATTAAATTTATTGGTATGACATTTTAAAATAAAGAACATTCAATTGGTAGTAATATAATTACAAAAATGACGTTGTAATAGACCTAAATTTAACAATTTAATTTGGGTGTAAACTATAGAATTAGTCACCCAACTATTAGTGTGTTTCTGCTTTGGTCACTGAACTATGAAAATTTCAATTTAGTCGCTAACATTTCAGATCATTCCTATTTCGGCAACTCATGTTTTAGATAGTTTCTATTTTGGTCACTCTCTGTTAAATAGTTAACGGAAGTGATAATGTAACCTTTTTCTTAATGGTATAATAACACATTTAATCCTCAATACTTACGCTAATAGTTGGTGACTAATTCTATAGTTTACCCAAATAATTTTAAGACAGTTGAAAAATTTTAAAATAAAGAGATTAAATTTCAAAAAATAAAAGTATATTGACTCATTTTGAATTTATTAAGAGTACAAATACCCATAGCAAATTCAAACCATTTGTAAATGGACTGTATAACCCCACAAACGTCCATTCCAGGTAAATTAAAACTAAGGGTTAAACCGTAATTTCATAACCTTATACAAACCAAAAACGGAAACAGAATAATGTTAAAAAGGAAAAGGATATTTCTGTCTTTTCCAAAATAAAAAATGGTATTTGGTGTAATTTCTCTGAACATAAAGGTTAATTCTAGTACTTCATATCCTATATATTCTTTGAGCACTCTTCCACTGCCATTTCTACCTTATATTTTCTTCCTTCTCTCCGCCTGCAGTTCCTGGGTTCTTTTTCGCTTTTCCGCCGTTCTTTTTACTCCTTACGCCGTCTGTCTACGGCAGCGACCACCACTTTAACCGCCGTTTGTAAGCACAGATCAAGGACTTTTTTTTCGATTCCCTGCAACCCGTGATTTTTTTATCGGATAATTTATTTTTTCATATTTTCGTTTTTATTTTGAATTTTTTTCCTACTGGTTTTGTTAAAAAATATATATTCCCCAATTTTTATGGTCGGCCAGATGGTTCTTTTGTAATTCTATTTTTGGGTCTTTTCACTTGTTTTGGACGTTTACGCTCACTTCTCGATAAAGATGATTAGACGTTTTTACCCAAGTAAAAAAAGATTTTTTTAATAGACGTTTTTGCCCTTTGTTGACTATCTGCTTACGTGGCAGTACTTATTATTATTTTATTATAAAATGAGTCATCAGCAGCGTAAGATTTTGACACCTGGAATCTGTAGAAAGCGTAAAGAACGAGAAGCTTTTTATTCCTTTAAACCGTCCGTTCCGGTTCAATCCTCGGTTTATACGAATCCAAAATCCCCGCCCCAACCTAATTGCTCGAACCGGCTCTTAGCTGGCTACATGGCGCATGAGTTCTTGACGAGGGGAACGTTGTTGGGTCAAAAATTCGATCCGGATCGATCGGAGGCGGTTCCGATGGTCGGCTCATTGGCTGAACCGCGAAAGGTCAAGACGGGAACCGAACCGAATGGTAAGAAAGAGTGCCCGAGCTATGCTGAGGTGGCAAGCGTTTTGAAGGGCGATGGGGCCCACATTCCGGGGATTGTTAATCCTACACAGCTGGCCAGGTGGATACAGATGTGAACAAAAGGAATTCCAAATTTCGAAGATTACGTGGCGGTATACGACTGGTGAAATTTTGACACCCACGTAATGGAAGTTTGCACTCACTAGCACCTGATTATCCTGCTTTCTCTCTCTATTATGTAGCTCTTTCCGTGGTGAGTCCCGTCTCAATCGAATTTTCGTGTAAACGGGAGAGATTCGTTTATCTTAATATAAAATTAAATTATTTTTAGTATTTTTATTTATTTAATTTTAGTGTCTGTTTGGATGAAAAAATTTAAGATTTTGGAAAAAAATTAAATATGTTAGTATTTTAAATTAGTATTTATTATTATTTTGAGGTAAAAAGTTCACATTTATGGTATTTATGATCATTAATGTCAATTACATACTGCTCAGCATGCACTTGGAAGAGTATAAATGTAGTTTTATTTGGTGATAAATAGGAAATGCTAATATTTTAAATTATTAATATTTATGATTATTTCCATTGTTACGATAGGTTCTGATAATGTCTTCTTAGGAATACTCACGACCACTTGTTAAGGAATAAAAGGTTGTAACAGTTAGTAGTTAACAGTTAGTAGTTAATAGTTGTAGTTAGTTAACAGTTAGTTATTAGCTTGGCAGATTGTGTATATATACCATAGCTTGTTATTCAGCTAAATATATGATAAATCAATCATTTTGTGCTCATCATAGACTGTTTCCATGTTTTTCATTATGGTATCTGAGCCATAGTCGTTTTTTTTTCTTCTTTGTATCTGCTCCATGGCAACTGAAGTTGTCTCTGGCAATGATGACGAGAATTGTCAGTCATTCAATACAGTTGCTCCAGCAGATGGTTTTTCTCTCGATCCTAATAATGCTTCTTTGAGAAAGATTCAGCAGTTTCCTAAGCATGACATTGTAAAACTCGGTGAGCATAATTTTCTTTTATAGAAACAAGTTATGTTAATTCTTGAAGGATAGGGGCTGCATGACTTTGTTCTTGGAACTATTAGTGTTCTTTCACAGTCGGTTGTCGATAGGGATGGTAATCTTGTTGCCAATCTTGAGTTATTGTTTCATAAGCAACAAGACAAGCTTTTAGCTTCCTGGCCATTATCCACTATTTGTGATGATACCTTGGTACATCTCACTGGTGCCCGATCAAGCTTTGATGTATGGAGTACTATTGTGCGTTGTTTTGCTTCTAAGTCCACTTTGACAGTCTCTACTCTGAGACATTCCTTATATTCTCAGAAAAAAAGGGCAATTAACCGTTAAAGAATACTTGGCTAAGGTTAAAAGCCTGTGTAACACTCTAATGGCTGCAGGAAATGTTATTTCTGAGCAAGAACAAATTAGCATTATTCTTGTTGGTCTGCCAGTGGAGTATGAACCGATTTGGATTGTGGCTTCTGCAATGAGTGTTCCTCTTGATCTTCTTGCTGAAATGCTCACTGATTGTAAAACTCGACAACAATATTTAATTTCAAGTGTCTTTACAGGCTAATGTTGCTCAGCAACATGGTAACAATGATAGCAACACAAGTCAGTTTGATAGAGGCTCTAGGCCACCCTATAGGGGTAGTGGTAGGTCTTCTCGATGCAGAGGTCGAGGAAGAAAGTTTGTCCATAATAAGCATCAATGCTAGCTGTGTGGACGGATTGGTCATACTATACAGAAGTGCTATTATCAATTTGATGAGACTTTTGAATGTGTTCCTGATCAGTCTATGCAGGTGCATTGTCATCAGTTCCAAGGTCCTTCCAATTTGACATATAGTGGGCTTCACTGTTGTTCTCACAGAGGTACTGTACAAGGTTCTAGCTTGCAATCTAATGTAGTCTTCAAATAAGAGCAGTTTCTCACGGGCCCTTTGAATGCGAAAGTTTGTATCTAGACTCAGGTGCATCCAATCATGTTACCAATGATCTGGACAATTTGCAGGAGGCAGCACCGTATATAGGTAACAACAAGCTTTTCATGGGGAATGGTGTGTGCCAGTACCTGTGGCTCATGTTGGCTCAAGCTTCTTTACAACTGAAAGTAGAGTTTTTTCATTTGAAAAATGTTTTGCACGTTCCCCGAATTTGTAAAAACTTAATGTCTGTTGCACAATTTGCAAAAGATAATCAAGTTTATTTTGAGTTTCATCATTTTCATTACTTTGTGAAAGATATCAAGACAGTGAACATATTGTTCGTGGGCCACATTCATGATGGCCTGTACCAGTTTGATCTATCAAACTCTCAAAGGTGTAGGACTGCTTTTCCTTCTCTAGCCACTGCTCATGCTACTCATTTGGGGTCACCTATTTCTAGTAGTCTCGTTTTTTTATTTGTGACACAAACAGACTTGGTCACCATTGTAATATAGTTTCAAATAGTTTTAAGTTGAGTTCAATCTGTTCAGTATGCCAACTTGGAAAGTTTCATAAGCTTTATTTCTCTCTTTCTACTATTGTGTATTCGGCTCCTTTTGATCTCATTGTTTCTGATCTTTGGGGGCCAATTTTTGTAGCATCTGAGGGTCATTCTTACTATGTCCCTTTTGTTGATGCATACTCTAGATATACTTGGTTATATCTCATAAAACACAAGTCTGAGGCTCTTGAAAAATTTCATCTACAAAAGTTTGTTGCAGTTCAATTTAAATGTAAGATAAAGGTTCTTCAGACTTATTGGGATGGCGAATTTCGTTATTTTCCAACAGTACTTTCCTAGCTGGGAATTCACCATCGACTCTCTTGTCCTTATACCTCTGAGAAAAACGGCTCGGTGGAAAGGAAGCACATGCATATAGTTGATACTGGTATGACATTGTTAGCTCAAGCTAGTGTCCCTATGCATCTTTGGGCTCATGCATTCATTAGTGTTGTTTATCTCATTAACAGGCTTCCCACACATATTCTCAATGGAAGATCTCCATATGAAATGTTGCATAAAACTTTGCCTAACTACATGCACTTGAAAGTTTTTAGTTGTAGGTGCTATCCATACCTTAGGCCATTTAACACTCATAAGCTGCAGTATCGTCCCAGGCCATGTATGTATCTTGGCTATAGCTCTGTTTACAAAGGGTACAAATGTCTTGATGATACTGGTAGGCTATTTATCTCTAGACATGTGGTGTTTGTTGAAAACTGTTTTCCCTTTACTACTTCTGCTAGTTCAGGCAGTGGTTCTGTCTCCTTTGGGATTCAGCCAGTCTCAAGTACCAGTTGTGGTCCCTTCTTTGCAACAGTCTGGTCTTGGTGCTCATCCTATGTCTATCCCTTTGGAGTCTACTGGTTGCAGTTAAGGCCAACTATTGACATTTTGCTAGGCAATGCAGCTAGCAGTAGTAGGTCTACTCCTTCTCATCCTCCATCCTAATCTCATCCTGCTGAAGCTTCTTCAATGGCCTCACGATTGGCTTCTAGTAGTAATCAGGTTGTTGAGGAGTTTTCTGCTCTTCCTGTCAATTTTCATCCTATACAAACCAGGTCTAAAAGCAGCATTTTTAAACCTAGAGTGATTTCAGCTGAGTTAGGTGTTACTGAACCTGTTACAATTGAGGAGGTTTTTTCTAGCAAGGAATGGGCACTGACAGCTCAGCAAGAATATGATGCTTTGCTAAGAAACAATACATGAGACTTAGTTCCCTTACCTGCAAACAGGAGGGCTGTAGGATGCAAGTGGGTGTTCAATCTTAAACGCCATTCAGATGGTACTATTGCTTGATACAAGGGTCGTTTGGTGGTTAAAGGGTATTTTCAGGAAGCAGGAGTCGATTTCCACGAGACCTTCAGTTCAATTGTAAAACCAACAACAATTCAAGTTGTTTTAACATTGGCTGTGAAGTTTGGATGGCAGCTAAGGCAAGTTGATATAAATAATGCATTTCTTAATGGTGACTTGTCTGAATAAATTTACATGGTTCAACATTCTGGTTTTGAGCAAAAGCATGGTGATCAAACTTTAGTATGCAGACTGAAGAAAGCACTGTATGGTCTTAAATAAGCTCCCGAGGCTTGATTATCTAAACTAAAATTTTTCTTGCTTGCTTTCTGGTTTGTTTTAGCCAAGTTAGATAGTTCTTTCTTTGTTCGACGAGCTAAGGGTGTGCTTTTGTATGTCCTCGTGTATGTGGATGACATTATTACCACTGGCAATCATCAAGGTAGCATTAATACTTTTGTCACAACTTTGGATACAAAGTTTTCATTAAAGGATTTGAGGCCTCTCAATTATTTTCTTGGCATTGAAGTCCTTCCTACCACTGGTGGGTTATTTTTGAGTCAACGCAAACATATTCTTGAACTTTTAAAGAGAGCTCGAATGGATCAAGCAAAAGGCTCTCCTGCACCCATGGCTACTTCAATAAATTTGTCACAACATGTTGGCAGTAGAATTGAAAATGCATCTGACTATAGGAGCATCGTGGGAGCTCTGCAATATGTGGTTATCATCAGGCTTGATATTACCTTTGCTATCAGTAGAGTTTGTCAATTCATGCACAAGCCTCTTGATCAACACTTTAAGGCTGTGAAACGTATTCTCAGGTATTTTCAAAGCACTATGGATTATGGTCTTCATTTTACTGTAGCTGTCAACTTGGAATTAGTAGGATATTCAGATGCAAACTGGGGAGCTGATGTGGATGATAGGAGGTCTACTACAAGGCTTTGTGTGTTCCTTGGTGGTAATCTTGTGGCCTGGGGATCAAAAAAGTAACAAATTGTCTCCAGGTCAACTGTAGAAGCTGAGTATAGAAGACTTGCTCATACTATTACTGAGGTAGTTTGGCTTGAATCTCTCTTGTTTGAGTTGCATGTCTTTCCTTCTAGAAAAAGCTGCAGTCTGGTGCGATAATTCCAGAGCTGTTGCTATTTCGGCTAATCCAGTGTTGCATTCAAAGTTCAAGTATGTCGAGTTGGATCTGTTTTTTGTTAGGGAAAAGGTTGCTACCGGCAAGTTAAGTGTAGGGCATGTTCTAACACAAGAACAAGCAGCAGATGTTTTCACCAAACCTTTGTCAGCTCCTTTGTTTACAAAGTTTAGATCGTATCTCAAAGTGGTTGCTAAACGTGAACAAACAGTAGAAATTAAGAAGCTAGAGGCATGTTAAGGAATAAAACTATTGTAAAAGTTAAGTAGGTAACAGTTAGTAGTTAGTAGTTGTTGTAGTTGGTTAACAGTTAGTTATTAGTTAACAGTTGTTGTAATTATCTTGACAGATTGTGTATATATACCATAGCTTGTTATTCAGCTAAATATATGATAAATCAATCATTTTGTGCTCATCATAGACTGTTTCCATGTTTTTCATTATAACTCGAGGATAATACATTTTAGCGCACTTGAACTTATGTCCTCTTGCATTGATAACGATACTCATACTAATCAAACTAATGAAAGTAGTTTCTTGCTTGAAACTTGGATTGAACATATAATATTTTGCAAACAAAGATAATGTTATCATTTTCCTTGTTTTTTACTTCACCATTGTTGCATTCTGAATTCTTTTCAAACATGAGTACTTTTGTGAAGAACCTTCCGTAAGAACATAATGAATTTAAAAGGGAGTTTCGACTTCTAATGTAGATTTAAGAGTCTTTCATCCTAAAGTTTACCATTATTCTTCATAAGATCTCTATCGGCTTTTGGCTATTGGAATAGCCCTCGTGCAAAGTAATCATGGTTTTAATGGCCCCATCAACATGCTACTTGGAAGAGGACGAATGTAATTCTATTTTTTTTTTCTTTCTATAGTTAACGTATCTTCATGCTTATTTTATGGTTTATGAAATATTTTTAGGGTCCGTAGTTACTCTTTCCAATAACGTTACTTTCAAAATATAAATTAAAATTCTCTTTTTAAGAGTGTAATATACTTTCTTATTACATTTAATATTTGTGAGTATAATGTAATTTTATTCAAAGATAAATAGGAAATACATTCAATGGTTGTTTTCATTGCCATGCGAAGACATGATGTCATTAATATAAGGGCATGAATTTTAGCTTTATGCTTATATGATTATAATAATGTTAAATTCAATTCAATCTATTCAATTATAAATAAATTAATATTTAAAAATATAGTAAAATTTAATTTAAAAATCATAAACAATTTAATTTAAACATGGTTAATGGTGAGTTATTCATTTAAGTCCAAAAGTTTACTTAAAATTTGAAAAGATTTAAACAAAAATATTAATCTAAAAATGAGTTTGGGAAAAGTTTTATGCTCATTTAAAATATAAGCTTGGATTGGGCTCGAGTTCTAATTTTAAACATAAGCTTAGCTTGATTCGTTTTAAGTTTATGATATATTATATTATATATTATGTAATTTGAATCATATTAAAAATATAAAAGAAAATGTTAAGTTGTGTTTGTTTAGGTTTAATAAAAGAAATATATATATATATTGGTTGTAAAATATATAATTATTAAATATTTAAAAATAATTATATTTTTAAAAATAAAAAAATATGGACATATATATACAACATTGAGTTAGCCATTTACAAATTGAGTGGGTTTAGGTAAATTTTGAAGCTTATATTTCAAGTTGAGCCGGGTTTGGATAACTATACATGGTATTAATACTATCCATAAGCCCAGCTCAAACCAACATATGAACACTTCTATTTCAATAAATTAAATCATCGATTTTTTTGCTTTTGATATTTCTTTTTTTTTACAGATTCACAACGATTTGATTTATATTAGTATCTATAACATCGATTCAATTAATCAAACCAATAATTTTTATTCAACTAATTTAAATGAACAATTAGATCCAATATCACATTATTAAATTATAATGAAAATGTAATTTGTGTTAGACATCATCATCAGAAAGAAAGAAATAAATAGGCAGAACCTTATTCTGCAAAGCAAAAATTTGAAGCCCTCTCATATCTCACAATGAATGGTGAGGAAAGCAAATTATTCTTTCTTTCTTCTTCTTTTCCTCTATATTAAGGTTGATTACTGTGATGAAAATAATTCATTAAAACTAGCTATTATTTTTAAAAGAGAACAAATTTTTGGAGTGTATTTAATATTTCAAGCCTTTATATGTATACTCAAATTTGTAAAAAAAAAACTTAATTCTTAAATTAGTACTTAAAATTATGCTATTTTTTTATTTTGGTACCTAAACTGTTTTTAGTCACAAGTGGTACCTAAACTCTTTTTTTCCAAATTGGTACTCCGTTAGTCAAATTGTTAAGTCTATTAAAAAGATTTAACCTACAAATTAGTACATAAATAAACTCTTTTTCCCAAGTTGATACCTAAATTTTGTTTGAAAATAATACCTAAACTTTTTTGTGGTCACAAGTGGTATCTAAACAATTCTTCCGTTATCCATTTGATACCAAAATATTATATCCGTTAAAAAATTTCAACCAATAATTGATTGCCACATCATATAATCTTAAAAAGGAATTCTTTTTTCTTTTACATTATTTCTCTCTATTTTTTTTCTATTTTTCTTTATTATTCTTTTATAATATTTGGCAATGCCAACAATGTTCAAAACTGGCCCACTAGAGGTCGAAATGCTAACGACTAATTTTGTTTTTGAACTTCACCGCTTACTTTCTCAATCTGATGTGATAAAAAATGTTCTTTCATAAATCAAAATCAGTATTTTTAAAACCAAACTAGATCAATTGGTTAGACTAAAAATCAATCCAGAGATAGGGGTTGAACCAGTTAACTCGCGAACAAATACAAATAAGGTGAACTATTCTAAAAAAAAAAAACCGGTTGGATTAGTTTTCTCTATTTTTTTATTTTAATGAATTTTTAATGATTTTTGGTGAATTTTAATAATTTTTTAAATATATATAAAAAATATTTTGTCTTTTTTTCTTTTGCTACATGATAATTTTAATTAGTTACTTTGTTTTAAAATTGTCTTTAACGGTTTAACTAATAACAGAGGTACCAACTTGGGGAACTAGTTTAGATACTATTTGCAATAAAAATATTTAGATACTAAAATGGGAAAAATGACATAGTTTAGATACCAATTTATGAGTTAAGCAGCCTTAATTGTTTAACTAATAGAGGCGCCAACTTAAGGAAAAATAATTTAACTACCAACATGAAAAAAATATAATTTAAATATTAATTTGTAAATTAAGTAAAAATAAATTATTAAAATTTCACAAATAAAAGAATACAATTGTAAAAGAAGAAGAATATCTTATGTCACATAGAACCACCTATTTGATGCTATAGGGGTAGTAAAACTCCAAGGCAAACTTCTCTCTATTAATAATGTTCAGGCAAGAGACTTGATGAACAAATCAAACGATGTTTGTTAGATCGACTTTTTTGAGAAAATTTTTTGAAGTTTTATCTATTAATTATAGATAGTTGACATTTTTTTTAAAAAAAATTACGAGAAGAGTTATAAATTAATGCAAAGGATATGGGTTAAATTATACTGAATTATTAATTAATAATAATTTGTAATCTTAAACTTTAAATCTTAAATGAAACTCGATCCTATGAATATTTTGTACCTATGAACTATATTAATAAGTGGTAGGAAGACCAAGGTTTTCGTTTTATAGCCTCATTCCGAGCATCTAAAAACAAAAATCCAACACTGGCAAAACATGTCGACCACCATTGATGCACTAAACAAATTAAGACAACAACAAAAGACAATGGATTCCTTGCTACTTCTGCCCATTTTCAAAACAAGAGAGATTCTCCTCTAGGATTTGTCAATTAGGGTTACTTTGCACATGATCTTTTTTATTAAGGGTTATATTAGCATCCTATAGTCTATTTCCATAAATGAGAAATGATTTTAGATTGGGAAAATTGGAGATTTGGAGTTAGGGTTTTTGTTTCTTTAATGGTTGGGGTTTTTTTAATCCTGGATTGAGTTGGGTTGAGTTAATAGTATGGTAGTCAGAATCAGATTTGAGCGATTTGATTGGATCAGAAATTTGTTAGAGTATCAGTTTAGATTAAGAAATTGAACTGACTTTTAAGTGAACCGATTGAACCGAGAAAAAAATTAATTGAACAGATTTGCATAATTTTTAATTTTATATATTTTTAATAATTTGTTTGATTAAAACCATTCAAACGATTAAACAAAAATTGATAATCTAATTTATTTGACTATCGATATAATTTTTAAAATAATAATTAATGATAAATTAATTGGGTATGCATTTATTTAAGCTAACTTATAAAATATATACTAAATTATATTTATCATCACTCTAATTCTGCTTGTTCAAATTCCATTAACAATATACTAAATTTTTTTCTTAATATTATATACTTAAGTTACATTTGATAGGAGTATTATTTTTACGCATGTTTCGGTATATAAGTTAACAATGAATTAATTCAATTGGTAATATTTAGTCATTACCATGACTTATTTTTAGCAAAGAAAAAAGAAAATTTTTACTTATTTTGAAGAGGTCTTATTTTTACAAAAAAATATACTCATATTTCTAATTTCAAGTTTAAAATTATACTAATTATAACTTATTTTATGTCTAACTATTATAATATATATATATATGTAATAAATAAACTTTTTTTCCTCATGTTGTTGTACTAATAACCAAACTAAGGATTATAAACTTTAACTAGGGGAATTCTCAGTTCGGTTAAAATTGAATTAACCGACCAAATCAATCTAATTCGGTTAATCGGTCAATGGTTGAATTTAGTTCAATCCGAAATTGGTTCATGATTTTTTGAAATTTTGATTATCGGTTAATTAGATTCAAAGGTTCAGTTTCAGTTTCTGACGAACTTTTTTCTGCGGTTTCGTGTTTTAAGGATCTCATTTGTTCTTTCATTTCTTGTTGTTCTGTTTTAAGCTGAGAAAGTTCCAATTTAATCTGTTTTATTTCCAGCTGTAATTCAGAATTTGTAATTTGCCTTGGTTTTATTTTCTCATATTTATTAAATATTATTTCTTATATATTATACATTTGTGATTGACAAGAAATGATTTCTTTTTCTTTTCTGGTTTATCTTTTAATGGGGATTTTAATTTCAAAAGGTATTCTCTTTTAAGCTCTAGGTCTTGAATTTTATCAATAACTTCAATCATAAATTCTTGATCTTTGGTTAACATGTTAATTGAAGGTTCATTTTCATCACTAGAAGATTGAGATGTTGTATGTAATTCATCTATTTGTAATTCATCTGTTTGATAAATGCATCATTTTCATAAGAAGTTGTTTCTAATAGGATTTCATTTAATTTTGTTCTACCTCTTCATCTAAATTTAAATTATTGATTTTTCTTTTGATTTTACAATATTTTGAAATATGTCCTGGTTTTCCACATCTATAACATTTTATTGTTTTATTAATTTTGTTTTCTATTTTTGTTGTTTCTTCCTTTTCGTATTTTCTATATTTAGGTTTTTATAAAATTCTGAAATATTCTTTTTCCTATTTTTGGCTTTTCGAGCAACATGTTTTTGAAGAAGAAGATTCATTCTGATGTCAAATTGGTGGCGAATGATCTTAATTCCTTTTACATTGATATCTTTCTTTCTTAAGTTATTTTGTAATTTTAAATCTTGACAAATTTTTAATCCTTTTTTGGGTAAAACTAATTAGTTCACCATATGTAAGCTTTTCATATGGAATAATACCTTTGTAATTTTCTCTTATTTGATTCCTAACTTTTTCTCCTAATAAAGTGGGAAGTCCTGCTAGAAATTTTTCTTTCCAAAATGGTTGTTGGTTATTAGATCTTTGCATAACTCCAGTCATAAAGACAACTTTATACCATTTAAAATCGGTTAATTTTTTGCATTTTAAATTTGATAATAATTCTGAATTTCTATGTTTAAGATGAGAAGAATCTCCAATAAAGTGTTTAGAGATTGAGAAAATTAATGTTGCTACTGCATCTTGGATTTCTCTTCCTTGTTCGTCTAAAATAATCCTATCGTGGTCATCTTTTTTTATTGCTTTTAAAATTTCTTCCTGTTGGGTTTTAGTGAGTGCATGACCCTACCATCCTTTTAATTGACCAGTAAATCCAGCAACTAAAAGATTAGCTATAGCATGATCACTGATTAATCCATTTTGATTTTGGGTTTTATAAACATTTGAAACCATTGTCATTTGTTGTAATAAACTAAGAATATTGTATTCAGACATTCCATCTATATTCCATTCATAGATTGTATTAACATTGTATTTATTTTGGAAAACAGGTTTTTCTTTTATGTTAAGATCAGGTGCAGTGATTTTTGGATAATATAATCTTTTTGGTTCTTTCCAAGCCATCTTGTTAATTTGTTGTTCATCTGACTAATCCGAGTCAGATTGGGAGGATTGGTGTAATGTATTTACTGAATATTGGGTTTGTATTGGGGTATAAGAGGCAATTAATTCAGACTTTTAGCTTTCCAAAGCATTAAGTCTATTTTGGATTTCTGTTAAGAATTTATTTTGGGATTTTTGGAAAGTTTTTGGAATCTCATAATGTGTGAATATTGGTTCTTTGGAACTTTTTTTGATTATCTCTTTTACTGGTTCTTTCCTGATTGGTTGACTTTCTACCAGATTCTCAATATAATCTAATTGTTTTCCTATTGTATGAAGATTAATATTTGTATAATTGTTTTGTTCTACTATCATTTTAATATCTTGTGATGAGATTTGTTCTCCTGCATCAGGAGCTCTCATTCTTAAAGGGTTTGCTTTTATTCCAGTATTCTTGTGAAGATATTGAACTTCCATTAAAGAGGGATGTCGAGATTCAACTTCTCCTTTATTAGTCTGCCATCTAATATTATGTCTTATTGTATTAATGATTCTAAATAATATTCTTCAAACCATTCAAAGAATTTTATATGAACTTTATGGGTATTCATAAATCCATAATATTCTTGAGCAATGCTTTCTTTTTATCATTATAATTTTTAAAGTAATCTTCCTTTTTTTGCTTATTTTTGTTGGAATAGAAGTGCTTTCTACACCATTCTTTATTTATTTCAAATTTTTTCTAAAACAAATATTTCTGAATTTTCTCATTGTCTTGCATTATTAGTCATTGATGAATATGTTGGTGACATATTAAGTGAATTTTGGGGACTCTCTTCCTGTCTGGCATAGATAGGTTGAGCTATATTTGATGAATTATCTATTCCTTATAAATCAGTTCTAAATGTTGTTGGGACAGAAGAGACAGAGGCTCTGGCCATCCTAAAATCTATTGTTTGTGTTTCTGGATTTAACTCTTCTTCTATATTTAACCTCCTAAAGGTTGTGCTGGTACTTCCTATTTCGAAGGAGTATATTGGAGGCATTCTTTGTGGTCTATTGAATTTTAATCCGACTGTGCCATCTTGGTGTTGAGAAATTTCACTTAATGAAGTGTTTCTTATGGGGGTTGGTGCCACGAGATCTGTAGCACCTTCAAGTTTCCACTTATCAGGAAGATTTATCTCATGCTATTGTATTGTTCTTGGGATTGTGGTATGAGATCTTGTGGTGTCTGTCTCTATTAAGAGGGTTTCTCCTTTTGGGCTTTGGAGTAAAGCTTTGGTATTAACAACAGAATACATAGCTTTGAAATGGAGTCTATACACTAAAGTTAATACTTTCGTACCAGGAAACATTTTGTAGTTATGGGTATGTATTTTGGAGGGTCAAAGATTGTAAAATATTTTTATCAGTCAAAGAAACCATAAAATTTGGATAACAATTAAAATGTATTGTGCCTGTACATAGGCTTGTTTCTATAGTTCCTAATAATGGGTCATTAAACATGATGTGTCTTTGGTCTCTTAAGACTACTAATATTGAGGTATTTTTAGTGGCTTCAACACTAAGAGATTTGACTCCAACCTGGACTAATCCAAAATGGATATATTTGTATCTTTATTCTTTGAGTTTACTAATGACGACTTTATCTAATAATTGGATTGTTTCATATTCTTTTTGAATAGGTAAACCCCTTTCTTTTGTTTTTATAACATAACTGCAAAAAGCATTTAAATTTTCAAAAGTTTTTTTTGTAAACTTGGTTTGTTGGAACTCTTGGAAGAGTCCAATTATCAAATCTTTGGGGAATATTTTCATAATGTTCTTCTTGTTCATTGACAGTGTTGTTTGAGGTTTGGTCAGATTCTTGGGATTGATTAGAAACAAAGCTTGCAGAAGAATTGATTCTTCTAAGGAAAGGAAACATTCTTTGTTTTCTTATTTCCTACAGGGGGTTCTACTATCTAAATTTCTGAATTAATTAAGTTGCCTACAAGGATATTATGTCCTTAACATGCCAAACCCATGGCTAATTGGACACCGTATCAATTTTCAGTAAAATAATAATACATTAATGAAGATAGTTAAACCAGAACTCGGAAATATTGAAAACAAATTGAATTTTTTTCCTAAACTTAAAAATACATGCTATTCCTTGGCTCTGATACAAGTAAGTTCCGAGGATCTGAGGATCAGATTGGTAATGAGATATTTGTAATTTGAAAACTTAAGTTTGAAAACTCAATTTGAAAATTTGGAAACTTAAAATTGAATTTTGAATAAGTTTTTTGGAAAATTTAGAGAAACAATTCAAATGGGTAAATCGAGTTCTGTCTTTCATTCTTAAACTGATAGCCTTTTATAGAGGGCTCTTCTCTCTTTACATTATCTGAATCGGGAAATCATTACATTTGAAACCTTGATTAAAACTTTTCAGAGAATATATTCTCTAATTACAAAAATACAAATTACAAAACTATTCACTTGTCTTTTCTTGGAGGGAATATTTCCTATTCACGCATTTTTTTGTTGCAGGGAATCTCTCTTGTTCACACATCATTTCTTGCAGGGAATCTTTCCTATTCACGCATCATTTCTTGCAGGGAATATTTCCTGTTCACGCATTATTTTGTTGCAGGGAATCTCTCATGTTCACACATCATTTCTTGTAGGGAATCTCTCATGTTCATTCGTCATTTCTGGTATTATTTCTTTTTGGACCTGGTGATGGTTATCAAAGTGGTATCATCTGCAAGATTTACTGTCTTGATTGAGGATGCTGAAGATTCATCTTCAGATTTAGAGTTCAATAAGCTGAGCATTTCAGCCATGAGTTTTTTGTATTCTTTTTTGGTCTTGGCTTGAGCTAACATTGCACTAGCTATCGACTTTGAGTGAAGAAATTTTACAGTGGTTTGATCCGGGGCTGCGGACTTACATAATATAGTATTCTTGTTGAAAAAATTATCCAAATATTTTGAATCATATTTTTCATCATTAAATTTATCCCACCATTTAGTCTTGTAGTTGCGAACTAATAATGGGATTCCAGTATGTTGGTCTTGCTCATAAGAATAATTCCATGAGACAATCCAAGAAATGCTTAGTTTTGAGAAAAAATGGATTGTCCTATAAATGTATTTTTGATCTGGTTCAGGATAAAATTTTTCAAAGAATTTGGGCCATAAGTTTTGAATTTTTTCTGGTAGTATCTCAAAGGATGATGGTCCATACCAATTCTACCACTCTTGAAACCAGTTTGGGAATTTGAATTGGGTGCCATATTTGAAATATATGAGCCAAGAATGTCTCATGTGTTGGTTGTTCATTAAGAAGGCATTGTACCATGCCATTTGGTAATCCCAATATTTAAAATATGGGTAATGGTCTATTTTGGTGGTAAATTTGGCTGGGAATTCTTTGGAGTATTTGGGTTTTCACTCCAATCTCTTGGTCGAAGAATTTTTAATATTTGGCCTGTTGAATGAGTAATAAAATTTGGATCTGTGTAATGTTTGAACAATACTGATCCAGTTTGGACCAATATATTTTCATAATACTGTTGGGGTTTTTGAGAATCCAATGGTTTGAAATGCCATCCATTGAAAAGTTCTTTTGCAAGTATTTGTGGAGGTTTTTCTGAAAATTCTTCCTCCATAACAAGAATTTTTTCAAAATATTTGTTTGGAAAATATTGTGAAGATTTTTGTGCAGCAGTCTATGAAGACACTGCTATCTCTTTTGGAAAAACATCTTGGAGAGAAGTCTATTTTAAAACATTTTTAAAAGATTTTGGTTTGTGTAAAATTATCTCTTTATTTTTTAAAACCTTTGCTGCTTCAGCAGCAATTTGTTTGAGAGGAGTTTCCTCTTTCATTTGTGAAAAGGCCAATGCTACTTCTGGAGATTGAGATAGGGACTCAATCCATTTTTTGATTTGAGAACCAATATCATTTGGATCTTGTGCATCTTGAATTATTGTATTTTTGGAGGATTTTGACGATGATGATGATTTCTCATCTTCTTCATGGCAAATTTCATACAATGACTTAATCGGTTTTGAGATGATTTGGGTTTTAGATGATTCTTCTATTTTCCCTTTTCCTTTGTCTCGAAGTTTGAGGGGCATTTTTGAATAAACTCTCTGATGAGAAAATCAGGCAAAGAATTAGTTTCTCCTTTGATGTATTCAATATCAAA
Organism: Gossypium raimondii; assembly: GCF_025698545.1. Lineage (NCBI taxonomy): Eukaryota > Viridiplantae > Streptophyta > Magnoliopsida > Malvales > Malvaceae > Gossypium > Gossypium raimondii. The sequence goes on along the minus strand of NC_068567.1, from coordinate 5,089,364 downwards.
ATCAAATATGCTTAAGATTGCTTGCCATTCTGCAAAAATCTATTTTGAGGCAATATTTTGAACATCTTTTTATAAAACTTCTTTTGCTGATTTGCAATCGATTCGTAAAAGAAATTTTTGATTTAATAAATCACTTTGGAATTTGTAATGCACAAAACAATTGATAAAAATTTCTTTTTTAATGGTACTATAATTTTGCTGAGTAGGATTCCAGTGTCTGGAAGTAAACTGGACTCTTTGCTCTTTTCCCCCTTTAACTTGTTTTAGGATCCCACCATATCCTATTTCAGAAGCATCTGTCTCAACTATCTTGGGGGTATTTGGATCAGCTAATTATAGACAATGAAGCTTAGTGATTTGTTTTTTTTATTTGGGTGATAATATTGGTATGGTTATTTGTCCAAGGTTGTGGATTCTTTTTGAGCCTATCATATAACGGTTTACATAATTTGCTAAGACCTGGATAAAAGTATATGACATAATTGAGGCTTCCTAAGAACCTTTGTAATTAAACCTTATCAAGAATTTGGTCCGGGAATTTGCTAGCAAACTCTATAGATCGTTCTATTGGAGTAATGGTTCCTTGGATAATATAATGACCTAAAAACCTTACTTTGGTTTGGAACAAACTTATTTTGGATTTGGAAACTACTAAACCATTATTTCTTATGAATTTTATAAAGATTGATATACGTTTGAAGTGTTTTTCTAAATTTTCGAAAATACTAATACATCATCGATATATACTATTGTGAATTGAGAATATTGGTAAAAAATATCCTTCATTATTCTTTGAAACTCAGATAGAGCATTTTTTAACCCAAAGGGCATTACATTCCATTCATATTGTCCAAATGGTACGGTAAATGTTGTTTTATATCTTTCTTCTTCTTTTATTTGGATTTGCCAAAATCCAGACTTCATGTCAAATTTTGAGAAAATATTTGCATTACAAAGTTTTTGTAACAAATCTTTCTTATTTGGTATTGGGTATCTAATCCGTTTTAAGGCTTGATTAAGAGGTTTATAATTAATTACTAATCTTAGTGTTCCTCTTTCAAGTTCTGCATTTTTTATTACATAGAATGTTGAACAACTCCAGGGGGAACTACTCTTCCTAATTAAATTTTTATTAAGAAGGTCTTGTATTTCTTTTCTACAAAATTCTTCCATTTCTTTGTTCATTTGTATGGGTCTTGCTTTTGTGGGTATTTGCCTTTCATCAAAATCGTTTTCATATGATAATGTTACTTCGTGTTTTTTTTGTTCCAAAAGGCATTAGGAATGTCAGAACAAATTGTTGATTCTATTTCTTTTTTGATTTGATCTATTCCTTTTTGTATTTCTCTTTTTCTTAATTGTTCCGTTAATTTTTTAAAACATATTTCTTCTTTTACAAAAGAGATTTGCTTCATTTATAATTAATTAAATGATTAATTTGCCCATTATGAATGGATAAAGATTTTAACAGTTGAGATTTCTTATTTTCGGTTTTTCTACAAAAGAAATTCTACCTTAGTGTTTAAAACTTTGGTGGAGATAGAATTATTTGTTACTTTATAAGGTTTGAGTAAGGATATGAATGTGGTTCCTAATATGACATCTTGGGTAATATCTTTTACCATTAAAAAACATGTTTGATATTTTATACATTTGTTGGGTATTTCTGCATTGGGAATTTTGTAAGTAATTTTTAGTTTTTTACCATTTGCAGCTTTAAGAGATTCTGATGTTTTATTATAATATTTTGTTGGAATTATTCCTTCTCTAATGCAGTTTTGGTCCGCTCCTGTATCAAAAAGGGCTATTGTTTCTAATTGAAATTCATTATTTATAACAATATTTATTTTTATTAATTACTAGGTTTCGAATCAATTAACCAAAACCAAAATATTTGTTGTTTTCAAGACTTATGTAGTGCTTGGTTTTAACTTTCAAGACTTATGTAGTTTTTCTAATATCTTATTTATTGTTTTCACCTCCATTTAAAGTTTTTTGAACTATTAAGAGAAAATGAATATTAAGAATGTACATTTTATCTGCTTTTATACTTATTTTAACTAAAAGATAAAAACAAATCAAATTTAGTTAATTCAGTTAACCGATCGAATTAATTAAAATATTTCAGTTCAATTAATATATTTAAAAAATTCAATTCAATTAAAAATTTTTACATTTTAAATAATTTGATTTAAGTATTAACCCGGCCGACCTAATTTTAATCACACTAAAGAAAAGTAAGTGTAAGCAATAGTGGACTGCGCTACATATATATTAATTTTGCTGAAAATAATCCTTGTTTAATGCTTTAAGTATATATTAAAGTGACCCACGATTGACAGAGTAGATAAGGCACAAGTTAAATACAGTAGGTCACCACCATAATAAGAAAATATATGCAAGTAGAGACTAGAGAGTAGTGGAAATGTGGAATAACCATTAATTATTTATTTATTTATCTTAATTAGATGAAAATAAAGTACACTTTATTGTCCCACTAAATTTTATTTCAACTGTTTTAATAATTTAAAACATATGAATTTGGAGCTTTGAAAAAAAGAACTTAAAATATTTAATTTGAAAATCTCATGTATTAGTCAGGGTGTTCACCGTCATTATAAGTGTGACCTAAATTTGAGTCGCGCTAATTGTATTGTTGTTAGGGCTTTACTCTTCTCTTATAAAATAAAAATATCAACTATAAATATCCTTTCCTTTTATTCAGAAAAGTGTGAAAATATTTAAATTTTTCATCCCTTTGTTGGAAGTGAACATATTTTATTATTATTAAACTAAAACCCAAAGAGGCAAACAAAAACGTATAAACTTGTTTTCCTCTTTTCTCTTTAGGTTATATTTGGTGCACTTTTTACTACTAATCTTTTTTAAAGAAAAGTCACGTAAAGTATACATTTATTATTGTATTATATCATAATTTCATAATTCTTGAAAGAACTAAAATATAAATTTACTATTTTGAAGGACCACCTCCTCAAACTATCCTTAGAGTCATTTATATATCTATGAACAATTCATAATTTCGACACAATATAAGTATATGACATGTCACGAAAAAGTACAAAATAATATATAGACAAATCAAAATTTAGATAGCTATATAGTATTCCAAATATGATTATAATACTAACATATTCAAGAACTTATACCAAGCTGAAGGATACCCCCATTAATTAATTAATTAATTAATTAGCCCCCATGCTTCCCTAATTTGGGACTTATCCGATAGGAGGCAAGGCAAAGAGTATTATATATGTAAAATATTAGGCACTTGTAGCATACAAGATTGCCCTTAAAATTCCACCCATAGTACCCATAGATTCTTTCCTCGTCCAACCTTGTAAGTAAAATGGTATCTTTTATCTAAACCCTAAATAATAAAAATGTCCCAAATTGCAAAATTAAAAAGTTTTTTTTTTTTTTTTTTAAATTTCAGTCACTTCAAAGGCTAGATCCTAGCATGCCATCCCCATTAGTGAGATGTTTGTCATACACTCCACTAATTAATTACTTTTTATATATATAATACCTACATAATTTCTATCCCCAAAATTTTAAATCCAAAAAAAATATATGCTTAACACGCGTATTTTTAATTACTATAATAATAAGGGTAAACTATAAAAATAGTCACTTTTGTTTACCTCAGGTTACATTTAAATCACTTATGTTTGAAATGTTACGTTTTAGTCACTTATGTTATTATTTTGTTACGAAGTGATCACTCTTCCGTTAAGTTCCGTTATCTCCCTAACGGTAATCCAATGTGGCAGTCCAACTAGATTTTAAGTGCCAACTTGGATTTCCTAATGGGATGAGAATAGATTTTTAATTAAATAAATTTAATTAATTAAAAATTTTAAACCCTAAATCTTAGTTAAAAAATTGTTTATCTCCCCTTTTTTTAGTTTTCTTTTTCTGTTAAAAAACCCTATGCCCATCAGTGTTAGTCTGATCCTTAACACCTGCAGCCTCACCCTCTAGCAAAGCATGGATTAATTTATGAAGGTTAAAACTTTCTTATAAGATTATCGTCTTCCTTTGGAAAATTTGCACAAATTGCCTTCCAACCAATGAGCTCTTCTCAAGGCGTCTTTCCAAAGCAGGGAATCCATTGAGTACCTCTTCCTTGAATGCAATTTTGTTCGGGCAATTTGGTTTGGTTCTTTGCTTGCCCTTTGATCCAACTCCCTTCAGATTTCTTCTCTATCATCTAGTTCCTTCATTGGCTCAAGTCAAGCAACATCAGCTCCATCGGTTCAAAGAATGCTTACACCTATGCGGCTTGCACTCTCTAGATGATTTTGGAATCAAAGAATGAGCTCATTTTCAGAATGGTTGATCCTTCTCCAACAAGGGCAGTCATAAGGCCATGATTCCATAATGAATGCCTTCCCCTTTGACAACTTGCAAAGCCATCAATCAAGAATTCTCGTCTCAGAATGGGCTCTCTCTTGCATTGTCTATTGCAGGTGAAATGGCATAACTAGTGGAACAACCATCGTCTCAACTCCTATCCATCCGAAACAACAAATTTGCCAGCAAAATTCATGCCAAACTTCTCACTCTTCACTCCATCCTTATTTTCCTCAAAAATCATAATACTTGTCTGTAGGTTCCTTGAAAGTGACAAGTATTTCCTCCAATTTGTGGGCGTTGGAAGCTCCAACCAGTTAATGCTAAGGAGGCATGTGAAACTGATGAGTTGAGACCCTTGAAGAAGGCCAAGTTTGTGGTTGATGAAAATTGCTTTGATGATAATAGCTTTCTTAGTCAACTAAAAAAAAGGGGGAGATGAACGGTTTTCTAACTAAGATTTAGGGTTTAAAATTTTTAATTTATTAAATTTATTAAATTAAAAATCTATTCTCATCTCATTAGGAAATCCAAGTTGGCACTTAAAATCTAGTTGGACTACCACGTAGGATTACCGTTAGGGAGATAACAGAACTTAACGGAAGAGTGATCACTTCGTAGCAAAATAATATCATAAGTGACTAAAACGTAACATTTCAAACATAAGTGACTAAAATGTAACCTGAGCCAAACAAAAGTGACTATTTTTGTAGTTTACTCATAATAATAATAATGTGAATTAAATTAAGCTTAATCGATATTCATTAATTACTTAAATATTAATTTTTTGAATAAAATCAGATCATTTATATTTTTCGTATTGTATTTTTATCTTTTTATACAAATTATTGTTTTTTTAACATGGTATTTTGTACCACCTACACATTCCACCAATGAGGTTTTTAGGGCATGGGTTGTGACTTGGTCTTAGTGGATCAACACAAATAGTACGTCGTGTATTCCTTTCCCACTCTTATTTTTACAAATAAAAATAAAAATTTATTCCATAAAATTAATAATTTTAAAAATTTACTTTTTTATAAAACGGTAACTTTTATTCATACGAAAACTCACATATTTTTAATAATTGTAATAATGATCACTCAATTATAATTTTAAAATATTATATAAATAATTGTTTTCAATTCATTATTAATGTACGAAAATTGGTCAATATCACACAATGCAAAACGATGCATCACAAAATTGACTGGTACTTGTAAAGGACAATTGGTTTTGTCGTGGATTGATGACATAACTAGCATTACATGAATAAACCAATGCATCTATATTATATTAAATTGATAAATTGAGTTAATAGAATTTCTGAGAAAAAATTAAAAAAATGTTTGGAAATAACAATTTTTATTATAAGAGCAGGTTTATAATGTTTTTAAAATTAATTAACTTATGTTATAATTAAAATTTTAAAATGAATGAATAATTAAATTGTGAGATTTAAGTTGTTTTTGCAGTGGTTCAATTTTTAATATTGTTTTTATATGTTTATATAATTTTGTTTTTACTCCACTATGCGAGTAAAAAAGACAATAAGTTTTGATTAAATAAGAAAATAAATATTTATGTTTAGCTTTGTAGTTTTATTTTTAAGCATTTATACTATCAATCATATGTTGGCTAGAGAATACTACCCGCTCACATTGACTCTATAAATAAGTGTCAATTTTTTTACTATTTCTATAAATTTTTAGAATTTATTCATTTGAATATATTTACGATAGAAAGCTTGACAATTTTTTTAAAACTCCTTATGAAATAAAAGAAAATACACTATCAATATATCAAATGCTAACGCATCTTTTTTATATATAAATTAAAAAAACTGTACTAAAAATGTTTACCAAAAGTAAACCCATAACCAATTTTAAATCCCACGACAAAACATAGTGGCAGATAGATTGGCCAATGGTTTTAACTTTTTCGTGTTGACCCCTATGTATGTTCATAATTCTGAAATTTGACCCAATCTCAAAACAGTCCATTAATTATTTTTAAATTAATTCTTGAACCACCAATGTGCTCCACTAAATCTATATCTTAGATGTGTTTCAACTTTCATGTGCCCATATTTTCCCTACTTTTTAGCCCAATTAAAGAAAAAAAATGTGTTAAAGACTCGTTTAAATAATTATCATGTGGATTTTAATTTTATTATGTATAATTGTTATTTATAAATTTTATCTCATTATATTATTATTTTTGTTCATCTATACTTTGCATTCAACTAATTCTACTTTATAATTATTTGAATATATATTTATAATTATATAATTTTATATCTATGTATATTATATTATATACTTATATTGGTAAATTCTTAAAAAAAAATACTAACACGTCTTTTTCTCACAATATCATAATTAACCCAATTTTTCATAAAATTATCTGTCTTCAAATAAAATTTCTGCAATTTAAATTGGTTTTATTTAAATTATTATTTATCTCATAAAAATATTTTATTTAAATTTAATTATAAATGATATATTAACATATTAATATAAAATAATAATTTAATAATTAATTATAAAAGATTAATAATAATTCAATCCAAATTAAATTGAAATTTATATTTTCAAGGCCGCCAAACTCTTTTGCCCTCTACTCTCATATCTTTTCTCCCTTTATTTAGTGTAAACACTACTTAAGAAAAAAACGTTTCTTTCTTTTTCGTTTTCTCTCTATATTTAGATATTTGAGGGACTCATTTGATCATGTTCATATAATAGAGGGACCTCTCCTATATATTCACCCTTTGTTTAAAATATATGGAGATCTTACCAAACTCAACTTATATATATATGTACACATTTGCATCACTAATCCCTCTCAAGCTCTCAATCTCTCATTTCCCATTTTGCTCTTCAAAAAAAGCGAAGAAGAAGAAGAGAAGTGCAATAAGAGAAAAGAAGAGAAGAGAAAGATAGAAAACCATGGTGAAGTTCTCAAAGGAGCTTGAAGCTCAACTAATACCAGAATGGAAAGATGCCTTTGTTAACTATTGGCAGCTCAAGAAACATATAAAGAAGATCAAGCTCGCTAGAAACAAGAGACCAACTCAACTTAACCATGGTTTTGGTCGTTCTATTGTCGACCCCATTCGTTTCATTGCCATGAAACTACTTTCAACCAAGCTGTTCTTCAGCTCCAATAACAACACCAATACTGACGATGATGAGACCGTAAAGGTACAAGCTCTGACTCAAAAACATCAATCAGACTTTTTTTTCTTTTTCTTTTTAGGGTGTTTGCGAAAGTAGGTTCTTTTCATTTCTTCATTTCTTCAATGATTTTGACATAAAGTTGTGAAAATTTTCCAATGAAAGAGAAATAGGGTTTCAGCTGTATGCTTTCCAATGGCCGATAATACTGCTTGTTTCTAAACTGAGTCGTCCATGCTCTTTCTTTCAATTCATGTCGTGCTTTTTTGTGTTATGTCCAAACTTGTATCGTATTCCATGCTTCATGTTTAATAATATTAGGTCTACCGTCTACCTACCATGTTTTCATTTTTTCTATAAATATCACATGGTCTGCTTTTTCTTCCGAAAGCAATTTCTCACCTTTGATCATAAATACGGTTAAAGTTTCTTACAAATCCCCCATGTATCATACCATAAAATTTAGTTTAATCACTCTAAAATTAAAAGGAATATTTTAATCACTATAAGATTGAAAAGTCACATTTAAATCGTTGCACGTTTAACTTTACTGTTAAGAATGGCATTGCTTAACGTTTGATTATTGAAAAGCTAAACAACAATTTTAAAGAATGAATAGAAATATAGATATTAATTTTGTTTTTACCATAAAATTGTTTTATTTTTGTTTTTTATTTAAATTATTTATAATTTAGTCTATATCAATTCTCATTATTAATAACAACATCAATTACTATAAGTTCGTCAAACATTCAAAATTAAAATATTCTTTTTAATAGAAATGAATTAAAATAAACTTTTTGATATATAATAATTTTAACCCATAAATTTATCAAAATATTAAATAAAATTTTATTGTATTTTTTAAAGAAACTTTTATTGTCGTGTTTATTATATTAAACCTATAGTATTTAGACCAATATGAACATGATAATTTATAAAATTTCGAAAGCCTCCCATGATTAAAAGTTGATGAATAAAAAGCAAAGATTTGGCAACCCTTTTTGTGCCGAAAACATGCATCTTTAATACACTATTTAATTAACTTTAAAGTTAATTTTTCATCATGGGTTGAATTTTCTTGCATTTTAAGTGGGTTTGTCACCTTTTTCTTTTCTAGCAAAAATCTTTCTTTTTCTTTATTAGGAATACAGACTGTTACAAATGTGTGTTTTGTGTCACGCTAAGTTTATTGTAATAATTACAATTAATGTTGATATGTTCAATTGCGGCAACTATCAACACTAAAATATAACGATTTTATCATTAAATGGTAATAAATTCGTAAGCTCACAACTTCGAATCTTCTGAACGACAAAAATAGTGTTAAATGATCTTCGCCCCTCTATTAAGGATTTGACTAGGCTCGACTCTAAAGTTAATAAAAGAATATCGAAAGTTTTTAGGGAAAAAAAACCCAAAAGAAACAACTATATGAAGACACCAGATATAAGGGGAAGGTTGTGGAATAAATAATTTAATATCGAATTTTAATATATTTTACATTTTTTTTATGTTATAGGAGGATGCTTCTGATCATGAAGTAGAATTCTATCAAACTGAGCTTCTTCAATTATTTTCTGAAGAAGATGAGGTATACATAAAATTATTATTTGAAGTTGTTTGAGATTGAATATACATACTAAATCCATTTCTTCTGTTTTTTTTTTGAAGGTGAGGGTATTTTTTGAGAGGTTGGATGAAGAGTTGAATAAGGTGAATCAATTTTACAAGACTAAAGAGAGTGAGTTTCTTGAGAGAGGAGAGGCTTTGAATGATCAACTTCAAACCCTAATGGACTTGAAGCAGATACTCGACGGCAACCGACGACGGAAGCCGAATATCCTTCCGCGTTCATCGTCATCTTCTCGTCGCAACTCCGGCTTCTCGGGTGAGAGTTTGCATTGTTTTTTTCAATATTGTTAAGTGGACCAATGGTCGGTCCATGACCTAAGATGATTTTATATCTTAAACATAACTTAAAATTAAATAATGAATTATATACATATAAAAATTTTAATTGCATGGTTAAATCATAATTTTTAAGCTAACACACTTAAAATGCCCTTACACTATACCCCTATATGCAAATTAAAGGTTAAGTCTTTATTTGAGAGTATAAGGATGTTTAAGTAAAGGACTAATCCAAATACAGTGGTAACGTTGAGGGACTTTTTATGGAATTTACCATAATTTTTAGAATAAAATTAAATTTAAAATCTTGGGGAAAAAAACTGGAGGCAAGCTAAATTGTGGTTAATAATAATGTTGATTTTCTAATTAGAAGTAAATAAATGCAGAGAGTCCCTTAGGATTAAACGATGGTTCCACAGAAATCTCAGATGAGATAATCGCAGCATTTGAAAGGAATGGAGTGAAATTCATGAACTCACCGGCGGCTGCGGCGGCGGGCGGCGGGGCCAAGAGGAAGAAAGTTGAGAAGCGGAAGGCTGCGATGAGGATCGACATCCCGGCCACGACACCGACGAGCGCCATCTCAGCTGTGACATCAATGCTGTGGGAGGATCTAATCAGCAACTCCACGAAACAAGATTCGACAGCGGGGCATTCCATCAACAGAAAGAAGATCCAATGTGCTGAAAAGATGATTAGGACCGCTTTTGTTGAACTCTACAGAGGCCTTGGCCTCCTCAAAACTTACAGGTCCTTTCGTTTTTCTTACAAAAAAAATTCAGAATTGATTATTTAATTTAGGTGAAATTCTATTAATAGTCCCTGCAGTCTGCATAAGTTGCAGATTCAGTTCTTATGCCATAATTGTAAATATATGGCCCAGATGAGATTTTTCAAAACTATAGTCTAAATTTTATGCAGTGGGGTCCCTAGATTTACAAATTTTTTTAAAAAAATTTATGTTATTGTTTGATGAGATTATTAATATGATTGAATTATTATTTTGGCAGCTCCTTAAATATGGTGGCTTTTACAAAGATACTCAAGAAGTTTGACAAGGTAGTTCTATTTTTTATATCATAATGCATTCTATTAAAAAATAAATTGAAATTTTTTTATTAAAATTTTAATTTCCTAAAGGAGACAAAAATCTATTTCTTTTATTTAATAAAGAGACTAAGAAACATTAAATTGAATTTGTTAACATTTAAGAGGGTCTAAAGTCGTAATTATACAGCTAAGGTCTGTGGATGTATCCAATATGAGTAGACCTGAGCCTCGTCTGCCCAAAAAGTGGAAGAGTTTAGGTAAAATATAGTTCAAAAAATAGATTTGGGTAAAAATATAGTTCCGAAAAATGGGTTTGGACAAAAAAATATCTGTTTAGAAAACAATCGAGCCTCGAGCAAGGCTTTTAACTCGAGCCTGACCCGGTCTAAATTTACAAAAAGAAAAAAAAATTGTTGTTTTCCCATTGTTTTCTTATTGTTTTGTTATCATTTCATTGTTATGTTGTTTTTTTTGGGATATTGTATAACTCTTATTTTATTGTTAATTTTGCTACTATTTTAGAGGTATTTATTTGTTAAGTTACACCTATATTAGTGTTATTTAAGTACAAAGATTTTTTAAAATTTATTTTTAATTTGTTGGGAAACATTTATTTTAATGTTTTTAGTGTTTTTTTATGTATTATATTTTTAAAATAATTTTTATATAAAAATATTTAATACGGGCGGGTCGAGCCTGTGTTTTAGTATTTTTATCTGTGCGGACTTACCAAATGGGCCTAAAATTTTGTCAAGGCTTGAGTTTGGCTCAGCCCATAAACAAGTCTAAATATAGATATGTTTAGGGTGAATGTACCCAAAAAAATAAATAATTGTACTTTTTCCTCTTATAAATTATTAAATTATAAATTTATATATGATGAAATTTTACTTTAGTCTCCGAAAAATGAAAAAAAAATCTATTTAATTGTTTAAAAAATGATAATATCATAAACTAACATATGACAAAATTTTATTTTAACCTCTAAAAAATTTATAATTCAATTCCGGTCCCTCCTAAAAATTTACCTAGATTCACCCTTCTAAATATGTTTGAAGAACCATATTCTTCTATATGCCCGTATGCATACCTAATGGGCATAATGGTTTGAACAGGTATCCAAACAACAAGCATCAGCAAGATATTTGAAAGCAGTGAAGAGATCCCATTTCATTAGCTCTGATAAGGTAAGTTACTATATATTTTAGGGTTAATATATTATCCGATATTTGATTTTAGTTTTAATTTTAAATTTACTATAAGAGTTTTTCATCGTCTTAATTCGGTTAAGTTTCTCTTTAATATATAACTTGGTACCGGCATCAGAGGCCTAATAAATATTTGACACATGCACTCTAATAAACAAAATAGGTACTTCAATGGGATTAAAAAAATTTAAGTACCAAATTAAACACTAGAATTAAATTCAAGTACCAAACAATATATTAATCCTATATGTAAATTCAAGGCTAGTAGTCCATAATCCACAAATGGAATGACGAGCTATTAGTGTAATTTTACTAGAAATGTATTGTTTTCTAATCTAACAGGTTTATTTATGATGAAAATTGTTTAGGTAGTTAGACTAATGGATGAAGTGGAATCCATATTCACACAGCACTTCGCCAACAATGACAGGAAAAGGGCTATGAAGTTCTTGAGACCTCAGCAGCACAAAGATTCTCACTTGGTCACCTTTTTCTCTGGTAATTAACTCTGTTTTCCGAAATATCCATATTCGACATATATTCAAATACGAGTATAAGGCTCAAATTCGGATTCAACCTTCACTTTTGGTGGTTTTGCAGGATTGTTTACAGGCTGTTTTGTATCACTATTTGGTATATACATAATATTGGCACACTTGTGTGGTATATTCTCAGCTACTACTGGCACTGCTTACATGGAAACTGTCTACCCTGTTTTCAGGTTTGTAAACCTGAGAAAAATATCAAGTTTGATAGTGTACTAAATGGAAATTTGATTTTTTTTCTTTTTTGGTGCAGTGTATTTGCATTGTTAAGCTTGCATATGTTCTTGTATGGGTGCAATATGATGATGTGGAAGAACACAAGAATAAACTACAATTTCATATTTGAGTTTGCACCAAACACAGCCCTTAAATATAGGGATGCCTTTTTAATTTGCACCACTTTGATGACTTGTATTGTTGGGGCTTTGCTTATTCATCTCCTCCTCACTGCTGCTGCCATTTCTCCTTCTCATGTTGACACCATTCCTGGATTTCTGCTCCTGGTTAGTTCAATTAACTCCCTGTTCTCTTGCTCCCACTCTTTTATTTTCTTTTTTCAAATGATTTGTGCCGAGGTAGATTTTGAACATAATAGAACTGATCATGGACCAGGCCAGATGACTCACCCAAAAAGTGAGAGGATTTGGGCAAAAATATAAATTCGAAAAATAGGTTTGATCAAAAAATGTGGCTCATTTTCTAAATAGGTCAAGCTTTGTGTAAGTTTTTTTTACCTAGGCCGGGCCCAAATTTGTAAAAAAAAATTGTTGTTATTTTGGTGTCGTTTTGTTATTATATTGCTATTATATTGTTGTTTTTATTTAAATATTATATAATTCTTATTTTATTACTAATTTTGTTACTATTTTAGAGATATTTGTTTGCTAAGTTGCATCTAGTGTTATTTAAGTATAAACAAATTTTTAAAATTTATTTTTAATTTGTTGGAAAATATTTATTTTACTATTTTTAGTGTATTTGATTTATTATATTTTTTAAATTTATTTTTATATAAAAATAATAATATAAAAAAATTTAATACGAGTGGGCGAGCTCGAGTTTTAGCATTTTTATCCGAGTTAGAATTAGGTAAAATTTTAGACCCATTTTTTAGACCGAATCAAGCCTGGGCCTAGAAAATGTGCCTACAATTCTATTGAGGCCCGGCTCAAAACCAACCTAGCACATGATCACCTCTAAACATGAGTATAACCCTCATATAAATGAAAAAATTGAATATACTCATGTTCAATGGGTTACCATCAAGTTTTAGTATCCGAATCTGTTTTATTTTTGTAAACAATGAATTGAGATATATAAATCATTTATTTGAACCTGTTTTACTTCTCTTGATATCAGTGGCGGAATCGGAAGGGTTGGCAGGGGTTGGGCTACTAAAAGAGAAAATTTTTCATTTAGACTATTTTATAATTTATAAAATTTTAAATTAGTAATGGTAAAATTACACTTGATCCTCTCAAAAATGATAAAAATTTGATTTAATCTTTTAAAAATTATAAAGATACAGACTATTAAAATGATTAAATTACATTTTTATTATCATAAAAATATATAATTTAATTCCCAAAATTAATTTTCAGACTTCCCCTATTTTGTGTTTGGTTTTTCAATCTCAGATTTTTATAGCTTTGCTGATCTGCCCGTTTGACATCTTTTACCGACCAACTCGTTATTGCTTCCTTCGAATAATGCGCAACATAATTTGCTCTCCACTGTATAAGGTATCTTTACTTCCATGCTTATTATCTGCTAATGGATCGGGTAACAGTTGGATTCCGAAAAAATTCAAGTCCAATTTAGGATATAAATTATTTTGTCTAAACTTAATTAATTTGGGCGGTTGAATTATCCAGCTCTGGAACAGCTCTAGATAGTATGAAGTTTGAACACTTTTTGTTGTTGTTTGCAGGTTTTGATGGTAGATTTTTTCATGGCTGACCAACTTACTAGTCAGGTAGTTGTCTTGAGTTCAATTGAGTTTCATTTTAAAAAAGCTTGAATTTAATTCAGAATAAATGTATTTATTTAGTTTAACTTATTTACCTCAAAAAGATAATTTCGATTCATATGATCAATATCAAACTTGATTAATCAATAACGAGTTGCTCGGATTCAAATGTGAATTGGAATTTTTCAATGTTAACTAAAAATTTAAAAAATAAAAACTTGAGCTACTTGAATTAAGTATGAAGATACTCAGACACACTCAAGCTAAACTCGATAATATTCATTTTATCAACCATTTTTCTCTATTTTCTTTTTCTAAATTCAAGCATTTCATCATCAACCATGTTTTTTCTTTTTATTACAGATTCCATTGCTAAGACACTTGGAATCAACAGCTTGCTATTTTCTTGCTGAAAGCTTCAAAACTCACCAATATACCTGCAAAAACGGAAGCCTTTACCGACAGTTCGCTTATGTTATCTCGTTTTCGCCTTATTATTGGCGTGCCATGCAGGTAAAATTCGTATATTCATGCCATGTTTGTAAATTTTCTCGAATTATGATTATGTATTTATATAACATTTTATAAATTAAGAATTCATATCATATACATTTTAACTAATGTGTATTTGTGTTCCTTTGTTTATGGTTTGATTTCAAGTGTGCAAGAAGATGGTTTGATGAATCGGATCCGAACCATTTGGCTAACATGGGGAAGTATGTTTCGGCAATGGTGGCTGCCGGTGCTCGGCTAACGTATGCGACGCAGAGCAACAGCCTGTGGTTTGGTGTAGTTCTGGTGACTTCAATAGTGGCCACTGTTTACCAATTATATTGGGATTTTGTTAAAGATTGGGGACTTCTTAACCCTAATTCCAAAAACCCTTGGCTTAGAGATGATCTGATGCTAAAGAACAAGAGCTTTTACTACATTTCCATTGTGAGTTATATTACTTTTAACTTGGTCACACTTTTGAATATCATTGTCTTGTTCACTTATATTGTCCGTTTCGAAGGTATAAAAGTCGTTCTCACAGTTCTATATTTCAAAAAAAGATGCCAAATTAACTAATGAGCAGTCTAACAATCCTTCCATCAACTATATACATACACACACAAAAACTAGTTTTTTTTTTCCCCATAGAAGGATCTTTAATGAGACAATTGTGTAATTGTAGGCCCTGAATGTAGTACTAAGAGTTGCTTGGATAGAAAGCATCACACGGTTTCGAATCAATCAAGTTCAGACACATTTGCTGGACTTCTTCTTGGCTTCCCTAGAGGTCATTCGACGAGGGCATTGGAATTTTTACAGGTATTTCTAATTTCTCATTTTTTTTCCCAGTCAAAAAACCAATATGAAACATGATGATTCTGAGATCAAATGGTCTGACACAACATGATAAACTGTTAACTGTAACAGGTTGGAGAATGAACATCTAAACAATGCCGGCAAGTTCCGAGCAGTAAAGACCGTCCCATTGCCATTCCGTGAGATGGATTCTGATTGAAATCCATGAAAATTTCATGATCAGAGATGACATAGAAGCCAAACAAGCCAACTGCAATTCTAACTGGTGATTTGCTGATATCTGAATCAATCTGATGTATTAGCCAATACGCTTTACTCTCTCTATTCATTATCCTGCAAATGATTTTTGCTTTTTTTTTAAGATTATGTGATTTCTTTGCCACTGAGATTATTATAATTCAATTGAAGTCTACAATTTTTCTTCGATTTGTTTCCCCCAAGTGAGTTAGGTGAATTGTATTGTAGAAAAGGTAGAAATTTTTGTGGCAGAACTTACTCTTTGCATTACTTTTATGCCTTCATATACTTCGGATATACATAGGGGTGTAAACTCGACAACTGTGCTCTGAAGCTATTTAGGTTCAACTCAGAACAACTTGAATTCAGCTCGATCATTTTCGAATCAAGCTGGAGCAACTCAAGCTACAGAGAAGCTGAATTTGAGTATCCTAATGCTTGACTCAAGTAGCTTTTCTAAGCTAACCAAGCTTTTAATTAGTATGGAAATTAGAGCTCAAGCTCAAACGCAAATAATCAAACTTGAAATCAAGCTTACAACTTGAGCTTATTTGTTACTAGGTGAACAAGCCTAATTGAATCTAATAGAATTAACTCAGGTAAATCGGTTTTTATCTCGAAACAAGCTCAAGCTTTCAAAAAGAATCTCCGTTAAGCTCAAGTCTAGCTTTGAGTCTCAAGCCTCAAATTTTGAGTTGAGCTCAAGCTCAAGTTTCTTACCGCTTAAGCTTGACTTAACTTGATCATACCCTACATGCATTACTGTCCAATGATTTAGAGAATCCCATTTAATGGGATTTTGCTAACAAGAATGTCATAAGCTATTTTTTCTAACATAAAACATGTTTTTGTGCGTTATGTTTACCATAATTGTATAACGGATGCTATCATGTTATCAACATTGGAAAAAACCAAAACCATAAAATATTCTTCACTCTTCCAAAAAGACACTAGAACATAGAGAGTCAGCATGATGCTGCACTCAACTGGTGTTCTTATCACACATATATGCAATCAATAAATAACATAAGCATTATATGTTCTACATAGCATGCCATGAGAAGCCAAACATAAACTCCTAGAATTTAGACATTTTTTCAACATCTATCATACATACCTATGACAAGTGCCTCCATAGTGCTGGGCGATCTCTGGATATCAAGAGAACACGAGATGCCAAGTAGTCAAAAGAAGGGGAATACATGTCATCTGGTCCAACAATCTCTCGTACATTTTGAGCACTTCCTTGATCATATATGAAAGGCTGAAGCCCGTCATCCTTCAAGGCATCAAATACAAAAAGCCCCAGCCCACAAACACCCATGACAAGGTTCGAATTTCCCCAAACCTGTGGTATGGCTGAATAATGGGAATGAGCATTAGATTCAGGCAAAGAATAAGTAGTGAAGAGCCTTTGTTTGCGCAACGAGAATTGTTGCACTTGAGAACAAGGCTGTTTTTTCCCTGATGGCTTTACATTTGTGCATCCAAGAAAGACCATATCCCCACGGGAGAAAACAGAATGCACATTAACACCAACTTTTGCTATTTTCGCACCTATACCAGATGGATGGCGAAAATCCAAGATATTAATAGAATCTGCAGTGCAGAATACACCATCATTTCCTTCAGCCTCTGATGAACTTACTCTGCAATCCAAATTTTGCAAACATTAGGATCCATACACAAAATATTATGCTGGGAAACTAGAAAACAACCGTTGTAGAAATAATAAGACATGATAAACAACAACATGGGATAAAGTTCTAACCTTTGCCTAACCCCTCCACCTATCTCAGCATCAGTGTTATTTACATGAAGAGCAGAGATTTTTCGACCAGATGAAGAGACTGATAGTACTGTCTGAGGATGTAAAGAGTTCACATCCCAGACAGATATCATTTCTGCTTCGGCTACCACTACCTTCCCTCGGTTTCTCCACTGCAGTGGACTTGAATAATCCATTGTCAATACAGGCTTCTGGACCTCCCACTTCATAATTTCTTCACCATCACGGATGTCATATACTTTGACAACTTTCTGAGTGCTGGCGGTAGCGACCATAAGAGGGCCCAATGGTTTATACCACCACTGCTGAGTTTCAGGTGACAAACTATTACACAAAGCATTTCTTCTATACAAAGCATTGTTTGGTAAGGGACCAAGTACCGTTCTTGAAGCCATTTCCCTGTGCTCGGTGTGGAAAGCTCGCACCTCTTTGCTATAGAAATCCCATGAGCAGAATCCTGATTCTAAGGAATTGCCAGCGGATGCAGCCACAACATATCTCCCAGAACAACCATCTGCACTGGGAGCACGAATAATCCAACAATCCCTCCATATATTAGGTGAGATACCTACTGGAGGCTTGTAGATAGCCTTCTCCTGAAAAAACAAGTGACCATCATTTTAAGAAATTGTACATTCAGTTGTGTCTATGACTCCGTTTTTTTTATCAACACGCTCAATTAGTATAAAGATGCAAAAGAATTTGATTTATTAATGAAATTGAAATGAGATTCCGAGTTAAGTCCATTGAATTTAACAGAATGAAGATAGCAATAGAGACATTCAAATAATCAGAAGGAACACAAATCATCAAGCAGAGATAAGAAATACGATATTATGCTCAGATCACTATCATGAAACGACAGAGAACATCAGACAATTTGATAGTTGAATACAGAATACTAATATGGAACATAAAAATAACTTCAGACAGGTACAAGGAAGAATACCTCACAATTAGTAATGTCATAAAAGGAACATGATCCATCATCATGAGCAAGAAGAGCTGCCTCTCCTTCTGACACAAACCATCCTCCAGTTGACATCTTAGGGCCAATTTCATTGAGCGGATAAATGCTAGGATCTTCAGACTCCTCATCAATAACAGCAGTTGGCCTGTTCTCCTGGTCATCAAAGTCCTCAAGTATCTCATCTGATTCAAGATTGAACTCGACACCATGCTTCACAAATAAGTTTTTCGAAGGCCCTTGTGCACCTGAACCACCACCACCATCCATATCTTGAGTATCAGAATTCTCCATAGTAGCCAGCTCATTCCTTGTGGTGACTTGACTTTGCTTATCAAGTGAAGCCAAGAACTCCAAAGCTATTGGATTATCCTCAATGGAACTCAATAACTTCTTTTCATCCCTTATTTTACAACCAGATTCTATGGCATCAGAGGGTTCGTGACTTTGAGAGCTCCCTGATGGTTCCTTCAATGATGTGCGGTTTCTAAGCAATTTGTGATGAGGAAACAATCTAGCTTCCAACTCTTCACTATTCAAATCTTTAACAGAAATCTTAACATTACCCACCACCCGCCTACTCTGACTGCCATCAGCTTCTTTAGTACTCACTTCTTCATCTCCAGAACCTTTCGAACTGCTCGATTTACAATTTGAATCACTCACAACATTACCCATAGCCTTCTCGATACCAGAAATCTTGTCCTGAATATCTGAAAGGATCACCTTTGAGGCATCAGGATTGTTCATATCAAGTATCTCTTTAGTCCTCTTAATATCTGAAGCAATCCTCTTCACCTTCCCTTCTAGAAAAGCAAGCTTTTCATGAAGTTTGCTTGGATATTTAATGGCAGCCCCACTCCCTTCACTCTCTTGCACACTCAAGTCCTTCTCTTTTGAAATCACCAAGCTCTTTCCATCACTTAAAGACTTCTCTTTTAGAAACTTTGCGTCACATTTCTCATCAACCCTAATACAAGCTCCAAGTTCTGAATCAAAATCTGAAATACCCTTTTCATTAAAAGCCCCAAAACCCTCGTTTTGGATGTTATCACCATTTGGTTTTCCCAAATCAGAGCTAAATTTAGCATCTTTTTTACAATTCCCATCTGAAACCCTAACCCCTTTTACTTTCCCCTCATTTTCCTTCACTTTCATCACCAAACTCTCCCTAAACCCACCATTTTCTTTGTTACCTCTACCTGTTGAATCCCTAAAACCCTTCTTTTCCCTATCGATTGAAACCCTATCTTTTTTCAAATCAGAAAAGACCCTAACAAATTCAGATGGGCTCTGACTCCTACCTCTTGGCGCCGATGAAGTGGACCACCGCACCTGGCCTTCACTGTCGGAGCCACCAACCGCCGCCGCCTTCTCGACGCGTGGGACAGGCCGGATTTTGGGCTTCTGGGTCACCACGGAAGCCCGAGAAAGACTGCTGGGTCGTGGGTTTTCTTTTCCGGAAGATGTTTTTTTGAGGGTCGGAGTGGAGTCGGAGATTGGGTTCAGGTTTTTTGCAGGTCTCTGTTTGCCGGCGATTAAGTCTCTTTGCCGGCGAGCCGACGACGATGACATTTTTCTCTTTAGCTTTTGAGGATTAAATAAATTAACAGTAAATTGAAACGGATACTTTAGAAATTTAGAACTGAGAAATGATCTTTTCAGAACTTAAAGTTTGAATTTTTGGGCGGGAAATGAATGCTATTTTGAATTTTTGGGAATATTCTCATTTTTAATTTCTTTCTTTCTTTTTCTAAGGGATAAAACTCTTAATTGGACATAAACTTTACTTTATTGTGCAATTTGGTACATTAATTTTAATTTTGTACAATTATACACATGAATCTTTAATTGCCGTTCAATGTATACTTACAACTTTGATTGTGATTCAACTATACACATTTAAATAAATACACCAATTTATTTTTACATTAAATTAATATAATTATTTGTATCTCGCAACATATAAATATAAAATGACGTTACAGTCTATGTGTAATTTTGATATTTATCATTATTTCTAAAATTTGTTTAATTTTAATTTTAAAATATATTTAATATATCTATATATGCTTTTTTTCTTTGATTTCTATAGTATTTATATATTAGACATCTATAGATATTTTAAATATATTTTAAATTTTAAATTAAACAAATCTTATACTTATTTTATAATTAAATAAACCCTAATATACATTTTTATCCATTAAAGCCCTTCTCATTTTTAAGTGAAGTAATTTTTCTCATTAGTTACAAAGATTTAGTCTAATTTTTTCACTAAGCACTCAAATCTATAGAATTAAAATTCTTTTAATCTACCAAATTTTAAAATAATCATCAACTAGAATGTTGTGTATGGTGTATGATAAGTTTGGGTTCATGGGTGTCAATAGTGATGAATTCTAATGCCTAGAATTTATCATATTTTGTTTTAAGAAAATATTATTATTAGTAAGAATCATGAATAATAATAATACAAATACGTGTCACATAGTACAATTGATAAATAAATTATTATAAATTAATGTATAAATGTCATGTCTGCAAAGTAATCTAAAAAAAAAGGATAAATTGACACTAATTATAACATTGGACTAATTCAAAAACAAACCAGATATATATCAACTTGATAAAATCGTTGAACTTTGCGCTCTCATCAAATTAACCTGACAATGAACACCGATTAACCAATAAAATATTGTTAAAAGTCTCAATAAACCCATTGCATCATTGATGTACAAAAGACTAAGTCCCAAATGGTCTATCATTCTCCTCATCATTTTCAATTTATCATAATCATTATGATCTATCATGATAAAACCCTTTGAAAACAATTCCTAATAGGTTTGGCGGCACTAGCAAATCTCACATACACGTAAGAACATGATTAAAAATTAAAAGTAAAACCACCTATATAAGAGTGGTCAAAATAAAATCACAAAACTATGGACAAAATAAAATCACGAAACTGTAGACAAAACCATAATAATGTGGATTGAAATTAAAAACAAAATAAAATTACAAAAATATTGGAGAAATCGCAACCAACAATCAATCTGAAGGACTACACCGATTTTCACATCCACAAAGCAAAATTATAATTTGAAATAATTAAACAATTTTTTTCTATAAAAAGAGGAGATGGTATATGGTCAAATTATCATCACTTAAATAAATGGAATGAATGCTATTTTAAAGAAACAGTTTTAATTTTGGTAGCTAAATCTTTTTTCTAATCGATTTTTTTTAGCTGACGTTTTTTTTTTCTCTTAAAATCCGATAAACCCAAAAAAATCTAACATGGGAAACACGGCGAAATTGCGTCCCCAAGAGCGCGCAACGTGACAACAAATCGTGTCCACGTCAGCGCGCTTTGATGACGTGGACACAAATCGCGGTTTCAAGAACGCGCTTTGTTGCTACGTCAGCATAGCGAGTTGACGTGGATGCGATTTGCTGACATATCCCCTGACTTCGCGCTTACGTGAACGCGATTTATGGGAAAATGGCCCATTCCGGTAAATAATAAAATACCGAGTCTATTTCAATAAATTAAAAAAAATTTGGCTTTTTTAGTATTTTGCCCAAAATTGAATAAATAAAGTGTTGAAGCTGATTTTAAGTTGCAATTTTTTAAAATTTTAAAAGTAAAAAAAAAAACCATAGTAATAATTTTTTTTAACAATACAAAATTGTTTTGCACACTCGCAATGCAATTTCTAAAAAACCTTTCACAAGCGAAAAAATATTAACAAATAAAAACTAATTAAAAGGGACAAATGACAACTTCCCGTAATTTCACTGTCAATATAATTAATAATAATCATCCCATTTTTAATAATATCATAATGTATGGGCATTTACAAGAATGGTGAAAACTGCAGTCAAAGTCCACGTTGCCTACTTGTTTATTAGTTCACAAAAAATAAATTTTATATAAATATACCCAAATTATAAGAATATTGCAATTCGCCCAACAATAATTAAATCTAGTTAGATAATATCACTTGATTCAAATTTAAATTAAATAATAAAATTATTACTATTGAGGGGACAATTTTTTGAAAAAAATTTCGAAATGTTGTTTTTTAGGTAACCGATAAGTCCTCAATAATAAAAAATGTTGCTTTGTGTTAGGGTTTTATCTCCATTTCCATCGAGAGTCATATACGTTTTATGAGGAGAGGACGTCTCCCTTTAAGGTGATAACAAGATAAAACCTATAAGGCTCAAAGTAGAAATATCAGTACAATTGCAAATACAAAGATTAATAGATGCACATATAGTGAAATTTTATTAATTTTATGCACATATAGTGAATTTTTATTAATTTTATAAGTTGGATTAAAAAATTTAATTATGCATTGTTAAGCTGTATCTAAAAATTAAAAAATTAATTGAAGAGTGTTTTAGGTTTCTGAAGATTGAGGAGAACAATGGATGGTGATTTTGGAGAAGACTCATTGTGAGCCTCGGAGAACTGTAACCGACAACAGAGGACTAATGAGCTTTCTAGAAAAGCTTGAAATAGGTGACAATCCATTTTTGAATTGGACCGAGTCTTTTTGTTGTTTTTTTACTTTCCTTTTCCTGTAATTGTAACGACTCGATAGTCAGTGGTGTCGAAAAGTGTATTCCCGAGACTCCGTTCCCGTAAATTAGACTAGTAAATATTTATTAAAAACATTTACGAAGCTAGTTGTGTAGTTAATTAGGTCTTGGTTAAGAGAATTTGCTTGAATTAAGAGTAATTAGGTAAAAGGACTAAGTTGCATATAGGGTGAAAGTTGAATTATAGATTAAAGAAAAATTAAAAGGACTAAAGAAACAATTATGCCATTTTTTTATTAATGAGGCAACATAAGTTTAAAATATGTAAATTTAATATATATTATATTAAATTATACTTACTTAATTATTAAGTATATATATTATATATTATAAGATAATAAAACAAATAAATAAAAGAAAAAGAAAAAAAAGAAAGACAAGCAAAACGAAACAGAAAGGAAAAGAAAGAAAAGAAAAAGGGAAAGGGGAAGAAAGAAGAAGGAGACGAAGGGTCTTAAGTGCTTCAAAGTTTAAAAGTTCAATTAGTTAGTTAATTTAGTCCTTTTTCTTATAATTTTTATATTTTTGGAATCTTGGTGTTAAATACTACTCGACTCATGTCGAAATTTTAGAAATTATTTAGTTTTTAAGTGTTGTTAATGTTGAATAATTTTAGTATTAGAGATTAAATTGATAGATTTTAAGTTAGAAATAAAAAGGATTGAATTGTAGAATAAATTGTAAATTTTGAGTAATAGGGACTAAATTATGAAAAATTTGAAATTTAGGGATTTAAGTGAAAATAGAGAGTTAATTTTAGTTTAAAGTGGAATTTGTATGAAAATAAAGAAATAAATGTAAAGAAATAAAGTTAGTCTCGGTTTAGGGACTAAATTAGAATTTAGGAAAATATTGAGTAAAAATTGAAATATTAAATATGAGATTGAATTGTGTTGTATTAATGAATTTTAATTGTTTTAATTCTGTAGCTAAAGTCATACCTAAACCCTCGACTAAAAGGGAAAATATAAAGTCGATGAGGAATAGCTCGAATTTACGATTTGTATTTCTATAATCGAACTTAGTTATTATTTGTTGTATTTTTTATTTAATGCATATGGTAAGTATTGAGGTGAATATTTGACACTTTATCATTGAATTGAATTTAAATTGATTGAATGGATTGAATTAGTATATATATATATTGAATATATTAATTATTTGAATTGAAATGAATATTGGTCTTATTTGAAAAGTAAATTGGAACCCTATTAACTGTATCGGGCTAAGTCGGATATAGATGACATGCCATAGGATTGGAAGAGTTCAGGGATTTCTTTGACTTCGAGTTGATGAGACACTGGGTGTCAATTTACTACTTCGAATTAATTCGATGAGGCACTGGGTGCCAATTTACTTCAGTTTAGCCGATGAGACACTAGGTGTCAATTTATTACTTCGAATTATCCGATGAGGCACTGGGTGCCAAACTGGTGTGTTTTGGTTGGATCCGTGTATTCGTCCGAGTCCGAGTCGCGTTAATAGGAGAAATTAATTGAAATGACACTATAATTGATATTGGATGATATTGTATGTGGAATGAAAACGAGACAGTGATTTGAAATATGGATTGAGACACATGAATTGTGTATTAATGAATTGGATATGGAATGAACAATTTTTTTTTGTTTAAATGACATGCGTATCATGTTGTGAAAAACTATTATATAGCAAATGATGAGAATTGAGTATGGTATGAAATAATGTATTCACGAATTGAGTATTGCATGACTGATGCCATTGTACGAATAAATATGGTTTGATATGTGAATAACCCTTTATATAACAATTGTGTGAATTAGGATATTGTTTAACAAATGAAAAATAGTAGTTATGATACTAGACATTAATATGTCCTTATAATTTAATTATGTCTATTATATTATATTATCTTTAAATATTCGAATTATAGAAATACCACTGAGTTTTTACTCAGCGTACAATTTTGTTTTCCGTGCCCAGATTAGGTACAGTGATTTTGAAGAGTTGTAATTGAAGTTGTGAGCATCCATCTCATCACATCTCCAAGTACCAAGAGGGTACGTTTCAAAATTTTGAATAGAATGACATGTACATTAGGAAGATCAAGTGTGTTCTAAGTAGTAGGGACTAAAATATAAATTATAAAAATTTATTTATTTTAGGTTCAAATATATTAGTGATTAGCCAAAATCACTTTAGCATCAAATTTAATATTCCTATATCAGGTTCCTTCAGTCGAACCGGGTATAGGAGTGTTACAATAGATGCTTTTGGATTAAGGCTAGTTTTCGGCCTATTCTCTTTTGTTTTATTTTGATTTTGTTTTGGGGTTTATTTAATATAGTTCGATCTAAATTTAAAAAAATTTAAAGAGAATAATTGGCATTTTTTAAAAATTTAATTACCAATTTACAAAATGATTATTCATATAAAAAATCTTAAAAAAAGAAAAGAAAAAAAAGTAGATCTATTTACAAGTAAAGTGTTCCACTTCCCAATTGACCAACTTGTTTTGGGCTGGTTAAGGTGATATTTTTTTGTTTCAAGCCGGTTTGGTTTTATCCGAATTTAAATTAAATTATTTTAAAGAAAAAAATTAAACTTAATTATAAAATGTATAAACAATATAAAATTATTTATTAAAACAATAAAATGAGACATTTAGATGGATCCAACCAGATCCGAACTTGAAACCCGGCCCAGCAAATAACCCCACTCTATCATCAAGTACCAAACGGTCGGGCATTTTAAACTTCACCACCTATTAAAAGAAAAATAGCCGTTGACTATAACGGCTATTTTCGTACTTTTAATTTCGAAACTGCCACTCGAAACCCTTCCCTTTTCTACTTTCGTTTTCCTTTTTCCTTTTTTCAAGAACAATCATAATCTTGAACAACTCAAAAAAAAAAAAAAATCTCCATTTTCGTTTCTTTCTTCCGTATCATCATCATCATCTTGAAGAACTAAAACACAGTAAAAAACAATGGCTCCAACGCCATCTTCTTCTTCGAAACTAAACCAAACCCAGATGAGAACACCTCAATCCAAACACCGTCTCAACTTCACTTCAACAAGAAACAACCCAGCAATTGAACAACACCCACCGGGGGAACACCCGGTGGAAGTAATCGGCAGGATAAGGAACTATCCCGGCGAGCAAAAAGACAAAAACCCCATCTCCTATCTCCATATAAATCCCGATAACAAGACTCTCCGTGTGAGGGCTGATATTGGGTATCGGGATTTTACCCTAGATGGGATTTCTTCTTCAGAAGAAGAGGATCTTGATACTTTTTATAAAAAGTTTGTTCAGTCGAGAATCAATGGGGTTAAAATGGGAGCTAAGTGTACGATTATGATGTACGGACCTACCGGTGCCGGGAAGAGTCACACGATGTTTGGGTGTTTGAAGCAGCCTGGGATAGTTTATAGGTCTTTGAAAGATATATTGGGAGATGTTGGGGAAGATGACAGTGGAGGAACTTTTGTTCAAGTTACTGTTTTGGAGATTTATAATGAGGAAATTTATGATCTTTTGTCTAGTAATGGTGGAGGTGGTTTTGGAATTGGATGGCCTAAAGGCAATGGATCTAAGGTAAGTTTTTTGTGTTTAAATTTGTTGTTCATTGTTGGTCTTTTAGTTCACATTTTGCAGGGTTCATATAAGATTTAAGTTGATTATTCAATGAAACAGCTTCATTATCTGGTTCAATAAAAATGACATTGAGATGCTATAAGTTAAACTTAATTCATGTCATGAATGGTCTCAGCCTATCTGTGTCCTAATTTTTTTTTTAGAAATTTCCGTATTGCGTGTTCTTGTCCGGGCTTCCTAGCTTGTTAGTGTTATTAATGGTGTGAATTGTATACGACAGGTGAAACTGGAAGTAATGGGAAAGAAAGCAAAGAATGCTACTTTCCTCTCAGGAAGTGAAGCTGGAAAGATTTCAAAAGAGATTCAGAAAGTAGAGAAGAGAAGAATTGTTAAAAGTACACTCTGTAATGATAGAAGTTCTAGAAGTCACTGCATGGTATCAATTTCACTATTTTTTAAAAAGAATTATTAGGTGGTCTTGCAGATGATCCTTTTTTTAATAACATTTTTTAAAATCTTCACAGATAATTCTTGATGTTCCAACTGTTGGAGGAAGGCTTATGCTTGTGGACATGGCAGGTTCTGAAAATATTGATCAAGCTGGTCAAGTTGGATTTGAGGCAAAAATGCAGACTGCAAAGATAAACCAGGGAAACATTGCACTTAAAAGAGTTGTTGAATCCATTGCAAATGGAGATTCTCATGTGCCTTTCAGAGATAGTAAGTTGACAATGTTGCTCCAGGTAAAGTACTAGTGTCCAAAACCCGTTTCCAGCACATTCCTGAGTCCAAGTAGCATAGGTTCATAATGTTTCTTTTTTTGTTTGTTTGTTTCCCCAGGATTCATTTGAGGATGATCAGTCAAAGATTTTAATGATACTTTGTGCTAGTCCAGATCCTAAAGAGATGCATAAGACAATTTGCACCCTTGAATATGGAGCAAAAGCAAAGTGTATTGTAAGGGGGCCTCATACACCATTGAAGGACAAAAATGATGATTCTGCATCAGCTGTTAATTTAGGATCCAGGCTTGCAGCAATGGACCAGTTCATAAATAAACTACAGATGGAGAACAAACAGAGAGAAAGAGAGAGAAATGAGGCACATAAAGCGCTTGTGAAGAAAGAGGAAGAAGTTGC
Organism: Gossypium raimondii; assembly: GCF_025698545.1. Taxonomy (NCBI): domain Eukaryota; kingdom Viridiplantae; phylum Streptophyta; class Magnoliopsida; order Malvales; family Malvaceae; genus Gossypium; species Gossypium raimondii. The sequence continues at coordinate 5,061,491 of NC_068567.1, read as the reverse complement.
AGCGCTTCGATCCCTTCTGGAAGTGAAGGGTTCGGGTTCTGGTGTGACTGAAGATGAAATCAACTCGAAGGTAAATGAACGAACACAGATGTTAAAACTTGAGTTGGAGAAGAAACTGGATGAATGTAGGCGAATGGCTGAGGAGTTTGTTGAAATGGAAAGGAGAAGAATGGAGGAAAGAATCCTGCAACAGCAAGAAGAAGTCGAGATGCTAAGAAAGCGGTTGCAAGAGATAGAATTTGAGTTATGCAGTTCAAGGGATGGTAATGTTGAGGAGAATGAATCAACCAATGAGTTGGATGGAAGCAGTTTTGCTAAAAGGCTAGTTGGGATTTATGGTGATGAGGCTCCGGGGATGGTTATGTCGATGGAGCTGGACATGACTGATCCTGAACCATTTGTTCATGATGTGAAACAAATGGACAAAGCTGTGAATCAAGCCGATCCTTGGTCTGCAAAACATGATGGCTTTGCCCCACAGTTTGGTGCAAAACTAGGCCTAACCACTGTATATGAAGAAGAAGAGACAGAAGAGGAGAATGAAGTGGAGAAGGTGATAATAGAGGAAAAAAGGGTATGCTCGAACGAGAAAGATTTCAAATCGACACCTGAACAGTCGGATTCTGAAACAGACTCTTTGAGACTTCTAAGAATCCAAAACATCTTTACACTTTGTGGGAACCAAAGAGAGCTTTCTCAACAAATCAGAACTCCAACACCTGCAAAAGCAGCCATAACTGAAACCATTGATCCTCATTGGTCCTCGGTTATGGTAGCTTCAGATAATGATTCTGTTGTGAAAAGTTTGAACAAGGAAAACTCAGGTGCTTTAATGGCAGCATCCTTAAAGGAGAACCAAAACCCCTCTACTGACTGCACTGATGGTCAGATTGATGTTTATGTGAAATGGGAAGCATCTAAGGAAAATCCTGGAAAGTTTATCACAACATTGAAGGTTATAAAGGATGCAACACTCGCGGATCTCCGGAAGTTGATCGATATCTATCTCGGTGCAGATAATCAAGCATTCACTTTTCTAGTGCTTGGGGTAAGTTATTCTTAGAACTCAATTCATAATATACCGTCTCTGGTCTTCAAAAGTACTCATACTTCAGCATGTGCAGGATCCGACCGGGGCGCCCGTGCCAAAAGAGAATGAAGCCATTGTTAAGGCAAGTAAACTGCCAATATGCAACAATGGGCATCTGGCTTGCTTAAGGCCAGCAAAGGGTCTGCAGATAACTAATCATCTCCCCTTGAGTCCACTACAATTGACTCCACTACCATTGACTCCTCTGGAAAACAAGCTTCCACTCACCACAAGCACTCGCTTGTCAAACCAAGGTGATGATTTATCACCTAAGCTATCACCTCATCTCAGTTCCACTCCCTTTATTACTGCTCGAAGATGGTAGGATCGATATTTGCCTATTTTTTGTTCAGTTGAAATCTCAAGTGCAGCATGAGTATACATATACTCTTCCATTGTGTATAACATCAATGTGTAATATCATTAAGTGTGTCTTCTTCTGGTTATGGATTTAAACTCAATTTCCAATGTCTTTTTTCTTTTAGCTTCCTTAAGTTTCTTATAACTTGAAACTGTCAAGAAGATTCATTCATTGGACTTAATTGAACTTGATCTCTCTTTTTATCCAATTATTTCCCATAGCTTCCTAAAATTTTCTAAGAATATGGGTGAGAAGATAAAATTAACCAGGGAGAAGAACTGAACATTAATTCAAGGGTCAAGACATTTAACCAAAAATTACTAAAAACTAAGCATTCAAGAGTATGTGTTTAAAAGTCATTAATTATTTCAAGTAAATACGAAGGTTTAAGCCGGAAGCAAGATACTGGAAGTTCGAACACGGGAGTAAATATAGGTAGGTAGTCTCTCCTCTACTCATTAAACTTATTCCATCATGCCTTCATATCATCCAAGCCAAACTTGGCCTGCATAAATAGAATATATCTGGTTAGTTGATTTGCAGAATGCGCAATCGTTATGATAGACAATACTAAAATATACAATACATTTGACATGAAAAAGAACCATGGTTGATGAAAACTGAAGAAAACTTTTCATTTTATTAAAATGACATTATGAACTTTGAGTCATGGTCCATTATCTTGCATACTTCTATTTCAAAGCGGTGATAATGCTTTTGTATTTGATAAAATTTTAAATATATATATATCTTTCAAAACACCTAGAAAAAAATTTTGGAACTTGTTCAAAGTAATAAACAATTTTTTCAAATAAGTGAAAGTTCAAAAAAAATAAAGCAAAAACCAAAAGTATCAATACCTTCGGTATTCTTCAAAGTATAGATACCCATGACCTGGTATTAATACCAATTTAAGCTTTGATGTTTTGAAAAATTGAACAAAAATCAAAAGTATGGTTCGACGTTTTAGAAAATCAAAGAAAAAATTGCCCTTGTATTGATACCCTCGCCAAAATATCAATAAATTTTGTTGCAGGAGTCATTAATGCTCTGGTTTTTACACATCCAATGACTCTATTCAATTTTTCAACAACCAAAACAGTTAGAAATCAATTAGGAAAATCAATTAAGAACTATAAATACCAGTTTTCCAAAGCTTCTACAATAACTAGAGATCAAAAGTTATCAAGAAAGATCAAAAAATTCTTTTACCAACCTTTTGTGCTTAAATTCTTCATCTTTTCTTGTAAACACTGTGAGCATTCATTGAATTTTCTAAGTCCAAGTGTTTTTCATTGGGTGTGATTAACTTACAAACATTCTAATCTTTTAAAGATTTTTCACTGTTTGCTTATTTGTTTACTCTTTTGAGATAGAAATCTTAGTGGAATTATAAGGTTAAACCTTGATCAAATTAGTGAATTTGGGAAAATCCTTAAGGGTGGAAAGCTAAATAAGTGGAGTAGACAATTGGGGCTGAATCACTCTAAATCATTTGTGTTCATTGTTTTATTTTCTTGTCGTAGGTTCCACAATTTTTTTAAAAGCCAATTCACTCACTCTTGGTTATTACGGTTGATTGATTGAGCTTACAATCTTACCAGATATTTGTGATTCTCCTCAAGAAATGGGGGGAAAGTCGAACAAAATTTCTCCATGTCAGCATTAACATCTCCGGTGCCAGCTATCACTTCCATGAACTTCTTCCTATCTGGAGCCAACTTCAATGCAACCTGTATTCTAACAATTCAATAAGTGATGTAGGACAAGTAAATCAATACTCAGATATCCAGAAAGTCCCAGTAATTCATTCATCAAAAGCTAATGAGAACATTAAGTATTGATTATAATCGAATGTCTGCATATCATAGGTTATTATCAGGAAAGAGATATAGCGATCAAAAGAAACTTAATCAAATGGGAACAAAACTATTTACCGTGAAAGCGGAACTAGCAATCCAGCCATGGAACCTTTTCAGGGTTTTGCCATAGGAGTCTGTACAAGATTCGGTCATAGTCCAATCTGGATGTGCAAGTAAGTTGCGGAACAATTCTACGAGGAAATCCATTGCTCTGAAAATCATCAAAATAGTAAAATTACAAATTGACAAATACAAGGAAATGAAACATATGGAAGATTGATTTCTGCTATTGTTTATTGGCGAGATTACGTACCGTGTCAACCAGAGAAGACCATTGGTACAACTAGATGAATCTGTTGCTGTTTTACAATCAACCTCTTCTTTCACCATACTGTACAAGTGATTGTATTTAGCGGGATCAGTTTCGTATTTCTTTTCCAACCTCTGGAAACAGAATCAACAAAAGACAATAATTTTAGAAAATAAAATTTGTTTCATTAAACAGATGTGCATGGCGTTAAAATGCCTTCCAAACGTAAGTATATAAAAGGAACAATAGCTCATGATGACCATCTCGAAATTCCATACAATGTTGTTGCATGAAATTAACAAAAGACATGCTAGGACAAGGAAAAGTAAGCAAATATCATCAATAGCATACTCGAGAATAAACATCTTACCGATATGTTACCACCAACATCACTCTTCACAAGGCTCATAGCAGATCCGAACTTATCTGTAAAAGCAACAGCAACAGCAAGAGCTTTTAACCTTTTGCTCTAAATCAAGTATCAACATTGTATCCATAAAGAAAGAAAGCCAGTAATAGCTTGCATATTATAGGCCTTCAGCATCCAAAGATGTCAGCCTTTCACTATCTATCACACACTGCTGGGATCCAGTTTGAAATGCAAGCTTAGACAATCCTACCAAAACATTGACAGCTAAATCATCAAGCATTTGTCTATTACCAAATGATTTATAATCAAAGAGTATTTCGATATCAAATCATGCATACAACCCTAATGATTTCAATCTTATTATCCTTTGCAAATCTCAAAAACTTGCAGCGATAAAGTCAACTGGTATACTAACAAACTTGAAGAAAGATTTCCATGAAGATTCAACTCAAATTAGATGTTAAAAGTTAACTAATCTAACAAGCTTAACATAAGTAAATTGACCCATAATCAGAAATCCATGAAGATAACCGAAGGTATAATAAAAACAAAGAAACCTAGGACTGGCAAAATCAACTTGCAGACATCCAAAAAAGGCTTGGTAAGCATTTCCCCTTCTGGAGATTTGATATGCTTCATTCCTTCCAATGATGGAGTAAAAACTGATCCTTCCATTGCTCAAAAAAGATTTCAACTTTTTTTTCTCTCTTAACTGCAAAAATCAAAATTAAAATCACCAGTATTCAATTTCACTACATTAATATTATCCAACAAAGAAAAAGCCAGCCACTTTTATATATCTCCAAATCACTAGAGTTTTAACCTTTTTACTCAAAACCCAAAACCCCAATTCAAATATCATACAAAAAACATAATTGATCATATTAAAAGGTGTGAATTTTGATCAGATCTATCAAAACAATATATATAAAAAGAGACAGAGAGATCAATACATGGAGCTCTACTGCACTTAAAACTGAGGAAAATGGAGAACTGTGAGGAATTAAACAATAACTAAACGATTGAAAATGTGGGTATATGAATCTAATTCAATACAGATAAAAGATTAAAAACGGAACCTGGCGATTTTTTTTCTTTGAGAATTGGATTCGGTTGAAATATTGAAGACGAGAGAGAAACTGAATTGAAGTGACACTGAAGCTGAAACAGCTGTTTGTTGGTCGGTTGCACGTCTGCACGTTTCAGCGTGTACGCGTGTCTTTATCTTATTGGAAGTTTCACTTAGGTCACCAAAGCTAAGATCCGGATTGTCCATGAACAAGTATTTGGGTCGGGCACCCGAATATGAAATATCTTTGAGTGGACTTTCCTGTAATGTTCAAATAATCGAATAAGTGATCTTAATTTAATCGATTTGATTAGTTTGACTATTAGCACAATAATAATTAAATATATAATAAAAATATAAATATTAAAATAATATTAGAAAAATTAATTCAATTAATTTAATAGTCAATTTTTTGTTTCAATTTTAATTACTTATTTGTTTTGACCAATTTATTCAAAAACTGAGTTAATTTCTAAGTCCATAATAATATATCGAACCAATTCTTGATCCGAATTCAAATAATATTCCTACTTAATTTAATTATTCAACTCATTTTGCAAGCAATGTTATTTATTTTGAGCTAGCTTAGTCTAACCCAAATTCTAATTAATTATAAATATTAATATGGAATTATTATTATTTTATATTTTTTAACTGTGAAACAAATCATTTAAGTAGTAGAGTTAAACTCTAGCTCAAACCTGAAAAAAATATTCAAAGCGGGCCGGAGGAAAGATATTCATTGGCCCAATAAGAAGAGAGAAAAAGAAGGCCCAAATTCAAGCAAATAGCCTATACAAAAGAGATCCGAAATTTGATTAGCCCAAATCTCATCATCATAACCCAAAAATGAAAAACCCTAGATCCAACGGTTATAAACACCCTATAAAATCCACTATAAACTAAAATCCGTAGTTCGCAGTTCGCACCTCCTTTTTTATTTCCTTCTCGCCTCTGTAGTTTCCTACACTCTCACACACTCACAGCAAAAAATGGTGAGTTTTTTTAAAAAAAAAACTTTAATGGAGGATATCGTCCATGATTTTTATTCATGTATAAATGGAATTTTTAATTTTTTTTAATTTTCTTATTATTTTTTAGCCGTTCAAGAGGTATGTTGAGATCGGGAGGGTGGCTCTCGTTAACTACGGCAAAGACTACGGCAAGTTGGTTGTCATCGTTGATGTTGTTGACCAGAACAGAGTATGTCTCTTTTTTTAATATTTAATATAACATCATTTTAATTTCTTTTATTATCGTTTTAGGCGTATGGTGGATTTATAATTATGAAATGTATGATGGGTTTAGTGTGAAGTTGTATGATTTAAGGGGAAAAATGATAAAATTCAGTGTGTCATGGTTTTGAAGTTTTTTATATTAGGGTTTTTTAATTGGGTTTAAATTTGGTGCATGGATGAATTTTGTTAATTTATAGTGGAATTTAGTTGTTTTGATTCTAAAGAGTGTGATTAAAACTAGGTTTTCTGTATATTTCTTGTTTGAGTGGAACCTAGTTTGAAACATGTTATTGAAATGAATCTGCATGATGTTAAGTCATGGTATTGTAGTGATGAAGCTTATTAGAATCACTATTCTAACCTTATGTTGCTCGGACTCAAGAGTGACTGTCGGATATCTGTATGTGTTCAACATTATGTAAGCTTATTGGGAGTGTGAGGACTGCATATTTGCATCTACTTTAATGGGTCGGATATGGGTTGTAGAAGGGTCTTTCAGGAGAAAAAAAGAGTCGGGGGAACATCCATCTAATCTTAAATGGATTAGGTGAGCATGTTTGTTAATGTGCAACTTGCTAATTGTGGTTCATTCTAGTTTTAGTGACCATACATAAGGATAGAATCATGAGTCTAGTTAAAGTAAGATAGGTAATGATTGCATAAAAAACGAAAGTGAATTTTTTATTATATATTGGTATGCCAGGCTCTTGTTGACGCCCCAGATATGGTCAGAGGCCAAATGAACTTCAAGAGGCTTACTTTGACAGATATCACAATTGACATTCCCCGAGTTCCAAAGAAGAAAACATTGATTGAAGCCATGGAGAAGGCTGGTAGGGATGCTAATTTTTACTCACATTTGTCATACTGTCATTTCTCAAAATAATGTTCTCTTTCTTATCAGTTTTATGCGATTGTCTTAGATGTTAAGAACAAATGGGAGAATAGCTCCTGGGGTAGAAAGCTGATTGTCCAGAAGAGAAGGGCAGCGCTCACCGACTTCGATAGGTTCAAGCTTATGTTAGCTAAGATCAAGGTTGGTTTGTTGCACCACTAATACATTTACCTGTTTTACACGTAATTTCTTTTATCAACATCTAAATATGCTTTTTCGGAACTTTGACCTGAGCAGAAGGCTGGAGTCGTCAGGCAAGAGCTTGCAAAGCTTAAAAAGGAGAATGCATCTTGAAGTAATTCTGAATTATGGGATTTTTTGCTAGTTTTTTCATCAATGTTCCGTGAGTTCTTTTTGGGATTGATTTCGTTTTTCTATTAAACAAAGGATTAAGATCTTTTGAGGACACCTTATTTGCTGTATGACAGATTTTGTAGTGAGTTTATTGCTATATATTGCTTGCTCAATGTGGTTGCATGTTGCAGTATTCTTTTCCTTTCAAATTTCTGGTGTTTATGTCTTGGCTGTTCATTTGATGGCAGCAAAATCTTTAAGAATTTGGGCTAGATATTTCCTGATATATTGATTAATAATACAGTATTTTTTAAATAAATTTAACTTAAAAAATAAGAACAGATGATGAATTGAACTATAAACACTGTAGATTTCACAAGTGAATTTTAACACATAAGAGACTGCATCAATTGTTCTACACCAATGATACATAAAAGGCAAATTTTTATTACAAAAGTAGGTACAAAAGTAAGGGGTCGATGTACAACTCAATTGCTGTTAAAATGGTGTTAATTTGGCGAACTGCATTCTTGTGGCAATTGGGTGGGTTTGAACGGCTTCGGGTTGGGTTTATATTTTTTCGGGTTTTGATAGTTTCATGTTTGGTTTGGTTGTGACTTGTGAGGTAATGGGATAAAATCAAAGGCATTCTCTCATTTACAGTAAAACAATGGCAGAAATCCATGGCTACAACAGAGAGAGTACATAAAATCATGCTGGGATGTCACTTGCTAAGAACCAGTTTGGTTTAACATTGTGTCTACTTAAGGAACTTCCTTTGGAAATCGATATAAACGAGACAATTGAGACACTTCGGTTCACCTTTCATCATCAAGCTGTCAACTTCTTCTCACTGGTCTTGCTTTTGAATGGTGACAATAGGGAAAATGAGCGAGCAGCTGCATGATTATATAAAGTCCTTCATGTTAGATTATCAAACTTTAATGATGTAAAACTCTGTTACTCGGACTCGAGGATGATAATCCAATATTGGTATTTGTCCACCATGGATATGTTCAAATATGTATTAGAGACATACTTAAAAAGTCAGCGAAACTTAAGAAAAGGAACCAAAGAATGAGTATGGTTCAATGTGAAGCAATACTTACACTTTTTCAGTGTGTGGCTAGCTGTCGGGTTTTCATTCTGAGAGATTAGGTTCTTCAACGTATGAACTGACAACAACGAGAAAATTAGATGGTTTTGGATAAAATATGGTTGGAAAACTACCAAAGCTACAAAAGAACAACAACTATCATATGACAAGTGCACAAGAGATGAACTATAAGGCAATTACCTTCACTAGTAGATGCGCGGTTGTGACAAACTCATCAGCTGGAGAATCATTAACACCAACACTATCTGATTCAATGCGATGTTCACTTGTAGCTGAGCTATGATTCTTTCTTCCGAACTTTAACAGCCGCCGAATCCCTTTGGGTGACTCCTTTACTTGATGCTTATCTGGCACTTCAGGAATCTTTTCTAGTTTCAAGTTCTTTGAATCAGCTACACGAGCTCTAACACTCTCGGACTCTTTCGATGCAGCTTGCAATCTAGTTGGAGGTGCTATTGCATGATCTGAAACTTCACTGCATGGATCTTCTGAAGAAGAGACCCGAGCTAAAGGGGCTTGATAAGGTTTTTTGGTAACACTAGAACTTGTAAACTTCGATGGTTCCTTTTCGGTGTTACTCACATTAACCTTTTGCACCTGAAAAATTGTACATTTCCGGTTAAGATGAATTAGAGAACTGCTATAGGCTAATCAAACCTTTACAGTCAAATTCAGCAAACCATACCTCATAAGCTTGTGATCTTTGTTGTGTCAGGTGTTCATGATCAAGTGACCCGGCATTCAGTGAAGAAACTGGTGCACGAGTGGAGGGATAATCTGACACCTCCTTGGTTTTCCTCCCTACGTCATTTCCCTTCTGTATTGCTGCAGTACCTTCTGATGAGTTCACTGGGGGAACAGAGGGCTTCTCTTGTTCAAGCATCACAATGGTTTTTTCAATTATCATACTGTCATCCCCATCAATGTTGAACGAAACTTTGTCCAGGTTCTTACACAGTTCAGTAACATCGGTGGTAGAAGATACACTTCTATTCACCTTCTGAGTCATTCCCTTTCCTCCGGAATTGCTGTGGGTAATATTGGGGGCTTTAGTTGTTTTAATTTTGAGCTCTGGGAGGGATACGATCTTACTCTTATCATGGTTCACAATTGCTGATATTTTTCTGCTTTCAGGCCCTCGAAATGCTTTTCTTCTGGGTGATGGTTCCGAGTTCCGTGACTTCACCGAAGAAACACGTGCACTGCTACTTACTTTCGGCTCTGATAATCTCCTAATCCTTGCCATGGATACCTTTGCATCAGGTGTTACACTGCCGATGTCTTTCTTTTGTACAGGCAATGATGGAACCGACTTGCTTAATCTATTTCCACCGGAGTTGGTTCCGTTGTTCAATTTGCTCGGTTTGGGGGTTTTAAGAGAAGCAGGCGATACCACAGGAGTAATCCGGATGGATCTTTGTAGTGGCGACGACAATCCAGGCTCAGCATCAGTGAACTTCAATCCCTTATGAGAGCTGGGGGAAATTTTCAACAGCAACTGCTTCTTGTTTTGCATGGCCGTAGATGGCTGAGCTGCATTGGAACTATTTCTAGCTGCAATTCTCTTTTGTCTTTCCATCTTCAATGCTTCGAGTCGTTTAATCTCCGCCTCTTCCTGAAAAAGAAAGTATTAGAAAATGAATAAATAATTTATTTTGATAAACCGTCCAAGTTAGCTGTAAAGATTGTTGAGATTAGCATACTTTTTCCTTCTTCATTTTCTGAAGATCAGCTTTATATGTTCTTAGCCTCTCAGCCCGGGCTTTTGCTTCATCTAAAGGACTCATTTTCGAAGGCTTTCCCTTCCTTATGGGTCCTACAGTCTTCTTTTTATCGGAAGGATCTGCAACAAGTTTCGATTTCCAGATTTCTGAAGTCTTAGACCCTTTCATGCCCTCTTTCTTTTTCTTATCTAGGGAAGTAGCATATTCAGCATCAACCTGGATTTTATAATCTAAGGCAGGATCATAACCAATCGACCCAATTTCCATTCCCCGCTCAGGGATCAAAGTCAAATCATCTGTTTTGTAGTTGATTTGGCTTCCGACCCTGTTAGATGCAGTTCCTGATTTCTGAAGTGACAACGAGAACTCGGAATCCATACCAATGGCATTGCGATCATCAGTTCCGACTCGAGGGACTGAAGTTGACCTGAAAGGAACTATGTAGGAATCATCATTAATATTGTTTGATGACCGTTCAAACCAGTTAACAGCCAATCGACCTGACGGAGAATTCGTATTTTGTTGTCGATTTACTATAAACTCGTCATTCGTGGAACTCCTATACACCCTCCTACCCTCTATTTCCGTATAATGTGAACCATCAACGGAATTCCTATCATCAGCTGAGTGACCACCTTTTATCGAAGTCAAAGACTGATCATTTGATGATGCTTTAAGCATGCGACCGCTACTTGCACTAGTTCTATGCATGTCGGTCATGTTCCTTTCTTCGTATTGACTCATTTCTTGTCCACCTAAAACTACAGGGTCTTCACTCACTCTATTCAGTATTCTCTTTTCTTGAACCTCCTTTTCTGCCGAAAAAATGCGTTGGTTCGCTCTACGTTCTTCCTCTTCAGCACCTTTAAGCAAATAATTTTGAAATGCTTGCCAGTGTCCACCATCTATCTCCTTCCCGGAAACCGTTTCTTCTGTATCAACAGGCTTCGCTTGACTTCTTTTCCCCTTTGAGGATCTTAGAGAGTTCTTCTGCACTGAATTTCCATCTTCCTCGTCCATTTCAGGGCCAGAATGTGAGTCACTATCTGACAAGTTTTGCTTCTTCGAAGCGATATAATTGATGTTCCGAATGACGACCATTCCAGATTGTCTTTTACCCGAACTGCTACGCTTTTTTCTTGATTTTGGACTCACTGAAGTTTCATTCTCCGACTCCACATCATCTTGAGGTTTTGCTCTCTCCAGCTTCCAAGCTTCTGATCCATTCTGGCTATCCATAGAATGCCGTCTCTGTATTCTTTGACCAACATTGTGGCTCAGATCCTCCATTGATGGATAAGGTTGTTGAAAGAATGGACTACTTCCGGGATAGTGTGGATAATAGGACATGCCTTGCATAGCATATCCTTGAAAGGTTGGCATACCACCTGGTGGAGAATGGATAGGCCAGGGAGGAAACAGAGGACACGGAAATTGGGCTTGGGAATACTCTTGCCGGCCCGGGGTCTGTTGATCAATGGGAGGCTTCTCATCTGGCAATGTCGGAATTTTACTTATTTCAGTTCATAATACGAAAATTTGTAAGTCCCAGCATATAGAGTGGGCGGAAAATCAGACGAGAATAACTTACCTCTCATTAAATAATCCATCCAAAATAAATAAATAAAACCCGAAAACAAACAGTAGTGTTTTCCCTTAAAATTAAACAAGACCGTGTTTCCAACATTGAAAATTAGGACTATCACATGCACCAGAAGCAAGGCCAGATAGACGAAAGATTAATGCACATAATCACACATGCACAGAACATGTTGATACATATATCAACAAATCATTGTACGGAGAAATCTTTATTTTCAAATTATATGAAAAGAGCAATAATACTAAAGTAACCTTCCCGTTACTCAGAGAATAGCAGAACACATGTCATGTCATGTAAAAGAAAAGGTGAACTAACATTTTATCTAGAAGAAAATTCTAAAAAAACATACCTGTACTTGACTGAAGACCGGATTTTCCATTGTTTTCTGAAATCACGGGCCATGCTTGCTTGAGCTCTTTCATAGCGGAGAAATCAGCTCGACTAGACATTGCTTCGATTTCAAGCCACTGGCCTGTTTCATGCTTTCTTTTCCATAATTCAGTAAACTCTACACAAGCATCCCTGCAATGAAAAAAAATGAAGTGATGGAGAAATCATTCACCAGTTTGTCAATTATTCTTCCATGAGTAATTTTGACCTCTGAAAAAGCATTCAATCATGTTCGAGTATGTGATCATGCATAATATATATATGCTTTGAATACAACTAAGTGCCCTGTTAGAAAAGCTTGCATACCTCAAACGAGAGGCTCCGAAACGTTCAGAAAATGACATCAAAGGTGCCATGTCATCAATGCTAAAACCAGCAGCTGCAGCACGTGCAAAAGCCATACCTTGCTCTTTCTGCAGTGCTGTCTTCCTCGTCTCGAGGACTTTCAAAAGTTGAACTCTAGTAAAATATCGGGAAAAAATAACGTGTTAGATTATTCCAACAAATTAAATTATGTTATTCAACACTATGTTCAGCTGAAAATTAACATGATGCCACATACGACTTGTCTTATTCTTTTTGCCTTCAGTTTTTCTTTTTTTAGAAAAAGAAAAAAAATTCTTTTACTCAGAAAATTATGAAATGTCCGCATTTAGCCAATTAACTTTAAATGTTTATCCTCTATTATGAATATTAAGAAAAATCAACAAAATGTTATGCAAAACATTGAAGTCCCCTAGAAACCATAATGTTTTAGTCCTTCCTCGAAATTCTCATGACCTACTTGGACTTGACTCTAACCTTCAAGAATACTTGGATTTAATTCATACACTGTTCAGTCAATCTTTCATGTAGGTAGCTAAAAATTGCCGAGTGAGCCAAGTTCAAGTATGTAAACCTTGTATAGTTGGAAGGTAAAGCAGACAGAGGATAATATAGATAATATGCAAACTATGTGAAATTCGAAGTGACCACCAAAAACTATAGATAACATGCAAGCAATAGTAAAACATACTTCGGATTTTCTTCCTGTACAGCAGACCCGTTCGCTAAGGGTGGCCGTGCTCCAGGCTGCCAAAACGAGAAAAAGAGTTAAACAAGTTCCCATAAATCATAACAAATGCTAAGAATCATTTAGCGGATCCTCACTGCGTAAAGAATGATGGCTTTCTCCTCATTGGAATCCAATGTAGCCCTTTTGCCTGTTCAAAGACATCAGGTGTTAATAAGAGAACAAAAAATAAATAAACAACTCCATTCGTAATTACATGTAAAATGGTACTAATCCGGATGGAGTTAGAAGCGAACATCGTAGGCAATAAGTTACTAGCAGTACCTTCTATGCTTTCTGAAGATTTTAAGTGATGTTCTTCAGCCTATCATAAGAACGAAAAAAATAGAGTTAATCTTTACAGTATACATGTAATAGAACTCACAAACATTTCACTTACAGCAGCACTCAATCCTATATTGTTGTTGCTTTGAATTGCAATCGCCTCTTCAATCTGCAAAATTTCTAATTCAACGGTGTACACTCGTTCCAAGATCTCCGGAGTACTCACAAATCGAACAAACCTTCAAAAATGAAAAACAAATAGTATCTCGTGCCAACTTCAAAGGGAAACAAAAGATTCATCCTAGAGCCATTTTTCGACAACAAACTCGACATACATGAAGGACTCAACCATCAAAACAATAGCTCCAAGGCCAACCTTTGCATACCTTTCCATGGTTCCTTTTGTGAACCAAGTGGCATCAATACCGGGTTCCGGTTGAAGGATAATCGAATAACCCCCTTTGGAAATCTGATCTTGTGCAATCTTCAAATGGGCAAGGAATGGATTAAGCAAACCTGAAGCCATTTTCTCTGACTTCCCATTTGCAGATATCACCAATTCAAACCTGATGAAAGCAATGCAGAATCTAATAAAATTCATATCTACAAATATTATACACAAACAATACCAAATTCGATACGAGAATAATGATTCCGTCACAAGTGATATCAGAGTCTACTTGTAACTATTAACTACCCATTATCCAATGCCCCACTAGTGCCGCAATGGCTGTGGTGCTCAGAGTGGACCAACCCTGACTCTATACCGAACATCATATGAAACCGGACTGCGTGCATTAATCTCACATTGAATATGAATCAAATAACAAAGATCCATAAGTGTATTGCACACCAGAAAGAGAGTAATGATTCCGTGACAAGTTTTTTAAACATATATCAATGCTCACATACCAAGTAAATAAACAAACTCTAATGCTACTTCGAAACTTAGAGACGATACTATAGAATTACAAATCCTAAAACGTTGTAGAAGCAAGCTTAATACATATATCAAGCTAAGTATTAGCTACAAATCAAAGAAAACAAACATTACCTGGTTCGAGTTGGTGTGAGTTGGAACACAGCTGAGTCAAGCTGAGTTGAAGACTTCATTGTTAACCTCTTTCAAAGAAAAAAAAAGGCAAATCTTCAACAGTGAAATGACATCGTTATGAAATAAATAAATAAAAAGCAACAATTTTCATGAAATTTCACGGAAAAAAAAAAAGATAAAGACATTTGGGTTCTAAAGATAGCTCAGTTCAGTGAACCGCCAGAAAAAAAGGGGGGTTTGCAGAGAATCAGAAAGGCATAAAGAAATGGGAAAGTTCTCATAAAAGAATATATAAAGGCTTTTAGTGAGAGAGTGAAAAAAAAAGGGCATCTTTTTAGGGAGAGAAAAATGGAGGATCCAAAGACTGCTACTTTCGTTGAGTGGGAAACTGAGAGGAAAGAAATTACAAAACATTTTCCTGTTTGATTTACACTTTGGTCGGAAAATTGTTCTGTTGGGAGGAGGTAAAAATGAAAAAAAGGAAAAAGAAAGAGGGTATAATTGGGAATTTGAAGTACAGTTGACGGCAAGCATAGGGAATGCTGAAACGTAAAGGAGTTAGTTGATGAAATTATTTATTTCATGAATTTACGCAACTACCCTTTTTGTTTTTTTGTCAACGGTAAACACTGATTTTTTATAATATATAAAACATAGACTTCCACAGTTCATATTTTGAATTATTTCTTAAATTTTAAAATATATTAATTGAGTACGGTACGTATAATATCAATTAAGTTTTTCATCGGATTAGGCATTAAATACTAACTCACTTTTATAACATCGAATAATCTAATTACTAAATTAACGAAAGGATCTAAGTGATAAGGTATTGATATTTTGAACACTCAATTAAAACGTTTTAATGCGTTAGAACTAATTTAGAATGTGAGTCATTGTTACGAGATATAAAATATAATCAAGTTTTTTATATAAAAATGTGATAAAATAATCTAATAATCAAATTTGAAATTGATATAAGCTGAAAACCTAATACTAAATTCTTACAAATTAATTTTAAATAAATTTTTATCGGAATCAGGTATCCACCTCTAGTAATAGTGATTAACCCCTTCACCGCGGGTCATCACACTACACTTCATAAGATGGAAATTTACGTAGAAACTTTGATAATTTTTATTATTTCAATTTTATTTTATTTTATTAAATTTACGTAGAAACTTTGATAATTTTTTAAGGCTTGAAATTTTTAAATTCCAAATTATAATGATGCAAAACATGATTAGTAATTTTCATTAGATTGTGATTGCAACTGCAATCATTAAAATTTTAGTTTTCTTTTTGGCAAGCTCTTCACGTGTACTAAATTAATCCTTCACAACAAATTTTCTCTTAATTAAGCAGAAAGTTGAAGATAAGCCAACGTTACCTGAACCGAATTTGATCGGCTGACCAGACTTGTTGAACGAAAACCGATTAGGATATTGATCTGAGAAAGATTTTGAATCAATTGAGTTGGGAATCGATATTAACCAGTTCAATCGAATTAAAAAATTTGTTAAACCGGCGATTGAATTGATTTTTAATATTTTTTATTAATTTTTAATGATTTATTAATCAAACCGTCAGAATTTGTTAATCCAATGAACTGGTAACTTGATTGATTCGACAACCGGTCCGATTTTGAAAAGCTTGAGATTAACAAAGCATTACATTTGTTTAAGTTAGAGGCGGATCCAGGGAGCTGGCAGGGCCTCGGCCCCCCTAAAACAAAAAAAATTTATATTTAGGTCTTTTATAATTTATAAAATTTTAATTTAATAATGATAAAATTGTACTTTAACCTCAAAAATGATAAAATTTTGATTTAATCCTTTAAATTTTATAAAGATATAAGCTATTAAAATAGTGACATTACAGTTTTACTATCATAAAAATATATAATTTAATCCCTACCCCAACAAATTTTATTTGCTTCTCCCTAGTTTAAGTATCATTTGGTTAAAGACCTCTTTTAATTTTTTTAATTTTCTTTAATTTTTAATAACTATTTATTTTTAAGTATCATTAATTGATATTTTAACAAATTAAAAATAAATAAATAAGACACATGATATTCTTTTAGGATAATTATGGAAATTTTACAATTCCACGGGATTGAAATCATGCCATATGTCTTTAAATTATATTTTAAAAATTAAAAATAAATAATTAAGACTTGTGGCAGAATTTCAATCCTATGTACTATACAATTTTTTTTAATTTCGCTTATAATTTTTTTACTATTTGTTAATATTATTTCTTAAATAATTTTCTTTATAGTTTGGTACTCATAGACAAAATTGAAACTAAATTTTAACTTAATATTAAATATTGCCTTGTTTGGGCACTAAATGTTTACTTTGATTCAAGCTTCCAACTTTGATTTTGATAATTTGAAGATAAAATTCTAATTTTAATAATTGATAATAACTAATTAATGAAGTATAATAAAAGAAAAGGTAAATTATACAAATTGTCATCCAAGCGTTTCTATTTTGGTTATTCAATTTTAAAGTTTTTTAATTTAGGCATTAACATTTTAATTTGTTTCTGTTTTGGTCACCTATCGTTAAATTGATAACGGAAAGCCTTTTTTCTAATTGGTATAATAACACATTTAGTCCTCTATACTTACACATTCTATCAATTTGATTTTAATTCTAAATAATTTAATAAATTTAACCATTCACATTTACAAATTGTAACGCCCCAAAACCCGCCTAGAAGTTTAGACCAAATCCTGGAGGTTACATTGGCCACCAGAAGTGGCAGAAACTAAAACTTCAATTCAAACCAAGAAAACCTTTTTATTCATTATGTTTGAAACAATATTAAACCGGAGTCAAACATTCAGAAATAAAATCCATAGTTTCTAAAGTTCAGTCCAAATAACACCTTATGAAAGTCCAGCATAAAAACTTGTATCACAGTTTATATAATCGTCTTAAAACCGACTTAATTTTATTATATAAAACTTATGAGATTTTACTCAAACCGAATCAAACCATATATTTCTGTGATATTTGGTATACCGAGTCCAGCTTCAAAACACAGAATGTACCTGAAAAGAAAAACACTACAAGGACGAGCTATGCGAGCTCAGTGTGAATCCGAAACATGAACAGATGGCAAAAGACAGAGTGACACAATAAATACTTCAGACAAGCATATGTATAAAAATATCACTTACGAAAGTCTCAATCGGTATGTCAAATACAATATCAAACCACAGAGATGACGATCCAATCATACGCATTAATTAGGGACATTTTACATTACATTAACTATATTGTCAATAACCAAAAGTTCACACAAACAGACAAAATGTTCTGACAAACAAACGTATATCCAGATACGAACAAATGCACAAGTCAAGATCTCATCCTGCCAATCAAACACCACTTCGTCCATCCAGCACACCACATAAGGGCTATGGTAAGCCCGTCCACCATGCACACCACACAGAAACATAATAGGTGTTAGAGTATGCCCAAAGATCAATCATGAGATGGTTGTAATAACATACTTGATTTATCATGTTTATTAATATAAGGCGTTACCATTATTATTTCAGTTTCTTTTCTGTGTGTATAAATAAACTGTTTTCTAATAATATCCTAAGAATAAATGATTATTCTTAAAAGATCCTTAGTCAAGTATTATTGTTGGATAGGATAACAATAATGCATTAAGACTAACATGTAGTTGATTGATGATAAAGAGTTATCATTGATATGGAATATCAGAATCGATGCATGAATATGTGTGTTAGAGAACAACATATTGGACTGACCCATTATGAGTATGTTTCTTGGATTATTATGTAATTGTCACGACATTACTCATAGTGATTAATATGTATATGATCCTCAGACTTGAGATCATCATAATCCCAACATCGTGAGTAGTATATTTTGATACAGTCAAACGTACACCGTAACTGGTTGTTCTATAAAGGCTGGTGTTGGATATACCACAATCGATGTAGAGGGATATTGTTGGTCGATATAGAATAAGTCTCTCCTACATAATGGGAGAAATATCTTAGGCCACTTGATTAAGTGAGACTAGAAATGCATGGCCATGCTCAAATAAGTTGATATGAGATGTTATACCTATTTGTATATCGTAGTCTGCTTAAAATATCAAGGAACATGGAATGGACTATACAAGTGTGACTATTCCATGACTTGTGTCCAATCCAGAGATAAAGGACTTAAGGATTATTGCATAAAAGGTTAATCATAAAAGGTTATGTCGAATCATGATCTCTTGTGACTTAGGTAGCAATGATGCATTGCTAGATGCCACTCATTGTTTGTAACATTGGAATCGTTCTAGTATTACGCTAACGTTACAAGAACCTCTGTGGTCACACCCTATAGTTAAAATGAACGGAATAAACCATAGTTGGTATTGTTTTAGGTGTCACTTGAATTAAATTAATTATAGAATTAATTTAATTCGATTTCAACACATTATGTACAAGGTTGTTGTACACATAATGAGGTTAGCATATGAATTCAAATAAATATATGGTTTATCAAATTATATTATAATTAATGTAATTATAATTTTCGGTTTAAAATATTATTATATTTATTTTAATTCATAAATAAAACCCTAAAAAATAAATAATAAGGATATAAGTATCCCGTTTTTCTTTGTTTTGGTCTAGCAGCCGTCAAAGAAAATTCACTCTCAAAACTGTTTTGGGGATTTCTTCCGTTCGTAGTCAACTAGGTGGATCACGTAGAGGTCAGAGTCTCAATAGATTGCGGCTTAGTTCGACTGTAGATCAGACTACACGTTGTTGAGAAGTTGCTGTCTACTTAGAACAGCATTAGGTAATTTCGTAACTCTTTTCACCCCGATTCGTTCCTCACACATGGATCCGTGGTTAGGGTCGCCGATTATTAAATTTTTCCGCTACGCCGTAGGGGTGCCGGCGATCCAGCAATAGGTTCATCCACCCTACACACCACAATGTGGAACTATGCCACTTGAGTAACTGTATATAGTTGAGATAGTATACATATAGGATAGTGCGGTAAATCGCTATACAAAAGTATCACAATTAAAATTGCTAATTCTGTCTTCCTTCTCTTCATGGCCAGATCCCGAAATTTTCATGCTATGCAACAATGCACATATTATGCAAACATCATACAGAAATGGACATTAACATTTCCAGTTGAACAGATTCAGATTTGATTACACTTGTATTCTAATATTCAGCTACGTCAACAATAATAAACTCATACTTATTTATCACATAAACGAGTAATAAAATTAAAGCCCATAAACGTATATATACACAAACCAAACTAAATCGAGCCCCAAACACACTTATCGAGGCTTGAACGAGGTTCGAATTACACAGAAACATAAAACAGACAGTTTATGACTCAAAATAAAAATTCTGCAAAATAGGGCCACATGGTCGAGTGGAGGTGCCCAGGTCGTATGGGGGTCTACGCGCCCATGTGAAGGCCACACACGCCCGTGTGGAGGGGACACACGCCATTGTGAGCAGCCCGTGTAACTCACTGTCCAAAAATGGCAAAAATAAAGAGTAGAGGAGATACGGCCGTGTGGAGATCTCACATACCCGTGTGGATACACATGTCCATGTTACCAGGCCGTGTGGTACCAAAATTTACCCAAAAGCCCTAATTCCCAATTTCACATGGCCGTGTGAGCCATCCGTGTGGGGCACACGCCTGTGTGGCCACCCGTGTGGTTATGAAACCACACTGAAACAGCTTGAAATTCGTGTTTTTGACACCGAAACGATCCCCATCCTTTGGAAATCCAGAAATGTACTGAAATATGCAGAATATCATGCAATCCATCAATAACTCAACACTTAAAATCAACAGTTTCGGAAACACATCTTAAATCAGAATTGCAAACAACAAGGATTAACTGCTTCGCCTCCACAAAACTATTCTGACTCACATCCGATAACACGAAACACACAAGAGCAATCTCCTTTGACGGAACAATAAATAAATTGTGCAAAACAGAAGAAGCAAAAACAAACGCAATTAAAATTAGAAAGAACAGAAAAAAGGAACGATGGGGAAGAAAAAGAAAAAGTAAAAAAATGAAGAACGTAAACTTATTTTCTATTCTAAAATTAACTTCCCCTCTTTAAAAAATAAAATAAAAACAAATAAATGTAAAAAAAAAAACACTCACAAGGATTCAAATACTAGACCCAGAGATACATTAACACACAATTAACCACCAGACCAGCAAACCTATTCTAACATTAAAACGCGAAATTGAACCCCGATGTTCAACCCACTCACTGACCCTAACCACAAAACTCAAAACTTCTAACCTAGATTCCGGGATGTTACACAAATTCTATCAATTTGATCATCAAACTTTCTAACAAAAACTTTTGGCTTTTAAAACAGAGTCATTAAATATCTATAAATTTGTAAAACCCAAAAAAGGAAAAAAATTCTCTCAACTAACAAGTCGTTTTCTGAGCCAATTCTTGATACCATTGAGCTTATCTTGAAACTTTATTTCCATTTATTTTTTTCATTAGTTTTCTTCTAAACATAATATTTTATAACCCTTTGATTGATAAAACATTGGCTAAAGAAAATGAAAATACCTTTAAAAAAGTCTTTTAGATTTAATCTCATTATTAAATATTTCCTTCAAGGTACATAGAAATAGAAATAGTCATTGAAGTTGGCCATTGAAATTGGAAATTAAATACAAAGTTTAAAAGTATGGATTTGAAAATTCCAATTGTTCAATCAATAATTATATAAGAAAAATTATGAACATTTATTTTTCATAAGAAGAAAAATGTGAAAGAATTAATTGAATTTTATTTTATTGCATTGATAATATATATTTTAAAAATTTTATAAACTAATTAAGAGATTATTATGTGCTCTATTTATTTTTAATTTTAAATCCACAATAAGCAATATGTATCACTAATAATCTAATCTAGTATTTAAAACATACACATTTATTATAGTATGCTTTTAAACTTGGGATCAAATAAAGACGAAGTCGAAAAAAAAATTGTAGACGAAATTAAGTGTATATTTCTCGAGAACTAAAATACAATTTCACTATTTTAATAGCTTATATCTTTATAATAATTTAAATGACTAAACCAAAATTTTAGGTCAAAATATAATTTTATTATATATTAATTTAAATTTTTATTAGCTCTGATAATTAAATATCAAAGTTTAATAAGTAAAATTTGAATAAGCATGTGTTAATCCAAATATACAAATTAAAATAGTAATTAAAATAAAAATAGTTAAAATTGAATACCCACTTATAATATAGAGACAAAATTATCTTTTAATCTGATCTTAATATATCAAAAGATATTTACAAGCTGACAACTAAACTTGAGTAATTCCATAAATAAATAAATAAAGTGGTCCAATTGACAGTTAAAAAACTGTTATTTTCTTGTTTCTTTGCTTCACTGGGATTTTTGTTTTGGCTTTTTTATTTATATGAAGTTTTAGCAAAATGGTATATGCTAAATTCACTAAAATTTATTATTCCCAACATCTTATGCGACAGATATATTATAACAAGTGTAATGCAATGTCAATTTTTATTTTATATATTGCTTTAAAAAAAGTCAACGTTTTGTGTTAATAATGAAATTTTAAAATTCAGAAAATACAGGACTAAGAATGATCAAATTGGAGAATGTAAACTAAAATCTACAACTATAGTATAAGACTAATAGTGATATTTAACCAAACAAATTTAACTGTTTTAGTTTAGGATAAGGTTGAAATTTTATAATTAAAGAAATATGAAGACTAAAATTGATCAATTCAATAAATTAAAAAATAAAATTAACTTAATTAAAGTAAATCAATTAAATTCATAACAAATTCGTAGCACATGGATTAATTGAAATTTTCCATTTACTTATTAATCATGTTGATTCAGTTTAGGATTACATTATTAAATATATATGTTTAGTAATTCTGAATGTTTTAATATTTAATTTTAATAATTTAATAATTTAATATTTTAAAAATTAAAATGAAATGATAATTATTAATATAATAATATTAGGCTTGATTTAAATTAATTTTTATATAAAAATAAAATTACTCATAAAAGTTTTTTCAAAAATGACTTATATTTTGCAAAAGGTAAATCAATTTACATAGGAAATGACTTATTTTCCATGAATCTCTAAATCATTTTTAATAACCAAATTGTTTTCCATGAAACAAGCGCATTCGTTCTATGAATTCGCTAAAACCCTTGATAAAGAAAAAATACGATGAAAAATAATAAGTAGAGTTGAGATAATTCAAGAAATCAAAATAATATTTTATGTAAAAGACAAAATAAAAGGTTCTTTAAAATAATTATCACATGATTTAAAATTGACAGTAGTAGGGAAAGTCACAAAATATCATTAATCAACATAAGAGAATATATATACATGTCATAACTTACTTAGAATCAAAATAGGAAAATTACTCCTGTTCACCATTTACTTCCTATAATATGGAAAACTGCTCCTTTAAATAAATTATCTCAAAATATTGCATACTAATCTTCCCGTAATACCCCCATCAAGTTAGAGCATGCAAATCGTAAATGATCAATTTGCTAAGACAATAATCAAATTGTTTCTTTCCCAAAGCCTTTGTAAATATACTTGCTAGCTAATATGTAGTAGAGACATATGAGGGAGAAATAAGACCATCATAAATTGCATTCATAGTAAAATGACAATCCACCTCAATATGCTTTGTATGTTCGTGATTAATGGGATTACGAGCAATATCCAGAGCAGAATAACTATCACAAAACAAATGAATAGCTTTAGGGTTATGCATCCCGGAGCTAAGTAGCAAAGCCTTTAACCATTTCAATTCACAAGTAACAGAGGCCATAGAATGATACCCTACTTCAGTTAAGGATCGAAAGACAGTGTGTTGCTTTTTAGTTTTCCAGAAGATAGGCGATTTCCCAAGAAACATGAGTCATCCAGTTAGAGATCATTGAGTGATGGGACGTGCAACCTAATTTGAGTCACACCAGCCTTTTAAAGACAACTCACTATCTGCTTAGAGGAAGATACCTTGGCCTGGAGCACCTTTTAAATAACGAACTATTCCAATTGTCACATCCCAATGTTCCTCCTTGGGATGTTGCATAAATTGAAATAAAACATGCACAAGATATGCTAAATCTAGATGCATAACAACCAAATATATAAGGCGATCCATCAATGTCGATAGGATTCAGGATCTGCAATAAATTATTCTGTAGCATGTGCAAGTTTGTGGTTTTATTCAATAAGAGAGCTAGCTAGTTTGGGTCCCAATAATCTTATCTCAAAAATAATATCAAGTGCATACTTATGTTGACACAAGAACAAACCTTGAGCACTATAAGCAACCTCAATACCCAAAAAATACTTTAGTACTCCGAGATCCTTCATATGAAAACAATTACTGAGATAGGCCTTAAAAAAACTTCAATGCTGTTGAATTGTTACCAGAAACGATCAAATCAACATACACAAGCATATTAATCTATACAATGCCCCTAGTATATGTAAAAAGGGAATAATCAAAGTAAGATTGTATGAAGCTATACCCTTTTAGAGTTATAACGAGCTTGGCAAACCAATAGCGAGGTGTTTGCTTCAAACCATACAAAGGTTTTCAAAGCCTACACGCTGTGCCCGGATTCGAAGCGTCAAAACCAAGTGGAAGTTTCATATATACCTCCTCATCAAGATCCCCATGCAGAAAGGCATTGTGAACATCCATTTGATAAAGCTCACAATTCTTTAATGCAGCGATGGCCAATAAGGTTTGAGCAGTCACCATTTTTTCCACCGGAGCAAAGTCTCATTACAATCGATTCCTTCAATCTAATGATTATCGAAGACAACTAAACGAGCCTTCAATATCTCAATGGTACCGTCAAAGTTGTATTTTATCTTATACACCCATTTGCTACTTAGAGTTTCCTTTCTAGGAGGAATAAACTCTATAGTCCATATGTCATTAGCCTCCAAAGCTTGAACCTCCCTTTGCATAGCACTATGCCACCCCGCATCTTTCACAACCTCTTTAAAAGACTATGGCTCCACATTTGCAATTATTGTTGCAAGAAAATTTCTATGTTTTGCGGTAAATTTATCACAATTAACATAATGTGCTATACAAAAATGTGTACCTGATGAAGGAGAGGAAGCAGGTGACACGAGAGATAGACTTTTGTTAATCACAGTATATGTCACAAAATCCTTTAATTTGGATGAGGGGATTTTCGTTCTCATACCTCAACCCATAGAGGAATCAGGAGAAGCATTCGAACCATAAGTTGAATATTGCGAACCATTACTTAGTTGGGCAGCCATATTTATTGGCACATCCTTATTGAGACAATAGACGATTGTGTTTGTGGTGACGAAGAGGGGCGAGGCTCGCCATTAACCTCTTCCGTTCCCTCTGGCACCTCACCCTCATCCACAAAACAAAAATATTTTCATCCAAGTTATGTATAAGTTCGACACTAGCAGTGTCAACATCCAAGTGTCAGAAAATATTTTCATAAAATCGAACATCCCTAGATGCCAAAAAAACCTTTCTCTCCAAATCATATAACATCTAACCTTTTTTTTCCAAAAGGATACCTAACAAATACACATTTTCAACTTTGACTCACAAATTTGTCACCTTTTGCTTGTTGATTACGAGGAAAACACAAACAACTAAAAACATGCAAATAATCATACGAGGGTGGAGAACCAAACAAAATGTCATAGGGAGTTTTATTATAAAGTACAATAGAGGGAGTTCTATTAATCAGATGTGCCACAACTAAAACACACTCTCCCCAAAACATAACGACAAATTCCCTTGAAAACGCAAAGCGTGAGCAACATTTAAAATATGTTGATGTTTTCTCTCTACTCGTCTATTTTATTGAAGAGTGCCAACACAAGAGGTTTGGAATAAGATGTCATTAGCCAAAAAATAGTCCTTCATTCAATTAAACTCAATACCATTATCACTTCGTACTATCTTGATTTTCTTGGAAAATTAGCGTTCAATCATGGCAATAAAGAACATAAAAAATTGAAAAACCTTTGTTTTATCAACCAATAAATATACCAATACATCGCTTGAAAAATCATCAACTAATGTCAAAAAACATCTTGCTCCACAGGAAGAGGAGGGATTATAAGGACCCCATAAATCATGATGTATTAATTCAAAAATTCACGATGCTTTATTATTACTTAAAAGAAAAGACTCTCTAGGCTGCTTAGCACGATTTCACACTTCACATGCTTTATTTAAATGTTCCCTACACCTACTAACAAAATAATAATAATCTGACTACTTTTTCGAAATGATGTCCTAAACTCTTATGTCATAACTCCACCAAAGATGAACCCACAACTGCAGCCACTTTAACAGTTACATGCGCCGAAAGTAATAAAGTCCATCCTGTCTATCACTCGTTCCAATCAGCTTCCTCAAATGTCGATCCTGTATTGCACACATATTAGATGAAAATTGAATAAGACAATTTAAAAATTCTATTGGCAGTGTACCAAATGTTTTCTCATAATAAAATATAAAAAAATATTTAAAAAAAAGAATACACATATTTTTAACTAATAAATGTAAATCAATTTATAACTATAATTATTTTAACTAATAAATGTAAATCAATTTATAATTATAATTATCACAACTTTTTCTTATATAGTTTATGTTTTAGAGTTCTATTTAATAGTAAAATTTTGTTTACATCAAAATTTTTAATTAATAATTTTAAGTTAAATATTAATTATTTTAAAATGTAAATATAGTGATATGATGGAAAATAAATGACATTTTGTTCCAAACTCATAATTATATATATTATAAATTAAATAATTCATTTATAAATAATTAAAACTTTAAAATTAATTAAATCGAATAGATTTAATGTTGACCTTTACAAACTACCTTAATATGGACCACAAAACTTTTAATAAACAAAAAAGTTTAGGTCAAATCAATTACCAAACATTTCTTTGTTTTATGAACTAATGAAAGCTACATTGCATATTCTTTAACATGCAAATATGCATCCAACTATAAGAATTTGATTAAATCTATGAAATTTTCTATTTAATTATATACTATTATTCTCACCCCTTTATGCCGGGGTTTTCCCAAATATATATTTTTATAAATTTTATATAACAATATTAAATTTTATTTTTAAAATAATTATCACGCAATTTAATTACTTAATTCTTTTGTTAATTATAAAATTTAAATTTACTATTTATTTAAGTTGATGAGATGCAAATATATAATTTAAAATAAATATTTTTTCTGGTAATGCAGCAAATAAAAACATTTAATTAAAGATGAAATCTAATTTTAAGGTTGAGATCTTTTTGAGCACATCTTCGGTTCTTTGGTGTTTGATTTGGGAAAATTTTACTAATGGGGATTACATTAGAGATTGAGGAAACAGCGATTTTTTTTTAAAGAACAATTGAAGTAGCAGTAAAATTTGTAGAACTTTTTTTTTTGAATAAATTCTGACTGGGCTTTATTACTAAAATTAAGCAAATCAACACAAAAAAAGTCCAAAATTAAAATGAACCCAATACAAAGGCCTATAACTCAAACCCGGAAAGCAAATTAAAACCCATAAAACCAATCCCCCCTTATTTTTGAATTTTAAACTTAAAAAACTGTAAAACAGAAACCTCTAGAACCTAATAAATGCACCGCTATCATGCCCAATCAGAACCAAATCCTTCCCCGTCTTTTCAAATCTATTTTTTCATTTCTTCATTAAGACGTTTCCGGATATCCATGAGGTTGTTTCCTTCAAACTTTTGGGTTTCCCCTTTTTCAGCCTAAAAAATTTGTGTCCTTCATTTCATCTGCTTCTTTGTACTCCCTTCCGTTCATCTTCCTTCAGTCGCTCGGCATAATTCGGAACTCTACCAATCAGGTAAATTTCTTCTGTTTCCTTTAATGCCTCCCTTGCAAGCATATGAGCTAGACTATTTGCTTCTCTAGGCGTGTGCTCAAAATAGTGTCTTTTTTATTGTATTAGTAACTGATGAATATCTCGAATACATGCTCCAACCATTGATCTGTCATTTGCTTGTGTTTTGCATTTCTTAATGATTGAAAGTGCATCACCTTCAATAATAATATTTGGCCATTTCATGTTTATACCGATTCGAGTTGCTGTCCTGCAAGCAATTGCTTCTGCTGCAAAGGCTGATGCTATTTGGTGATGAAGCTCTGTAATAGATAAAAGGGCGTTTCCTTGACTGTCTCTGGCCACAATTCCCACTGCCGATTGTCGAGCATTTTCATCAAAGGCTGCGTCAAAGTTAAGCTTTATAAACTGACCAGGTGGGTGTTTCCACATTCTACCTTCTTTTATACTTTTTGTAGCTTTTTCTTCGATCCCCTTGAGCTCTGAAATATATCTCTGTACAAAACCTGTAATTTCTTTCCCAGATCTACTAACCTTCTCATGTACTCTTTTATTCCGCTCTCCCCAGATTGCCCAAAGAGCACAACAAAATACCCTACGCATATTGGGATTATTCTGATTGAAAACCCAGGTAAGCCACTTTAAAAATTCCATATAGGGTTCATGTAAAATCTTCGAGAGTGATAACTCTTCCCATACTTCTGTTGCCACAGGACACTCACGAAAAATGTGATTTGTGGTTTCTGCTGCTCTACCACACCCAGAACATGTCGTTTGACTTAGGAGCCTTCTGAAGTGCAGATTCACCCACGTTGGAATATAATTCCAGGCTATTCGCCAAATTGTAATTTTTATCTTCGAAGGTAGATTAAGGAGCCAGATATTTTTGTAAAAATCCCTAGTTTCAGTTTGTAAGGCATAAGCCCTAGGATCATTTTCATTACCTTGTAATAGTTTATAGGCGCTTCTCACGGTGAACTCTCCCGATGACTCTCCCCTCCAGGCTGGAAAATCTTTGTGAGGCTCTTTTGCAAGCGGAATGCAGAGGATTCTCTCAGCTATCTCCATTGGAAAGGTAGACTCAATCAAGCCCTGTTTCCACTCCCTCTTACTTTCATCAATTAGATCTGCAACTTTACAATCACGTAAATTAACAACATGCGATGATAACCTGGCATAATTTGGTATCCAACTATCATTCATCATCGAAATTTCACTCTCATTCCCCACTTTCCAGCATAATCCTTCTGATAGAGTACCCCTAGTAGCTCATATACTCTTCCATGTGTAAGAGCAATTATTCCCAAGACGCGAGTTTAAGAAATTAGTTTCTGGAAAATATTTTGCTTTTAAAACTTGTGAGACAATGAGCTTGGATTGGTGAGTATTCTCCAACCTTGTTTAGCAAGTAGAAAGATATTAAACTTGGCCAAACTCCTGAAGCCTAACCCCCCTTCTTCTTTACTTCTACACATATGCTCCCATTTGCACCAATGGATCCCTTTCTGCCCTTGCTTCTTTTGCCACCAGAAATTAGCAAAGATTTTTTCCAAATCTCCACATAAAGAGTTAGGAAGAAGAAAACATGACATAGCATAAGTCGGAATGGCCTGTAAAATAAAAACTTCATTTCCTCCTTGTGAAAGCCATCTAATGCTCCAATCTCTGATTCTGGAATTGACCTTATCCTTCAAATATTGAAAGGACTCCTTTTTACGTCTTCCAATCATATTAGGGAGACCTAAATACTTTTCCATATCTGTTGACCCTCTTAACCCTAAACTGCCTAAAATTTCACCTATTGTTTCATCTGCTGTATTTGAGCTGAAAAAAACTGTGGATTTTTCAAAATTAACGCACTGACCAGAACAGTCTTCGTATTCCTTCAGAACTCCTTTTAGCACTCTCATTCCCTTTGTGGTAGCTTCAATGAACATAATACAATCATCTGCGAATAGCAAATGTGATATTCCTGGACCTTTCCTACTTGCTCTTACCCCTTTCGACTTACCCTCTTTTAATGACAATCTCATTAATGCCGAAAGCCCCTCACTGCATATTAAGAAAAGGAATGGACTGAGGGGGTCCCCCTGGCGCAACCCTCTGGAAGATTGGAAAATTTCCCCTATTTTCCCATTAATGTTGACTACGAAAGATGTAGAAGAAATACATTTCATAATTAAATCAACCCATTCAACAGTAAAGCCCATTTTCAGCATCACCTCTCTAAGAAACCTCCACTCAACTCTGTCATAAGCTTTGCTCATATCGAGCTTAACTGCCATAAAACCTTTCTTTCCTATACGTTTCCGTCTAAAGGTATGAAGGAGTTCATAAGCTATTAAAATATTATCAGAAATTAATCTACCTGGGACGAAAGCACTTTGCGCCACATCAATACACTGCCCAATAACCCTCTGAAGTCGATTTGCAATTGTCTTTGCAACTAGTTTATATATAACTGTGCATAAACTAATTGGTCTGAAATTTGCTAAATTTTTTGGATTCTGGGTTTTTGGAATCAATATAATTTCAGTAGAGTTGAAGAGGCCAAGAGTTTTACCCCTGTTTAAACAGTCAAGGTAAAAACGGGTGACTTTTTCCCCTACAATATGTCGTATTGCTGAAAGAATCAGGCCCTGGCGCTTTCGTAGGCCCCATTCCTCTCAAGGCTGAAAACACTTCTTCTGCCGTGAATTTATCCGTTAAACCTGTGTTCATGTCTGACGTGATTTTTCCTTCGATACCTGTTAAGAGATGAGATAAATCTCCAACCCCTTTTGATGTAAACAGTTCCTGAAAAAATGTCTTCGCAGCCTTACTGATCCTATCCTCCTCAGTCACCTCTCTTCCACCCCCTAATTCAAGCCTCAAAATATTGTTTCTTTTCCGACGAGCCGAAGCATACTTATGAAAAAAACTTGTATTCTTATCCCCAACTTTAAGCCAGTTTGCTCTTGCCCTCTGCTCCCAATACCTCTCATCTTTGTCAATTTCTAAATTTAGATGCACCTTCGTATCAATAATCTTTGCCAACACATCATCATTGTTTTCTTCCTCCAACAACATCTCTAGATTCTTTTTTAGCCTTTTCTTTAACCCTTCACGGCTTTTCCTAATTTGTTCTGTCCATACCATTAAATTCGATTGAAGCATTTCCATTTTCTCCATTAAAGAATCAGCTAGTGTCTCCCAAGATGATTTAATTTTTCCTTCTAAAGACTCTTCCATAATCCACCATGCCTCAAACTTGAACCTTTGCCTCCCCACATAATCAGTACCATTTCTTGTATTGAGTAAAATTGGACAGTGATCAGAGATCGAGTGAATTAAGTGTTGAATATTACCATTTGGGAAAAGGTTTCTCCATTTGTCGTTTGCAACACCTCTATCCAATCTTTCTCTGATGTTTGTTTCAGGCAGATTCCCTCTTTCCCATGTGAACCAAGCCCCTGTATACCCCAGATCTTCTAATTGACATTCCTCAAGGGTCTTTCTGAAAGCCTCCATTCTTCTTTCTTCTCTTAGAAGCCCTCCTTTCTTCTCGAAAGAATACATAATTTCGTTGAAATCCCCAGTTACAAGCCACGGGTGTTCCTGATTCTATCCCAATTTTCGTAAAAGGTTCAAAGACTCCTCTTTATCTTTAACATAAGGGGATCCATAGAATCCTGTGAGTCTCCACTCTACATTATCAACCTCTTCATTCACCATAACATCAATATGACTTCTGGAAAAACTTCTTAGTGTGACTAAAATATCTCCTTTCCAAGCTAAACATAGTCCACCTCTAGAACCCTCCGCAACAACCTCAATACCATTTAGAAACCCACAACTTCTTCTGACTTTTTCCATACATTGCTTGTTAATTTTCGTCTCCATTAAGAAGACCATTTGGGGATTATGCTGCCTTAAGAAATGTCGCAGCCTTTTAACTGTTCGTGGACTCCCCAATCCACGAATATTCCAACTGATACTTTTCATTGCGTTCAGTCGGCTTGCCTCTTGGCAGCCGTCGATCCCATAAGTAATTGAACTTCGTTCTCAACCAAAATATTACTCATCGTTTCTGTTAACGATTCTTCTAGGTCCTTTTCTTGCCCTATTTTCTATCGTTTCGTGCTATTATCATATTCATCTTCTGCATTAAGAGACTCCATTCTTCCTTCCGTAACTTTCCTCTTCTTTAAACCACCTTCATCCACTCGTAAACTTCCCCTTTGACCTGGGCCAATTCTTTTCCAACTCATTTTTTTTCCTGAATTAGAATTTATTATAGAGATGCTCCTATTATCCACCATATTAGCATCAGTCATGACTGTGCCGTCATCCACCTGATTTTTCAGTATCTCCTCTTTCACGTTCATTTGTAATCTCCCATTTTCCTCCACCTCCAAATTTTTCACTTTTCTATTTATTATATCTTCAGTCATCGCATACTCAGCATCACCAGTATAAGAGCATTGAGTTCTATCCTTCTTCGCAGACTCATTAAATTTTATAACTTCCTTTCCAACAAATTTTGATTCTGCTTTTAATGCCATCGTATATGAAGGATCCTCTTTAATTTTATTTTTTTTTGCAAGACTCAAGACACTACATTACGAAGTCCATGGCCCAACCGTCCACAACCAAAACAGAATAAAGGTAATTTCTCATACTTAAACGAAATCCACCATTGATTCCTATTATCTGATGAAACAAAGATTCCTCTTCGAAGCGGTTTCTGTACATTCAGATTTATTTTGAGACGACACCACTCTCCACTAATTTCAGATCTAATGACTCCTCCAAATGTAACACCTATAGCATGTAATAAATCCTTTTTATCAAATTCTGGTAAACATGGGCCTATCTTTAACCAGACCGGAGATGAATTAAGACATATCTTTGATCTTTTCACCGAATGAGTTAACCTGTCAAATAAGATTAAACTTTTTCGAAAAAGCCATGGTCTACCCTCCATGATCAACTCCAGATCTTCTTCTGATTCAAACATAATCAAATATAAATTATGTCCTGCCAATTGAATTTCAAACTTTTTCTTTGTTTTCCACACACTCCTCATCTGCGCTTTAAAACTTTCAGGGTTGTAAAGTTTACCTGTCCAAATTGTGCATATTAGGGTTGGTTTTTCATCTGGAACCACCTTCAAACCTTTAACAGATAATTGCATGAGCTCTTCAGATAGAAGGGAAATCTCCTCCCTCTGCTCTCTAACGTCGCCACCGCTTTCCCCCATCCCAAGCCACAAAAACAACTAGGACTTACGGCAAAGCACTCTTGGAGAATAGGGAGAATTAGGGTTTTTCCATTTTTAATTTATAAAAAATTTGTAGAACTTAATTGTGCTATCTTTGTATAAAAAACTTAGAACAAATACAATTATCGTAATATTAAATAAAAAAAGAACATCAATTTCAAAATAGATAAAAAAATTATGTTAGTGACCATGATTTGTTTTATAGATCCTTTAGGAATCTATTTGTTTTCTCATCCTTTATTTGTTTATTTTTAAAAAATTTGTTAAAATAATTTTTGGATTATTTAATTTGAGGTCTCTTTTATTATTCAAATAAAAGAAAATCTAACAAAAAGTCACACATGACACCCTACAATTGGGCCACATGTCCTGATAAGGTACTACATTAATAAATAAAGTAAAATTTTAAGTACCAAAATAGATATTTTCAAGTTATATGTACCATATTAAAAGATATAATAACATACAAGGACTAAATATGATATTATCCCAAGTACTAAATGTCAAACATGGAGGGCCAAGTCATAAAAAGAAAGAAAAAAGCTAAGTGTCAAACATCGAGGGCCAAACATCTACACAGCCCTCAATGTATGTTATTTCTTTTTTTTATTTTTTGATATAAATTCTGGATTGGGCTTTTATTAAAAATAAATAAATACTGTTCAAAACAAAAAACCAAAAACTTAACAAAACCAGCCTATGGCAAAATAAACTAACGTCAAAGCCTAAAAACACGACCCAAAAACATATGGCCTTAAATAAAAATTGAAATATTAAAAAAGATGATTCTAGAACCGGCAATAAGTGCACCGATCCATTACCCAATCAGAAACTATTTGAAATCTGTCCTCTGATCTTTCTGTCATGTCTATTCATTTCGACGATTCCATTTTCAATGTATGCCCAGTAAATCGATTCATTCCTGTTCTGAGGCTTACCAAACCTTCAACCTTCCTCCCCTGAAAACTTCCTAGTCTGGTTCCCTTCTCATCTCATATCGGCCTTGCTCCTCAGTGTATTCCGGAACACCCATATCCAGGTACATTTCTTCTCCTCTCCTTAGCGTTTCTGTTGCTAGAAATGTGCTAGACTATTTGCTGATCTTGGTGCATGTTGGAATCTTATCTTATCAAGCCCGTATATTTGCTGTTGGATATCATAAATGTATGTTCCTATCATTGATCTATCTTGACCCTTTATATTGCATTTCTTGATGACTGCGAGGGAATCTCCTTCAAAAATCAGAAACCGCCATCCCTTCCCGGTTCCTATTTGGATCGCTTTACGGCGGGTTATTGCTTCGCAAAGAAATGCTTGATAAGATATTTTCATGGATTTCTGTACATGATAAGAGGATTTTCCCTTCTGAATCTCTTACCACAACTCCGGAGGCCGAGCGGTTCTGGCTTTTATCGAAGGCCCCGTCAAAATTGATCTTAATGAACCCTCCCTGTGGCCTTTTCCATCTTATTTTCCCCCCGGTAAAATTCAGATCCCTTCTTTCAAGACTAGTGATCTCACCCATGTAGCTATTTATAAAGTTTGCTACTTCCTTTCTGGTACTAACCTTTCCTTCATGTACTCTTTTGTTCCTATCTCCCAATATGGCCCAGAGTGCACAACAGAAGAGTCTACTGTGATAAAGGTTAAGCTTCTCCAGCACCCAGGTAATCCACTGTGCAAAATCCTCAAATTGATTCATAATAATGTTCTGAAATGATAATGCTCTCCATACCTCATTTGTAGCAGGACAGTCACGAAAAAGATGATTCATTGTTTCAGCTCCTTCACCGCAACGGGGACAACTTTGGTTAACTGTTAACTTTCGATGCTGAAGGTTCACCTTTGTAGGCAAATAGTTCCACGATAACCTCCATATTGTGACCTTTATTTTTGTTGGTAGACTTAGGCTCCAAAGTTTTTTGTAAAAATTTCTGTAGATGGTTTGTAAAGCATAAGCTCTAAGATTGTCAATCGATCTCTGTAATAGTTTGTAGGCGCTTCTGACCGTAAATTCACCTGACATCTCACCTTCCCAGAACAGAAATTCTTCGTGCGGTGTTTGCACCAGAGGGATTCTGAGGATTCTTGCAGCATCTTCTTCCGTAAAGGTATTATTGATTAACTCTACTTTCCAGCTTCTGTTATTACTGTCAATCAACTCCTCAACATTAGAAACATGCAAAGAGTTAATTTCTGATGATAATCTAAAGTTAACTGAATCTGGAATCCAAGCGTCAGTAATAGATATATTAGTACCCATCCCCACCCTCCAACAATACCCTTTTGTTAATAAATCTTTGGCTGCCCAAATACTTTTCCACACATAAGAACATGAATTTCCTAGGTGGGAGTTTAGAAAATGAGTTTCCGGGAAATATTTTGCTTTAAATACTTGTGTAACTAGGGCGTTCTGATTATTCATAATCCTCCACCCTTGTTTGGCCAGTAAAGCTATGTTAAATTACGCCATATTTCAAAAATCCATACCACCCTCCTCTTTAGGCCTACACAAATAGTCCCATTGACACCAGTGAATCCCTTTCCTGCCTTTTCCTTTTTGCCACCAAAATCGAGCAAATAAACTGTCAAATTCACTGCAAAGTGACTTTGGCAATAGAAAACATGTCATGGCATAAGTTGGAATTGCTTGTAATACGGATTTAATGAAGACCTCTCTACCTCCTTGAGATAAAAATCGCGTACTCCAATGTTCGATCATTTGCTTTATTCTGTCTTTAAGATTCTGAAAAGATTCTTTTTTCCTTCTTCCAACAATGTTTGGCAATCCTAAATATTTCTCCATATTATTCGAACACCTAATTCCCATTTCAGCCGATATCCTCCTTTTGCCACCTTCCTCTATATTAGAGCTAAAAAAGATCATAGACTTGTTAAAATTGACACATTGACCAGAACAAAACTCATACTCCTGTAAAATAGCTTTTAGATTCCTAGCGCTGTTCTCAGTAGCTTCACCAAACAAAATGCAGTCATCTGCAAATACCAAGTGTGAAATTGTCGGGCTTCTTCTGCTAGCTCTCACCCCTTTAATCAGCCCCTCTCTCGTGCCAATCCTGATTAAGGTCGATAGTCCTTCACTACAAATAAGAAATAGAAAAGGGCTAAGTAGGTCACCTTGTCGGAGTCCTCTGGTAGGTTTAAAAATTCTTCCATTTCTCCCATTTGTGGTCACAACATAAGAGACTGTAGAGATATATCTCATGATTAACGACACTCATTCCTTCGCAAAACCCATCCGAATCATGACTTCCTTCAGGAAAATCCATTCGACTCTATCATAGGCTTTACTCATGTCCAATTTGACCGCCATAAATCCTTTTATCCCCTGCTTTTTTTTGTCGGAGTGTATGTAAAAGCTCATATGCAATCAAAACATTATCCGAAATAAGCCTTCCTGGGACAAAAGCACTCTGGGCACTATCAATGCAGCTTCCGGTAACTCCTTGAAGACGATTTGCAATGGCTTTGGCAATTATTTTATAAATAACAGTGCATAAACTAATTGGTCTAAAATTAGCCAGATTTGTAGGATTTGAGTTCTTCGGTATAAGAGTGATCCTTGTTAGATTTAACTCTTCGACGCATTTCCTGTTATTTAAAACCTCCAAACAGAAATTCCCGATATCTTTTCCAACAATGCCCCAGTATTTTTGAAAAAATAGGGCCGGAAATCCATCATGACCTGGAGCTTTAGTAGCACCCATTCCTTTTACTGCAAGAAAAATCTCTTCTGCCGTAAACGATTCTAAAAGGGTTTTGTTTGTGTCCGGAGAGATACTATTTTCAATACCTGTTAAGAGGTGGGAAAAGTCTCCAACACCATTAGTTGAGAATAACTTCTGAAAGTACTGTGTGGCTATCTCATTTATTTCTGCTTCCTTAGTGATCCTCTGACCCTCATCATTATCAAGCCTGTTGATGGTGTTGGTCCTTTTCCGCATAGAGGCATATTTGTGAAAGAACGCCGTATTCTTATCCCCTAACCTCAGCCAGTTAGCCCGTGCTCTCTGTTCCCAATACATCTCCTCCTTCTCGGTCTCCCTACTCAAATGAATTCGCTTGTCAATAATCTGTATCATAGTATCTTCATCTGGTTCCTTCATCATTAAATCTTCAAGTTCTTTTGTAATTTTATCCGCCAGCCCCTTTTGTTTCTTTTTAATTGAATTTGCCCACTTTGACAAGTTGATCTGTAGTCGCTCAATCTTCTCACACACCGATCCATCTGACGACTCCCATGATCTCCTAATTTCTTCTTCAATTGATTCCTCTGTGGTCCACCATGCTTCGAATTTGAAACTCAGAACTCTCCTAAGTCTACTTTCATTAGTTGTGTGTATTAAAAGGGGACAATGATCTGAAAGTGAAGATGTTAAATGATGTATATTGCCCGTTGGAAATAACTCCATCCAGTTTTCATTCGCAACACCCCTATCCAATCTTTCTCGGATGTTTGTCTCTGGTAGATTTCCCCTTTCCCAAGTATACCATATTCCTGATTATCCCACGTCAATAAGTTGGCAGTCTTCCAGAACTTCACGAAATGCTACCATCTTCTTTTCCTCCTTAAGCTGACCTCCCCTTTTTTCAAATGAATAAGCTATTTCATTAAAATCTCCGCTCACTAACCATGGATACTCTCGCTCCTGCCCCAATTTCCTTAGTAGGTCCCATGAGGCATTTTTATTTTGTGCGTAAGGTGATCCATAAAAACCTGTATATATCCATTCTTTATGAACCCCTTCTTCTTTTATTAACACATCAATATGACTAGTTGACATGGTTTTAAGATTGACCTGGACCTCCTCTTTCCATGCTAAGCAAATCCCGCCTCGAATACCAGTAGCTCCTACTTCAAGCCCATTCGTGAATCCACACCTCCTCCTAATTACCTCCATACATTTTCCACTAACTTTAGTCTCCATCAGGAAGACTATTTGGGGATTATTTTGCTTTAGTAGAAACCGAAGCCTCTTTACTGCCCGTGGACTCCCCAATCCACGAACATTCTAGCATATGATTTTCATTGTGTCCGGTCGGCTAGCCCATTGGCAGTCGCCGGTCCATTCTGATTAGAATATTCTATTATCGAATAAGTTTCAATCTCATTTGTTAGAACCCGTTCGCCATGTCTCGCCCTTTTTTGTATTTTTGCCTGAGTCTCTCTTACTTCGTACTTATCCTGTGTGATCTCTGTCAATTTCCTTTTATGCACTTGGCGTTCTATTTCATTATTCCTCATTACTCCTATTAATTTCATCCTTTTCCAGCTGGTTCTCCTGGCTAAATTCGATCTATTGGCGTGTTTGTCTTCATTATTCCCTTCGTTGCTTCCTTCCTCCTTTTGTATCTCCAAATCTGCTGTTTTTGTTGTCAACCAAGCATCATCTTGCGGTTCTCTTATCATACCACTACTTTGTTTGTTGTATGAAGGCTCTTCCTGTTTTTCTGTAGATTTTCCAACATACGAACATTGTATTTATAGTTTCTTTGCTAGGGCATTTAGCTTTAGACTCTCCCTTCCAACCAGATTTAATTCTGCTTTTAAAGCCAAAGAAAAAGGTGGATCCTCTCTAATTCTATTTTCCTCTGCAGGTGCAATTTCTGTACAATCATGAAGACTGTGCCCCAACATTCCACCCCCAAAGCAAAAAGTC
Organism: Gossypium raimondii; assembly: GCF_025698545.1. Taxonomy (NCBI): domain Eukaryota; kingdom Viridiplantae; phylum Streptophyta; class Magnoliopsida; order Malvales; family Malvaceae; genus Gossypium; species Gossypium raimondii. The sequence continues at coordinate 5,022,814 of NC_068567.1, read as the reverse complement.
TGCAGCTTTTCATACTTGAATGGAATCCAAAATTTATTTCCATTCCCTATTGAAACAAAAATACCCCTGTGAAGGGGTCTCTGTACATTTAATTTCACTCTAAGACGGCAAAACTCACCCAGTATTTCAGATCTGAGCACCCTTCCAAAAGTAACACCTACTGCATGTAGCAGATCTTTTTTGTCAAACTCTGGTAAGCAAGGCCCGATTTTAATCCAAAACGGAGATGAAACAAGCCTGATTTGATCTCTCGCCATTGATTTACTCAATCGATCAAAAAGGATTAATTACTTCATAAACAACCATGGCTGACCTTCCAAGACCGTCTTTAAATCCTCTTCTGATTCAAACGATATCATAAAAAGATTTTGTCCTACCCCTTGAATCCCAAATTTCTTCTTTGTCTTCCAAATGCTCATCATCTGTGCTTTGAAGCTCTCCTGATTATAAGATTTCTTAGTCCATATAGAACATATTAGAGAAAACTTCCCGTTTGGTTCCACCATCGAACTCTTTACCGAAAGTTGAATAAGCTCCTCTGTTAATAGGGAGATCTCGTCTCCTCCCAACCCATCGTTACCACCACTCTCCATCATCCCAAGCCACAGCAGCCACTGTAATCGCTGGGATCCCAATGATAACACTCTTGGTCTTCTCAATGTATGTTATTTCTATATATGTTATAGATGTATATATACAGGCTTATATGTATTTAGAAATAAAAAATAAAAAATAAAGTTGTTTGCATTTTCATGAATATCCCTTTTTAGATTTTGATATTTGCCGAGGTTTTCAAAATTGTGTTAATTAGTCATATCACTAGTTTTCCGTTCGATCAAAATATTAAGATTAATTGATTAATTATTTAAAAAACATAAGAAAGGAAAAAGAAAATCAGTTCAACTATCAACTCAATCAATTTTTTAGTTTGGCTCAATATTTCATATCGGTTCATGAGTTAATCAATTCAAACCTTTATTTTGGATCAATACCTCGACCAATTCATGGTACAACCTGTTGGGATCTAATGAGCTTAGAGTAGTATTTTCGATTAAGTATATTTATATTTTTTGAATAAATTGATTTAATAAAATATCTATTAATTACATTAATGCCCTTTGTTTATTGTCCTTAATGTTTTTGCACACAGACCAAAATGGAAGTAAAAATTGGCTCATCAATTATCTAAAATTTAACTAATACTAAACAATATTATGTGGTCGGATCATAATACAGAAAGACAATTTATTTTAGTATATGAACCTAAACATATCCTTAGTCTAATCGAAAATGAGCAAATTGGTTGAAAGACTAATATGTCCTCTATTAAGTCCAATTGGGGAAATGCTTTGTCTTGAGTACCGAAGCGAATGATTCCTAGAAGATAAAGATATAGATGTGGCTGATTGGGCTGACAATATATCAAACAGGACCCAAGTAGAATAGATTCTAGATCCATTTATGGATTTATTCACTTGCGACATTTATAATGCAACATACCTTAATCTTGAGTGGATGATGAACTATATATGCGTCGCTCATATACTTTGATTCAAGTAAAAACCAGAGTTCAAATAGATAAGGAACCAAAAGTTGGTATGTTGAGTATATGACTTTTGCAGCATGTAGCATCATTCACAATAGTGGAATTCATAGTCCAACTAAAGAGTAAATGATATCCTCTAATTGACATTACATGATAGATGAAAAGTAAACGCGGTTACGGGTTGTTTATTTTTGTTATAAACAACTTGATTACTATTTTATAGTAATTGACTTTTCATGAAGAAATATGTAATGATTACCATAAGATAAAATATGATTATATTAGAATAACAAATTTATTCCAAAAAGATTTAAAATATCCTATGAGGGTAGGTAACACATTTATGAAAAGGTTATTGGACAAGCACTTATTGGGTAGCTTTCGTGATGATATGTAATTAAGCGAGCTCAGTCACGATACTATAATAGAATGACTATGTGATTAAATAAGTTTGTAATTAATAAGCAAAAAGTTGAAACTTAAATTATAAATTATTTGATCCCTAATTATATATGTCAAATCCATCATTCCGCTAGCTCGTTGAAATAAAAAATTAATTGCATGTAGAATCAAATGAACAGAAATGAACGAAAATGATGAAGTTAGAGAAATGTGGCGCATTTACAAATGAATGCGCTTTTTCATTGAGTAAAAAAATGACTTGAAAATTAATTTTAAAACAATTAAATATTAGCTAATTAATTATAATTAAATAATTGAAGTTTGAAAATGAAATTAAATTAATTAGTCCTTATGAATTCGTTGAAAATAGAAATTAAATATATTTTCTCATGGATTCTTTTACGGTAAAATTGTCACAACTTTACCAATATCGAATTGGGTTGAGAAAATTATTTAATTGAGAAATTAATTCATTTAAATTAATTAAATCAATAATATTTATTTTGAGAAATAAAACAAATATTAGATTGAATTAAATTATAATGCTACTGACTCAAAAGTTTAAAAACACATTAATTGGATCCAATACAATGTTTGAGGGCAACAACTCTAATGTTTTTTTATCTAAGGTGTGCTCCCCTTCTAGTTAGATTAAGAAAGTGATTTTCTATTAAATAAATATTATTTGTTTAAGTCTTATTCAACTAGAATTTTTCTGTCTTTTCCTATAAATAGATTACATTAGTAGAGCTATTAATACACGAGTTTCATATATTGTTATTCTACTAGAGAATAGTGAAATTTTTTCTAAGAATAAATTATATTTTCCAAGAATTACAATTTCTATTGATTTTATTTGAGAGAATTAATTTCCTACTTAAAATAATTAAATTGTTTCTTGTTCTATGTTTGGTTTGTGTTGTTCAAGCCCACATTCGACGCAATTTAGGGTACAAGGATAACAAAGAAGACTATTTAGTTAAAAGTTGAAATTATTTAAATTCTTTTTGCTCTAAGCACAAGTACATTTCAAGAAAAAATTTATTACTGTAAATATTACCAATCGACTTAATTTTCTAAATTTTTAAATTTCTGTTGTTACTCAAAACTGTTTTCTAAACTAAAATTTTCCAACAACCATTTCCAGGGTAATTTACCAATAAAAGCCATTTTTTCAAAATTTACCGAAATGGGCCGATTTTTTGATTATTTACCGGAATAGGTCATTTTCCGCAAAATCGCGTCCACGTCAGCGCGATGTCAGGGTACGTGTCAGGACATCGCGTCCACGTCAGTGCGATTTGCTTATGTGGACACAAATCGCGCCTACGAGGACGCGATTTGTCGACGGATGAACAGCTTTATGTTTTAAGCTTGTAAAACTTTGAAAGGCCATAACTTTTCGCCGGTTGTCCGATTGAGACGATTTTTTATTTCAATAACTTTTGAGATCTACGCTGACAAATCAAGGCGCTTATGGTAGTTTTGTCGAAAAAGATCCTTTTTTGCCCCTAAATTTTGATTTTTTCGGTTTAAAATTGAATTTTGAAACATTCAAATCATTATTTTTCTTATTTATTTGAAGTAAACACCGGATATTTTTTTACAGAATTGTCTTATATCATCCTGTAATAGGTATAAGTCAGCTCATTCTACTTTTGAGAAGTTCCCTAAAATTTTCCATTTTATTCAATTTAGTCCCTAAAACCTAAATAGTCATATTTTCAAATCTAAGCTTCGTTTTTCAATTCAAATTCAAATTCATCCTTCCATAACATTCAAATATTCTTAAATACAAAAATTTCATGCTAATTTTGAAATAATTACACTTTAGTCCCTATACTCGTAACTAACAAATTATACTTTACAAATTAGTCCCTATTCATCTCTAAGCAGTTTGTCAGCACGTAGATCTCAAAAATTTATTTGAAATAAAAAAAATCGTCTCAATCGGACAACCGAGCCAAAAGTTATGGCGTTTCAAAGTTTTTCAAGCTAAAAACATAAATCGTTTCATGCCACGTCGAGAAATCGCGTCCTCTAGGGCGCGATTTCATCCACGCCAACAAGTCGCGCTGGACGTGGACGCGATTTCTGGCGTGTACCACGACATCGTCTTGACGTGGACGCGATTTTATGGAAAATGGACCATTCCGGTAAATAATTAAATAGTTGGCCCATTTCGGTAAATTTAAAAAAAAGGGCTTTTATTGGTAAATTACCCCATTTCCATCCACTTCTTAATTCAATAGATTCTTTTGTGTTGTTTACTTATTATAATTATTTTAATGTTCATGCGTAAAATTTAGGAAATAATATTATATACAATTTTCATTTTCCTATCATTAAAATATGCTTTTATTGTTTTTACTCTGAAATCGGTATAAAAATTTAAGTAAATTCTATCACACATGTATACGTGGAAACCACGTAATTAGAATATGCAAGTGTGTTTAAAAATAACACATAATAAATAATGAAACGTTTGATTTGAAACTAATTAATAGTATTTGGAATATGTACGACATCAAAATGAAAACAAAATTATATATCAACTCAATCAACAACATTAGTAGTACTAGAAATTCTATCACACGCGTATGCATATGAAAACCATGTATTTTAAACATAACGGCGTGTTTAAAAATAACATACAAAAATAACATGCAATTAACTTGAGTTCAAACCTCACAACATGCAAACTTTTTATTGGTTTTTCTAAAAATTAAAAAGACTAAAGTATCATTGGATAATATAACTTGTTTTAATTACAAAAAGACATTTGTAATTTTTCTAAACGACCTGATGTTTGATTGACTCATGACACTAACTCAGTAAGGGGTGTAAATAATAGTATAGATAAATTATACTTTCTCTATGCTACTGACACTTAGAGTGTGTTTGATAAACTGAAATTTTATGTGTCGAAAAATTAAGGACTAAATTTTTATTGCTAAATTTTATAAGTGTTAAATTTATATTAGAAAATTGTTTGATAAATTAGTATAAGTATTGAATATAATTATATTGTTTGATAAAAGTAAATACTAATTTTAATTTTTTTCTAAATTTTAAATAATTTTGGATAAAATATACATTTGGTAACTTTGAATATCACATTAAAGAAAAAAAGATAATTTATTTGAAATGTTTTAAAAAATAAAATCAAATTAGTATTTTCTAGTTACCTACTTACTTATTTTATTCAATGTTTTTATTGAAATTTTTATATTAAATAAAAATAAAATATTTATTAAATACATCCTATAATAATATTAAGCTACGAGAGTAGATTTATAATTCGGATTTTATTTTAAGTTTCATTATCGTGTATTATTTATAATAATATTAGTAAATCTTGAAAATAAAATATACTTGCTCAACCATATCTCCTATACCTTTCTTTTTGTTGGGAAATTACCATCAACAAATAATTTTATAAATTTAAAAACAGGCTAGAAATTATCTTAGCACAACCTAATCAAATTTAAAACAAATAATTGATCATAATTATCACCTACTCAAAACAACTACTACTATAAAATCAACCCAACAAACATTAATTTTTTTATTTTGAAAATTCTAATGTTTATGTATTCAAGAGTTTACAAATATAATTATAATAATAAATTAGAAAATAAAGTGTATTCGAATAATACAAACATGTAATGTTACATAAATTTAGAATACATGTTTAATCAACTATAATCGAAAGATAACCCATATAATATATATATATATATATGATGTGACTCAATTTAAGTGGTTAGTATATTAAGCCTTTCCTTTTATTGGTATTGTGGTAGTCTTAAAATTCTTTTTTATGAAATTAATGTATCTTACATTATTTTAAAGTTTGTGATTAACTCTTTCAACAATAATGTTAGAATCAATTTTTCTCGTAAAAATATAATATCTTGTTCATACCTAATTAGTTAGGTTCTCATATATATTTTTATTGGATCATAATTACAATTAATTTACTTTAATATTATATTTAGTGTAATATTTTATTAATCTTAATCAAATATTTAAATATATAATAAAAAGAGTAATTTTTGTTTTAAAATACTAAAATCCACCTACTAATATAATATCAATTTTATCATTGAACTTTCTCTCCAATCATCCAAAACATTTTTATTTCTCTTTCTTTCTCAAAAAAAAAAAAAAGTATTTCCTTTTTCTTCGTCCAAAAGAAATTTCCCGAGAAAATTAAATCCTTGTCTTATAACCCAGATCCAATAGATCATCGCCCCCAAATTCTTTGCCCATAAATTCGTTCCTTTTGGATTCTTTTTCCCATATTCCCCTTTACCGGGGCAATCAAAATATAGCCTTTTTTTTTACCCCCTTCTATACTACTGAACTTGTATCTCCTTAAAAATTTCTCTTTTCTTTTTCCCACCTTGAAAATGCAGCTTGATGGTCCCAAAACGTTTGCCTTGGTTCACTGATTAATGGGTATTCCGTAGTTTCTCAGTCAAGTTTGCTCCTTTTGTTTATTATCCCTTTAGTCACTAAAGAGGTTAACGCCTTTTTGTTCTTTTAAGGGAGCTTTTATAAGGATTTTAGAAACTGGGTTTTGATCTCTGGAGTTGATAGTTAATAATTTTGATCGATCTGAGAACTAGTTTAAAGAGAAGGTTATTGAGTCAATTTGTCAATATTAGTTTAGTGAAATAAGAGGCAAGGGTGTTTTTCTTTCCCTTTACTGTGATATATAGTTGAGTGTGCAAAGTTTACTAAGATTAGATCATGGAACACATTATTGGTGGAAAATTCAAGCTTGGTCGAAAGATCGGGAATGGATCATTTGGTGAACTTTATTTAGGTATTATTGTAATCATATTTCTTTTGTTTATTTTTTTCCTTCTTTTTAGTTGTTTCATTGATTTTGGTGTTTTTTGTTTTGCAGGCGTTAATGTTCAAAGTGGAGAGGAAGTGGCTGTTAAGCTGGTAATGTTTTGAAGCTTTACTGCATTTCCCACACATTTGATTTGGTGGAGTTTTTTAAAAGATTGTATTGATTAATCACTAGACATGTAGTATGGTCAATTAAGCCGAGACTATTGTGCTTTTGTTTGCCATTATTCTGTGATATATTTCTTTGTGTTTCATTTGGATTACTAGTACTTTAGATTATGCCTTTGCTTGGAATTTCTTTGTGTTTCGTTTGGATTACTAGTACTTTAGATTAAGCCTTTGCTTGGTGCTTTAGATTAGGGAGTGTAAAACAATTTCATTAGTATATTTATATTCATATGCCATGATAGAAACGCTAGATTTTAATGTTTGTAGAGCTACCTTGTCAAAGGAGATCAGGACCATCTGGTGGCACCTGTGGTTGTTCAAATCCAAGCAGTTCTTTTATGCCATTGAAATCTAAGAAAACCAAATAGTGAACTTTCTGCTTTTATTAAATAGTTCACTGAGTTGGAGTTTAGATGTATGCAATAAGTTCAAGTTGACTTGGCTACAAAGCATTAATGGAGAGTTTCTTTATATGTTTACTTTTGTAATGTGAAAATGGAGTCAAGGTAAGAATTTGTTTGACTGTGATTTATTTCGAGTAGTCTTAGAATTGGAGAGTGACGTTTGCTGCTAAAACGGGGATGTTGCTTAAGAAATTTCTCTAGAACTTGAGTTCTTACATTGTAGTAATGTTTCTATCATTTCTTTTTCCATTTGTTATTCTAATTGAACTTTATAGTATTGTCACTGCTTGAAGTTTTGAACCAATTATCACTGTGTACTCTCCTTGTTTGCCCAGGAACCTGTCAAGACCAAACATCCTCAACTTCACTACGAGTCAAAGCTGTACATGCTTCTTCAAGGAGGGAGTGAGTTTTCAGTTTTGTTGTGTTTACTCTCTCTTACATGTTTATCTGTATATTATCATAAGTTGGAGTCAGTAAGTAGTTTCTCTTATGTGCAGCTGGTATTCCTCATTTAAAATGGTTTGGAGTTGAGGGTGAATACAGTATTATGGTCATTGATCTTCTTGGACCAAGCCTTGAAGATTTGTTCAACTATTGCAACCGGAAGTTTTCTTTAAAAACGGTTTTGATGCTGGCAGATCAGTTAGTAAGTATGCCTGCTTTTTTCAGGGAACTTTTAACCTTGTCAATTGGCTGCCTTACTAATACTTGTTCTTTGCTTGTTGGTCATTCAGATAAATAGAGTTGAGTATATGCACTCTCGTGGTTTTCTTCACCGTGACATAAAGCCTGATAACTTTTTGATGGGTTTAGGGCGCAAAGCAAATCAGGCACGTTTTTCTGTTTATTTCCTATATCTAGAGGCACATGCATTTCATGGATTTGTAAAGAGATGATAAAGCTCAAGATCATGCTTATAAGATTTTCACAGTATTAAATTCTATTTGAAATATCATTTTTCCTCCAAATAGCTATTGTTTTCCTGTAACTGAAAAGTCAAGATGTCCTAGTATATGTTGCTTAATTCTGTTATTTCCCACTTTTCTCCATAGGTATATGTAATTGATTATGGCCTTGCAAAAAAGTATAGGGATCTTCAAACGCACAAGCACATACCATACAGGTAATACTTATGATGTTTTTTCTTGTAGGATTTAATGTTCTGTCTTTGAGATTGTTCATCAACTTATCCAACGTAAAGAACTCTAAGCTTGACTTAATTCATTATAATAGATTTAAAGCCCACAAGTTATCACAGAAAGGCTATTTATCTTAGCAAACAGAAGATGGTTAAAATTTTCATTGTTCATGTTTGGCGCGCATCAGCATGCCTAATTAACTACTTTGAGAAAATTTTGATATTTAATTTTGCATTTAGCTTTAGCATCAATTGTCAATTCTTCCCATAAGCGCATAGCTTATATGTTGCCATACTAACTTCATCTTGTACTATTTTTGTCTTCTTTATGAACCTTCTTACTGGACATGGGCTCTCTTTTTAAGTTATCCATTTTTTCTAATAGGGAAAACAAGAATCTTACAGGAACAGCTCGATATGCAAGTGTTAACACTCACCTTGGAGTCGGTGAGTAAACTTACTGCATTTATATCGATATGGGTTTTACTTTCAGCAAAGACCTGTCACTTTGGACTGTTTTGGCTTTATGTATGATTCACCGTGCTTTACATAACTCGCAGAGCAAAGCAGGAGGGATGATCTCGAATCTCTTGGTTATGTGCTTATGTACTTCCTTAGGGGAAGGTTGGTTGAACACATAACTGGTTGTATACTTCACAATTCTTTTATATATTGAGTCGCATTGTTAACTTAGTTTGTTGTTCTGTCTCAGCCTTCCATGGCAAGGTTTGAAAGCTGGTAATAAAAAGCAGAAGTACGACAAAATTAGTGAAAAGAAGATGCTTACCCCCATAGAGGTAGTATTATTTGCTTGCTTTAATTACCAGTGAATTCTTTTATATGAATAAATTGAAGATGGATTGTGTGCCTGACAAGTAATATGCCATTTTCAGGTCCTTTGCAAATCATATCCTTCTGAGTTCACATCGTACTTCCATTATTGCCGATCACTAAGGTTTGAAGACAAACCAGATTATTCATACCTGAAGAGGCTATTCCGGGACCTTTTCATTCGAGAAGGTTGACTTGCTAGTCTAATCCTCACTTTTGTTTTGAACATTGAATCAGTCTTCGGATTAGTTCATCATCTTAAATTTGCTAGAGATATCTTACCATTATATATGCTTTTTGAACTCCCAAATTTTAACAACAAATTGATGCAGGTTATCAGTTTGACTATGTATTTGATTGGACCATGCTGAGATATCCACAGGCTGCCTCTAGCTCAAGAGTACGGGTCAGTGATCTTTAATATGCTGGAATTGATTTTCATGGAACTAAACTTGTTTCTTAATTGAGATTCTTATACTATGTTTTGTATTATTCTTTAACAGCCAAGCCCAAAGCCGGGTTTAAATCCCCAAGGCGTATCTGCTGAAAGAACCGGAAGGCCTTCAGGTCTGTTCCTTTTCACAACCTGGTTTGAGATTATAAGAAAATTTTACTGGTGAATAAGTTTTTCGATATAAATATTTTATTTAAAAGGCACCCTAATTTGACATGTTCTGACCTTGATTTGCTGTAGTTGGTCAAGAGATTCGAGAAAGGTTCTCTGGTGCTGTTGAGGCATTTGCAAGACGGAATGGATCAGGGCATGGTGATCAGTCTAGACACAGATCTCCCGACAATGTGCTATCATCCAAAGAAATGGTGAGCAATCCTGCTTCTGCATTTTTTCTGTTTATTTCAACTATTGTGTTCCTATGAATGCCAGCATACCATTTTCTTTCTTGGAAAATGACACTTTTAAATGTCTTTAAGCATATGTGCCACAGAAGTTATGATTTTCTTCTAAACTTTCTCTCCTTCAGCAACCTGGTTCTGATAGGGCTCACTCTTCCTCGAGAAATGGTAGTACTTCAAAGAGGCCTGTTGTATCAGGCAGCCGACCTAACTCCTCTGGTGAGCCTAGTGACAACCGGTCTAGCAGATTGGTCTCAAGCAGTGGTCGCCTGTCAACAACTCAGAGAGTTCAACCTGGGTTTGAATCCAAATCATCAACTTTTACTCGTACTACAGCCACGAGAAGTAGCCGCAACCATGCCCTTAGGAGCTTTGAGTTCTTGACAATCGGAAGCGGGAAAAGGAAATAAACAGCACTACACATCTAGTAAGGATTTGCTTGTCTTGAAGGAGATCTCCGCACTATTTCGGTATCTACAAACAGTTTACTCTCGTGTATCAGTGCCCACAATTTGGTTCCATCAAGAACTGCAACAATCTCCTTCCTCGTGCACCCTTTCAGGTATTCTCACTAGTATCATGCCCCTCTAGATTGTCATTGAAGAAAAAAGAGAGAAATGATATCATGCTCACCTTAGGGAAAATTGTTCATATATTTTCCAAGTTTCAACTATTATTCTAGCTGTAATAAAACACTTGATGTTTCTTTTTTTTCATTAGAAGCAAACAAGAACAAATGCCTGAAAAGTATATTATAGCAAAGACACTATGGCTTTTATGTGTCATCTACATTGGAAGTATTGTTCTCTTCGAGTCCTTTGAGGCTTTGGTTCGAACCAAGGATCATTTTTCGCAACATAAGTATTAAGTACTGGCTGAGCTAAGTTTGTAATTTACTGTTAAGAAAAATGGATGTTGCTATGATTAAAAATTTAACATGGGCTATGTTGTTAATCATTGTTCTCTCTTTTTTCCTTTTTTGTTATTACTTGTCTACTTAAGTTTAAAGTGAGAAAAGGGTTTATTTAGTGTCCTTTTATCATCATTTTGGTAGCCATTAATGAGTAAAAGGGAGCGTGTAGGGCATCAATAGTTGACATAACTTTATCATATATTTGCTACATAACATAATGTGTCGGATTTATATTCATATCTGATACTTGTTTTGTGTTTGGTGCTAGATATTGCTTTGTATTGTTCATGATTTATCTTTTTAAATAACAATATTATTAGAATAACTCCATGAAAGGGGTTGTTGAGAAGCATATAATAATTACATGGCTGAAGTGATGCCTTTTATTCACATGAATCAATGATGCAAAGCCAAAAGATACTTATGACTTAAATTTTATTAATTTTGGGTAAGCTACAATTATGCTTTTAAGTTTTATTTTGGTCATCTAATTAAAAAATTACAAAATAGTTATCCAAATTGTATTTGTTTTTTTTTTGTCTAATTTTGTTCATTGTCGTTGACTTTGTGATGAAGTGGCAGTTCTAAAATCTTCTATTTTCCTTTTTGTTCTAAACTCCTTCCCCATGGAGGATGGATTTGGGAAAGTAATGGAGGATAAGAAAGGAGAATACAGGAGAAAAAAGAAAAAAGTTAGGGAAAGAACGAGGAAAAAGGTTATGATATATATATATATATATATATATATATATATATATAAAATTGAGATAATGTATAAATGTTGTTTAATTTTTAAAATCATAATCAAATTAATATAATATATAAATGTTGAGAGTTAAATTTAGTATTATATTAATTTTAGAATTAATATTGACATTTTCATTACAAAGTTGACGATAATTAACAAAAGTAGATTAAAAAGAAAAGAGAACATGGTTGGTAGAGTGATTATTTTATTACAACTTTTTATGACTAGGTGACAAAATTTGAACATAATAAAATGTTTTGTAGCTTTGTGTTGAGAAAAGAATAGGAATATATTAAAATTTACAAAAGCATGGGCGTTGTAAAGCATTAATATATGATGCATGGTAAATAGCACTCGAGTGGACATCTAACAATAAAATTTTTACCTCATTTCAGGTTGTTTTAAAAATAAAACTAGTTGAATAGCTTTGATGATTTAGTACAAATTCACATCATCTTTTGCCATCTTAATTTACTTCCTCGGATCAATCAATTTAGTTCTTGAATAAGTTTGAGATTAGTTGAGTTTATTTATGGTATGATATCTAAATTTGACATTTCCCAATATTTGGCAAAAAATATACATTATGGAATCCTAAAACCACGATTAGACTATAGACTATATTTAACAATAAATTAGATGCAAAATTATAAAAATTCAAACTGAACAATTACTGCAATACGAATGCAAACAGTTACGGTACTAGTATACCTGAGAACAAGTAACTAATAATTACATGCAAAATGAAAAACAACAATGGGGTCTTATACAGTAACTTCTTTCAGCTATGTCAATTGACGTAATAATTTGAAGAGGGAAAAAAATTACACAACAAATATAAAAAAAATATTTACTTTCAGATATTATTTTTACAGAAAAGAACAATCTCCTAACTGGCTCTGGAAGAGCCAAATCCCATATCTCAAACCATTTTGTTTTGGGGACCTTTGCCCCTAAAACTTTGAAATGTTAATGTGGCAAAAAGCAAACGCTAAGCACCGGGGAACACCCGGTTATCACGGGGATATGGAAACACTCATTTTCTCGAACGGTCCTCTGGGGCTTCTTCTATTTGTGGAGGCAAGAGGTTTATAAAGCTCCCTTGGACAGGTTGACTGGCAGCTGCTGCCGATTCATCCTCTGCACAACATAGATCAAGATTAACACCTGATTGATAACATTCGGTACGTGTGATGTGCCAAACGTAACCCAATAACCGGAGCGCAACCACCAAAAGCATAATAACAGTGATAGCATCTTACCGAAAAGGGATTTGATGGAAGGTCGCTTGGGTTTTGAACTTTTCTTTTTCAATTCAGCTGCACGATGGAAGAGATAAGAACCAGTCAAATACAAAGATCTTGCTAGGTTCGAAATTTGCAGGAGATAAATCTTCAGTTCATAACAACCAGCAGAGGAAGATGTGAAAGATAAGGAGCACGGAAAACTGAAGCAGCAAAAGAAAAAATATATAAATAGGAGTAAGCAAAATACCGATGCCAGGTAACTGATTATCATTTACAATTTCATAGTTCTTGTATGTGTAACCCACAAAGTTTATATCCTTGGACGGAAGCATCTGCATCAACGGAAAATCATTAAATAATTTTGGCTTGTGAGCGATAGAAACATTATATATGATCCACTATCCCTTCTTAACCATGCTATTATAAGTTAAAGACAGTCATTATTACATATGTTTTTTTTAGAAATTTGATTTCAACAATTTAACATAATGAAGTATAACATATATATTAAAGCCAACAGTGCCAAAAATGCTGTGCTCCCCAAGATAAGTTTTCACATTAAGGTTCTGATATAAAAGGAAAATGCAGATTTTCAAAGAATTCATTTGATTGAACATTAGTATAGGTGCAACAAAAGAACCAGCAGAAATCCCTGACCAGACACCAAAATAATGATGCCATTTAATTTTGAAAGCTTCTAGCAAACTTGGTTAAGAAATGATCACTGAGTTCTCAGTTAAGGACATTTTATTGAAAATGTGTCCTGACCTTTCTCCATGGACCTGATTTTGTTGCAGATGGAATTTGGTTGTCAGCCTGGTGTATAAAAAAAAGGACAGTAGTAAGGAAATGTCTAAACAGGCCATTTTGCATATTTGTACGAATTGTACCATTAATCTACCTCTTCAAACTTCTCAAAATTTTGTGTATCTAACTCATCATTGACTTCGGGAATAAACGCAGCTTTCATTTGGTATAACTTGTCCCATTCAATACCTTTAAACCATGGGTGAATCTGGAAGAAAACAGATAGAGCCAGTTAATTTAGCAATTTGCATTCTATTTTTAAAACAAAAATCAAGGAATCTAGAACAGAACACACCGCACAACACCTTAATTTCATGGGCACCTTTTGTGCCAAGCCTCTGCTCAACATTACATAGAAGTTTACTGATAAGGTCTTTCGCTTCGGGTGATAGTTTTGCTTCTTCTGGAAATTTTAAGTGTGTTCTCCAATTCACTATCTGGAAAATGTAGAGAAAAGGACAACACCAGTCATCAGTAACAAAGAAAGTACGAAGTAAAATAAATAGTTGCTATACGGAACTTAATTACAAACAATGTTCAGATTCAAAGATAGAAGTACAAATAATAGCACAAAAGAATGACAGCACAATAACTTAATGTAAAAACATACCTTCCGACAGGTTGACATTGGCTCATCTGAATAAAAGGGTGGATATCCAACAAGCATTTCATACATGATAGCACCAAGAGACCACCTAGACAAGTATCCAAAAAATACCATTGTAACCATATCTGACAATAATAAATACAAATAAAATATCATGTTTCATATACAAACCAATCGCATTCCATTCCATATCCTTTCTTCAGCAAAACCTCTGGAGCAATATAGTCAGGTGTACCAACTGTAGAATAAGCCTGAAGTATCACAAAGTTTAAATGTTCAAGCAACATTCATTTGCGATTTCAATAAAAGTAACTATGAGCAATAAACTCTAAGCCTTGTAAACTCTGAAAAATAAAAGCAAGCCTGAACTATGGAAAATAAAGGAGAAACAAGTTGGGAACTTTCTTGCTTTGTAAACCCAACCAATATTACCATCGGTAGAAAAAAAATACTAAGTTGCATTAGTTATGTGGTAGTCAAGCACTTACAAGCATCCTTCTGTTTCTTTGCCAATGCTGCAACTGCTCTTGTTGTGTGCGTTTTGGTGCTGCAGGTCGTCCATCACTTTGAAGAGCCCCACTGAGATTTTTTGCCATAGAAAAATCCTTTTCCTGGAGATTACTACAATCTAATGGCTTACATAATCCAAAATCTGATAATTTCATATGACCATTTCTATCAAGTAGTAGGTTGTCAGGCTTGATGTCTCTGCAACATGTGACATAGAATGGGTTCACCACTTAATGCAAACTCAAAAAGACCGTTATATAACAGTGTATGAAGGATTAGCATCATGCCGAATCACCTATGAATATAATTATGTTTGTGGATTGATTCAATCGCCAGGACAGTTTCTCCAACATAAAACCTGGCCTCGTCTTCAGTTAGTATATCCTTCCGCATCAATAAAGTCATCATATCTCCCCCAGGTAAATATTCCATAATGAGATATAGATACTCTTCATCTTGGAAGGAGCAATATAGTTTAACAATGCAATTACTGTCAACCTCCGCAAGTAGATTTCTCTCAGCTTTCACATGTTCAACCTGAACATTAGAAATGCAAACTAACAAATTATCATCATGGCGCAAAACCCATCAAGGAAACTACATAGCTGGCTTAAAATCATATACCTGGCCTCTGCGAAGCATCTCTGACTTCTTGAGCTTCTTCATAGCATAAACATGACCAGTTGCCTTCTCCCTACAGATTCTAACCTGTAATGAGAAGAAGTTACGTTAAAAGTAATTCTGGCAAAAAGAGAAC
The DNA here is from genome assembly GCF_025698545.1 of Gossypium raimondii. Classification (NCBI taxonomy): domain Eukaryota; kingdom Viridiplantae; phylum Streptophyta; class Magnoliopsida; order Malvales; family Malvaceae; genus Gossypium; species Gossypium raimondii. Next base: position 5,007,015 of record NC_068567.1, on the reverse strand, counting down.
AAGATGTTTGAGATTGAAGATAACTACACAAAAGGGTGAAACATAGGAGAGAGGTAAAACTTAGGTTCAGAAGCATCAGTAACAAGCAAATCAAGCGACTAAATCAGATATAAGTAGAAGGCTTTCCTAGAAGTTTCCTAGATGCATTGTCTCAGTTAAAAAAGTTCTGATGGTAGGGAGAAATTTTAAATATAAGATTTTAGCATAATGATCTAGAGGTCTTCATAGCTCATTTAATTTTGACAGGTAGATTAAAGCAAGACCACAAATAAAAGCAAAAGAAACACCTACGTTATTATGTACAATGTGACAAATTTAATTACCTCTCCAAATGCACCCTTGCCAATCATGGTCAATGGCTCAAAATCATCAGTCCCCATCTTATGCCTTTGCATACGCATGTATTCCCTCTCCTTCTTTTCAAAATACTTAAGTAAGTTGTTCTGTTCTTCTTCAGAGACTTCAGCATCAGCCAACTTCTTTTCTAGAATATCACGCCTGCATAAAATCATAATTACCCGAAACGTCATCCCTATTCTTTAAAACAAAACTACCATTACTTTTCCCGCGTTTAAAATCACAAAGTACGCTTTATCAAGTTACTTTGTGCAGAAGATATGGAGTGAAATGACAGCACTAATCTTTTTTGAATAAATTTTTGTAACTGAAACCTGCTACAAAATAACTCGACTTGATAATTCAGCCATTCATCAGTCTGTAGTATAGCACACAGTTACACTGCATGCTATATCATAGTTATGTGACCATGACAGTAACTATTAGACAGGGAAATATCCAATACCGCTCCTTTCTTTCCTGCAGGCTTTTCATCTGCTTCTTATAATGGTCTTCAATATACTGCTTCGCAGCTGCTACCCGTTGTTTGGTGACATCTGATGGTGCCTCTTCACTTGTTGGTGGTTTAGACCCCTCCTTTGCATTACCTACAGCTTCTTTATTCTTTGAAGACCTTACCTTGTCTTTCGATTTGAACTTGTTGAACCATCTCCTCGTAGTTTCCATCGGTTTACTCGATAAATATGATCCTTATAAACCCACACTACTAAAAATGTGCAGTACGGTCACGCAGGTTTCTCACACACAAAAACTTAATGATTTTATCACATCATTGTGTACCAAAATATCCAACAAACAGATTCTGCAAATTCAAGAACAAAAGCAAAATAAAGAGTACATTAGCTTAGAACAAAATAATAGTATTAATAATCCCCAACACAGTTCAGAACAAAGAAATGAGATGATGCTGTAATCCTCACCGAATAACCACCTAATTGAAAGCACTTTAATTCAATCAATAAAATTCAAAACCAATTCAACTCATATATTCTGGAATAAACTATAAAGAGTTCATAATACTTAAAACATTCTGCTACAAATTTTTAGGACACTCAAAAAGAATTGCGAGACGAAGTGAATCTAACAGCCTAAAATCACTTTCTAGACAAACAAAAAAAAACACTTCAATTTTCCAACGTTTTCTCAGTAAACAAACAAAAAATTCAAAATCGAAATCTCAACTCAATCTTAAAACTAAAACAATTTGTACTACCTGATTGAATTTTAAGAGAGCTTGATTGTTGCAGAGCAGATAAAAAAAAGCAGAAGTGTAGTGAAAAACCTAAAGCTAAAGAGAAAACCGAAAGAAGAGAAAATTAAGTGAAGATTGACGAAATTGAAATCCCATTGGTTGGATTTTAGGTCCTTTTGAAAGGTGGGAAGCTTTGCCTCTTTGACTTTGCCTTTGCTTTTTAGCTGCTTTTATTTATCTATCTATATGTTAATTCGAAATTAAAAATCATTTAATAATTAATAATTAATAATATTTCATTTTTCCCCTGAAATTTATTTGTTTATTAATTAATACCATATCAGTTTTTTTTTCCGCATTTTAGGTAATTTTTAGTCCTTTTGGGTAAATGGAAATATTATATTTTGACCCTGAAATTTGTTTTTTTAATTTTAATCTCTTCATAATTTTATAATTTTATATTTCCATCACGGTAATATTTTGAAAACAAAGTCAACCAAGGTTAATTTAGTGAAAAAATAAATTCTTATTATTTTCAAGTATTATAAAACAGTATAATTACAAGCACAACACAAATATAAATGGTAAGTACAAGTATCAATATTTGTCTAGCCAACTACAATGGCATATAGAATCACAAAGAATCGAAAATAACTAGAGAAAACCCTAACAACTAGAAACATAAAGAAATGGAAATAATCGGAAAAAATCCACACATGACACTTCACAATTACGCATTGTGAAACTCGAAGCGAAGATTCGATTTACTTTCAAGTCTTAATTTATATGAATTAAATTTATGTATTCTCTTCCCTTATCTCTAATATTGCAAATAGTTATCATATTTATTTTCTAGTAAAAGATTTTAAATTTAAATTTTTTGGAAGGGAAAAAAATATTTTAAATTTTAAAAGCATGTATTAAAAAATTTATTTAATAAATAAAGCATCTAATAAATATTCAGTCTCATTAAAATATGTCATGGGAGAATATAAATTATAGAGATATGAGCTGGACCACTTAAAAATAATTAGATTAGGAACTATCAATATTAATTAATTGGACAAATAATAATAATAATAACTTCTTTAATTAAAGAAAAAAAACACAAATATTCAATATCAAAGCCTTGATGTCCGCCTTAGACAAAGCCGCGTTATTGACACGTGTCCCTGGCCTTATGTCCTTACCAGTTGTCGCAGGCAGGGGATGTATCAAGGGAAAAGTATTCCAACCATGTTTTAAATTAGATTAAAATATGTTGAAAGTTGATGAATTTAGAATTTAGTCTTTGTATTTTTATTTTTAGAATTTTTTTTATTTTTTAGATTTAAAAATTTAGGATTAATTTTTAATATTATTAAAAATATTTTGTTAAATTCAGATTCAATTGTTGTCACTTGATTTAGAGATTGAGAAGAATCTACGAAGGCTCGGTTAATTGAACATCAATTTGAAGTTGAATCTGAAGAGTCAACCATGGATGACCCCAATGCGAATGATACTGATAATGCACAAATTAATTTACAAGCTCCTCCTCCTACTCCTGTTGTTCCCACTTCCTAGGTCTATTAGAGACTATGCCATACCTTACATCGAAGGGCTTTGAACTAGTATTCACTTTTCAATTTGTGGAAGTAAACAGCTTTGAGATCAAATCAACAGTTATTCAGATGGTTGAAACAATTCTTTTTTTTTTTCTCATGAAGATCCCAACCAACATCTACGAAAGTTCATCAAATTATGCAATACATTCAAATCTAATGGTATTTTAGTAGAAGCTATGAAATTAAGGTTGTTTTTGTTTTCTTTTCTTGGACGAGCTACAAATTCATTAGATGGCCTACCAAATGAGTCAATTACAACTTGAGATCAAGTTGTGAAAAAATTCTTAACTAAATTCTTTCCTACAGCTAAATTGCGAAATGACATCACTAGATTCTAATCATATAGAAAGCAAACTTTACATGAGGCATGAAAACTATTTAAGGACATGGAAAAAAAGTGCCTTCTGTTGGTAATGCAAAGAATGATGGTAAGTGGATATATCCCACATTAGTTAAATATAGACTATTAAAAGGGTTTATATATAGCCTTACATCTTACATTTGTCATGTAATTGGGCTATAGGCCAAATACATGCATGTTGTTGTTTCTTACTCGATTCATGTTTATGTTAACACATACTACTTGTATTTTTTTGGATAAAATTATTATATTAATTTTCAGAAAATAATTTCTTTAAAATAAATTGACTTTTTCTGATTTTTGACTGTTACAAATATCTGAACAGTATATATTTTTTGACTGTTGTGCGGAAATAGTGGGTTAGTTTTGTAACTGACCCTACAGTTTTTTACTCTTTTGCCTCTACATATTTACTAGTTTTCGTGACCGTGTTAACACGTGTCTTCGACACGTACCGCGGTTATTTCTTTTTGGATAAAATTCTTATATTATTTTCCAGAAAATAATTTCTTTAAAACAATTTACCTTTTTTTTATTTTTGATTGTTACGAAAATCTGAACAGTATATTTTTTTTACTGTTGCGCGGAAATGGTGGATCACTTTTGTTACTAACCCTATGTTTTTTACTCTTTTACCCCTGCATATTTATTATTTTATCCTTCTATTACTAGTATAAATAGAGAGCTAATTTTCCTCATTTGACACACAAAAAGCAAAACACCTTCCTCATTTGACCCCTCCAAACTTTCCTGGAATCAATTCTAGTGTGATTTCCTTGAGAAGAGAAATATCAAGCGTGCTCCACCTTTTTTTTTTCCGGTGTAAATTTTGATTTCTTAATTCTAGGCAATAGTTCTTCCACGACGTAGTAAATTTCGATTTCTTAATTCTTGGTTTATTTTTTCACCTAGTGCTAACAAATTTGTTTTGCAGTAATATATTGTCCAACATCCTCACCGTCAAGTGTCAAATTGGTTGTTGATTCAGACTTTATACAAAGAGTTGAGATAGTTCATTAAAGGTAATCTAGATGTAATAACTAATAGGGCATTATTGAGTAAGTCGCCTGAAAAATTGTCAAGATAATTTAAGACATGGTAGAAAATAATCCATAGCGGATTTCGAGCAGAACTGGTGTAAACCCAAAGAAATTGGTTAAAGTAGTTGAGGTTGATGCAATGATTGCTCTTCTTGCTGAACTAGTTGTTTTGGATGAGATGTAAATGAGAAAATTGAGGTTAACATGAAGCAACCAATCTATGCTATCTGTGACCAATGTGGGGATAATCACCATTCTTGGCACTGGACATTTGAGTCAGAATTGGTTGGATATGTTAGAAATTTGGAAAGACAACAACATAACCAATTCGTCAACACTTATATGCCAAGATGAAGGAACCATCCCAACTTTGCTTGGGGTAACAATCAAGGCAATTTTTATCAAGATAGACTAGTTGAACCTCCGGTTTTCCCTCAAAGCCAGTATTAAAGGCAACATTCGCAACAACCCACAACAATTTATACAAGCAATCGACCTTAGGATGAAGGTATTGGAAACTCAAGTGGGTCAAATAGCCTTCTTAATAGGCCATTCATAATAGGCCACAATGAGCATTATCGTCAAACAATTAGCCTTCTTAATGTTATTAATCATAGAGAGCATTGTAAATTTTTAGAAATGGCAGGGAGTTATCGAGTGCCTCTCCATCAATTGAGGTAAATGCAAAAAATCATTTGCCTATCCCACCAATCGACAAGAGTTCTAATGAGCTTTAAGAAAGCTCTAAAAAATATGTTCATCATGAGACAGAAGCAAGGAAGCCATCAAAGGAGATAGTTAAGCCAAAATATTCTCCACCACAATTCCCACGAAGGTTGCACTAGAATACGTTAAACAAATGCCTAATTATATAAAATTTATGAAAGATATTTTGTCGAAAAAAAGATGACTAAGTGATTATGAGAATATAACACTTAGTGAAGAGTGCAATGTCATTGGTTCTCACACTTTCGATAAGGCACTCTGTAAATTGGTGCCGCTCTCTATAGCTCGGAAGTTAAGTTTGGGTATATTATACTAACCTCAGACACATTGCAAATGGCTGATAGAACTCTAAATTACTCTAAGGGGTGGTCGAAGATGTACTAGTAAAAGTGATATTAGTAGATCATTTATTATAATTATAATTTTAAAAATTAATTAAAAAAGTTCATCCAACACAAATTCAATTCAATTTAAATAAATAACCCTTCAATAAATTTATACTTTCTTTTTTCTTGCAAATAAAAGTTTCTACATGCAAAATAAATGAAAGATTATAAATGTAATTCCAAACAAAAGAATAAGATTTGGGAAAAAGAAATGAGGGCAATGCCAACTTGATTCAACAATGAGAGTGTTGTGGATTTCCCTTAGAAATGGGGCATAATAATTTGGGGACCATTTACTTTTTAAGCCATGATATGGATAGATATCAATTCAAAAAATAAATAAATAGCAAAAAAGTAAAATAAAGAAGAAGAAAAAAGAGTTTTTTTAGACTTGTCCATGGGTTGAGCAACTCAACCTGATTCGAAGGTCCACTTAAAAAGTGAGAGGATTTGGGAAAAAATATAGGCTCAAAAAATGAGTTTGGACAAAAAATAATTTCTAAACGGTCTAAGCCTCGAGTAAGGTTTTTTTGGCCTATGCCCGGCCCAAATTTACAAAAAAAAAAATATTTTTCGTTGTTTTGCTATCATTTCTTTATTGTATTGCTACTATTTTATCGTTATTATTTGGATATTGTATAACTCTTGTTTTATTATTAATTTTATTACTATTTTAGAGGAATTTACTTGTTAAGTTGCACATAAAAAATAATATAAAAAATTTTAATACAAATCGAGCTCGAGTTTTAATATTTTTATTCAGACCAAACTTGCGTAAAATTTTAGACCCATTTTTTAAGCCGGATCTAGCCCGAACCTAGAAATTGGGCCTAATATTTTTACTTGACTCACCCGACCCACGAATAACTCTAATTCTTATGTTTGTGAAAACTACCGCAATGTAAAAAAAAAAAAAGTTGTTTAATCTTGATATTTAGGTTTGGAAAGAATATAAAGAAACCCTCATTTGATTAATTTATTTAATTAAATTATTATGCATTTATCTTTTATTAGTAATCGAATCAATCATTAATATTTTACTTATATCGAAATTATCTCTTATTCTTTAATTTATAAATAAAGAAACTATTAGCATAAAATCAATATTTTAATTGAGAAAATACCAATTAAATGAAAATAAATTAATTTAATTACAATTAAAAGTTTAATAATTAAATAATTATTAATTTGTGAAAGTGGGAACACAAGGAGACACCACTACATGTTTTATTGAACATTATATACTAATCTCAAAACCTTTTGACTTTCACTGCATGAAGAATATTTATGTGATGATATGTTTCCGACTAGTCCGGTTTAAATAATCATGAAAAAAGGCTTCTAGGTCGAAATGAGTTTGGATAGATTCATACATGATATTAATTACATATTTGACACAAAATATGGGTATCAAATTTTATCATAACCAGCTTATATTTATAAATTATTAATTCAAATTCATTTAGGTTTGTGAATATTATATTTTAAATATAATATTTTTTATTTTTATTAAATTTTAAACAAAACAACTTTAAATATTTTTATTATTCTTATTATACTATAATATATTTAATTTTTATATAATATAAGTTATATAATATATATATATATAATATAAACTTAAAATTAGGTCCGATGAGTTGAGCTTGAGCCTTAATTATTAGAGTTCAACTTTAACCCGTATTTTAAATAATATTTTTTATCAAACCCACTTTTCAATCTTAACATTCTAAAATTTTAATCTAGCCATTAAGTTTGGACAAATAGTTTGACCTCGAATAAATCTACAAAAAACTTAAACCTTACATTTTAAGTATTTTTCTACTTAAACTAGCAGTTCATTAGCTATATTTATATGGGTAAACTATATTCAATGTTACTAAACTATTAGTAAGTTTACGTTTTGGTTACTCAACTTCAAAATGTTACAAAATGATCACTAAACTATTTGAAAGTTTTATTTAGGTCATTGGATTGTTAAGTTTTTTTTTTAAAGTCTGGCTAACGAGCTCTAAGCAACGATTTGACGGTTAGTACAGTGGATCAGTAACCATCGACGAGTAGAAGAATATACCTTAGATCCAAGGTGGTTTGACGAACAGTGTCGGAGATTAAAAAAAAAAGTTGTTTGGATTTTGGTTCACAGATTCATAACGTTCAAAGTTGTTTCATGAAAAACAAAATTGAGCTATAGAAGAAAAGGGAAAGAAGAGTTTTTGATCCATGTAGACGGTGCAAATAAAAAAGTCCATACAATAGCTATTTTAATATCCTAGTGACTTAAATGAAAAGTTTCAAATAGTCCAATGACCATTTTGTAACTTTTTGAAGTTGAATGACTAAAACATAAACTTGCTAATAGTTTAGTGACCTTGAACATAATTTACCCTTTTTATATTTTTATGGGGTTTTTGACATGCTCATTTCATGTTCTATTAGAATAAGAAAGAATTTTTTGCTTGGACCGTGAGATGTTTCAGCTCGGGTGTTTGACCTTTTCTTTTGCCTATTAAGGAGTGACATGTTTGACAAAACAATGATAAATATTAAGGATAATTGATGGGATAGTTTCAAACTTATCAAAACTTTGTTGGGTAGACTCTTATATCAGCCTATAAAAAAGTTAGGCGTCACTTTGAGAGCAGTTTTTGGGTGTCTTTATGAGAGCTTTGTTGTGTTGTTGTGGTTATTTTGTGACACTCTTTTAAAAATTATTTGGAGAGGTTTATTGGTTATAGGTAGGGATGACAGGATTTGAACCCGTGACATTTTGTACCCAAAACAAACGCGCTACCAAGCTACGCTACATACCTTTCAATTGGCCTACAATGTCATTGTAGATAATCCCTATCTTGTTTTCCACACCCTTATTTCATCTATTGATATACAAAAAGGATCTTTCTATTTCCTCTTTTTGGTCTCATATCATATAACAACCATATAATGAATAATAAATGAATATTTTTAGCGAAAATTCTCAAGCGGAAAGGGACCTATTTTGTTTTGTTGTTTTAAGAAAGGGAAAATCCTATCTATCGAATCATTGTACATTTAAATTTGAATTTTGAATTAGGAATTCCGAGTACAAATAGACAAATCCAAGTGTATTATAAGGTAATTGAGTGAATGATTTGTGATTATTGGAGCCTGTGTTAGGGCCACAATTATTTTTTTATGCAATGGTAGATTAGGCTTAAGCCAATGATATTAATAATTGTTGAATAAAATCATTCACTGGGCCAAGCTCTGTAGGCATAGGACCATTATGTATAAATTGTGTTAACAAAGATCGCGTGTTAATTCTTTCATTACTTTGCTCATTGTGTTGCTTTACATTTAATATTTATATTTGTTTCTATTCTAACTGCAGTTAAAAATGAAATTATTTTCAAGTGTAAACCAAAATTTTTTTTTTTTCATGTTCAAATACAAATATAAAAAATATAACAGTTATAAAGTAGTTAGGAGTTTGAATATTGCTTGCATTGTAGATATTCCGTTGCTTGCAACCAAGAAAACAAAGAGGGACACGCAACGAAGAACAAAAGGACAGAACTTTTGGGTTCCTCCCAGTTCATGTATACATACATAAAGATGTATGTATGTATATATGTATATATAGATGGAGAATAAGAAAGGAAAAACAGTTGAGTTGGCGGTTGGGCATTGGTCCCCCGGTGACCAGGTAAACAAGTAGTAGAACCGTAGAAACAACAATTTGTCGTTACAGTCATTTCATGGATTGGGCTCCAATGTCTTGGTTTTTTCTTACACGGTTATAATTAGACAAAACCAATAATGGGTTTGGTTTGTTTGGAAGATTATAATTTATATGTTCATATCCATTATCGGTGTGTATTACTTACAATAATCACATTCAAATAATTCTCGGAGAACAAAAAATCCAAATAATAAAAACATGGGTAAATTCAACTCTTCGATTTAAAATAAAGACAATACTACATTTTCGCATTTTATATACATAGTTTTATATCTATATTACAGGTATCACGAATCAATTAAGTATTAATTTATTTTTGTATTCATTAAAATAGTATTATTTTAAAAAATATATTTTTTATGTTTTTTTCAATAAACTACAAGAGAAAGGCAAAGCCCTAATAATAACGCAACTAGCACAGCTTGAACCCAAACCACACCTACAATGAAACTAACCTTTATTTTATTTTCTCTTTTAAACATTCAATTTTGATTTACTCCAGTTTGAAGAAAAAAAACAAAGAGAAGTAAAAAAAAAAGATGTGAAATATCTTATTTATCCTTGTAATATTGGACATAAATTGATTTATAAAAAATAAATATAATTGAAGAAAGAAGGTTATAATGGATCATTTCTATTTCTTTCTACAATGCCTTCTCCTTCCTTTTTAACTATCCAATCAAATACAAGTTAGAACATATTACAACACACATGTCCTCTTAAAAATTTGAAGCATAGTTTGATTTGTAAAGTCAAATTGTGAATGCATGAAAACATTGACGTTCATGTTCTGAACATTTAGGGTTTAGAGTTTTTGGAACTCTAAACTAAGAAATTGGTCAAATCTATTCCCAAAAATGCCATAAAATCATTTATTCTTCCCTTGATGGTCAACCCCAGCTTTGTAAATTACAACTAGAAGGGGCAAAACCAGACATAAAAATTAGGGATAAATCTGCCAATGAAAGCCACAGCTTTTTCAAAAGTAGCCTAACCACTAAGAGCAAACGACAAGGCATGCAAAACAAAAGTACAAAGGATAAGAAGAATATTTTTCAAGGAAAAAAAAACAAAAATGGACATGGGCTATGTTTACTCAAACTCGAGCATCAAGTTCTTTCACTATATTCTTATACTTATGTCGGGATACGCATGTCGTTCAAGTAAAACGATGAGTCGGAGTAACATAGTATTTGGTAACCATGATCAGCCGAAGCATAGCCTATATAGATGATGATCATTTCATGGCTTGTCAAAGTAATTCAATACAAGGAAAAAAGGGTAAAAAAGAAAAAAACAATTTGAACCATTGCTTAATGCTACAAAATGAAATTGTTTGCCGGATTAGTAATAGGAGAGCTTCTTAATACCTTGGAGCTGCTGAAGAAGATATAATGAGAGTACGTGGGAATTGTAATCCGGAAATACTCTATTCAGAATTCAGGATGCTTTCACTTGTGAGCCACAATTTCTTTTGGACAATAAACACGACGTTGTCTCCTTCGTGTTCTGAATCCGAACTTGAATCAGCAGTTGCTACTGCTTCCCAGTGCAAAGCTGATAAATACTTCCTTACGAAATCTATAACTGGTTGTTTGTCCCGGATGATTATGAAACCCTTGGGACGGAGAATGCGATCCATCTCGAGTAACAAATCTTCAGCACTGCAGCCCTTCTTCTCAATATCAGAAAAGACAGTCCAAGCATGGAGTAAATCATAGGTTCGAGGGTATGTGGAAAAGGCTTCACACCTGCCAAAAAGATCAATTTCAATCAATACAAATTTTACTATCCCTCAACATGCATTCCACTATTTCACCAGCCAGAAGGAAAAAGATCTTTATAAGATTAAAATGAAAATACATCATTGTACTTTCTCCTAACTATGATACTTGGACTCCAGTGCGAGTGTCGGAAACAAATATGTTTAAACAGATTTTCCACGTTTCTTCGTGTGCGTGAAAAATCTTTGGAAAGTCGTATCCTTAATCATATCCAGACATGAGTAGGACACGGAGCATGTAGCAGTCTTTTTGCAGATAGCTGTGTTTTGTCAGAGAATCCATTTCACTGAATATATATATACATGCTGTTGGGGGGGCGCAAGCTGTAGCTGTGTTTTGTTAGACAAAATTCGGTGTTTATCAGAAAGGAGAAATATGTTAATATTTCATACTTGGTTATGTAGATTTTCAAGTAAATTTGCGCATACCAGTTATGAGTAGTGCCAATGAGGCCTCTGTCATATATCAACTTAAGTGTGTTTGGTCCATCCTCAGGGATGACATTCATCACCCAAACATTCCTCTCTTTTAGAGCAGCCGCAAAAGATCCCATGTTTGCTTTCATGTCCATCAAATTTCTCAAAGTGTTGGCCTCAATCTTTGGACTCAAGAGATTCCAATAATTCTCTACCCGCTGGCGCCAAGTTTCCTATGAAATTGCAAAAGCTATATTAGCATCTATACCCTATGTCATGGCCACATAAGTCACAATATAAGAACAACACACTAATCATAAGTAAAGGCATAGATGAAACAATGCTGCCTCCATTACCGTGTCTTTTTCAAACATTTCATTTGAATAACCGAAATCAGCAAGCCTTGGAGGAGGAGATGTCAATCTCGCTGGCCAAGGAGCCAAACCACTTCCCTTGGCTTTCTGATCATCTGATAGAAACAAAGAGAAGTTTTAGTTAAGATAAAGTTTAAACCAATCTTTTAAAGCTATAAACTCAAAGAATCCCTATAATTTTCCGTCGCAAAATATACCATAATTTATAATCAGGAATTACATATAATTGAGCAACAATTATATCGTATAACTCGCAAATATTCAAAAAGAATAATTGAGCAGAATGAATGCACTTGTTACCACATAACCTAAGCACAAGGCAACTAATTCCAAAATTATCAAGCAATTACTTTTATTTGGTAAGATTCCGGTTCATATTTCTCTCTTTATCCTTAAGCTAAAAGCAAATCGAGCTTACTGTTAAGGAACTCAGCAACATAAAAGAATATGTCAAGATTTCACCTCATCAGAATTTGATATGAAGTTGAAAAACAGGCCATCAATGTTACTTGGACTTAGTGTAAGCATCAGATATGAGTATGTGTCAGGGACGGGTATGTTTAATTTTTTTTCAATTTCTCTTCTATGTATTTGGAGGGGACTTGGAAGGTCATATCCTCAAACCCAAGATCGGATATGTGTTGGAGACAAGTGTCAAACTAGGGTACTTCAAGCAAAATGGAGAGTTGGAAAAACATAGCAAGCCATTTCATATTTTGTTAAAATATGTAAGCAACATATCTGTGGAAGAATAAATATATAAAAGTCATCAGCCAGCCAATTTATGACTTCAGAAATCGAAGTCAACTTCCAAATCAATGAAAAACCAAATTCAAGACACGTTATATGAAAATTTGTATCTAAATATTAGCATACTCGAAAAGAAAATATCAACTGAGGGGGGGAGGGGGGAGAGACTAATATTAGCAACACTGACAGATAAATATACTCACGGTCAGAATAAGGAGTGATACAAGCTTCCATTGGCACACCCCAAACTGCATCTGGATCATCATCAGACCGACAGAGCGGTGGATTTGTACCAGGTGCTCGTTCCATATAACAATCATTTGTCAAAGGCTTTTGCCAAATGACAGTTTGGTTCCTCTTTGCAGCTATTCTCCAACACATACGTTCCACAAGGGCGCTCATCTCTTTCCATATCCGGAGATCCTCTTCATCTTGTGCATAAGCCTCTGGAGACGAGTAGGCAAAATAGCCTCCAGGTCTAAGTAACCGGTCTAGCTCGAGAAGAAGAATCCCATCCCTTTGAAGCCAATCAATCCTACAACGAGAACAGTGAGCAAGTTCAAATGATCTGCTCGGGTAAGGGAGCCTTTTTGTCCCTAGAACACCAAGACATGCAGGAATTCCTCTTTCCAGGGCAAATTGGATTTGGTTTTGATGAACATCATTGGGTGCTAATGACATTGCTATAATGTCAGAAGAAAGAAGATACGCTCCAAAACTTGCAACACCACAACCAACATCAAGAACTGTACGGACTCTTCCTTCATTATTTAAGTTGTTGTGCGAAAAGTTGAGCATCTGCCAAACAAAATCGTAGAAATTAATGTCATTGCTTCTACCATAGCTTTGAGAAGTTTAAATAAGGAGCATTATATATGAAGCTGATCAGTAAAGTTAGGAACCAAAATATGATACGGAAAACTCAAAACAGACACAAATATACCGAGTACAACCATCCTTTAGTAGGCATTCAAGATTATTGATCATGTTTTAAAATATTTTTTTCGAGCCAAAATCAGTATGCATTGGTGAACTTACATTTGCAATTGAAGCAATATACTTGTCAGCTCCATAGTGAAAATGGGTGCCTCCCCCCGGAAATACTATCTTTTCACCTTTTACCACCATCCAATTCTGGTCAGACTTCTCATGTGCAAGGTGAGTATGGGGAATATTTGCCTTCCACACTTCATCTCTGCTTTGAGGCCACTTAATTGGGACCTGTAATTTCACATGAGTTAAAACAATTTCAAAATATGACAAATATGACTATGATCATCACTATAACACATTCATGACAAATTAATTATAAAAACACATACGCTTCATCAGTACCTTGTATCCTGGAGGAGGAGGGATCAAGCAATTGTATCTCCTTTCAGGAGGGGGGCAATGACGTTCGTAGTGCTCCATTACCGACAAGTCAAGCTTTAATCTCATTTGGTATATGATGTTTCTGTCTAAGCAAGGAATCAATTCCGAATGTCGATCGTCACAAACCTTCAAAGCCATAAACAGAGAAGTTAAAGGCCATAGCAACTAATCAATGGAAGAATCACAGTGGAATTACATATCAAAATGATTCAGCAAAAAACAACTTACAGGGAACGTTTTTGGAACAACAACATCTCCATCCTCCAGTCCAGATTTGGTTGAAGATTCATCATCTCCACCCAAATAAGATGATCCAATTTTTCTCAGAGATTTGCCACCATATTCTAGAGCTGAAGCACCATTGCTTGAAGATCCAAAAATAGATCCATAATATACATAGAGAAAACCAAGAAAGATTGCCACAGCACAAAGAGAGGTGATTAATCTCTTCTTTTGGCCTCCATCAGATCTTCCCCTCATCCTTCTTTTAGTACTATGATTTCTTCACAAACTGTTTTCACTTGAGCACTGAATTGTCACAGGCACAAATATCCTTATCCTACTCAATCTAACATCAAATTTTGTATTCAAAATAAATTTGTTTTGTCGCTACCATCAGGGGGCTCAATTCAATTGAATGAATAACACAACTCACTTCAAAAACTTGTCAAAATCAAACACTTTGGAAAACTCATCAAACCTGCAAGAAACCATAAGGTGATTAATAATGCTCTTGAATCAACGACCGAAGTTACTTAATTTCAACAATAAAGTTCAAAACTAAGCTTTAAACTCGTGTAACAAGTCAGATCCATGTTAATAGCCCAGACTTATGATAAACTTACATTACATAAAAAAAGGTAAAGAAAAGAAAATGATTAAATACCATCATGTTATCTGCCTACAGTTGTAACCAGTTGATTGACAACCATGAAATGAAAAGGATATGAAAAAACACTAAAAAGCATGTAACTAATGCTCTTTAATGAACTAAACAGATCTGAGTCCAAAAAAAAAATAAAGAGAGCATAAAAACTGAACAAATTCAACCATCAAGAATCAAACTTGGATTACAAAGGAATCAATATCATTAACATTCTTGAATTAAAGATAAGAAACTGAAACCGACCCATTCAAACCACCACAAAGACAAGCAAAACCCACAATTCAGATCCCAAAAATATGAAAAGGAACATGTTAATAAAAACCCAGAAATGTATTCACAAGAAACAAGCTTAAAAAAAGAAGAAGAGCTTACTGGGTTTGAATGAAAATAACCGAACTGGGGCAAAGTGTAATTGAGAGATAAAAGAAAAAAGATAGCTGTGGGCTATCTTTAAATGAAGAACCAAAACCAAAGCAAAGTGAGAGGGAGGAACTATTAGATCTCAAAGATTCTTCTTCTTTTTCATATGCACAGTGAGAAAAGGGAGAGAGAAAGTGCAAGACAGTGTTGAGTTTCACACGTTTTTGAAGGAATCTATATGTATGGCATATGCATCTATCTGTCCAAGACTGGATTTGTAAATATGACTAGAAATTGACACTCGGTGAAAAAAAATATAACTTCGAGAAATAATTTTTTAAAGTAATATATTAGGTACTTTTTTAAAAAAATAAATAAGTGAGCATTTTATGTGAAAATGGAGGTTTTTTTTACTTAATATCTGAATTTTGTTGAAGAAAAAAAAACATTTTCTTATAAACGAAGGGAAGGAAGTAGAGAGAAAGTAGAAAAAAAACACTAGTAAGTGCAAAAAAATTTAATGAAAAAAATTAACTAAGTGCTATTGTTTTTTAATTACTTACATAAATTTTATTAAATAAATTTTTTTCAAAATTTTACTAATACGAAAACGGTGAATTATAAATATATATTTGGTCAACTATAATATATAATTCATCTAAAACAATGCATAGCAAACTAAGGTTGGGTTTGGATGGGTAGTGCATTTACCTGCGGTCAGTGTAAAAACAGCGGTGATGATAAGATAAATAATATAACGTGTGAGAAGAAGTAAGCTAAACGCACCGCATCACACCCCACCGTCCATTCAAACTTACTTTAAATGTCGAACTAATATGAAAAGAATCGAATTAGATTTTGTTTGTAAATTAAAATGTTGGATTAGTTTTTACATTAAAATTATTTAATATAATGATTTAATTTGTTAATAACAAAAATGGAAAGACATGATTTAATGAAAGTAAAAATAGCAATGAATAGATCTCATAATCCTTAGGATGAGAGAAGTGGGTAAGTCCATGGAAAGAAGAAATAATTGATGAAATTGCAAGTTGCAGCAATTTATTATTAGTGATTGTTTCTTTCATTCTGCCTGCAAATGCAGTAAAAGCACAGACATCCCCCATTTCTTAATGCATTTCATTGCCTTTTCCTTACTTGGGTGATTGCCATTTGCTATCTTTGGAAATCACCGATGAGAACTTCAGATATGAAAGCTCCGTTTAATTCATTCATTAAGTTATTATTACTATTGGTTGGCTTTTGGTATTTGAGTTTTGTTAAAATTTGTGTGACCCGAATTTATTATTTATTAAAAAATAAATATAATAGTAAAATAAGGGATCTGTGAGGGTGAGAAGTCGAGGGTCGTAGGCTAAAGCTCGCCACAGATCCCCATTAAGCACAAAACTGGACTTCACTCTCGCGGTACGGACCATACCGCACAAGTTGAGTCCATATAGAACTATACTTTTACTATTTTACTTTGATTAGAACAGAGTTTTTCAACCCTTAAATAGATGTAGTTAAAACTCCTCTTATATCATTTCTTTTTCAACATTAATGAATTTCTCTCCTCTGCCCTTAGTTTTTAATCTGTATGTTCTTATTTTTCTTTTCCTATTACTTTGCGATCGTTCTACCGTCATTATCGACGTTTATTATAACAAGTTTTTTTTTCTCTCAATTTGGTTATGAGCTTTTTTTAAAAAAAAAAATTGATGTTTCAAGTTTTTTTTTTGTCTTATACAAATACTTAAGTTTAACTTCAATGTGCAATTTAGTATTTGAATTTTCCTTTTGTCCTAATTAAGTACATATGTTTCCCCCTTTCTCTTCTCTATCGAGATGTTTTAGATCTATCGTTTGTTGTTGTGGTTTTCATTTCTTTCTCCTTCCCCCTCGTTTTTGAAGTCCTTGCTCTTTCTAGTGGGATGTTGGTGTTAACATTGGAGATCCACCAATCAAGGTGTCAACCTCATTTAGCCTTAGTTCGGTTATCGTTTCGATAAAAAATCGTAAGATATGAACCTGCACTAAAACCTTTCAACACGGTATTTGTTATCTCTCCAGAATATGGGATAGTCACAATTGTCCATTAAAGTTAATTCAATTTCAATTCAAAAAGTACACGTTAGGTTGGAGATGTTTGGCGTACAGTTGGGAAAACAAGACGATCGCCTGCCGAGTTCAAATTCCCACGAACAAATTAGCGTGTTCAATTGGAAAAAATTAGTTGAATTCTGTCAAGAGAGATAGTAATCGAATTTAAACAACCCATGCAATTGAGGTCGTTAATTCGAGGTGGGCTTTCCTAGACTACTGAGATCTTAAATTATGGACGCATGTTACGTGGTTAGATAATTGGTAATGATTGGTTTGCAGGTCGTGCTAGAACAAACTACACAATGAAAAGTTGGCGGTTGGGGTGTCCTTGATCGTTATAACTAGCTTATCGTTTGGAAATGTTCAAGGATCGATTCAATTTCGGAGTGTATCGAAGCTGAGGCTAAGCATTAATACATTTGATTCACCGATTTAATTTAATTTAATTTTCTTAATTTTATTTTGCAATCATAATTCTGTTTTTATTTTATATTTTTATATTTTTTATTTTCTTTATCAACTAAAATCTCACTTTTATTTTTTTTAGCTTTGCAACACATGGGTCGTAGGCATGACAACTGCCTAAACTTAGGAATTTGGTTACATAAACAGAAAAATTAGGGGTCTTAGTCCTTGTGGGATTGACCACAAATAGAAAGTAAAAAATTCGCAAACATAATTAGAATGATAAAAAACTAACAATTGGTATGATTCTAATTTTACTTGTGAATGTTTTATATCAATACACAGTACTTAATATATATGAGAGATTCATTTATACAGTATAAAAAATAAAATAGTCTTACATATTTTCGTAATTATTTATATGATTAATATTGTAACAATCTAACCTTTGAATTTATCAATATAATTGGCTTGTCATGCATGTAAATTTTCGAACTGATTCGATATCTTTATCATATCGATCTAAAATACTCTATACATTAATATATATATTCAACGGCTGAATTTTTTTGCATAAAATAAATAGTTAGAAATTTTAAATTTACATCAAATTTGACATGCATAATCTACATAAATAGACTATAAAATAAAACGGTTGAGTCGTTAAAATATTAATCGTATAAATAATTACGAAAATATATAAAACTATTTTAATTTTCATAAATAATATGAGTGTTATCTGATACATAGTGGTGGAGTTTTTTTATTCCGTAAATGTATTTTTCTTATTTTTTAAAATATTAATTAATAAATACATGAAAATTTCTTAATCTCAACTATAAATTAAAAAGGGCTTTTAAGGTGAGAAGTTTGAGGGCCATAGTCCACGCAATGAATGGTTCATTTGCTTTTGATGACCAAATTCCAAGCCTTTTACAAAATTTAGGCTCTGGGTTTTGATTTATTGTTTTTGGACTTTAAAGGAGTTTTTCTATTTTATTTGACAATAAATAATTTCAACTTTAAATTTAAAATCATGCATCAATGGACTATTTTTAAATGTTTATAAAGTTTTTAATTAAAAAATTCAATAAAAATAATGCTATATATGAAAATATAAAGTTAAATCTTCAAAATTCTTTTTTGAAACAATAAATCTTCAAAATTCATTGTCTACCGTATGGTACTTCTTAGATTTATTTTGGGTTTAAATAAATTTTATAGATTTTATATAAAATATAACAAGACGAAAATATCATCATAATTATATCTTTTATTTCGTAAAAATGATGGATATCATTTACTTATTTTCTAATTGAGTTGATATTCGGTTGACTCATGATACAAATTTGTAGTATAAATATATGACAATGAACTCTTAGTCAGTAAACTTATTCAATAATCGGGTTATTTGTTCACATATGACGGTTAGTTTGATTTTAAGAAAATTTGGATTAAAATATAGGTTTAAAAATGATATTAGATAAAACAAATTAAATTTTACTTGTTTAAAAAATATATGTTTAAGTAAATATTATCTTCCGATTGGGTTTTGAGAAAGTTATGTGTAATAGTAAAATTGTATAAAAATTTTACTTGTTTAAGTAAAAATAGATGAAATTTTCAAAATTTGTAAGGAATTTCAAATGTGGATTTGAGTAGTTTAAACTCTCAAATCACATTATCGGATATGTGATATTACATAACTTTGTCTATTTAGCTGGAATGTAGGGTTTTATTTTTAACTAGCGAAATATAAGATTACAGCAAAAACACAATTTATTAAATTGTCATTGTTACAAAATTTGTTTTTTTTTAAACATGTTTGTAAGTAAATAGTTACAAAATTATTTTGTTTTGATTCAAGTAAAATAAATTAAAATAATAAAAAGATGTAAAATTGTCAAAAACGTTACATTATCAAATGAATGTAAGATAATTTAGGCTTAGTTAAATATTCTGAAAAAAAATATTAATTTGCAAAATAGGTCGAATTTTTTTAAATTTAGGAAAATAAATCGTTTTGGAAAGAGAGTAAGAAAGCGCATTCAACTAGATGAACTTTTCTGCTGACATGTTAAGTAAAGCGCGCATAACTGGACGAGTTTTCTGATAATTATAAAGAAAGCACGTCTAACTGAGTGCACTTTCCTTAACATGTCAGTAGTAAAATTTGTCCAACTAAGCGCATTTTCACACTAACTATGCAGAAAGCAGCCTTTGATCAATTAACAATTTTTTCCAACATATTCAACGAATTTAATGAATAGCTTAAGTGGGAGGTAGAATTTTGTTTTGGTGGAAAAGTAAATATAACTCAAATATAAATCAATTAAATAATCTCTCTTAAGGGGATTATCAACCAACCATAAATCAATTCTCCTATCTCGTACTGTCTTAATGGTCTTATCTGAGAGTTTATTATTTTCCTGAGAAATATGATGAAGACTCGAGTGTCTTAATAGTTTCAAAAGAGTGGTATTAAGGGCAAATTACATATAAAAGTCCTTTTTAAAAAAAATTATCGAAATGGGCCCGGTAACTAATTATTTACCGGAATGACCCCATTTCACCGAAAGCGCGTCCACGTCAGCGCAATGTCAGGGGACGTGGCAGGACACGTCCCTGAGGAAGCATTTTGCCTACATGGATAGAAATCGCTCCCTTAAGGGCTTGCATAGTGGGTTTGCGTTTTGCCCGCGTCTCCTGTGTAGTGGGTTTTTGGTTTAGGGTTAGGGTTTGGGTTTGGGTGTTTTAAAGTTTAGGGTTTTAGAGAAAAATTAAATAAATAAGGGATTAGGGTCTAGGGCTTGCCAATTAAATTAATTATAAATTTTTCAGAATTGGATTAGTTTTCGTGTTTATTATTTTTTAAGAAAAAATCAATTAAATTAGGGTTTAGGGTTACTAATTTAATTAAAAAATTTAAAAATCAGATTAGGGCTACAGTGGCTCTTGATAAAATAATTTCGAGTAGACGTTTCTGAGCAAACGGTGTCAAAAACGCTTTAAGCAGGATGCTTTGTCTGCAGAAGTACTGAAAAAAGCTCCCACGTGGACGCGCTTTTGCTACAGTAGCTCATGATAAAAGCTCTCACGTGGATGCATAGATTCACTATTCATTGATATTTTCCTTAATTTTTAGCAATTTAAAACTAGTATTGATTTGCGAACCCCAAGAAATAGTTATAAATAAGAAAAAAAATTGAAATAAAAGAATGGATTTAAACAAATCCAAACAAATCATCAAATCCAAATCAAAATTAGGGGTTTCTTTTTGGGGAGCAAAAAGAAATGAAGAAAACAAAGAAGAAATGAAAGAGTGAAAAACAGTAAAGAAAGAAAAGAATGGTTAAGAAGGTTTGAAACATCAACCTGAAGGCATTGAAAGTAGAAAGAAGATTAAAATGAAATTGAGTTGGTAATAAAAAAGATGCCAACTATCTTCTCTTTCATATCAATCATTTTTTAATATTTAAACAAAGTATTTTACTTTTGCTAATTAAGAAATAGTTACAACTCATGATTTCTTCTTCTTTTCCAAATTTCAATTTTGTTTATTACATCTAAATAATCGAAATTAAATAATTATCCACATTGTAAGTTAAATGTAAATCCAATCATTCTATAGAATTACAATTAGTAGTCTAAGTATATCATATCAATAAATTGATTTTTTTGGGAAAAACTTGAGGGACTTTAAAGACCCTTTAGCCTTAATTTTTACATCATAGTTAAAAAATTTCAAGGAACTCAGCCCATACAAGCTGATCATGCCCAAATCGCAATAGTTGAACGTTATTGTAAAAAATTTGTATTATTTATATTTTTAAATCAAAATTTGTACAAATATTCAGAATATTGACTTATTTAAAAGAAAATCTATTTTATTAAAAATATTAAAGTAAATTACAATTACTTTATTCAAAACAACGTATTCAAAACAAATATTCAACATATTACCTTATTTAAAAGAATTTCTATTATATTAAAAATGTAAAAGTAAATTTCTATTTTAGTACATGAAATAATATAGAAGAATTTCTATTTTATTACATCAAATAATATCAAAATATTCAAAATGTTGGTACAAATATATTAAAATAAAAATCAATCTCCGTGCCCGCCGGATTCAGTGCCACATGGCGGCCGTCGATGGTTACGCGCTGGATTCCTCCTTTGTCCAGCTTTCGGCGGGGGTTATGGTTGCTCCGGTGGGGATTCTGGTTCCTCCGGTAGGGTATCTGGTTGTCGATGTTGGGACAATGAGCCACCCTGATAGAATAGTGACTGTGGAGGTGTTTGCATCACCAACGGCGAAGCTATTTGAAACCCATATGGTGACTGGGATTGGTAAAAAGAATAGCTCCATGACGGCCCCTCTTGCGATCCCTCGTGCGACGTTGGCCTATACATCGACAGTCCACTCGGTGTAACGGAAAATGGAGATGAACCAGGCCATGAACTCCGACCTGTTATAGGACTCGAAAAAGGAAACATATAAGGGTTAGGATACATAAAAGGGCTAGGATACGCACCTGGCATCATCTGAAAAGGTTGTACCGTGGGTATTGTCGGTTGAACTGCTGGGTCGGGTGACTGTGTTGGTGCTCTCGCTGGGCCTGGTGATTGAATGGCCGCTGATGATGGGCTGGGTGAATGTCTAGGCCTCGTTGATGGGCTTGCGTCGTCGTCCCTTCGTCTTGGATTTAAAAAAGCCATGTCGTTCCCTTTGGACATGTAATTGCTGCTGCTTCTCCTCTGCCGACAGTAAATACGGCTTACCATGGATCCTAAAACATGGCATGTATTTCAACACGCACGCTAACTCTGGAACGATGATCGGTTCCCGAGTAGGTATATAATCATACTTATCTTCCCATATTTGGATGTAGTATGACCAGAATCTCGGCCAATCCGTATGCAATTGTCGTAGGTCGATTTTGTGCTGATCATTAAACACCTCAGGTGCCACGAGAATCGGTTGTCGGAATCCAAATTACCGTAATACTCTGTCTGACTAGTGCATCTCCACGGTCGCATAGTTGACCAACGTGACTTTCACGTGTCAAGCGTTTGGATTTTGAAAGTACTCATCCGAAATTACTGCCCGAATTGCCAAATTCTCGTATGGTATCCATTCAAACTATATGAACATGATGGAAATATTAGTTATATACATAATACATAATACTAAATACTAAATACCAATCGACTAGCTCATGATGGAAATATCAATTTTATTTAATACTTGTGCTTCCGACTTTTGGTCTAATAGAAGCCGTATATCTTCAAGACAGCTAGGTAATCCAGCATAACTTGCCGGATGGTTCCACCTAATTAAATAAATTTTTAGCATACTATTATATTTTAAATCTACGTAATAATTGTAAAATCTAATATAAAATTTACCTCATTGAGTGGGAATGTATATGGGTGGTCCATTCGAGGACGTAAAAATAGAATGTGAAACCGTGCCCATGACTGCAGTAGTGACAGACAACCTCTGATTTTCGCTTTATTCGGTCGCGTCACCCCGCACATCTCCCGGTACAGTGTTGCCAATACGACCGATCCCCAACTCAATTCATCGGCTGCTCTAAAATCAATGAGTTTCAGCAGTCATTTTAGATGTACGAGGTTCCGTGACAAGTCTGGCATCAGATAACCTCCATTTATCTGAAGAATGTATGCCCGAGCATATCAGATTCTTTCTAGTTCGGTTGAATCATCATCCGAATCCTGGAATGTGTCTCGTAACCAGCCCATCTCGATCCGACCTCCATTAATATTCTCCAGAATAGCGCCTAAAAGCTCGTAGCATACCGTTCCCTAATCGCCAGATTGAACAGACCCGGTGACTAGGTACCCGTCCACCGGCAATCCCAATTGCAGATTCACATCTTCCAAAGTGATAGTGCACTCTCCATGTGGAAGATGGAATGTGTGCGTCTCGGGTCTCCACCTCTCAATCAACGCACTGATAAGTTTTGGGTCCAACTTGCATCCCCGACCTACCGTTGCCACGTGCCAAAAACCCGCTTCCCGCAGGTAATTCTCTACCAACGGTGATGGAGGGTCATGCATATTATGGATATAGCATTGCAATATCCAATCTACAAACTTTTATAACAAATAATAAATTAATAATTATTTAAAATTGCATAAATAAAAAAATCTTAAATAATATTTAAAAATTAAATTTAACACTTACCATTTTCATTTGTTCGACGGATATGTGATTGTCATCAAGACGAATCAATTCTCCGGCCATTGCTAAATTCGTACAAATTTTTACGATTTAAAAAAAATCAAAAAAATAAAATTTAAATTTTTTTAAAAAAATAATTAAAAAATTAAAGCTCTTTTAAATAGGGATTTGAGAGAAATTTGAGAGGAAATTGAGAGCAAATTGAGAGGAAATTAGAGAAATGATTTAATTATTTGTGAAAAAAATGAAAGGGTGGGGGGTTTTATAGTTTTTTTTTTTTTACAGTTGGGGTGTCACCAACGGTAAAAAAAGTAGTCGTTGCTACTATTCACTCGTGGCCAAAACGAGTCCCTAGGGCAGAGCTTACGTGGCAGAAAAATGTGTCCTTGAGGGCGCGCTTTGTTGCCACGTAGGCAAAGCGCTTCCTTGAGGAAGCGTTTTCCTGCCACGTCCCTTGACATCGCGTTGACGTTGACGCGCTTTCGGAGAATTGAGCCAATCCGGTAATTAATTTATTACCGGACCCATTTCGGTAAATTTTTTAAAAATTGGACCTTTTTTAGTGTTTTGCCATGGTATTAAGTTAAAAAGGCTTAATTTTCATGAAATAATAAAAAGAAAAAATCTAAAAAAAGTATAATAAAATTGAGACAACCCAATCCCGAAACTGTTTGAAAAGGGGAAGCGTTCATAAGAAAATCACTGACTTAGATTGTTGACATGAAAAATTTGACAATTTCATTTTCTGACTGTCACCAGTGGGGAGGGTGTAAATTGCATCAAACGGTTGATCTTCTTCCACGTGTTTTGATCGTATTCGATACCATGCTGGTAGAATGACAGGAAAGCACGTGTGAGGGCTGATGCACAGTGGCCAAGAAAAATGATTAAATAGGGGAATTGCTCAATTCTCGTATTCTTTCGTTTTATGCATTTGATTTTGCCACCTTTTGTTTTATTTCTCCTATGAGGCGAATCGGTAGTTAATTTGATCTTCCACAGTTTAATCGATTTGATAAATTATTTAATCGTCGATTAATTAATTGATTTTTTAATTTGATTGAATGGTTTGTCGGTCTAAAATCTTTGTTCGAACCGATTTTTGACTTGATCTGTTTGACCGATCAAATCTAGCCGATTCAAATAACATTGAATTTAACTCTCTTAATTTATAAGACTATATCCAATTAAAATTTAATTCTTGTTGAATCTTAGTTTAGTTAACACCATTATTATTACAATAAATTAGAGAATATGCACCGAGCACATTTAAATGTGAAATATATTTTAATTTAAGAGTTTTAAACAAGTTTATGTGTAATTTAAGAATTGTATATAAAAATACATCAAATAAACTCATTTTAAGTTTTTAAAAAAAGAAAGGAATATAGTTTTTAACACATCCAAGCGATCAAACAAAATATTATATATGCATTAACATGGTTGCAATAATAAGATACATTACACCATCGGAAGAAAATTTAAAAATAATATTATTAAAAGGGTAATTACAAACCACGAAAAAATCAATATTTATAAACTGCAAAACAAAATTGGACGACACTATAATCATATCAAATAATAATATTCCATAATTTTACAAATGTAAAAGTATTTTAATGGTTATTTCTTTCATCTCCTCCTTACAAGTCAACCCTTTATTTCATAATCCCTTCGTATGTGGATATTGTACGTTTAAGCACGACTAAATCTACAACCTCTAAATTATTGCGACAAAAATAATACCAAGTGAACTAATATTCAATTGATGGCTCGAATATTTTACATTTTATCTCATTTTCATAATACTTATTACTAATTTTAATATGATATTTTTTGATGAATCTCAAAATTATACATAAACTTTGATTTTGTTCAATCATACACACGAAACTTTGATTGTGGTTCAAATATATAGATAAAATGTTGATTTTAATTCAATTATATACACTTAAAGAAATAAATACATTAATTTTTTATATTTTAGATAAATATAATTATTTGTGTATACAATATCGTAAAATAATTCTGTATCGATAATTGTGTTAACTAATTATTAAAACCAAATCAAATAAATTTTTTAGGGTAAACTACAAAAATAGTCACTTTTGTTTACCTCAAATTACATTTTAGTCACTTATGTTTAAAATGTTACATTTTAGTCACTTATGTTATTGTTTTGTTACGAAGCGGTCACACTACTGTTAAAATTTGTTACCTCCCTAACGGAAGTCCTATGTGGCAGTCCAAATGGGATTTAATTAAATAAAATTCAATTTGGACTGTTACGTAGGACATCCAAGTTGATAATTAAAACCCATTTGGACTGCCTCGTAGGACCGCCGTTAGGGAGGTAACGGAGCTTAACGATAGAGTGATCACTTCGTAACAAAACGATAACGTAAGTGACTAAAACGTAACTTTTCAAACGTAAGTGACTGAAATGTAGTCTGAGACAAACAAAAGTGACTATTTTTGTAGTTTACCCAATTTTTATATAAAATTACACAAAATCAAAATTTACTTTAACATTATTTTTGAAAATCTCCGTCCATCCGTCTCTATAACGTTATTCATTGATTTAATCCTATATTATTACGTAATCTCATCATATTTTTTTCATGTCTAATTTATCAAAAAAATTCGTGCTTTCTTCTTTTGAGTTTGTGTGAGACTTTTGCTTCCCTTATTTTAATATTCAATAACGTGAATTAGGCAATAAATATATATATATATAGTTTATATATTTGATTTTCTGATAATTAATATATAAATTTATATATTATTAGAACTAAAAGCACGTTTTATCTTTTCAAAACTACATTAATATATCAAATATAAATTCATATATATAATTCCAGGTTGGCTATCATTTATATATACTTGCATACCAATAGGAGAAAGGATTGCTTTACCTAGAAAAATATTTTCAAACACCTAGAACCAAACTCATTATTCTTACGAGAAAGGATTATATGAGACTGTGATTCCATGTTATCTTTATCCTTTCTCAATGAGAGAATGACAAATCAAATTTTACTCTTAATTTTAGCATTTTTAATTTTTTTCAGGTGAAAAATCTAATTTATTATTTTCTTATTGAAAAGGAATACTAATATCGTGAAATTACACAGTTTAGATAATTCCTTCTTTTATTTTTATATATTCATCTATTATTTAAAAAATTATAAATGTTTAAATTTGATTTTCAAATATATTAAATCTCAACTCTTATAAACATTTGCATGAAACAATTAAACAAACACCGGAATCTTAGCTTTTCTAATCAGTATAAGATTAAAGCATCAAATTCAATGAATTATTAATTGAAATATTCTATACATGCATTAAAAATACCAAAAAATCAATCAATTTGAATATTTTAATTAATAATTCATTGAATATGATGACCAAGGTCTGGTAAAATAATAGTCTTTCTAATATTTGTTGAATTTTAATATTATAAATTATTATTGATGACCAAGGTCTGGTAAAATAATAGTCTTTCTAATATTTGTTGAATTTTAATATTATAAATTGATGTGGATTTAGTGTTAATTGATTAGTATGTACATTATTTCTAATATAGGTGGAGGTGGGTTCGAGTGCGTTAAAGCGCATTATCCTTCTATATATGAATTGGAAATGGGTTATAAATAGTTCTAAGATTTGTGTAAAAAACAGATATGATCGAAACTCAAAAAATATAATAAATATTATTATAGATAGGTACTTAGCATGACACACTATAATTTCAAATTTTTTATAATATATAGATGTCATTCTTTCTTAATTTATTCTTAAATTTAGTGGGAAAAATATCATAAATTGATGTTCCATTAGACATATCTCTAAGATGCATAGATAAAACCCCAAACAAAAACATGTTTCAGACATGAAAACCAAACACATTTGTTCTTTAAAAAAACAACTATTATAAAAATCCTTGACCTAATCAAACATATATGATTATACATATATAATATTTTTCAGTGCTGTTTATTAGGGTTCATATGACTAGGGATTTTTCCACTGAAAACATATGACAAGGTAAATGTGAGATGAAAATTGACCAAATCAGACAATGAACTAGGTTTGAACGCTAGTTATCAAGAGAAAGAAGACCCCATCATCAGTATTAAAGCCTGATATTTCTGCAGATTAATGGGACTTTTGTTCTTGAAAAAAAGAAATGGAAACTCCCATGTTTTGTAAAAAACATGGAAACAACTGTTTTAGTTCACTGTTTCGAGTGTCTGATGCAGCTTTTTGGTTAACACGTTTAGTCTCTTCCTTTCACTTTACTTCATATTCATATATATACATATATATATATATATATATTTATATAACAATTGAAAGCAATTATAGATCTTTTGTCAAACACAGAGAAGGCAAGCAAAAGATAAGAAATTAGAAAGAAGGCAAAAACGACGAACATAAATGATACTAAAACAGGAATGCTTCTTTTAACTCAACCGACACTTGACTTCCTTTTTAGTATCTGATTTTCCTCATGCCCCCCATTTTTTCTAATATAAATTCTTGTGAAGAAAAAAAGAAGAAATATTAGTTAATTAACTAGTATTATGAAACCAGAACTAAGCAAATATTGTTTTAATTAACAAAAAGGAATTGCTTTGATTCACAGCAGGATCTTATAGGTGCAAATTAAAATGACATTAATTAAAATAAAAATATAAAGGAACAATGGAAAAACCATGTTCTTTTGCCATGCAGATGGGTCATGATTACGTCTTTCCATTTATATATATATATATATATATATATATATATATGTTCTTACTGGTTTTGATTGCCATGGGGAGGTGGAAGAGGAGGAACTTGAGGTTGAGGATGAGGGGGTCGTTTTCTTTTCTTCTTCTCGTAGCTTATGCCTCTTGCTTTAGCTTGTGAATCACGAACCTCACGTAGGTAAAGCCTAACAGCTCGGGCACCGAAAGGGTTTGCTTCGGGTTTGCCGCCGTGTTCTTCGAAGGCGGCTCGGAGGCGTCCGATGAGGGCATCGAGGCTTCCCCAAGCTTGGCGGAGAGGGCAAGGGCATGGGGCCGGGGGATTAGGGTGGCCGAAGAAAGGGCAAAGCTGAGTGTGGACTTTGGTTTTCCCAAACTGGTCGAGGTAGCGGAGGAACTCCAGGACGTGTGCGCCGCTGCAGCGGGAGAGGGAGAGCGGCGGGCGGTGGTTGCGGAGGTATTGCCCGAACGTGTTCCAGTCACGGCGCTTTTGGTTTTCGTAGCGACTGAGTGTCGAAGGAGAAGTGGAAGAAGAGGAGGAGGAGGAGGAGGCCGCGGCTGCTGATAAAGGGATCGTGTTGGTGGTGGCGCCGGCGGTGGTTCCCACGGTGGTGATGGAGAGGTTTGCAGGGAAATTTGGATTCAAATTGGTGGTGGAAGAAGGGTTTATATTTGCTGTTTGGAAACCCTGAAGAGAATCCATATATGATCAACACTTAGCTTGAAAAGAAAAGGACTGAAACAAAAGGAAATCAAAAACAAAAGGACTGAAACAGTAATAATTTCAAACACACAAAAGATTTCAGATTTTCAGCATGAGAACAAAGAAAGTCATCAAAACACAAGTTTTCTAGTGGAGGAAGATGAACAGTAAACAATGAACTGAAAATTATAGGATAAATAATAATAATGCTATAAAAATATGTGAAGATTATAGAGATCGAAGGTGATGAATGAAGAGACTAAAAAGGTGAAATTTAAAAAAAAAAAAAAGTGAGATATTTACATAACAAAGGAGGGGGGGGGGGGGGACTCAATAATGGGATGAGAAGGGCATATAGAGGGAGGGTTGAAGAACATATTATTAATTTAATTCATGAGAGAGAGAGAGAGAATGGAGAGGGAAATTAGAGGAAAAAAGAATAGTAAAGGTAGGGTAGAGTGAGCCTCCCTTTCTTTTACCTTGAGGTTTTTTTCAATCTTTTTTTGTTTGATCTTTCCTAGATAACTTGAAAGGTTCTCATCATTTTTGTGTGAAATTTGAATTCTAAAATTAGGGTGAGTTTGGATGGACGGTTAGATGCAGTGTGGTGCGATATTTTTAATTTACTTTTTGTCTTATATTACAATATTGTTATAGTATTTAATCTTACCGCTACCGTTATTTTTACACTAACCACAAGTAAAAGCACTACCCATCCAAACCCACCTTAGTGTTAATAAAGAATTATCTGTCGCAAGTAAATGTATCGTCCGTTCAAACCTATCCTTAATATTAATAAAGTTTTAACTAAGCCATTTTCTATCATTTTTATTTAGTTGATTGCTGAAAATAAAAATAAAAATAAATATTTTTATACAATATTAATAGTAAGAGATGGGGTCACATAGTTTCAACCCGTGTCAAACGAATGTATAATATTTTTAGTAATTAATTTTTTACATGTGTTTTATAATCTATAATAAAAAAACACAATATGATGCAATTTTTTCTATAAAGATTCACTCAATAAAAATATTTTCAATTTTTATTTTAATATTATATTTATCGAACAATCTAATTATAATTTAATATATATATATATATATATATATCTGAGAGGTAGTATTTTAGCATAAATCTACACATATGTATGTGTAAATTTAGTAACTTTAAGCTTGATATAATTATATAAAGTAGTGACTTAAAATATGTGTACAATATAAGAAATAATATGATAGGAAGAATAAAATATGATATATATAGTGTGACATGATTGAAATGTATCAATATTTTTATAAAAAATTATAATTTAAATATGAGCATGGCATACAATAAGATACAAAATATTGAATTAAGATTTAATTAAATTAAAATGTTATGTTTAGAAATATGATTTTGAAAATTTGAATTTAGATTTTATATAGCCTAAATAAAATGCTATTTTGAAATGTATAATAATAGGTACCGAGAATGATGCAAGTGGAAATAAGTGAGTGTGTCTAGGGCTTTTTTGGAAATGGAAAGAGGAAGGAAAAGATGATGGAGACAGGATAAAGCTATTTGGGGGAATAACATGATTTTGTTTCTTCACCCTTTTCTTTTGATTGACAACACCTTTTCTCAAATGACCATTTTACCCCTTCGAACTTTGTCAATAATTTTGATGTATATTTTTAGCGTGATATAGTCGCACTCCAATATTCGATAATTACAACGAGTCTGTCTGAATTTAAAATCAAGTCGAGTAAGATTTTTTAAGTAGGGAGAGTGAATTCTCTCGAACCGACATGTATAAATTTAAACGCGTTTGAATCAATATACTTTTTTAATTATTACAAACTGCGTCTTTAAATGATTTTGTGTTTTAATAAATAATAGAATTATGAAATAGGAAATCTTGTAACTTTGAAAATGGGGGCATAACTTGCATCACCCGGAACCATCAGTCAGTCAAGCAACAGTTGATTCACAAACAGTTCATGTGGCAACAGTTTTTTTTTTTTTTTTTGAAACCCTAATTTGTGGCTTTCCATTCCACTTCCAATTTGGGATTTTTCATAGTAAAATCTACCCCCCACGTGGCTTTGGCAACCATCTCCCATCAGTCATCACCAGTCTTTTCTTGAAGAAACTAGCTTTGGTAGGATGCTACTCGATGTGTTGATAGGGAAGGTAGTGGTCTGAAAGTTCTTTAAATTGATTTTAAGATCGCATCCAAATTTTTTTTTTTTTATGATCTTATCAGTTTCAAACCCTAATTCGATGCTTAGGTTCCTTCCGTGTGGTAAAATAATGTGTACTGTATAAAAAATAAATTAATATGTATTTATAATAAATTTAAGTAATAAAACATGTGTATTCTATAAAAAGTAAATTAAGATATATTTACAATAAAATGCTTGTTAATATTATTGATCAATTATGAATTTTCGTCAAATCAATCTTAAAATTTGAATTAAGTACTAAAAAGTTAACACTATTAGTTTCGGTATCAAAATATATAATTTTCATCAAATATATGTACTACAAGAGACCAAAACAACACAAATACGATATTAAAAAATGTCAAACTTGGAAATCAAATAATGTATTAAGCCAATTACAAATTATCTTATCCAAAATTCGACCAAAGAAACATATTGTACAATTAGAGAGTTTGTACTCATACACGTATAGTTGGGATATACCCACATCACTTGTATACACCGCGTCCAACAAGGACTCAAGGAGCTGCACTTATGACTGCTTTCTCAAAAACTCAAACCCGAGTGAATTTTATGGTGTGAACATCCTTAACTACCAATCCATCAGCAGGAATGAATTCAAGATTTTTGTTTGAATCAAGTAACTAAAATTAGGTTAACTCTTAAATAGATATAAATTATGAATGGTAAAAATATGCAAGGGGAAAATATAATTTTTTTTTATGCAAAACAATATAATTTTCTATTTACACAAGAAAGTAATTTTCTTCTACATATATTAATTATATTTTAAATTTATCAAATGGAAATTATATATATATATTTTAAATGAAATGATTTTAATAAACCACTGAAATTATTAGCATTTAAATTTTGGGAAAAGATAGTTTTCGACAATACACATGATTGATTAGTAGTCTAAAAGTATATATACTTTTGATTGAAAATTTGGACAACATAAGTAGCTAATTTCAAGAATAGAAGCATTCACTTATTAATGAAAATGACTTCCACAGTTCAACTACTGTATTAAGGTTGGATTCTATAGTAAACTATTTTGCATTTTCATTTAAATCTGATTTTTTCCCAATAATTTCTTTCTCAATCATTACAATGGAAGAATAAGATTTACGAAAAAAATTAGCCTTAATTTCATATTGATTTAATAATATAATCAGAATCTCGTATTAATAATCAAACTATATTCGATTTTAAACTAAAGATAAATTTGGATGGAGTTCTTACATGATGGGACTCGAACGAAAAACCACAAGGTTTTCAATTTTAAATTAATCAATTAACTCTTAATGATCCAACTCAAAATTTAATCTTGTTTATGTAATAATTTTTAACAAGTAACTTCTAATAAATTCAAACTTTGAATTTTAATTTAGAGAAGATACATAAATTCGTGTTTATAATAAATTATAGGTTGATATAAATTTTTATCCTTGAACTTCGTAATTAAGTTCAGATTACTCTTTGAATTTGGATTGCATAAGAATGTGATAATGTAGTAATATAAAATTAAGTCACTTAAAAAATTTAAATTTAAATTTCAGGTCCAACCTCTAAATACCATATCATTACTCTTTCATATAATCCAAATTCAAGAAGCAAAACGAGAAAAATTACTTCTTTAAGTACTGCAGTAAACAAAAAAAAAGGTACAAATATCAAATTGATCTTAATAACTAAATTTAAGGACCAAAATTACATTAACCAAAAGGTGTAATGATGTATTGTGTAGTTATTGCAATCTTGCACCAAAAGTTCAACATCATCTCAATCAATCATTTTATATGTAGCATAGATAATCACTTAATTAACACAATTTAAGTATAAGATACCAATAAACTGGTGCTTGAGTCCCATGTGATGACTTGATAATTAGGATGTTCACCATCCCAAATGTGACTTGTATTCGAGTCATGCTAATCGCGTTTACTGTTTCGAGCTTTATCCTATTTTTATAATTCACCAGTGCTTAATCCACCGTGTCCCTTACATTTTTGGCAACTAATGCAATATATGCCACTATAGTTATTCTTTTTAAAAAATATATATTATAATCTATGTTGTATAGGTGTTAAACGAAAAATTTGACCAATAAAGTTGTATTTTTTAATACTATATATATATATGGTGAAATCCAATGTATCCCTAAATCACCATAGACTTGAGAATTTGAAATCAATTATTATTGGGTCGAATAGCATCTCTAATTATTTATTGTTTTTTTTTAAATAACTTTATTATAGGTTCTGATCATATTTACTCTTTTTAACATAATGCATATAATTACCCATAACCTCTCTCCAACTCATAAACAGGAGGATAATGCGCTTCAGCATACTCAAACCCATATCCTCTCGCATCGAGCTAAGACTTAATCGGTAATTATTTATTATTTAAATTTAGCATCATCCAAATTCTTGTTCTTGGTTTGCTTCTTTAAATGACAAAGAAACAAATAGAATAAATCTTTTTAAACAATATATATGCCCTAATCACTTTGTAGAAATGAGATTAATTAGTGGGATTAGCTTCAAATTGGAAGATCAAAATGGAGATCCGGAAAGTGGGCAACCATCCAAAGCCTACCCCCAATTTGTTTCCTCTATCTTTCTTTCTTTTTTCACATTGATTATCAAAAAGCAAAGTAAGATATTGAGATCTCGCATCTCTCTATCTTTTTATTTTCACCAATAAGACCTTCTTTTTGAGATGTTGTGTTCCCAAAATGCCTTGGCTTTAGACTCGATTATAATCTATAACCTTAATTATTCAAAGGCTTATCTATATTCATACTTTGTAATATTTAGAAAGTTATTTAATAATTGAATTTGGGTATAATTATTTGTAATTACATAATGGTGGCGGAGGTGAAGTTAGAATTTTTTTTAGGGGAGGCAAAATTAAATTGTAATTTCTATGATAATAAAAATATAATTTCACCATTTCAATAGTCTATCTTTATAATTTTTAAAGGATTAAATCAAATTTTTATCATTTCAAGGGGGCCAAAGTGTAATTTTATCTTTACTAATTTAAAATTTTAAAAGGACTAAATGAAAACTTTTCCATTTTAGGGGCCGGCTACGCCCTTGAAGGGTGGTGTGAATTTGATGTAATTAGAACACCTCAATTATACTTTTCAATTCTTAAGGGGAGAGTGAGAATTTGAGTAATTACGCGATCCAAATCCAATTTTTAATAAATTATTTTTATACAAGTTATAAAATTATATTATAAACATTAACACGTATGAGTGTTCGGGTTAGTTATTGCAAAAGAAATTATATTATAAATCTTAAAAATTATATTATAAAATAATTTATGTATTTTTGAACTTATAACAAAAATTATATTACTTAAATATTAAAAATCATAAAGTTATGATAAATTTTTTATTATTTACATGTTATGAAAGTGCTATGATATAATTATTTATAATATTTTTCAAGAAATATCAACGCAACTTATTTGTATCCATATTATATATGTTATAATTTTTTTATCATAATTTATTTATAATAAAGTTACAACCAAAACTTATATTATTTATAGAAAAATGCTACGAAAGTTACTCAACAATTTATAAAATCCTTTTATAAATGTTATATATTATAATTTTTTTATTATTTACTTAATTTACATATTATAAGATGGAATATAATTTAACAAAAAAATTATCCCTCAACATTTATACATTACATGATTAGACCTGTTCATAGGTTGGGCCACCCGGCCTGCCTGAAAGCTTATCCGAAATATGGGAGGGTTTAAGAAAAAATATAGGCTTAAAAAATAGACTTGAACAGAAAAATAAGACTCATTTAAAAAACGGGTCGGGCTCGAGTAAAACATTTTTGGCCCGGGCCCAACCCAAATCACTAAAAGACAAATTTTTTTTTTATTTTCAAATATTATTTTATTATTTTTTCTCCCTATTTTGCTACCATTTTACTATTATGTTGTTACTATTTTGTTGTTTTTATTTAAATATTATATAAATTTTATTTTATTATTAATTTTGTTATTATTTTAAAGACATTTGTTAATTTTGTTATTATTTTAGAGACATTTGCTTGTTAAATTGCATCTATCTTAGTGTTATTTAAGTATACATAATTTTTGAAAATAAATTTTGATATTTTTAGTATTTTTGATATAAAAAATAATATAAAAATTAATATGGACGGGCCAAATCGGACTAGGATTTTAACATTTTTATCCGGGTCGGCTTGGACAAAATTCTAGGCTTAATTTTTAGACCAAACCTGGGCCAAACAAACATGCCTAAATTTTTAGTTGAGCCCGACCTGGCTCATGCACACTATAGCTGTGTTGCTGGGGTTGTATAGGAACTTGACACGACGAGACTTGTGAGTTGATTAGATATGCCATGGAGATTAGAAGGTTTTGGTCATGGTTAATGATTGCAACAATAAATAGTTCATTTAAGAGTATATGGTGAGGTGCTGATGGAGAGGCCAATAGTGACGAATATGGCGACTGATTGGGTAATGTATGGGAGAGTTTTGAGTTGCTGTTTATGTTTGGGGAAATGATGAGGAGAGATGGTGACATTGAATTTGGCTTAGGCAATGGATTGGGGAATATGGATATTGAGGGTGTCTCGGTTAAGGGATCATAATAAAGGTAGTGTGGTGAGGTTCAAGAGAGTAGGGATCACAATTGAAGAAAAAAAGGCAAAAAAAAAAAACAAATAAAATATAAAAAAGAACGTGAGATTTCCACAGGTAACAACACAATGACCATATCAGTAAACCTTTCAAGCTCTTTAATAAAGCATGGTTGAGAAATTTTAAATGGTTGCACTGTCAGAGAACATGATATATTAGGGGAAACCTATGTCATTGATGTAGAATGAAAATACATGGTGTATCGCACAAACAAAACAAAAGAACATATGATTTTCATCACAACTCAATGACGATATCATAATAGCTAAAAGTATCCATTTTATTTGTTCTTACTTTTATCAACATGCTTTTCAATTTAAGAAATCCTTCATTGGATCATCGTGGTGTACCCTTTTCATCCGATATGCCTCCATTTCCTCAGCAGTTACCTACAACCAACACGATGATTTAGTAACATGACAAGATATCTCCGCAAAGAATATCTGGAGAATTTAGCTTTGATAGGAGACCATTACCTCATCATTCCATCTGACATTATACTTCCGTTTTCTTTCATCTTTCTCCTCTCTCCTCCGCTCCTCCTCCTGTCAGATTGAACATGCATAAAAATAAGCAATATATCGTTTTGGTATACAACCAGATTGTTAAGTAAATGTTATGCATCCCATTTACCTTCTTAAGAGCCTCGGTGAGAAGTTTTTCATCGAGAACCAAGTCCTCAGGAACATCGGATCCCCAAGTAACGTGTTTCCTCTCCTGTGCAGGAGCTGGGGCATCTGCATTCAAGTTGGCAGTCCAATAGAGAAGATAGGTACAAGGATTAAAAATGACGGAAGTGCAAAAAATCTAGGAACTAAAAGAAGCAGATACTTTGCAATTCAGGGATATAAAATAGAAGCTAGCTCACCATCTAGGCTTCTATTAGATGATTTATGTAAAAACCAAAATTATTTGCAACATAATATGAACTTAAAGACCATCACTTAGAAGAATGAGTCCGACTTAAAGAACTAATTTAATGTATGTAATCAATATGAAGAACCCACCTTCGGAGGACGCTTTACGAGCAATGTTTGACTTCATCAAGTCTGTGGCTGCTTCTGCAGCTTCAATACCGGCTGCACCAGTACAGTAACTATTGCGAATGGTCTGCTTGCAACACTTGTATCCCCATTGGTGATCCTTCCACCAGGAGCCCCAGACACTGGTGTGATTATTAATGAAAACATCTTCTTCATACTTACTTTTTGGAAGAGAAGTTTCCTACAAAAATGGTTGCAAGGAGAAAGGAATTATAGGACTTAGCACTCAATTTTCAAAGAAAAGCCACTGTAAAATTATAATATAAATTGGGACTAAACTACTAATTTCATATAACTTGATAACCTATAAAGAAGCACTTAAGAAGATTATTTCAAACAAGTCAGAAACAAAATTAAATGGCTTTAATCATGAAAATAAAGGGAAAAATAAAGACCAGGATGACATGCATTGCCAATATTTTCCAGATGCATCTCACTTTTAAAAGTCATTAACCACTCGATACAGTTTTCATCTACTGGCATGCATTCTAGCATTAGTAAGAGCATGAAGATATCATGATACTTTTAGCAAGAAGAACAAAAGAACGATATTGTTGTTTAATTTAGATAGTCTTTAAGGCAACCAACATCAGCATGTGAAAATATAGTTTTGTACGAGAAATTCTTACAAATTAACAGACAGGGAGAACCACAAACTAACTAGAATAAGCAGAAAGTTCCATACATACCATTCCCTTAATAATCCTTCCAGCACGATCATATTCGACCTGCCTCTCACTTTGCCCCAAGAGAAGCTCCATGGGTATCTCTTCTTCAGTCGCTGCATTGCCATACTTTTCCATTATGGTATCTTTCGTCTTTGATTTCAACTTCTCTTTAATGACCTTGTAATTCTTGTAGAGGAGTTCAGCTTGGGATGGAGCAGCCTGCATGTGAATATCTTGACCTTTATCAAATGCTTCCCATGCATGAATATTGAGCTGCTTGAACTCCAATGCTTGCCCACTCATCCTATATTGATTATCACCCTGCAAGGTAACAAATAAACAAGTCAAAATTCATTGTTTAATTAACTTTGTGGCATATAGATATGAAAGAAATTAAAGGGGAAAATTCTGCACGATACTCACTTCATAGAACTTCTCATTAGGATCAGCATCAGGAAGTGGATCTTCACGCATTGATCGAGTTTTGGGATCGTAATATGCGGAATTGACATCAAGATTCAAAAGATATTTTGCTGTGTCTTCCCGAATACGCAAGTTCCTAGAAGAAAAAGGCAAATATGAAATAAGAATACTTGTTTTGTATTGCACGGAAGAAATGTTCTTTAGAAACCAAAATAAGTAAGAATAATACATAAAAAATAAGATACAGCTGAGGAATGGTATAATAAATGTACCTCACAGTTCCCGTGCTCCCTCCGCCAGTGGTACGAACACGCTTCTCAACCTTAGCAAAGTCCATCTGTTTGCTCTCATCAACCTTCGCTTCATCAACCTTCAGAGCATCATCATCATCTTCTTCGTCACTAATCTCTCCTTCCTCCCCCTCTCCCTCTACCTCTCCCTCGTTTTTACTATTTTTCTCCTCCAACTTTTTCAGCTGCTGTTCTTTCAGATACTTCCTTCTAGCCTCATCCCTTGCCTCATACCTTTCAATGACACGAGCATATGTAGATGCATCATAACCATTCCATCTATCACGCTTGCCATCATAATCCAGTTCGAAAGTCTCTATCTTTTCATCAGGTGCAATGTGCATGTTCGTCCATTTTGCGCCCTTTTTACGAGGCCTCTCCATGCATGACTTTGCATCATGTGTCATGGCTCCACAGCTATAAGAAACAATTAAAGGAAATAAAAAATTATGAATCATGGCAAAATAAGAGTTTAAAGCACAAAGTCACAAACTAGTATCACCATCTAAACTAAAACTATTTAATCCCATATTACAAGTATAGAACACATAAGCTACAGAATTAATCTCTGACTTTCAACTCGATCAATAAATAAGTATCTTCCATGAGCCATGCCTTGTGTTCGAAAGAAAGCATGAACTTCATTAGTTAACATAACCCAGCTATTGTCTGATGTGGCAGAAAAAAGTTCTATCATTGGGATCTATCCCTATATGGTTACCTACAAAAATACCTAAACGACTTCTATCTCAATATGTCAATAAATTTGATAATTAATAAATAGGCTCGTCACTCATTAGAGAGAAATTCCATTACTAGTACAACTGAACATCTATTGCATCACTTCCAAATGAATAGTTAGAAATGGAACATATAAAAAAAAAAATACGACCTTATTCTTGTTTGCTAAACAGAAAAATTCAAAGAAACAGTACGAGGAAGAACATCAGCATCAAGTCATATTGCACGAAATTTTAACCTACAATTTTAGCTTCACATTAGCCAAGAATCCATCTTTAATAACCAGAATTCTAACTCCCTTTTCTACCCCAAATGATTAAAATCGATCAAAAGTGCGATCTAAAATTTAAAATACACATAAAACACGAAACAAGGCATTCATAGACACGCGAACAAGTATGGTGCACCATAACAGAAAAAAGAACAAGAGATTCGCTTACTTCTCGCAGGCTCCTTTTCGATATTTTTCAGCTTGAAATATCTTCGCGCCTCTATCGTACCAAGATTTGGTATAATTGGGATCAGATTTCCACTTCCGTTGATGTTTCAAACTAGGTCTTTCAGCGTTAAGATACCAAGGTGCTGATGACATATACTGAGGAATATGAGGGTTAATTTCTTTTCCATCCTCGTCAACCTCAGCCGGAGCAAGCCCCGCTTTTCGAGCTTCCTCTAATTCCAGCTGTTTTCGGTGATCCTCCCTTGATTTAAACGCCACTGAAATTCCAAAACAATTATCAGATAAAATTTAAAATTTTCACTCTCTTTCGGCATAGAAAGAAAACGGAAGAAAGAAATTGGGGGAAAAAGAATAGAGAACGTACCTGATGCAGTAGCCATGTTGAATCAATAAGATATTAGCAGAAACTAGGGTTTTGAAGATGAAATTTCACAAATTCGATAAAAGAAGTTCTGTAAAATCGGAATCGAAGAACCCTAATGGAAGTCGATTGCCTTGCGGAATTTGCTAGTTTTTCCTTTTTTTTTTACTGATAATTAATGATTACGTTACCGGATAATTATATATACAGACGCATCTGCCCCAATATATAAACCGACAAATGAAAATCCTAAATTAACTATGACTCTATGAGTGGAGAACGGTTTATTGGGTTGGGTCGGACCGGAATGAGTTTGGGCAGGTTCGTACTTGTTGTTTTGAAATATTGAAACAATTGATGGATTAAGCTTGGCCCATATTGTCAAAGGCAATATTGGCCCTGTCTAGCCTACTCAATTTGAAAAATCCTTTAAAAGAAGGTAAACCAAATTTAAGTTCGCTGAACTATTAGTAAGTTTACGTTCTAATAACTTAATTATAAAAATGTTACAAAATAGTTTTTAACTTATTCGAAAGTTTTCATCTAGGTTGTTAAGCTTTCTATTTGTGTCAGCAGTGCGAATGGAGAAGGCCATATGATGTTGATTTTAATAGCCTAGTGACTTAAAATAACTTTTGAATTGTTCAATAACCATTTTGTAATTTTTTAAAATTAAATGACCAAAACAAAAATTTATCAGATGTTTAATAACCTTAGATGTAATTTACCCCCTCCACACGCAAAACTCCATGTATAATCAGTCCTTGCCTTCTTTTTTTTTTTAAGTTAAAAGTAAAATTATAAGTAAAATAATGCATTCCCATAATTCCAATTAAAATTAATCATTGCAATATACGACAAAATTAATAATTAAAATAATTCTAAACATAACTTGTACATGATAAAATTTAAATCAAAATAAATTTTAAAAATTCTACATGCAGTGAGACTCGAACCTAAAACTAACATCTCAAAGCTTTAGGGTATCGACTATTTAGGATAATATTAAAATTATAATATATATGATATATGATTTTATAAAAATATTTTATCAAAAAATTATTATTATGATTAATTTGGGCATATTTGTCCATTAAATCACAACTAAACATGTTTTAAGATAGGATTATATTTAGGCAAAAATATGTTATTTGAAAAATAAATTTGAGCAAAAAATTATTTAAAATATGTGTCAAACTTGAGCTTCTATATTTAATATCAAGTTTGACCCATTTTATATTTTTATAATATATTTTATAGTTTATTACACCTCGCATAAATTAAATATATAATAATTTAATACTATATAACCATTAAAAATATGTTAAATTATATTTAAAATTTTAAAAATAATATAAACATTTTTATTTGATTATTAAAAAATCGATTTTAGACAACATTTTAAAAATAAAATCTAGTATAGGACCGTTGACAAATAGTAGTTATTTAATAAAATCTTTAAAAAAAGTAATTTTAAATAATATCTGGTGGAGTATTTGACATCTGTGGCTATAATTTAATATCAATGGGCCTGCTGCTACACTCAGTTTATAGCCATTACTTTTTCTTTTCTTTAGTCTAGCAGATAAAAATATTTATTTTTAAATTTAAATTTTGAGTCAAATTCAGTTGCAGTCCCTATACTATTTTCAACTTAAGATTTTTACCCTTATTTTTAATTTGACAAAATTTAACTCTCGCATTATCATTAACTCCAAGGTCATACTTTACAATTGACACAGTTAAATTGACATAATTTTAAACATTAAAATAAATGTTTTAAATTAATTTCTCATTTTAAAAATTTAACTCAACCACATAATTTAGATTTTTTTTAGATTTCAACTGTAACTAAAACATATAATTAATAATAGTTTGAAATTAAATTATATCAAATTATAAAATCTTATAATAAATTAAGAAATTATAATGAAGTATATAGAAATAATTATAAAAGTTAAAATATATGTTTTAAATTAGTATAAAAATAAGAAATTATAATAAAAAATATAAAAAGTTATGATATTAATGTATGAGTATTTCAGTAAATATATCGAGATTAGTAAATTTCATCTAATCCCGATCCCCAAGTTTTTAATAGAGAGTGAAAAATCAACCCACCCCATCTTGAAATTTTATGATAAAAAATAGTATTGAGGTTGATTGGGACTCATCGAGGTAGGGATGGCAATGGAATGAGGGTAGGGATAAATGTTGCTAAATTCATCATCATTTCACAATAGACACACTTTGTTCCATCGTCTGTTCTATTTCATCATGGATATATAATCTTGAAAACTACTATCATCTTCATGAATGTTGGATGCACTCATACCTTTCCCACCCCGTTGTGCTACAATTTAGTTTTGCTACTTATCTTTAATATTTTTGAAGTCATGCAAATATTTAAACATAATTATTCATAAAAATATTTAACCATCTTTCTATAACTTGAAATCTTATC
This sequence comes from Gossypium raimondii, assembly GCF_025698545.1. Classification (NCBI taxonomy): domain Eukaryota; kingdom Viridiplantae; phylum Streptophyta; class Magnoliopsida; order Malvales; family Malvaceae; genus Gossypium; species Gossypium raimondii. Next base: position 4,964,139 of record NC_068567.1, on the reverse strand, counting down.
ACATGCGTATGTGTGGGTAAACTATAGATTTAAAACATAAATATGTTTAAAAATAACATACAATAAACAATGAAACGATAGTTTGGAAGTAATTAATCATAATAACACATGAAATATGTACTATATTAAAATAAAAATAAATTAAATTGTGAGTAAAACGAAGTTTAAACACATAAATACATCAAATTAACTATACTAAACGCATTACAATTATTTATCATGACATTTTCATCAATTGTGAGGTATTGTTAAGTTTACTTATGTCGAAACTCAATTAATAATATTATTAGTATATAAAATTGACTGAGATAATAAATTGTGCATATTAAATAAAAATGTATAAAACATATTAAAATTTAGCTTTGGTTGAATGATAAATTTAAGATTTTACTAATTTAATTGGCGTGAGTTCAAATCTCACCATGTATATATTTATTTTATTGGGTTTTATTAAAATAAAAAAGTAAAGTACTCTCAAAATAATATAATTTATTTTAATTACGAAAAGATATTTTATAATTCTTTTAATCGAGTTGATGTTTGATTGACTCATGACACAAACTCAGTCAAGGATTTTATTAATATTATAAATCCATCATAATATTTTTACCCGTTTAATAGTTTTATATATACAATGACAAAATAATAATTTTATGTAGTGAAGTAGGGTGAGATGAGACAGGGCAAACAATTACCATAGTTGCTCCGTACCCACTATTAAAACAAAATTTACACTACCTTGCTCCATATCCACTTTTCGAAAATTCATTCTATTTCATTTGAAATCTATTAAAAAGTTCAAGTTTTGCCATCCCTACTGTCGGATTTAAATTTTTTCTATCCTAAGCGTAGGCACAGGCACAGGGACTAAAAAAAAATTTACCAAAAAAAATAACTGACGTTCCGGCACGCATGATACTGTCCACTACTCTCACGCATCTATGCGGTGTGGGCTCAATAAACGTTGCTCGCATGCATCTCAACGTCATATATATTCTCTCTCATCTCCAAACGACGACGTTCCACTGATTTTTTTTGCAAAACTCAAAAGGCCCACTTGTTTTTATCATAAATTTTTCCTCGGTAATATCATTTCCTTTGGCCTATAAATACCTCCGATTCTTCGCGTTTTCTTCTCCCTCTTTGTCTCTCTGCTCGAAGTCTTCTTCATTCTCACTCTCTCTCCACTGAATTCTTGCTAAACGGTATCGTTTTAGTCAGTCTTTCATCAATGGCGAAAGAACCAGTTCGCGTCCTCGTTACTGGAGCTGCAGGTACTGTTATGTTCCATTGATCAGATCCTGTACTTAAAACATTTCTCAGCTTAAATCTTATCTGTAGATCTAGTTTTCTTTTTGGATGAATCAGATCTCTCTTTTCAGATCTAGTTAATAGGGATCTGGATTTCAACTGTTCGTATTTTGGATGTTTTGATTGGACTGATTATTGTTTGGATTAGAACACAAATTGCTCTAGAAGTCGGATTTTACTGAAAAGTAATTTTGATCTGCCATGGATCTGTGCTTAGTAGCTCAAAGTAGTGATCGTAGAAGTTTATATGATAAATGATGGAAGAAGTGATTTAAGATTTTGAAATTTTTTGAACTTTATGCTAATGTGAAAAATAAGTATGTTGACTTGCTCAGGTCACAAATAAAATGGAGGAATCTGCTATGTTTGGAATCGACATTAAAAAATTTAGTGCTTAGGAGTTGAATTAAATTTGATTCCTTATTTATTTTGGAGTACCTGCGATCGACTTTCTCAAAAGTTCCTTCAAGTACTTGAAGATATCCGTATACTGTATCAAATATTTGCACCTGAGTCGGACTAACTTAGCTCAGACTTGGTGTTCTCTTTTTTTATCCCTTCGAAAGGACTTGTTAAAGAGTTATTGTTGTATTTGCAGGACAAATCGGGTATGCTCTTGTACCCATGATTGCTAGGGGAGTCATGTTGGGTGCTGACCAGCCCGTGATCCTTCACATGCTTGATATCCCACCTGCTGCGGAGGCTTTGAATGGTGTCAAAATGGAGTTGGTGGATGCTGCATTTCCTCTTCTAAAGGGTATATATATGGTCATTATCACGTTGTTTAAGTTTTGAATGGTGTTCTCGAGCTGTATTTTAGGTTCTACTGAATTAGTATGAATATGTTGTATGGTTTGGGATTTAACCTCTTGTTGTTTTGTCAGGTGTTGTTGCTACAACTGATGCTGTTGAGGCATGCACTGGAGTCAATGTTGCTGTCATGGTTGGTGGTTTCCCAAGGAAGGAAGGAATGGAGAGGAAAGATGTTATGTCAAAGAATGTGTCTATTTACAAGTCTCAGGCTTCTGCCTTGGAACAGCATGCAGCTCCTAACTGCAAGGTGAGAAAAAAATGTCTCAACTCCACGTATATAGATCAGAGCATATATTGTTGAAATTTTGAAGTTCTATTTCTTGGAATTCTTTGAAGTGTCATGTATTTTGTGTTTTGTTACTGATTTTGCGGAATGGACAAACGTATGGTCTTATAACTTGTTAAAATTGTAGCAAATTGCTCAATTCAAAGATTTCGCTTGTTGTTTGACTTTCCTGTTTGTTTCAGGTTTTGGTTGTTGCTAACCCTGCCAACACCAATGCATTGATCCTGAAGGAATTTGCACCTTCAATCCCTGCAAAGAACATTACCTGTTTGACAAGGCTGGATCATAACAGGGCACTAGGTCAAATCTCAGAGAAACTAAATGTCCAAGTTTCTGATGTTAAGAATGTGATTATTTGGGGTAATCATTCATCAACTCAATATCCTGATGTCAATCACGCAACTGTTATGACTCCATCTGGAGAAAAGCCGGTTCGCGAGCTTGTTAAGGATGATGCATGGTAAATAAAATAATACAAACAGGATTTGTTGTCTGATGAAATAATTTTATTTGAAATGAGATTTTTGAAACATCATTTTGAAATTATTGATTCATTAAAGGTTGAATGGAGAATTCATAACCACTGTTCAACAACGTGGTGCTGCAATCATCAAAGCTAGGAAACTCTCAAGTGCACTATCTGCTGCTAGTGCTGCTTGTGATCACATTCGTGATTGGGTCCTTGGAACTCCCGAGGTTGGCAATGTTGTTAATCTGTTAATTTTTATATGATATTTCATACGGTCATGATCTCATTTTTTACTTTATTTGGTTGCACTGGTAGGGCACATGGGTTTCCATGGGGGTTTACTCTGATGGTTCATACAATGCCCCAGCTGGGGTCATCTATTCCTTCCCTGTAACTTGTAAGAATGGAGAATGGACAATTGTCCAAGGTAAGAATACAGGAAAATATGATCCCATTACATGTTAGTTGTATGTAGTCTTGTTCAGTGTGTGTTAAACTAATACGAAGAACAAGATATTGATGCTTTCTCCTCCCCTCCCACACCTTGGGATTCCCTAAGAGGATGAAACCATCACTTATTGCTGAAGTGAAGTCTTATTGTATATATGCTCATTGGTAAGTTTCCTTATTTCTTCTTTTGTCTTAGGGCTGGCAATTGATGAATTCTCGAGGAAGAAGTTGGACTTGACTGGAGTGGAGCTGACCGAGGAGAAGGAATTGGCATACTCGTGCCTCTCATGAATGCATTCATCATTTCCATAATCTGTTTGGAAGAGGAGTGGTTTGCCTTAATAGGATTAGCTGCAGTTTTGAATAAAAAACCGTTCTAGATGAACTGTTAGTGATTGGTAAGCGACGTCCTCTGATCGAGATCTTCATTATACTTGTCACTTGTTCATGGATATTTTGGATATTTTACCGTAATCCCGGATTTTATGCTCCAATTTTAAATGGGATATCGATACTGTTGGTGACCATTGTTTTTTTTGTCTATCTAGTGTATTGTTTACTGTGAATCTCAATTAGGGTATAATTGAGTTGAGTCGAGCTCGAACCTGACTTGCAGTTTGGAACTTGATACTTGACTCGAGCTTTGATTGAATATCTATCTTTACAACTCAAACTCAGATATAAGCAAGCTAATTGAGTTGAAGTTTGATTAAGCTTGTTCATAAATTTTCATATTTGAGTTTGGTTAAGTAATTAAGTTTAGAGTTCATAATATATACTAAAGGTAATAAAATAATTTTACAAAAAAATATTTATAAAATATATTAAAAGTGAAAAGTTGAATAAGGCTTGTTAAGCTCGAATTTGACTTAATGACAGCTCATTATTGAATTGAGTTGTAACTTTTTTGAATCAAATTCGAGCAGCTTGGGAACTAATAATGTCTCATTTATACCCATAAATCTGGAGTTTTCTGCGGTCACGTTACCTTGATCATATGATTCACTTGGGGTAGTAATGGTTCCCAAATTCCTACTACGATATCCAGATACATAGCTAATACGTTACGGACGAGTGAGGGCAAAATTAAAAATTTTCCCCTCTCGTTAAACTAATGATTATTTAAAACACAATTAAAACACGACAATATCTGAAATCTGAAAACAATGAACAGCTACGACATGAATTACTATGTCTAAAAATATACAACTGGAGTTGAGCTTAGAGTATACATAATTCTATGCGAATATTCAACAACATAATACAATGAAATCAATCAAGATACAGGAAAGTGGAAATTATACAATAGTTATACATAATACATGATACCTAGATTTGCTACATTTGACAAAGTAATACAAGCTACCCTAGCGACTGCTTTCAACATCAAGGCTACCTAAGACTAATACTAAGAATTCCCTTCAATTGTAATAAAAAAGAACACCTACAAACCTACATTTAAAATTACATTTTAAGTGGTTGTTTTATAAGTTATCTCAAGCTCATATCAGGGTCATCTTCATCATCGAAATCTTGTTCGCTTGATGGCCTCGTTCTCTTTCCATCTCTTGCTGATGAGGCGGTCCTTCCCTTCTTTGGTTTCCCTCTGAAAGTAAAAATAAATAAATGAACCAACTCAGTCTTTAACTTGTTAAAATAGAAACCCAAATAGTAAAGATGGATGAGCACACTCACTGGCCATTGGCAGCTAAGCCTCCACCCTTAGACCGAGCTGAGCCGAAGTCGGATCTTCCATCTGCAACAGAGAGGATTCCGTATCACACATCGTAAAAAAATGGCATTTTAAGTGTGGGGGGGGGGGTAACATTAGTATCTTAATGAACAAGGTTTACCATCTTGTCGAACTCCGAGTTCGTCAGCCTGAACATAAAGAAGCAAAGTGAACAAAGCAGTCTTTGTTAAACCTGAATAAATATCTCAACTACATGTCCATTTTTGCACAATTGATTTCTGCTCAAACAAATCGAAGGAGCAGCACAATTGCACAATCATGGTAAGGCTGGGATAATATAAACATTATCAATATAAACAGCAACAATTTCATTCACCAACTGTAAATAACAGTTTGTCTCAACACAATAAGCAAACGGATATTCTTTTGAGAAAGATACACTATAAGAAAATCTAAAGATGAGAATCAACCGTACTGACTTTACACTTAGTCACTCAATTAAATGCTTTTATGTTCTAATATGATCATAGATAGTAGAAATAGAGCATATCAGTCCTAGAAGGGTATATTACTGAAAAAGCTCCTTTATGCTTCGAGTTTAATCAAGTTTTGAGCGAAACCCTAATACCAAACTTCCACTAACCATCTCAGCATGTGTTGTTGCTATTACATTACGCCGCAAGTTCTCCTAGTGTCTGTCCGCACAATAAAATGTAACATCCAAATATGCATACGCCAAAAGCAACTCGACGTGCCAAATTAGCATTCCTAACTCTAACTACCTAACACTAAATTCGCAAGTGTTGCCTCTGCTGCGTGAGAACGAACTAGAAAGCGGTAAAAGGAACAATTAATGTATAAATACCGAAGCTTATTCCATCACATACCACTGGTGACGTGACTGATGACAAAGAAAACAATCTATCTTCAGGCTGAAATTTCCTAGACCTCTTCAAGCTACATACAAAAACAAGTTCACATGAATTTTCCATCACAAAAAAAAAAAGAAAAAAAGAAAATCAAACATGAAATACTTAACAACCAGCAGAGTATTCAGTAGGAGTCTCAATTAACATATAATTATGATAAAAACAGGTACAAAATCTTCATTAATCAAGCAAAGTATTGTTATTGTAACCTAAGCTATTATGAAAATACAAGCTTATGTAACAATTTTCACCCTAATCTTTCAATAGAACTAGAAAATTTTCCAGCGAAGAAGTTCAAATTCATACAATTGACAATAATCTGCAAACTGGCAATTAAATGATTAAAAATAAATTCAGATTAAAATTACCAGCAGTTGATAAAATATGGGTTAATAAAAAATATAATTACTTTGCTGTGTTCTTGGATGAAGAAAGAAACCCTTCGAATCCTTTCAAAACATGCCCGAAATGGCTCGAATCTTGCAAATAATTAGTTTCTAACTCAAAAACCTGCAAAAAATATGAATTAAATTAAGAAATTTAATCTTAATAGCAAAATTCAACGAATTTGTAGCTTCTTTACCAATATATATATACAGAAAAGAGGGAAAGGAAAGAGCAAAATTTTCCATGGGGAAGCAGGAAAACTGTTACCTGCTTTTCGATATTGCGAAGCTCGTCTTGAAGCTTTTCTCTTTTGTTCATGAGAGAAGAAAGGATGGCGGCTGGATTCCCCGAACTTTTGTGCCCTAACGACATTTTCGTTAGGAAAAAGAAAATAAAAAAGCTTGAGCAGAGAAAATTGAAAACGAAGATTTTGACAGTATCTTTAATCGTTTTCCATAAAGATTTTTTTTTTCAAACCGTTTATTTTTTTAAATAATAAAAAGTATAAATGTTATAATTTTTCTTTCAAAGTCGACTCACATAAAATAAAAATTTCTGATTTAAAATCTTATAGAGGGAATTAAATCTTGATCTTTTAATTTAGATTTATGGTCTGAATCAATATTTAATTTAAAAATTATATATAAATATTTTCTCCATTTTACTATTTTTTAATTGATTTAGGAGCCCTAAACAAGACTCGGTTAAAATTTTTTTTGTATAAAAAAAAAGTCTAGAGGTGTAATCGAGTCGAGTTGAGTCCAAATACTATTAGATTTGAGCTTAATACTCGGTTCGAGCTTAATCAAACATATTCTTGAAGCTCGAGTTCAATTCGAGATATAATCAAACTACTTAAACTCAATCTCAATTAAGTTTATTTACCTGTTTTTGTACTGAAGCTCGAGCTTGACTCGATAATTAAGCTTAGGGTTAATAATATATACATAGGGTAATAATATAATTTAATAATATAAAAATATAAAAAGCTTTATGAGACTTGCTAGCCATTTAAGTTGAATATTAAGCTTGAATTTGGCTTGAGTTACTCAATAATTATTAAATCATACTTGAAATAATTTGCAAGTACTAATATCTCATTTATACCATTAAGAAAAACTGATCTAACCTAAATCTAAAATAAAAATTAAACTTGAAATTAATCTTTCCTATATAGGTTGAGTCGAGCTAAACAATGACTCGACATTTTAAAAGTTTTTGTGTCCATTTTGTTTTTACAAATTATAAATTGAGAGAAGCTACGGAAACAACAAAATTCTAAAAGTTTTTGTGTTGGGCAATATGGTTTTGCATGGGACATAAAGATCTGTGGTAGTATTGAGATTGAATTATGAGGTATCTACAATAGATTGATGCTAGCAAGGAAAATGAAAGTGAGGCGGGTGCTCCTGGATACGGACAGTTTAACAACTTTGGATCTTATCCGTACGAAAGGTGAGATAGATTATGATAATGTTGTGCTATGGAGCATAAAAAGACTAGTTGCTTGTGATTGAAAAATTGAACTCAAGTACGTGTTTTGTGAATGGAATCGATTAACGGATTGAATGACTATCATGACTCTTAACCTGGAACCGAGTATTTGTATTTTCCTACAACCACTAAATGCAATTCTTCGAACTCTACATGAAGGTTTAGATAATTTTATAGTGCCTAAAATGATTGTTATTTACCTTTACCAAAAAAAATATGAGTTATATGATTGATCTGCAACATCTATAATTTTTATTAGGAATTTTAAAAAATATATATGAAATGGAAATATATACTGTAAAAAAGTATAAAACTGATCCAAATTCATTTTGTTAAATGTATCTAAGCTGTTTAAAGAAAAATTATTTTGTTCCATATCCCCAATTTGAGGTCCCCCATTTTTATGGTCCCTTCTACCAGAGAAGTTGTTTTCCCAAAGCAAGGCATAAAAACAATTTGTAAAAGAAAAGGTAAATTACACTTAAGGTCATTAAACTATTAATAAGTTTACGTTTTGGTCACTCAACTTCAAAAAATTACAAAATGGTCATTGAACTATTCTAAAGTTTTTATTTATGACATTGGGCTGTTAAGCTGATTTTTTATTTTATTTTATTTATTTATGAAAATGTTTGTTTAGTGAGTTCCAAGTGACGATTCAACGATTGGTACGGTGAATCAATACTTATTGACAAGTAGCATAACATACCTTAGATCAAAGTTGATCGAACGATTAGTGTTGGAGATTGAAGAAGAAAGCTCTTTGGATTTTGGTTCGCAGATTCGTGACGTTCAAATATGTTTTATGAAAAAAGAATTGAATTGTAGAAGATAAGGGAAGGAGAGTTTTCGATTAGTGTAGGCAGTACAAACAGAGAAAATCATATAACAATAATTTTAATAGTTCAATGACTTAATGAAAATTTTCAAATAGTTTAGTGACCATTTTGTAACTTTTGAAGCTGATTTACCAAAACATAAATTTACTAATAGTCTAGTGACCTTTGGTGTAATTTATCAATAAAAATACTAGCTACAAAACTTGGGGGATTTCCAATTCATTGTATGATTCAAATGAACAGCTTTACAAATGAGTCTTCGCTCATGCAAATATGAAGAAAGAAAGAAAGAAAAAACCCTTATTAAATTAGGATAATTAATCACTTATTTTTATGGTAAAAAGCCTCTTTAGTCCCTCTCAAATTACAAAATTGAGTAAATTGATCTCTCAAAAAAATATTGGAGCAATTTAATTTGTCAATTTCGGAAGTGAGCAACTTAGAACAATTAATCAGGACGATAATATCTTCCACAATTATACATAATTTTGATTGATATAGTAACAAATTTAGCCTTTGATGTTTATATATTTTGTCATTTTGACCTTAATTTTAAAAATTCAAAAATTCAGCTTTGACATTTACACATTTACATAAATATTATGAGATAAATTTATTAAATCGGGATCAAATTAACAGAATGTGTAAACTTTGAGGGATAAAATTATTATTATATCAATCAAAATCACGTACAATTGATGAAAAACATTAGCATGATAATTAATTGTCTTTAGTTGTTCACTTTCGAAACTGGCAAGGATTAAGTTGCTCCAAATTTTTTGAGAGTGATCAATTTGCTCAATGTTAAAATTGAGAGGGATTGAAAAGGTCTTTTTACCCAATTTTTTCATTGAGAGAAATTTACAGTGGATCAACAAAGCTGACAAGGCATGTCTCCTCCCACCACGATCATCATCAATATCATATGAGTCCCACATGATCTTGACACATACAAGCCACACTTAGCAAAATGGGCATTGCCAGTTCCATTTCTTCAATCTCACTGTTGGAAATTCGCTGTAAGTAACGAACAAAATATCATCAATCATGTTTCTTTTTTTTCTTACCTAACCCTTCGTGATCTTTTTTTTTTATCTGTTCTTTCTGAGTTTCTAGCAACAATGGGGTAAAACTTCAACAATTTAATATCAAATAAAAATTGGGGTTTGGTCCATTTACTTGTTTTAGTTGTCATTGTTTGAAGATAACATTCTTTAATGTCAATTATTAAGGGAATTAGGTTGTATCTGTATTCTGTATTGTACTGGAAAGTTCATAGTGTGGTTTTAAGGTTTATTAATTCTAGTGCAGGTCTGCATCAAGGTATTGGATTTTGGAGATATTTTGGGAAAGTTATGGTGTTTTTTGATTGGTCGAATCGGGGACCGACGACGAGACAGGTAGGGAAGGTTTTATTGAAGTCAGGGTATGGTTGGATATCATGGATACATATTGTGATTGTCTAATTGGGATGTTTATCAAGTGTTTGTATCAAGTTTTGTGAGAATTTTTAGGCCTTTGTATGAATTCGAATATGTCGGTGTTATTCGAAAGATCTTGTTAGTTTGACATGAGTAGCGGTAAAACAATAGTTTGGTTCAGGAGGGACCTCAGGATTGAAGACAATCCTGCTTTAGCAGCTGCTGCAAGGGACGGTAGTGTATTTCCGGTTTATATATGGTGTCCTGAAGAGGAAGGGCAGTTTTACCCGGGTCGAGTTTCACGATGGTGGCTTAAGCAATCTCTTGCTCATTTGGAGCAGTCATTGAAGTCTCTTGGGGCTGAACTTGTGATGATTAAGACCCAAAGTACCCTTTCAGCTCTTTTAGATTGCATCAAAGCTACTGAGGCGACGAAAGTTGTAGTCAACCGTCTTTACGGTATATATTCCGATCTACAGATCAAATGCTGCTTTCTTAAACCAATATGAATTCTAATTTGTTTATACTGAAATGGCGAGTTAGACATGGTTAAATAGTTTGAGAATTTAACTAATGCCAATTGCAGTGCAATGTTTTCGGTTAATATATGAAAGCATCGAAATACTTGAGATTACGGTTTGTTGTCCTTTTTTTTCCAGATCCTGTTTCGCTGGTTCGTGATCATAGCATCGAAGAGAAACTAGCAGAGGTTGGCATCTCCGTGCAAAGCTATAATGGAGATTTGTTGTATGAACCATGGGAGATATACGATGATGAGGGACGAGCTTTTTCAACCTTTGATGCATATTGGGACAAGTGCTTGAACATGCAAATGGAACCGGTTTCACTTCTTCCCCCGTGGAGATTGATGCCAGCTGCAGGTAGATTTAAACCAAACATCATTTATATGTATATGTATATGTAAGTTTATACGTAGTTATGCACATAGATTTTGATGAAAAGGAAAGATGGAGTGTAGATGAATGATCTGCTTGTATACATATATACGTATATTCTCATTGCAAAATGAATAACTTGTTGCTGAATTGTTATTAGTTACAGGGACGGTTGAAAGGTGCACAATTGAAGGTTTGGGGCTTGAAAATGAATTGGAAAAATCTAGCAATGCTTTGTTAGGAAGAGGATGTTCTCCGGGTTGGAGCAATGCCGATAAGGCTCTAACTGAGTTTGTCGAACAGAATTTATTTGACTATTCGAAAAGTAGATTCAAGGTTGGGGCCAGCTCAACATCACTTTTGTCCCCATATCTTCATTTTGGAGAGATAAGTGTCAGGAAAGTTTTCCGGTGTGTACGTATGAAACAGATACTATGGCGAAGAGAATGGAAGTCTCAAGGGGAAGAGAGTGTCAATCTATTTTTAAAGGCTATCGGGCTTAGAGAATACTCTCGTTATCTTTGTTTCAACTATCCGTTCACTCATGAGAGATCGTTATTGAGAAACATGAAGTATTTTCCTTGGAATGCTGATGCGGACCATTTTAAGGTATGGAGACAAGGTCGGACAGGATATCCATTAGTGGATGCAGGAATGAGGGAGCTTTGGGCAACCGGTTGGATACACAACAGAATAAGAGTGATTGTTTCGAGTTTCGCGGTGAAGTTTCTACTTCTTCCATGGAAGTGGGGAATGAAATATTTCTGGGACACACTTCTGGATGCAGATTTGGAATGTGATATTCTTGGTTGGCAGTACATCTCCGGGAGTTTACCAGATGGTCAAGAGCTAGAACAATTAGACTGCCCGCAGGTGCGTTGAGTACACTAGTTAATTTATTAAATGCAAAATAAGTAACTAATCCAGTACTCTCCCATCTCTGGACCTTATATTGTGTTGGTTTTTTGAGTCAGATTCAAGGCTCCAAATTTGACCCTGAAGGTGAATACGTAAGGCAATGGCTGCCAGAGTTAGCAAGGATGCCAATCGAGTGGATCCATCATCCATGGGATGCACCTCTTACCGTGCTTAAAGCTGCAGGTGTCGAGTTGGGCTTAAACTATCCGAAACCCATAATAGATATAGATAAAGCTCGAGAACATCTAAGAGAAGCTATATTTAAAATGTGGGAAATGGAAGCAGCTGCAAAATCCGCAACTTCAGATCAGATGAATGAAGATGTTTTCGATAATTCTGATAGTATCAAGACCTCTGCCATCCTGAAAGTTATCCCAAAGGAAAAGTCTTCATGTCTGACGTATTCATCTAATGATCAAAGGGTGCCATCATTTCAAAACTGCAACAATGGTTTGTTGCCTAGGAAGAGACCATTACCTGTAGATGAAGAGAAGTTGCATATGGATAAACCGAATAAGCAGAATAAAGAAGCAGGGACCTCAGGAAGAGAAGACTTATGCTCGACGGCTGAATCTTCGGCATCTAAGAAGCAGAAGAGTACTAGTAGTACTAGCACTAGCATAATTTCATTCACAGTTCCACAGTATTGCTCCTCATCCGATGGCAGACCTTTTCAGGACCACGAATCTTCCAATCTCAACCTAACATGGCACGAAAAGATTTGACTTGGAACAGGCTTCCAACAAAAATGGTTAGTACTATTTGTGCTATGGATTTTTACGAAGTTTGAACTTTGGTTTCTAATGTTGGATTTGACACTTATACTATTAGCATTGCAGGAGTTTTAAGACAATAGTCGCCTGTATCTCTCTTGTATTCCCAGCAGTGTTCTGATAAAGAAAACCGAAATGGTCAGTTCACGAATACCCTCCTTTTAGACTGTTTCATCAGGGCTTGACTAACATAAAAGTTTCCTCTCATATGCATATGGTATATGTGTTTATATTCCCTTTTAGATATTGTTCCAAGCATAGAGAAATCGACTAAATAACCAGGGTTTCAACTTATGTTTTCGTGTTCTTGGAAACAATTGAGTTACGGTTATGCAATCAAGGTCACATCTTGTAGTACATTTGATGAAATGAAACTATTACTTCTATTGTTGGTTTATGAGGAATGATAGCATTATATGTATATGTGTTACTAAATTTTTCGGATTAAATAGGATTCTATTCGGCTTAAATTCGGGTGGATTGATCTGTTTTTCCCGGATTCAGGTAAGAATTAACAAAAAATCTCAAAAGACAACATAGCATTAACTTAAAACAAAGATAAACCAGAAAAAAAATGGCAAGAATTGCTAGCAAAATCCATCAATTTAGCTAGCCAGATTGTGTTTCAGTTCCTTTTTCTTGATCAGCTTCCCCAGATATCTCTTCCAGTGATTTTCCTTTAGATTCAGGCACCAAAAATGTGAACAACATTCCCAGAAAGTTAATGAAAGCCAGAATCATTAGTGATTTCTTCACTCCGATAGCGTCTGCAGCATACAAAAACCCGAAAGCACCCACCATTGCCCCTGCTTTGCCTGATGCAGCTGATATTCCATGGCATGTTGATCTCAACCTTGCTGGGAAAATCTCGGCAGGGACTACAAACGTAGTGGCATTCGGTCCAAAATTTGCAAAAAAGAACGTTAGCGAGTACATGATAACGAATCCGATCCGGTTGTTGGGTAGTGTCCAATGATGGTATGGGATTGCTAATGCAAACATGAAAATTGTCATGAAAAAGAATCCCATCAATTGGATCTTGAATCTTCCTATTTTATCAATTAATGCCACTGTGAACCAATATCCAGGAACAGTGCTGCATAGTGTAATGAGAGTTTGAGCTCTTGCAATTTTATAAACTTCTTCAATGGCATTCATGGTTTTTGCCTTTGGGATCCAACCAATGGCACTAAAGATGTCTTTTTGGAACAGGTTTTGGCTATAGAAAGCAATGTCTAGTAAGAACCAAGTGCTTGTGGTACCGAGCAAGTGGGGTCCGTGTCGATTGAAAAACCGTGTGGTGAACAACCCGAACTCGTTCCCTTTCTTTTGTTGTAGTTTCTCTGGTTCTGATTCCAAATCGACTTGAAGAACTTTTGACATATCTGCTGCTGCTTGTTTAGCATTCTTGGCGACCAAGGCAGTGTAACGAGCGGTTTCGGGCATCTTTGTGCGCCAATAATAGGTGAGCAAAGCCGGGAATGCTCCAAACATCAAGATAATCCTCCAAATATAATCAGCTTCAGGCACAGTCGATAGGTTAGCATCAATTTCATAACTTGGTGCAGGGTAATAAGCCTTAAATACTGCAGAAACCATAATGGCAATCATCCCACCAGCCAATATCCCGAAACCTTGCATCGCGAAAACAGAAGCAATAAAAGCACCACGAGTCTTTTTATTAGTGTATTCGGACATGATTGTAGCAGAAAGAGGATAGTCACCACCAATACCAAAACCAAGCCAAAACCGAAAGAAGCAAAGTGTAGCCATCACGGATTTAGAGTCACTGCCAAACGAAAGACCAGAGGCAACCGAACTGATAACCATGAGCAATAGTGTCATGCCATAGACACGTTTTCGTCCCATCTTATCACCTAGCCAACCGAAAAAGAGCTGTCCCGCAAGAGTACCGCAAAAGGCAACACCATTAATGGCAGCCGAGACATTGGACGGAAGTGTTCCGGGGGTAGAATCACCTTCCTTGTGATAATATATGCGACCAAGCAATTTGGTGACCAATGAAATGCAAAAAAGGTCATATGCATCAGTGAAGAATCCCATGCTAGCAATTATAATCGCTGTGAAATGGTACCATTGTGTTTTAGCTACATCAAGTGCATTAAGAACTTGTAATTGATCCTTTACCATCACTAAGATGATTTTTAAACAACTCTTATAATGAAGAAAACAAAAACAAAAATAATCTTTCCTTTTTAATGGTTCAATGAGTAAAGGATGAAATTACAAAGAAATATAGAGATAATGAAGAACTGAGGATTGGGATGAAGGAGAAAAGAGTTGGTTACGTATCTAGACTCTTTTGATTTTTTAAAATATTTCTTTTATAAAATTATGATTTTCATTTCAAGGAATTTAATCTTTCTATTTTTAGATTTAATAGAAAAATTTTGACGGTATTAATAACTGGACTTGAATTTTGAAATCTGAATTGTAGAGGAGCTAAATTGTTAAAAGTAAAAATAGACTAAATTACAAATATACAAAAAGGATTTGGAATGGTATAGCTAATTCTTGATTGTAATGGTTGGTGCAGTTAACGATTTTAATAACTTAATTGATTTGATCAACTATTCTATTAATTGTTTATTTAAAGTTTTAGTAAAATTTAACTGATAATTAAAAGTTATATGTATAAAATGACAAATTAAGATATGACACATTTTATTATTAAATATTTATTTGTTTATAATAGGGTTTTTTTATCAAAATATTACAAAAAATAAAAAATACCAAAATATTATAAACTTTTTTTATTTACCAAAATAATACAAAAAAAGGAGGCTGATGGAGGGGAATAGAAAGGCGACACCAATGGTGCCCATAGGCGGCACAGGACTAAAATGTAATGATCTAAAGTTTCAAGGACCTGATGTGCAAATTTACCATTTTAAATTTTGAAAGTGAATTGGCACCGCCTTGGTGTGGCGACACTAAAGTTGAAATGTGGCTAATTGCCTTCTAAGCCCTCCTTATTTATTATTTTCTTTTTATTCCCCTTCAACTCACTTTTTTATTTAATAAACAAGCCCTCAATCTATTTTTGTAGTTAAATAAGCTCTTAATCTATGATTTTTACTCATAAAAGCCCTTTATTTTATTATTAAAGTAAATATATTTTAGAAGCTTAAAATATGCTATTAGTCCATATACTTTAATAGAATTTGAGATTTAGTTATTATACTTTAAAAGTTAAAATTCAATCTTCTTATTTTTCAAATTAAAATTATAATCCAATCATTATATTAGTTGGTAGTTTTTGTTAAAATTAAATCGAACTTAACATGTTTATTTTTTGTCAACAATATGTCACATAATTTGTACCAAAAAAAAAATCATATGCTACATAATATGAAGGCAACCTAATCCACATGCCAAGTTGATAAATTTTGACAAGAAATACTAGCAATCCTAATTATTCGGTTGATATTTTTAAATAAAAAAGTTATATATTTTGGTATCCAAATGTAGCATTGTTAACTTTTTAGTGTTTAATTTGAGTTTTAGGGTTAATTTGATAAAAAGTTAATTGTCAATATTATTAGATTTGAATTTTTCATCATTTTGTTAATAGAATTAATTTAGTGTTAATTATGAATTTGTTTAATTTGTCAAATACAGTTTGATGAATGTGACTTAATTCAAGTTTTAGGGTTAATTTGATGAAAGTTAATTGCTAATATTATTAGCTAGCGTGAATTTTCATCAAATCAACTCTAAAGCTAGAATTAATTGCTAAAAAATAAATACAATTATGGTACCAAAATGTATAACTTTTGCTAAATACATGTACCACATTGGAAAAAAACATAATTACTATATTAGAAAAAAAGTGTCGAGTCAAATACCAAATTATGTATTAAACAAATAATTTAAAACTAAACTACACCCAAGGTCATTAAACTGTTAGTAAATTTACATCTCGGTCACTCAACTTTAAAAAAATTATAAAATGGACATTAAACTATTCAAAAGTTTTCATTTAATACATTGAACTATTCAAAAAATTCTATTTAAACCATTGGGTTGTTAAGTTTATTTTTCTAAAAAAAAATTCTGGTTAGCGAGTTCCAAGCGACGATTTGACAATCGATATGGTGGATCAGTACCCATCGGTGAGTAGAATAACATACCTTAGGTCCAAGTCGATCTGACGGTCAGTATCAGAAATTGGAGTATAAAGCTGTTTGGAATTTTAGTTTACATATTCATGACATTCAAACTATTTCATGAAAAATAGACCAGACTATAGAAGAGAAGTGGTGCAAGCAGCCATATAACAATAATTTTAATAACCCAGTGACTTAAATGAAAGTTTTTAAATAGTTCAGTAATCATTTTGTAACTTTTTAAAATTTAATAACCAAAACATAAACTTATAAATAATTTAGTGATCTTGAGTGTAGTTTACCCAAATTTATGAATGGTATAAAACAACAACAAATTGTGCTTTGATATTCAGACAAATTGGTTAATCAAGCAGCAAAAGTAGGTAATGAGGATCACCAAGACATGATGATATTCGATCAAACCACTAGTAGAAATAATTGATGTACTTGAAAACGAAAGTGCAGCCACATTGCCTTCACCCTTTCTTGCTATTGAGTCTTATTCGTGTTCCCTCTTACTCATTCCAAATGCACAATGGAAAAGAAAGTGTATTATTTACACATATTCAACGCTTTTATTCGTCTGATTCTTATTAATTTAGTCCCTACACTCTATTTTCATCATTTTTAGTTATTATATTTTTAAAATTTAGAAATTTCAGCCTTTATCATAAGAGAGTCATTAATTCTTTCAGTTAAATTCTAGGATTAATATATACCGAGATATCTGGATTTGGCAACTTATATTTATTTGGTAACTAAATTTTTTGTTGGACCTAAACTTGAAAATCGTAATCCGAGTTGATACTTTTTTTAGTGACCTAACTAACACCGTTAAAACATGTTGACATGACACAAATGACCTATAATATGATGACACGTGGCAGTCTCACATTTTGACATGTGCAAAAAAATTGAAGTTTAGTTTCTTTTAAAAAAGTTGTCACATGTAAAAATGTGATGTTGCCATGTGCCACTGTGCTATTAGTTAAGTGCCTCACCAGCTTTTTTAACCATGTTAGTCAGATACCTAAAAAAAATACCAAGTTAACTTACAGTTTCCAAATTTGGGTACCAAGTCGATACAAGTTATCAAATTTAGGTACCTATTATCCCTAAATTCTACTATTTTCAAAATCTTATTAGACAAATATACATTATCACATGTGTAATGCCATGTCATAATGCTATTTTTACATAATTCTCATATAAAAGTCACATAATTTTAGTTAACGGATTTAAAGATGATTGTTTGAATCAGGACTAAAATTTCAAAATTTGAAAAGTATAAAAGTAAAAACAATAAATTTAGAGAACAAAGACTAAATCTCCAAGTTATATATAGTACGAGACTAAAAGCAAAGTTTGACCTAACTTATTTAAATGCTATTATTTGAGTTAAGGACTAAATTTTAAAATTAAAAAAATAAACATTAAGATTAACTAAATCAAGTATAGAGACAAATGGCAAGATCAAGAAGCTTATGGATTTACTAACTACTGCAAATAGTCACCAATCCCTCTTTTCATTTTCATTCATTGATTACAATACAAAAACCCAAAAGCTTAAATACAGAGATGAAAGAAGAGGAACAGAGGGGGACTCTGTTAAACTATTATTTTACAAAAGGGTCAATACATTGAAAAAAAAAACTATTTCAAATTTACCTTATACCAATCATAAAAATGCTCCTAGAAATCACCAGATTTCCAGTTTTTACTTTGCAATTCTTCCCATATCCAATGGTAGCCATCATTATACCATGGCTCCAAGAAATGACTGCCAAAACAAAGATTCAAAGAACAAAGTAAGGACACCGTTGATTCCGGATATAAATATGTATCTGACACGAGTATGTTAATTTATGTATACCTTGATTCTAGATGGAGGTGTAGGAGACTTAGTTGATGTGAATGTCCCAAACCCGAATTTCGGTTTCTTAGCTGCAGGCTTTAATATTTGGAAAGAACAAATCAATGTTTCATCTACACTCATCATGGCGGCAGCATTGTCGAACTCTCCGCAATAATTTGGTGCTGAAAATATGGTTACGAGTTGCCTGTTGGCGAAGAATTCGTATCCGTCTTCGACGACCTGCAAGCAAACAACCATATAGATTCGGTTTAGCGAGAGACTATACGAGTTTATACTGAATACATTTGATGTGAGCTGCATTATTGAACCTGGTGTGCACGGCATATTAGATCAAGATCAAGTTTTTTTAGACAATCAAGCACCCTATCAGCACCAAATATGTATGAAACACCCCTATCATTAGGCCCCCAGCCTTGGATATCTTTACTAGGATCAGACCATAGGAGATCACATAGTAAGCCGGATTCTGGGACATCAGTAGGCCGTTTCAAGTTTCGAATCTGGTCTAAATTGCGAAGCTCTGGGGACAGTCCACCGTGCATGCAGAATATCTTTTCTTCGATCAGGGCCGCGACGGGAAGGCAGTTGAAACAATCGGTGAATGCTTTCCAGAGCCGGACATTGAACCTTCGTTTACACTCGTCGTAGAATCCGTAGATGCGGTTCACGGACGCGCACTCGTGGTTGCCCCTTAGAAGGAAGAAGTTTTCAGGGTATTTGATCTTGTATGCAAGGAGAAGACATATGGTTTCCAGGCTTTGCTTGCCACGATCTACATAGTCTCCTAAGAATAAGTAATTGGCACGAGGAGGGAAGCCGCCATTTTCAAACAGCCTTAACAGATCCGAATACTGGCCATGTATGTCTCCTTTAAGACATAGATACTCAAATTTAGTTTAACTGGTTCATGCAGTCACCTTTAAAAGGTGTAGTAGAACAACATAAACATGAGACATCACTTCCAACAAACAGGTTATAGGGTGTCAAATTTAGAACATTTCAGTGATCACACAACACGACGCACCAAAAAGACAAGTACTTTCCATGTTCAAACACATAAACTATAAGCAACCCATTTAAAAAAGGATCAAAATCAACATAGAAATGAAAATTAAAATGAAGAAAAAAACAGAGGAAAAAGAAAAAGATATACCACAGATCTTAATAGGTGCTTCAAGCTCTAACAAAATGGGCTGCATCAAGAAGATGTCTTTAGAAACAAGACAAAGCTGTCTTATTTCAGGCTCAGAAAGTTGGACTTGCTTCCCTGGTTTTCCTCTAACTTCAAGCAACCTATTGATTATACCATCAAGAACCCTAGTTTCCATAGTCACCAAACAAGAAGAAGAGAAAGCTAAGAAGGAGATTAAAATTCAAAGAAGGGTTTCATTCTACTACCACCTATTACATGTTATGATTTTCTAGTGAAAGTGAAAAAAGAATATTTATTTTATTTAAAAAAGGAAAGAATAAAATGGTTGTTCATGGTGCAGAAAAAGAATGGTTGATTGTTGGTTCTTGAAATAAAAAAGCAACCATGAGAATATATTCTTTCAAAGTTGTTTGCTAAAAGGAATGATAAGAAGAATAAGAAGAGAGGGTTATATAAAGAAAATGACTAGGAATTTCAAAAACAAAATTGAAAACCTAGATAAAGCAGAAGAGAATGCAAAGTAGGTGAAAAAATGGACCCCCAAGCAAAAAAAAAAAAAAGCACTAGATAAAAAGAAGAAGAAGAAGATGATAATGGAAAAATTAGGATTTAAATGTAGAAAGTTCCATGATATATTTACAGTTCAATCAGATATAGATATGTGACTTGTTGTAATCACAAAAACATGGCTTCGAAAGGTTTAATTTTATTTTTAGTAGCTGTATTTTTGAAAATTTGAAATCTAGTCCTTTGTTTTTATTTTCAGTCACTTGTTTGATTGATTTGAAAATGAAAATCCAATTGATTACACTGATGGCAATTTCAATTAGATTTGAATGTGTGGTATTTTAATATTCAAAATTTAAAATCTAATTGATAATTTAATAGAAAAGTCGAATTTAAAAATTATAAAGAGTATAAAGATTGGAGTATAATTAAACACTTTTTTAAGCATAATTTTAATTTTTCAATAGATACAAACCAAATTCGAATAGAACTAATTATAATCTATTAAACCCACCAACCAATAAATGCATGTTCCCCTAAAAATGTTTAGGGTTTAGTAAAATAAATCACTAAAAATTTATAAAAAAATATTAAAAAGAAAAAAATAAGTTGAATTGGTCAGGGCAACTAATTTAGTGCCCCTCAATGGGCTGAATTTACTTCAAAAACTAGACCAAAAGCCGGGGGCAAATTTAGAGGGGAAGGTAAGCGCCTTGACCTCTTAAAAAAAAAGTGTTTTAGTCCCTCTAAATTAGTAAAATTATATTTCAACCTCTCTAGATGATGAAATTGTGATTAGTCTTTATTAAAAATCAACATTTTCCATAGCAAAAGATTCCTTGATTATAAAAATAAAACATGCATATTCATATAGGAGGGAATGGCAAGTGGCAAAAACCCATAGTTGAAGCTGAGGAGGGATTCCAATTGTTTAATGCTTAGTATAATAATTTAGAATATGAGGCAGTGAAGGTGCCCACATGTTCATTGTTTTACCAAAACAGGGTTTTTCATTTATTTATTATTTTGGAACGACCTTCTATTTTAAGTCAAAGATCATCTTTACCTAATTATTAACGACACCTGTGGTCTAAAATTGTCAACTCCACATTGATTATGAATTTAATGGCACTAATTTGATTTTTAATCTCAATTAAATATTCAACGACAGTATATATAACAACATTTATGGTTTTCAAAACATATATTATCATCATTTTCCTAATTTATTATTTTGATTCAATTCCATAAGAATAATCTTTATTAAATTTAATTTTAATCTCATTTGATTAAAAGAGAGAGTTAGATTTGGAATATCTTAAATTCAAAGTTTGTATCAATTCTAAATTACTTAAATTTGAAATCATTTAGTCTTATTCTCCTTTTTTTTCTTTTCGTAGAAAAATTCATCTACTCAATTTTTTTCAAATTAAACTTTTTTTGTGGACAACATCGGTCTTCGAGTTGATTACTGGTTGTGGTTTTTGTAACATTTTTTTCGTAATTTTATTTTGCTTTTAATTTCAATCTATATTTTCATGATTTTGTTCATAGTTTTGTGATTTTATTTTGTCAATATTTTTTGTGGTTTTATTTTGTCTAATATGTTTTCTTTTAAGTAATCTTTTGGATAATTTTTTTGATTAGTGTGTAGGATGTTTTTTTCCTTGTTTACTTTTTTTAATAATCTCATTATAGGTTATGGTCATATTTAATTTTTTTACATAATACTTAAAACTACCCATAGCCCCTCTTCAACTCATAAATAGGAGGATAACGCGCTTCAACGCACTCGAACCCATGTCCTCCTGTATTGACAACAAAACCAATAATGAGATTATTATATATACTAGATTACGACACACTTACAATATGAGTAAAAAAAATTATGCAGCAAATTTATAAAAAATTGATATAAAAACTAAATGTAGCTTTAGTTGAAATGATAAAATTGAGGATGTTTTGTGTTTAAGTCCAATGGTTTCTACCATGTATATGTATTTTTATGATCTATCGAAGTATAGACAGACATATATACCCTTAAAATAATATCTGTTACTTAATAAAAGTAATGAACTTTTGATAATTTTACAACTGAATTTGGACCCGATTAATGACACTAATTTAATCAAATACATTATAATAATGCAAATAATGTAAAGTAATAATTTTATTAAACAAGTCAATTGCATTTTCAAATTGTAACTTGTAAAGATAGGGTGGTGATGGATAGATAGGCAGTGTCTTGGTCCTTGTAGGATGAAAGGTATGAAGAGAGCTGTTCTTGTAGGATGAAATTGTCCCAACACCGAATTCACGTTGCATGGATGCGTAACGAGATGTGAATCGCATCAAAAGTGTGGTTGAGGGAAAATTAGGATTTCATGAAAGCAAGCAATGTTCAGGTCTTGACTGATGCACCAGGCTCGACGTCGGTTCTTCTGCCTACAGGTGCTAACATTAAGCACACTTAATGAAATGGCGAAAAAGGCTAAACCAAAGGATGTCTTGTTTTTCTACTTCAGTGGACATGGAACAAGGATTCCAATCCTTCAATCTGGTCAGCCTTTCAGGCAGGATGAAGCAATTGTGGCTTGTGATTTAAATCTTATCGCTGGTACGTAAATTTTCCCTTGCTGCTTTAATTTGTTCCATTCGAGTGTTTTTTTTTCTTTTGCCATGACAATGACTTATTTGGCCCTCCAATTTTATAAAAAAAGTTATTTTAAATTTTTATTTAATTTTTTTGTCTATTTAGTTGTTAAACTTGTATTGTTTGTCAAATCAACCTAAAATAGATTGAAAAGTTAACATCTGTTAACTTTGTTGATGTGACATATACGTGGATTGCCACGTAGATGTCACATTAGCAAATAATTAATTTTTTAAAATTAAAAAAAAATATAGAAATGATTTTTTATAATTTTTATAATTTCTTTAAATTTTTATATTAAACAATTAATTAATTGCTAATGTGGCAATCTACATGTGTGCCACGCCAGTTCTATCTATTTTGAGGTGATTTGACAAGTCACACAAGTTTAAGGGCTAAAAGAGGTAAAAAAAATTAAATGAAGAACTAAAATAATTTTTTTATGAAGTTAAAGGGCCAAATAAGTTATTATACCTTTTATCATTACAGTATCGGAAAGAGGAAAAGGATGACATGATTTGTCATCTAAGTTCACAAGAACTTTAACCACTGTTTTAAACAAGTCTTGACAAATCAATGAGGGATTTGCTTTACTTATATTCATACTCGTATCTATCAGTACTATCATTTAAAGCTTTGCTTGAGTTAATCTCACTCTCAATCATATTTCAACTCAGTTGTGAAATTATCAAAACCTCAACATTTTTATAAAGCAACAAATATAATTTTTAGAGTATTTTTATCTTTTCACGTACAATTTTTTTTAAAAAAAAAACATGCATATAATATGTATTATAAATTTAATCCCTCAAAATCTTCCTTTCCTCAAACTTTACTATTTCAATAAAAGTCTTTGCAGATGTGAACTTCATTTCATAAATTATTGGATACATCAATAAAAACTCAACAAAACTTCCGAAATCTAAATGCAAATATCATTAACCATGTATCGATCAAAAGCTGAATCACAATTCACCAATGAAGCCATTATTCAACCCATATCTTCCTTAGCCTTAATTTAGGCTAGCACCAAGAATCATCTAACCCAATATTTTTAAAGGTCAAAAGCCCATATATTCTTTTTCTCTAAGCCTTTTTGAGTATGTCTCCTACCCCCAAGAGGCCTTACTTTTAACCTAGCTCAATAATGAGACCTTATATTATTAACATGTTTGAATAATATAAAGTCAGGAAACAAGTTTGAGCTTGATCCAAATGGTTAAAATATTTTTCGTTTTATATGATTAACAATTAAATAAAAAGTTATTTTATGTATTAATTCTTACGACTTTTATTATTGGTGGAGTGACTGCGAGTTTTGATATGTTGGGGGATATCATTATTGTTGAACTCTATGTCTATATTGCATTTGCAAGTAAAAAAGTAATTGAGCAAACATTGAATAAAACAATATCGAAAGGTTCACAGACGACTGGATATAAGGGTTTATTCGATCCAATCGTACCACGTATTCCTTTAAAAGGTATTCTAAGTGAGGTAATTGTAAAAAAATGTAATTATATCTCTAAAAGAAATAAAATATTTAAAACAGTTTAAAATTAATGATGGTTAATTACAATGTAATTGTTTTAGTTCTCACGCTCCTCTACGAATTAAAGAATGTAATTAAAATGTTTTAATGATATTCACTTCAATGATACCACTAATTATAATAGTTATCTAAATATGTAACATATAAGTGTTTACACTCAAATTCTATTTGCTTTCTACACAACTTCCATAATCTACGGTGTCAAAACATGTAGAAGGGATTGTATGGAACTGTGATTCCACATCATCTCTACCCCTTTCCAATAGGAAGGTAGGGATGACGTGAAATCACAATTCCATATAATCCATTCTCCAAAACATGTACACAATTGTCAATATTAATCCAAATTTTTTGACACATGATTAAACTTTGGATAACACACAATTACTAGGGGAAATGAGGGTGCTAGTTCACATGCTGTAGCGGTGTTGAATGATGGAAATGAGAGTGGTAGTGGTAGTTCAAGTTTTACACCTCCATTATTGACAAATTTGTACCTACAAATTTCAACAACTAACCCTAAACCTATTTGGTTATTTTCTTTCAAAAAGAAAGAAAAAATAATCTCATACAGTATGTATATATATGCGGATATGAATTTAAAATTTAAAATTATATATGATTTCTAAAAACTTATATGAATTAATTAAAATGGTATATTCGGTCAATTGAGTTTTAACTCGATTGGCATGAGTATTGTTGTTAATATAGGAGGATGTAAGTTTGAGTGCATTAAAGCGCATTATCCTCTTATTTATGAGTTGGAAAGGGACTATAAATAATTTTAAGTATTATATCAAAATAGTTGAAATTATAAAAACAAAAAAGTAATAAAATAAAACCACTTGTATAAATTTCGTTTTAAGAAAGAGCTAATTTTTCTTCACTCTCTACTAGCACAATTGTATAAATTTCTCCTACCATGACTAACCATGTATCCATGCTCTAAAATGTCAACTAAGTGGGACCTAAATGGACCCTATTTCATTTATGAATTACTTCAAAGATTTAATAACATCTAGCTGACTAATTCGAAAGGTATTAAAACTAGAAAATGGTTTGACACTTGGGGCTAACAGTAAGGCTCCTTTACCACTATAAAAAGGGCTCTTCTCATAGCACCATGGAAAGCAAAAAGCTCAATGATGGCTACTACCCATTTGCTAATATTGCTACTTGGAGTGGTGGCTCTCGCCACTCCCTCTTTTGGTACCTACGAGTCTCCCAACTATGGGAAGCCCCCTGCTCCTGTTCATAATCCTCCTAAGCTGAAACCGCCACCATATGAACATAAACCTCCGGTTTATGAACCACCAAAGAAGGAGAAGCCTGAACCTAAGCCACCAGTTTATACACCTCCAAAGAAAGAGAAGCCTGAACCGAAACCACCAGTATATGAACCTCCAAAGAAGGAAAAGCCTGAGCCTAAACCACCGGTTTATACACCACCAAAGAAAGAAAAGCATGAACACAAGCCACCGGTGTATGAACCACCAAAGAAGGAAAAACCTGAGCCTAAACCACCAGTTTATGCACCTCCAAAGAAAGAAAAACCAGAACTCAAACCACCAGTTTATAAGCCTCCAAAGAAGCCACCAGTGTATGAGCCTAAGCCACCAAAGCCACCGGTTTATGCACCACCAAAGAAAGAGAAGCCAGAACCTAAACCACCAGTATATGAGTCTCCCAAGAAGCCACCATATGGTCACTATCCAGGACACCCTCCATTGGAGAAGCCTCAATAGAGAGATTTCCTCGGCTAACCATTCCCGACAACTGAGCTACTATGGCTACATAGATAAATTATTATCACTGCAATAAGAGCTGCTGCCGGCTCATGTTCTGTTTTCTTGTATGTCATGTAGTATTGTTTTCTTTTACTAGCAAGAATGCACATGGCAGTATCATTGGAATGAATGCCTATTCTGTATCTTCTTGTTTCTCAATGAGAATATCATGGTTTCAACATATATTCTATTTGTCATGCATCATATCATAGATATTTTTTTCTTGTACTCTCATGCATTTGCATGTCTTTTTTGGTCATCCAAAATAGCTCCAGACCATCTCAACTTTTGTTATATATGTTCCACTCTATATGCATCGAGAAATGGTGCAGGACAGATTTTTGGTCTAAGATAACAAAAATAGTAATGATTTATCAAAGGTATCCCATTCCTATCTTACTTAAATACCAAATATGTTACTCTAAGGATCCTTCAAATAAGTAAAAAAAAAAAAAAATTAAAGAATTTTAAAATATTCATATTTAGTACATGCTGTGTGAGGGATTAAATGAAGGCTTAAAATAGGTTAAAAATTAAACTCATCTGTTGGCCTGATAATTAAGATATTCATCACTTCAAGTGTGATTTGGGTTCGAGTTGTGCTAGTCGTATTGCTGTTAAGGCTTTGCTCTCTACTTGTAATTCACCAAAATTTAAAAAATTATTAATTAATGTAATCATATTATTTATAATGAGATGTGTGAATTTTAATTCAAAATAAATATAAAGACAATTCAACATGATTTACGAAGAATGATATTCAAACTTACGACATCAAAACTGTAGGATCTCAACTTTTTTCATTACTACCAAAACTTCATTAATAATTATATTAATATTATGTGGCAAATTTTCAAATCTTACCAAGGCTATGAAATTGTCTTCAAAGGTATGCCATGCAAGGTCCCCCCACAACCCCACCATTCTGTTTGAGAATATGCTGAAAAATTCCAGCTTATTAAATATTTAGAGGTTTAAAATGGGAGTCAGAGTCACCTGCAGCTAGAGGTATGCAAATTTCGGATAAAATCGGATTAATTTGGTTAACCGATCGAATTTGGTTAATCGGTCGGTTAATAAATTTTTGGAAGTTCGGTTAATGGTTAATTCGGTTCGAAATCAGTCAGTTAATCGAATTAACCGAACTTAATAAATAATATTATAATACATAAGTATTCGATCGGGGGTCGGTCGGTTCGGTTAATTTTTTGGAAGTATAAATTAATCGGTCGGTTAATTTGGTTAATTTTTTTTATATGTTTTATACTTGTTTTAACCAAAAATAAAAAATATATATAAATTTCAGTTAATTCGGTTAACCGACCAAATTAATCGAAAAAGTTTGGTTAGGTTAAATTTTTTTTT
The DNA here is from genome assembly GCF_025698545.1 of Gossypium raimondii. NCBI lineage: Eukaryota > Viridiplantae > Streptophyta > Magnoliopsida > Malvales > Malvaceae > Gossypium > Gossypium raimondii. Next base: position 4,936,437 of record NC_068567.1, on the reverse strand, counting down.
AAAAATTTCGTTCGGTTAACGATTAAGGGTTTAAAAGGGTCGGTTAATTCGGTTAATATCAAATCTTTGAAATAATTAGCCTTTTCTTTTGAATTTCCTGCACTGTGTCTTTTTTGTTTTGTTATTGTTTCCAAAAAGTTAAATTTTGTGGAAGGTGTGAATTTAATTAAAATTTTTGTCATCATCAAATGATAATTGTTAAATTTATTAAGTTTTGTTATTTTAAAAATTTGATGTTCCAAACATATTATTATATGTGTAATGTCATGTCAGCTAGTTATTTCTGTTTATTACTCACTAAAAATTCAGTTAATGAATCAACACCTGTTATTTCTATCGAGACTGAAATTTCAAAATTTGAAAAGTAAAGAGACTTAGAATGATCCAATTAAAGAATATGGACCAAATCTACAACTGTACACATAATACAAAACTAATTTTAAAAAGTACTAAGACTAAAATTGACTAATTTTATAATTAGAACCGACACGTCAAAAGAGATTTTGTAGTTTTTTTGGTGCATGGAGATTTGGTTGGTGAAAACTGTTGAAGTTGTTTTATTTGAATTATGTTGAGACCTCATTTTTCCTCATAATTAGTTACACCAAGTCCAATAATTATGAAAATGTCTAACTATGTTCTCATTCACTACCCACTTTTAAAACAGTTAGAAGTCTTCAGAATTCTATTATGGTAGTGAATAAAATTTTATAAATATATGCTAATTAATTATTAGTATAGTTGTCTGTCCATGCTTCGTTGTTTATTTATTTGAGTTAAATTATAGAATAAAATTTAAAGATTAAAATATGCTCTAAATTCTTATATGCTTCATATATTTAGAATTTAGTTTTCCTCTTTATTTTTAAGAATATAGTCCTCTACTTTTCCGATATAAAAATTTAAGTTTAGTTGTTACCACCGTTATAATTCTTCTATTAAATTGTCCGAGTAACATTTTAAAATTTTCAAAAAATCACTTGATATTATGTAACAATAAAAATATTAAAATATTAATTATATATATTTTAAAACGCACATTTGAAATCGTCATGTTAAAATAAATTTTTTATTGAAAGAATGTTCTTAAGAAGAATTGAGGTCAAGATTTATATTGAAAGAATTAACGATATTAACTAACTAGACTAACTAATGACATTATAAAAGTAGAGGAGTCAAATTATGTCAAAATTAAAGTATAGATTCAATCTCAAGTTTTAGTATAGCCTAAGGGTTAAAATTTTGACCATTGTTTTATAATGTCTAAAAAGTGACTGCGAACTTTAAAAAAAGATAAAATTGTGTTAATTTTAAGACTAATTAATAGCATTATAAAAATTTAGAGACCAAATTATGTTAGAAACTAAACTCAACTTTTGACATATTAATGGGACCAAAACTAAAATTTAATCATTCTTCATATTTATATATAAGAAAAAGAAGTCTGAATCCCAATCATCAATATATAAGCCACCAAAAAAAGAGAAGCTTAAGCCTAAATGATCAATTTATACACCTCCAAAGAACGAAAATTCAAAACCCAAACCACCATTTATGAGACTCCAAAGAAACCACCGATATATGAGACTAAACCATCAAAGTCATTGATTTATGCACTGTAACGCCCCAAAAATTTTAATGTTTGACTGTTAGATTTTGTTGTAATTGAGTCTTTGTATCTATGATTCTGTGCTCTGTTTATGTGATTGGGGTTAAGAGTTCAAGTTACATCTTTAGGAATTTTGTTATTTTCATTTAAGATAGCTTCTATCCTTGAATGTCACATTTAAGTTTAATTGTGTGTAAACTTATGTCAAGAATGCGCCTGTTGGTTTACTGGTAAAGCTTTTGTATTTTATTTGGTCTTGTGTTTGAGTCTCGGAGTATGCGGTAGGGAACATTTTTGCTAAATGCCAGGAATCTGAGTGGAAGTTAAGTCATAATTAACGTTAGTTCTTCTTTTGTATTGTTTTCCTTCTATTTCTTATGTTTTTTCTTCTTCTTTCTTTCTCTTTCTCCTTCTTCTTCTTCTTTCGGTTCTTCTTCCTTGTCCTTTATTTTTGATCACTGCCGTAAGGAATATGGGGTTAATTGAAGTTAGATTTTTAGTTGTGTCGATTGAAAGACTATTAAGTAAGTTTCCTTGTTAAATGCGATTGAATTCGCAGTTTCTTCTTATACTTCGTGGTACAATTTTAATTGGGTATTCCGTGTTTGTCGAGTGATTTTTCTAATAATCGGTCGGTTGGTTTCCCTCTTAGCCAGGGATATCGAAAGTAGCAAACCTCAAAACGCCAATTCGAACAATCGTTGTTGATCTTTTGGTAAGTGTGGATTTCGTTGAAGGTTTTGTGTCGAAACTTTCAACACCAGTATTCTGCTTATAATTGTATGTTATTGTTTATGTTATTGTTGTTAAAGTGAGTTGATTGAGTGGTTGTTTTAGGCTTTGGAAGCGCTCTATATTGTTACTGCTTTGAAATCAATTCAGATGCATACCGAAAACCCTTAATTTTGCGAATTTTGAACAACGAAAAATGTGGTTGTCGACGCCACACGACCGTGTGCCAGGCCGTGTGGTTGGTCGTGTAATTTACTATTCATCAAATTTGAGCCACACGGGCATGTGTCTAGGCCACACGGGCATGTAATTTGAGCCACACGGGTCGGGTCTCGGATTGCATCAAAACGACGCCGTTTTGGGCTTTCTGAAGCCAGGCCAAAACGACGTAGTGTGGGAGCCCTATAAAAATTAAAAATTTCTGAAAAATAATTCATTTTCGCCGCGCTTTAAAAAACATTCTTTCATTTTTTCCTCTCAAATAATTCCAGCATTTGGCCAAGGAACGACGGTCTTCCGTCGTGGCCACCGGTCGCCTGTGACGGTGACCACCGTCTTTAGTGGCCAAAAAATCATCCAAAAAATCCCTTTTAACCCCATTTCTACGTGGAACTCTGATTCGGTGTTGAAATCGCTAGACTAAGGCCAAAACTCTAGAAAAAAGAAAAAAACCCTCCAACTCTCGACGTCCTCCGTCGCGGCCTTGGCTGAATCCCCAGGGAATCGACGACCTTGCGAACCGAAGGTGACATCAACAGCGGTGCCCAAATGGAACAACAGATAAAGATATTATTATTTATTATTTTCTACTTGCTTTAAATCTTAAAAAAAAAGTGAATCACCTTTTTTTAATATTCATATCTGATTTCTTCTCCTTAAAAAATCTCCTCTCGAATACAATCTATTCTTTGGCCTTTATAGCTATTATACACTGTTTATATTGCATTTTTTTATTTTGTCATTGTTCTAGCTTATGTTTCTACTTTCGTTTATTCTGTCCTTGTTTCTGTCATTTTCTATTCTTTTTTACAGGTATTAGTGCGGTCAACGGAAGGCGATGGGGTGTGTACCTTTGCTATTTTAGTGCAACGGCGGTAGGGGCGTCAAACCTCGGGCAACGAAGGAAGGCCTCGGGTGGTCCGCCTTCGAGGGGAGAGCAGCGCTAGAAACTCTAGGGTTTCTGGCTTTCTGTAAAATAGTTTGGGCCACTGGGCTTTTAGGTTTTTATATTTGGGCTATTTGGCTATTTTTGTTGTTGTTTTGTAATTGGAATTTAGACTGTTATTTTTTATTTTTATTTGGTTTGGGCTCGGGCTAAATCGGCCTATTACAACTGCCCCTCTTTGTTCGTTGACGTGTAACGAGAATGGAGCAAAAACTTTAAAAAGGGCAAATTTTGCCTGGCCTTAACGAATCTTGACTTTTTTGGTGTTTCTCTTTTTCATGTAGCCTCATCCTAACCCACTGCATCTTCAGGGAGATAAGATTTATAGCTTTAATCTGCTCCACTGCAATTTCAGGGAGATAAGATTTGTAGCTTTAATTTGCTCCATTACAACTTCAGAGAGATAAGATTCGCCATGGTAAGTTCAATCTGCTCCACTGCAACTTCAGGGAGATAAGATTTACTATGGTGACTTCAACCCGACCCACTACAACTTTAAGGGTATAGGATTTGTGGTTTCACTGATATGCCAAGCGATTAGGATGTTATGATCAAAATGAATCAAATGCTCCTAACTAGATGTATATGAATGATATTTGCGTAAATACAGAATGCCATCTTTTGAGAATGATCCCCATTTTAGTACTTAGGTTGACATGGCTTATTGTTCGTCAAGGTTCCATCACTGACGTGTTACCTTACCTTATTGTTCAAATCTGATATCTTTGACAAAAAATTTGAATAATTAATCATAATTTAAACAATATGTTCCCCGATGCTTCCAACCCTTAGATTTGGTTAGTTCTAACTAGTGGTCTTGTTTCAAGTTCTTGTACTATTTAGAAACTTTCCAGGGCAATATGTAGAAATCCTTTTACTTGAATATTATTAGTCCATTAATCGTTATTTCAATGAAAAATGCTTGAAATAGATCGTAACAATGGACAAGATTGAAATTTATTAGGAGCAAAGCTAGAAATGAAATAAATTAATCAAAATAGCAAACGTTGCTAAAATACAAAAATGAGTAAGATGAAAATAGGTGCCCCAAATATCGTAGCATGAACTTCTCTGTACGAACTTCTTGAGACTATTTTGAGCTTGATATGTGTCTAAGAGATCTAGAGTATTTTGTTGATGCCCCTAGATGCAACGTTTATTTTTTTAAGAGGACGCGGCTACCACATGTTCAATCTTCGATCTAAATCTGAGCTGCCCTTTCCTAGGTTTTCAACTCAGAACCTCTTTGGTCTCAAAGTGCCCTTTGCGGGTTTTCACCTTGGCCTCTCCTCTTTGTTTTTTAGGTGAAGTATTTCTTGACTGAATCTGAATTCACTGGATTAGGCAGGGATTTGCCATCCATCTCTGTTAGAATCAACGCTCATCCAAAAAAAGGCCTTCTTTACCACATAAGGTCCTTCCTAATTTGACATATATTTCCCTCTGAAGTTCTTTTGCATAGGCAGGATCTTTTTCAATACTAGCTCTCTCTCATGGAATTCCCTGGGGTGGACCTTTTTGTCATAAGTTCGCATAATTCGTTTTTGGTACATCTGACCATGACGGATAGCTTTCAACCATTTTTTTCAACCAATTTCAGCTAATCATATCGAGATTGGATCTATTCTGCTTCATCCAACTTTAACTCTGAAAAAACTCAGAAAGAAGGAATTTAGACTTCAATGGACAAAACCAATTCCATTCCATAAACCAATGAGAAAGATGTTGCCTTAGTAGAGGTCCTGACAGATGTTCGATAAGCATAGAGGGCAAATGGTAACTTCTTATGCCAATCTTTATAAGTCTCGGTCATTTTCACCACGATCTTCTTAATGTTTTTATTGGCTGCCTCCACTGCACCATTCATTTTTGGGCGATATGGTGACGAGTTGTGGTGTTTGATCTTGAATTGACTGCAGACTTTCGATATCGTGCTGTTGTTCAAATTCAATGCATTGTTAGATATGATCCTTTTTGGCATTCCAAATCGACATATGATCTCTTTCTTTAAGAATTTACTGACTGCCAACTTCATGACATTGGCGTAAGAAGTGGCCTCTACCCACTTGGTGAAGTAGTCGATGACCATAAAGATGAATTGATGCTTGTTAGAAGCTTTTGGTAAAATCGGCCCAATGACATCTATGCCCCACATAGAGAAAGGCCATGGAGAGGTCATAACATGAATAGGTGAAGGAGGCACATGAGTTTTGTCTCCATAAATTTAGCATTTATGACATCTTTTGGCATAACTGATACAATCCCCTTCCATGGTGGACCAATAATACCTGAATCTCATGATTTACCTGGCCATTGTAAAACAATTAGCATGTGCTCCGTAAATACCCTTATGGGCTTCTTCCAAGATTTTTTTAGCCTCAATAGCGTCCACACATCTTAATAGCGCTTGATCCTTTCTTCTCTTATATAGGATCTCCCCATCTAAGACATAGTCATTGGCCAATCTCCGTAGTGTCCTTTTATCATTCTCGGTTACTTGTTTTGGGTATTCACGGTTATTCACATACCGCAGTATATCGTGGTACTAAGGGTGATCATTCTTTTCTTTTTCCTCGATGTTGTAACAATGATCCAGAGCATCATAAATACTCATCTGGATAGGTTTTACACCTTCTTGTTTGTTCACTTTGATCATGGAAGCTAAAGTAGCCAGGGCGTCAGCCATCTTATTTTTATCTCGCGGGAGGTAGCAAAAGGTGATGTCATCAAACTCCTTAATTAACTCAAGAACCAGCCTTCGATAATTGGTCAACTTGGGGTCTCTCGTCTCCTATTCTCCTTTGAGTTAATAGATCACTAGCGCAGAATCCCCATATACCTTCAGTACTTTGATCTGGTGTTCTATGGCTGCACGGATACCCATGATGCATGCTTCGTATTCTGCCATATTGTTTGTGTAATCAAAATCTAATTTACTAGTAAAAGGATAATGATATCCATTTAGGGATATCAGGACTGCCCCGATTCCATTACCCATAGCGTTTGAAGCCTCATCAAAATTTAGTTTATAGAGATGTTCTTTTTGAGCACCTTCTTCAGTAGTCGCGACATACATTAGATCTTTATTTAGAAAATCAAAATTTAAAAGCTCGTAATTTTCTAGAGCTTTACTGGTTAGAAAATCTGCTATTGCGCTCTATTTTACTGCCTTCTGGTTCACATAGATTATATCAAATTTAGAAAGCAAAATTATCCATTGGGCTATTTTTCCATTCGGAGTAGTCGACTCCATCATGTATTATAGAGGGTTTATTTTTTAGATTAACCAAGTTGTATGGTACAATCAGTCTCCGGGTTAGCCAGATTAATGCGTAACACAACTTTTCAATTGGCGAGTACCTTGTCTCACATTTACTAAACTTCTTACTGAGGTAATGTATCGCTTTTTCTTTTCTCCCTGACTCATCATACTGGCCAAGCACGTATCCTATAGAATTTCCAAATACTGCCAAGTACAATATCAGCGGCTTATCTGGGCTATGTGGCATCAACACTAGGGCATTGGACAGGTAATGTTTGACCTTGTCAAAAGTCTTCTGCCATTTCTCTTCCCATATACCTGGATTATGTTTCTTAAGGAGACGAAATATGGGGGCACATTTCTTCGTTAGTTGGGAAATAAACTGGGCGATGTAATTTAGTCTTCCTAGGAAACCTTGAACTTATTAAGAAATCTCGAACTCCTGTATAGCCTTGACTTTGTCTGGGTCAATCTCGATCCCCTTTTCGCTGACTACGAATCCTAACAATTTTCTTGACCTAGCCCCGAAGGTATATTTTGTTGGATTGAGCTTTAATTGGAATTTTTTCAACCTCAAGAACAGTTTCCTTAAGACTTGCACATGCTTCTATTCTGTTCGAGATTTTACAATCATATTATTTACATAAACCTCGATTTTTTTGGCATCATATCATGAAACAAAGTTACCATGGCTCTTTGATACGTCGTTCTTGCATTTTTTAGTCCGAATGGCCTCACTTTATAGCAAAATGTCCCCTACATGGTTACAAATGTGGTCTTTTCCCTATCTTCAGGATGCATCTTTATCTGGTTGTAATCAGAGAAGCCATTCATGAAAGAAAATAGTGAATAACATGCCGTATTATCCACTAAGGTGTTGATGTGAGGCAATGAAAAATTGTCCTTCGAGCTGGCTTTGTTTAAATCCCTGTCCTCCACACTCATTTGTACTTTCCCATCTTTCTTAGGGACGGGGACTATATTGGCTACCCACTCTTAGTATTTAACCACTTGTAGGAAACCCCCGTCGAATTGCTTCTTAACCTCTTCTTTTATTTTTAACAGGACGTTGGGCCTCATCCTTCGGAGTTTCTATTGAACTAGCTTACATTCTTATATTATGGGAAGCCGATGTACCACGATATCAGTACTTCGACTAGGCATGTCTTGATACGACTATGCAAAAATATCTTTGAATTCTTGGAGTAACTCAATGAAATCTCGCTTTGTTTCTGCGGTGATGCAAGCTCCGATCTTCACCTCTTTCTTTTCTTGTTTGTCTCCTAAGCTCACAATTTCTACTGACTCTTTGTAAGGTAGAATTTGTTTCTCATCTTGTTCTACCATCCTTAACAAATCAGGAGATAGGTTACAATCTCGATCATCTTCAAAGTCTTGAGGTTCCTCTAGACAAATATTTTCCTCAAAAGGAGATTCTGAGTCAGTAGTAGTGTTGCTCATATCATTGATATCTGGAGACCTGTTATAGAAGTGAAGGAAGATCCAAAGAATAAATGAATCTAAGAATAATTATCTGTGTGGTATGAGTATGAATGAAATGAAAAAAATAAAAGAATATTTGCCCAAAATGAGACATAATGATGTATTTTATTGAAATAAAAATAATGGACATATGCCTTTTTGACAAAAAAGATTCTTTTTGCTCCTAGGCTTAGAGCAATAAATGTGTTTTAAACATTACTCTGAATTAGTTCTACAACTTACAGGGATCTCTTCCACAGTCTAATTGTTCAAAAAACTTTAGGGGATATAAGGACAAATGCCTGATAGGTTCTCCCCAATTCCTTCTTCTGATATATCATTGATGCTCAAGTTTCCCAATATTCCTTCTGGGTTTTTTTACATTCTTCATTCAGGATAAATGGTTTCTCCTGGCACGAATATTTTGGATATATGGGGAAAGGTCTTCGGTTCCCATTTAACTTCTCCCCCACTCAGTCGCACTCTTCTTATTCCTTGTTTCTTCTCTAGCTCTTTCTTCTTTTGTCTCGCACTTGGCTTGTATCTTAAGCCAAATTGGTCTCGTTTGTCCATTAGCATTGGTGCCTCAACTTTCCCTTGAAGGTATTTGTTGAGTCCTCTTTTAGGTAAGGCTCCTTTTCCAACCGTCAACTGTAGGCCTACCCAACAATGAATTATAAGAGGGCTTGATATCCATCACCAAAAAGTCTACCTCGTATGTGTTCGGACTAATTAAGAGAGGTATTTCAATCCTTCCCATTATCCTCTTTTCCGTACAATCGAATGCTCTCACTATATTTTAGCACGTCTTCATTTGAGAGCTATCCACTGGCAATCTATTCAGTGTGGATAAAGGTAAGACTTTCAGTGCAGATCCATTATCGTTTAACACCCCTGACAACGTATATCATTTGCAGCGGGTAGTGATTTGTAGAGCCTTTGTGGATCTCATACCCCTTGGAGGTATTTCATTGTCATTGAAAAATATGAAATTATCGACATTCAGATTGTTAATTAGATGGTCTAGCTTGTTTATAGAGATATCATCAGTGACATAAGTTTCTTTTAACACATTCATCAACGTGCTACGATGTGTCTCTAAGCTCAAGAGAAAGTGTAGCACCGATATGCGAGCTGATTGTTTGTGTAGCTATTCTACAATATTATACTCGCTATGTTTCAAGAATTTCAAGAATTTCTTAGCCTCGTTCTCAGTTACTGGCTTGTTAATAGGGGATTCCATTCTAGCCGTTTTTTCTTTCTTATGTTTAGCTGCCAGGGTTTTTCCTTTAATGGGTTCGGTTCTTGACTTGCAGGGTCATAGCGCCTTCCATTATGCGTGAAGAAACTAATATCTTGGCTCTCTTCTGAAGTGTTAACTGAATTCTCATCTCCTGGGATCATTACGTTGTAGTCATAATTTCATGGAACACTTTTGCTATCCTTATAAGGAAAAGCCATGAGTTTTTGAATTATGACTCTCGGAGCAGTTTGTGTTCCTGCTTCATTATTTCTTGACCGTGAAATAATCACCACCAGGTGGTTGACCTTGTAGACCTTCTTCGTTGATCTTTCCTCTGAGGCGCAAATATCCCCTCATTTTGAGCCTTTGACGCCTTCAAAGAATTCCAACTCCTTGTTATCTATCAAACTTTGCACCACAACTCTGAATTTAGTGGACTTCTAGATCTCATGACCTTCTCCAGCATGGAACTCACAGTAGCTCCTCATCCCTTTAGGTGCTTCTTCTGAATCTTGAATGATTAATCCTACGTCTATCATCTTTAGCCAAACTTACTTTAGTGGGGTTTTTACTTCCGCCACATCGTTTTGGTCCTCTTTCATTCACTCTCAATTATCGCGTTTACCCCTTGATCTGAATGACTGGGTAATATATTTCTTGCCACATTAGGTCCCGATGGATTATCGAACCTTACTATCCCTATATTGATAAACTTTTCAATCAATTTTTTAAATGAAGTGCAGTTCTCAATTGAGTGTCCAGTTATTCCTGTGTGGTACTCGCATTGAGCATTTGCATCATACTATTTTGGGAACGGAGGTTGCATGAGTTTTAAGTAAAACGGAGATACCATATGCGCGTCGAACAAATTCTAATATTATTCTCTGTATGTTATCAGAATGAGTGTGAATTAGAGTTTTTCTGTGTTTGGCCTTGAGTTAGATTCTTGCCTTGAGGGGCCTTGATAGTTGGTTGTTACGGTCCTTGGTTGGCCCATAGTGACCGATTTTGAATAGTTCTTGTTATAAAAACTCGTGGTGTTCACTTCATTTTCTTTTTTTCTTGGGGCTGATCTTTTGGTGTTTTCCCCTGTGTCTATTTTCCCACTCCTTATTGCATTTTCAATAATTTCTCTGAACATTACTAAATCTTAGAAGCTCTTAGTAGCACTTTCCAACATATAGTTAATGAATGGAGCTTTCAGCGTGTTTATGAAAAGCATTGTTGTCTCATTCTCCAGAAAAGGTGGTTGGACTTGTGTTGCCACCTCTCTCCATCTCTTAGCATACTGCTTAAAGCTTTCACTTTACTTCTTCTCCATGTTTTACAGTGTAATTCTGTTGGGTGTCATGTTAGTCATATGGCTGTATTGTTTCATGAAAGCTTGTGCCAAGTCTTTTCATGAGTTGATTTTGACATGGCTTAGTTGGTTATACAACTTGGCAGCTGACCCTATCAGACTATCCTGGAAGTAGTGGATTAATAATTGGTCGTTATTGATGTATCCCTCATTCTTCGGTAGAACATTATGATATGGGCTTCAGGACAACTAGTCCCATTATAATTTTTGAATTCTAGAGTCTTGAATTTTGGTGAGAGTACTAGATTTGGGACTAAACTCAGTTCTTTAACATCGACCCTGCAAAGGTAATCAACATTCTCCATAGCTCTGAATTTCTCCTTCAACCACTTGCACCAATCTTCTAGCTGTTTCGATAATTTTACTCTTGCTTTATTCATTTCCGCCATGTCATCCAAATTGAGAACAACTGGGTTAGTCGGGTTATCCGTAAACCGGTTAGGTAGTTCACCAATGCTGAGGTGCCTGCTTGATATTGTTGAGGTCTTATGGTAACGGGTACCCTTCGTGGATATGTGTCTGGTTGGGCTTAGACATCCACCGAGGTAAAGCTTGAGGGAATGTAGGGTCTTCATTATCATCCCCAGAGTTAACCACAATACTTTTCCCTTTTTCAATCCCCTAGGCTAGCAATTGGGTCAACTGGCTTATCATGCTTCGTTGGAACTCTTGTATTTGATCCCTCATGTCTTACTGTACTTTACCTAATTGTTCCTGTAGCTACGCTTACAACTGATCTTGCATGTCTTTCTGAATTTGTTCTAATCTCTCTAATATTTGATCCATTGCTTTGGTTTTACCGCGAGTACCACAACGATAGTTAGTTGGTAGATTCTTGTTGGTTTTCAGGGTAACTATCATAATTTCGATTAATTAGGTTCTTTTTATGAAGTTTAATGCATATGATAAAATGTAATGCTGATAAATAAAATGAATACAAAAAGAGGCATTGATTCTGATTTAATTCTATTAGAACAACTTTACTAGAAATCAGATCTCTTTACATAAAATGAATATTTTACATATACGGCATTGCCCTAATACTCAAAGCCTTGACTTTCCTAAGAAGCTAAGCTAATTCTTAGCCCCAATCTGATTCTAATGCGTACTTTAAGCTTAGTATATTGGCTTGAACAGTTAGGGTTTGCAAATGATAGGCTACTTTTCGTACTTGTGTCACAGCTTCACCAATGATGTGATCTTTATCCCTAATCTGACCTTGAGAGTGTTAGAGTTGGTCTTTCCAGTGTTCGATGTTCGTTTCAAGAAGTTCAACTCGAAGTTTACAATTTTACAGTGCGGTCTCGAGCTATTCTATCTTTCCCTTCAACTCTTCGATCTTATTTAGGCTTGCTTTCAACTCAAATGCGGAGTTGGGACTACGATATTGATGTAATGACCTTTCTAATTCTGTTACCCGGGCTTTCAATCCAACCTTTTCATTTTGGCTTTCTAACAAATCCCTTTCTAGAGCATCTTCTCGAACTCAAGTATCTTGGAATTTCTTTTCCTATTGATCAACTTTAATATTTTCTTCTTTGATTTCTTGCCGCCATTGTTTTGATGTCTTACCCAATCTGGTAGTCTTCATCGACAAACGTAGTTTCTTATAATCTGTTTTTAAGCCGTCTAAGTCTTCCTTAGCCTCATTCTTTTCTTTTCTCATTTTATCAGTTTCTAACTTTTGGACGTTGACGTCTAAGCCTAGCCGCATCTTTTCCTCTTCCAACTATTCTAACTTTTTTCTTAGCTCCAAACTCCTCTTTTCAAAGTCTTGTTTTATGACCTCTAGCTCAGACGAGATCACTTGTAGGTGTTCTTCTATTGGCTGAGTGTTTTCTTGACTTGACATGGGGACATTGTCATTGACTCTTTTACCCCACCACCAATCATATTCGGGGGTCGTCATGAGATTTACGGTAAATCTTTTCATTTTGTGAGTTTGGTTCTAAGCGTTTGATATTTCACGAACCTTCTTCTTGTAATTATCAACCTTGTACGGAAACTCACACTGAGCCAACCTTTGCGTTGGAGGTATAAATTGTCTCGACCTATACTGCCTCAATACAAGTAGAGGGGCATATCCAATAGCTCCCCATATCCCAAGTAGAGGAACCTAGTCGAAGTCTCCACATCTATACAAAATCTCTTCAGTGATCATCCAAGGGGCCTTCTATTCAACGTCTTCGTCCTGGAGATTCTGGAGAATCGTAATCCATTTTTCTTCAGAAATGTTGTCTCGCCTTGAGGTAGCCACGAACTCTTTCAACAAAGGATAGTTCTCAGAGAATACTCGATAAGAGACCTTTTCTACCTTCCAAAAGTGGCTATGTAACCATGCTAACAAGAGTTGGGCACACCCGATAAATCTTCCTTCACCCACTCTCTGATATGCACTCAAAGATTTAAAAATTTCAGCCAAAATTATTAGGACGGGTGTGACCCTTTTGTCAAGTTGGTCAAATAGATTTAAAACTGCCTCATCGATATGCCCTAGGGCTTTGGAGAAGATGACGAACCCGTAAATACTCAAGGTGAAGAGGTCGACTCTTTTCTTCTTATCCAGATATGCCAAGATCAAATATTGTAAACTTTTTTAAGGGACGCATTTGCTATCTCCCTTTTGTTTCATTCGGGCTGTGACTTATTGCTCGCTCATCCTAGTTATACTCATTAGCTTTTTTTAAGAAAGTCGAGATGCTGGCGGCTCTAGAATAAGTTTTGTCTTCTACCTTCCACCGTAGAAGAGTTGGGGACCAAATCTACCTTCCCAAAAGTAAATCAGCTATAGGCGGGATTCCAATATTGGGCAATAGCTCGGAATAAGTGCTTATCCACTTTGACATCGAGTAAATAGGGCAAATTACCTTAGTTACAATAGAATAACTGTTTGGTTTCATCATTCCATTGGTCCCATACCTCTTTTAATTCTTGGAAATTATTCTGAGTCACACTTATGCGTGTGAAATCCTCTGACATGCACCCCTCCGTCAGGCTGTTGCCCTTCTCCTGTTGTGTCTTCTCATACCATATCTGGACAGCCATATTATCTTTCATTTTATCAAGAAATCATTTTTCTATGACAAACTCTCTATTTAGCAACTGAACATGAATTAACACCATTTTCTATGATGAAAATACAATGCAATCACAACCAAAACGAAACAAGTCAGTACATTTCATATAAAACTAGAATACAAAACAAGAAATAATAAATAGAACACCTATTCGGGTGACCACTAGAGGTTCAGTATGGTTCTACCTAGGGTAGGTTCTTAGGGCTCATTATATGCGGTTCGGTTCCAAAGTAAGGGTACCTGAACCAACAGATTCCTCAATCCTCACCCATTATAGGCTCATACGGACCGAGTTCGGTTCAGGAGAATACATTTCCTTATGGCTATACAGAGATGAAGATCTCACGAAGACATAGGTACAAATGTATCCCGAAAGCGATCCACTATCCTATACGGAGGTGAAAACCTCACGAAGGAATAGCTTCTCACTCCCACTTAAGAAGGGTAAAATCGAATGATTATGCAATGCAATATGCAGAAATATACCAAGAGACTCGAAGCAAACATACCATTATGTAAAATGATGAAGACCACAAAAATGAAGAATGAAATGCAACGAAGGGATCATAAATTTAAACCAAATTATCAATTTTCGACAAAAAAGACCAAAAGTAATCAACTTGCGGCTTGACTCTCTTATTTTATCCCTAGCGGAGTCGCTAAGATGTCGAAACCCTTTTTTTGGTAATCGACTTTTTATTTTAAATAAAAACGAAAATGGGAGTCGCCACCAATCACTTTCAGGAGGTGTGATTGGGTCACCTTGTAATTTGATTGTTTTAATAAAAGGTTTGATTTACTAAAACAATGTTTTTCGGTCTACAAAATCCAGAAAATGGGTTTGGGAGTCGGTTACGCACGAGGAAGGATTAGCACCCTTGTTACGCCCCAAATTGGTACCTAATTGATTACTTGATGTCTTAATGTCGAAAATTAAAAATTTGAAGAGAATTTAAAATGCGATCCCTTTGTATTAAGATATTTTAATGGAAAAAACTTTATTCCGAATTAATCGAAAAGAAGGATCATGCCCCGTGAGTTTGGACACAAAGCTTTTAGTTTACGAAAACCAGAATAATCGCTGCTTTAATTGTTACTTAAATCTCATTTTTATATTTTTGAAATAGATATTCGACTATTTCGGTTTTAGAAAGAAGTCATATTCCGTAAGTTAGGAACACGACTTTTTTAATTCCAAAAATAATGAACATTGCCTTGGTTTATAAAATTTCTTTTTTTATGCATCGTGCGAAAAAAACGAATGTAACACCCAAAGTGATGTGCATTTAACTTATTCGAGCATAATATACAAATAGATAAATGCTTAAACCTAATGTATGACATAGTGATAATGAAATAATTTTAAAATGGCTATGTGGGTAGAATGATAAATAGTAAATAAATAAAGGAATCCTATAGTAATAATAACATAATTATAATAATAGTATTAATATTTATAATCATATTATAGTATTAATAAATAAAGTAATTTAAGATAAAAAAAATGAAAGATGCATGATTAAAAGATAAATGGACATGACATGACAGTTACAAAAATAATAAGAGAAATAATAAAATAACAATAACACACTAAAAATAAAAAATAATAATGACAATAATGACAATAATAAACAAAAAATGCACCAATAAAAGCATGCATACAATCTAATTCCTAAGTACGTATAAAAATAAAAGGTAATAAATAAGTAGATAAATAGATAATAATAAAATAGTAATAATAATAGTAAAGGCACCAAAGAAGAAAAAAGAAAAAATAAATAAATACTCGATAAAAGAAAAGAAAAGAAAATTTAAATATTAAAAAGTGAAGGAATAATAAATAAATGAATAAAAGAATTAAAATAAAAAAGTAAATAGATGAATAATATATAAATAAATAAGTAAATAAATGAATAAAATAAAAGAAATAATAAATAAGTAAATCAATGAATAAAAGAATTAAAATAAAAAAGGACTTAATTGTAACTTAAATGAAATTAAAAAGATAAATTGGGATAAAATAAATAATAAAGGGGCTAAAATGTGATGCGCGAAAAGGAGCAGAGACAAGTTGGGAAATTATTCCCAGACCCTCAAACACACCGTTCCAAGAGGGACCAAAATGAGACAAAATCAAAATTATATGGCATAAATTTTAAATAATAAAAAAAGAAAAGGACTGGATTGGAAAATCATTAAAAAGCGGAAGGACTAGGGCCGCAATAAGCCCCTTTGCCACGAAAACACGCGGATCCTGCCAGCTCTCGGGTCGGGCCTCGGGTTGTGTCAAAACGACGCCGTTTTGGGCCTTCTGAAGCCAGGCCAAAATGACGTTGTGTTGGAGCCCTTTAAAAATTAAAAATTTCTGAAAAAAAATTCATTTTCGCCCGCTTTAAAAAAACATTCTTTCATTTTTTTCCTCAAATAATTCCAGCATCCGGCCAAGGAACGGCGGTTTTTCGTCGTGGCCACCGGTGACAGTGACCACCGTCTTTGGTGGCCGAAAAATCACCCAAAAAAATCCCTTTTAACCCCTTTTTTGCGTAGAACTCCGATTCGGAGTTGAAATTGCCAGAATAAGGCCAAAACTCCTGAAAAAGAAAAAGACCCTCCAACTCTCGACGTCCTCCGTCGCGGCCTTGGCCGAATCCCCAGGGATTTGATGGCTTCGTGGATCGGAAGTGACACCGACAGCGGCACCCGGACGGAACAGCTAGTAAAGATGTTATTATTGTTTATTAATTTCTATTTGCTTTTAATCTTAAAAATAAAAAAGTAAATCACCTTTTTTTTAATATTTGTATATGATTTCTTCTTCTTAAAAAATCTCCTCTCGAATACAATCTATTCTTTGGCTTTTATAGCCACTATACACTGTTTATAATTCATATTTTTTTGATTTTGTCGCTGTTCTTGCTTCTGTTTTTACTATTTCTGCTTTCGTTTCTTCTGTCCTTGTTTCTGTCCTTTTCCATTCTTTTTTGCAGGTATTAGCGCGGTCAACAGAAGGCGATGGGATGTGCACCTTTGCCATTTTGGTGCAACGGCAGTAGGGGTGTCAGACCTCGGGAGACGAAGGGGGCCTCGGGTGGAGCGCCTTGAGGGGACAGCGGCACTAGATACCCTAGGGTTTTTGGCTTTTTGTAAAATAGTTTTGGCCACTGGCCTTTAGGTTTTTAGATTTGAGCTATTTGGGATCTATTTTTTTTTTTGTAATTGGACTTTCGACTGTTATTTTTTATTTTTATTTGGTTTGTTTGGTCCCGAGCTAAATTGGGTTATTACAAGTACAAAATATAATACTTTAATATTTTTCTAAAATCAACATATCTGTATAAAATTATATTCATATCATCAATCATGTGTTTACCTAACCTTTCAATTGGGATCATGTGTTTACCTAACCTTATCAACGAAATTCCCCCACTGCCCCACCATTTGTTCGAGAAGCGAAAGAATTATTAAAATATGATTTGAGTTTATGTAAGTTTTAGATTTTAAAATTTAAGTTTAATTATTAATGTTGTTAAATATTTTGGTTAAAATTTTTGGTATGATATTTTGAAATTAAAAAATACTTACTTGATAGTCCTGCAATTAAAATATGAACAAAATAATTTTAACAATGTTAACAATTAAATTTGAATTTTAAAATTAAAAATATAAAAATAAAATTTTTGAAAATAATATATAAAAATTAATTTTTTAATTTTTAAAAATAAAAAAATTATAACATATTTTAAAGCAGAAAATTTTCGGCTTATGAAATAATTAAAGGTTTAAATTGATTAGAGAAAAGATTGGCGTTCATGTCAGCTGCAAGAGTTATGTACCTACAGTTGTCAAATCCTTGAAACCAGGGTTTTTATTATTATTATAAAAATAATATAAAAATAAAAAATTACAAAAATAGGTTGGGGAGAAATTATTTACGGGAATGGGCTGTTTGTTACGGTATCCGCCGGTACCACTTGACATATAGCCTGTAACCTCCTCAATCTGACCTAAACGTTAGGTCCGAATTCGGAAGATTACATTGGCCACCAAAATAATCTAGTAAGCTATCGGAGTTTATAAAACCGCTATTTTAAAACATTTGTTTATTTTAGAAGAAGACTTATTTTAAAAAAAACTCACAAGTTAATAGAAACCGATTAAGTTTAACAGTTTCTTTATAACAGTGACTACTTTGAGAACTTAGTTAATTTCCCGTTTATTTATTACTCAATTCATTCATAATCTAGTAGCGGAAATTCGAAATTCAACCTAGTTTTAATTAAGTGAAATAAAAAATATTGTATACATAATTAATTCTAAATCCATGATTCAATATCCTAAATTCAAATTAAATTTTATGCATACTAATAAACCCTAACTTAAGTCTCATGACATAGTTTAAATAAAGCAATACAGTTCCAAAATAATAGGAAATATAAAAATATGCCTAAAATACTTTTATATAAAAAATGATTTCGAGCCCTTCGAATGCCGCATCCGTAACATGTATTCAATTCAACACTAACAGTAAACATGCTTAACATGTATTCAATAGGGTGGTAGCAATGTTAACACTAACAATTTATCTGTTTCACAATAATAGTAGCATGAAATATTCACTTCTTATACAATATAACCATTACACTTTAGTTATTAAATCAAAAATTCTAGAATAACACTATATTAGAGACTATATTGATAAAATAAAACTCTAAAAATAATTCAGAGAATATACAGGGACTAAACTGAACATATCATAAATTTCTAGGCAAAACTATAAAATAGAGGTTACACGGCCGTTTGGCATGGCCGTGTGAGAAGCTATAGGCCGTGTGGAAGGGTTACACAGCCGTGTGCCTAGGCTGTGTAGCAGATTGTATTCGTTTGACAAATGCAAAAATTAACCTATAGGAGAGACACGGCCGTGTGGTAGGCCATGTGGAAGGTTTTTGGCCATGTGAAAGTCGAAGTACCCTAACGTAATAGTGGCACATGGTTGTGTGGTGGCCGTGCGTGTGACCCTGTTCCTACACACGTTTTGTCTAGATTCACTTGTAAAAGAACACATACCTTTCACTGGGGGTTCGGTCAACATTCCTTATGATCAAATCTGATTCGGTTCACCTAAATTAGGTCTTTCAACGACAAATATACAAAATTAACGATTGGTATCAATATTTGGGAAAGATTTGCAAAAGATTTGGTAAGAACCATAAAAGATTGTTTAATCAAACACAAGATTAACGTTAGATAAAAATACTATGAAAATTCGGGATTTAAACATCGAAAATGAGATGTACTTATCGATTCTTGGTAGGGATGTTATTGACGACAATTACAAAATCGATAAAGAGAATGATTGAATGGAAGATTATTTGATTGGAAAGCAAAATAATTATCAATAATTAGGATGAAAATATGGTGTAAAGAAAAGGAAATAAAATAAAAGAGAATAAATATAAGGATAGAGAACAAATTCTATTATGATTTGAAAAGGGGCAATATGAAAATCTAATTAGAAAAAAAGAGTAAAAATGGTAGAATTCTAATTCTATTGGAATTTTGAAAAAGGGCAATATATTAATTCTAATTAGGAAAGAATTAGTTAAATTCCTAGGGTTTACAAACCCTAGGGGTGTCCCATACAATTTTCCCAAGTTTTATTGAAATTGAGTTTGAAATGAAAGGGGAGGAGGAGGCTCAAACCTAGGTCTTTAGGGAGAGGCACTAACCACTTAACTGTTGAGCCTATAGTTCATTTCTTACTTATTTTTGACACTTTATCTTATATATGTATAATTTGGGGCGTTTTTGATGAAATTACGAAATAAAAAGAGAAGAAGAGGGCTCAAACTTAGGTCTGGAGGGACTCTAGCGCTTTAACCATGGAGCCTATAGCTCATTTCTTGCCTAATTTAGACACTTAATTGTGAATATTGCTTTCTTTTTAGGAGACTTGTCGAATTCCCAAAATAAAAAAGGTAAGGAAAGGGCTTGAACCTATGAACACAAGGGAGGGAAGCTAACTCTTAACCTTTAGACCTGAAGGCTATTTCTTGTTTTATCTCTAAACCTAACTATATATATTTTAGTGTAGCTTTTATCCTAAGTTGCTAAAAATTAAAAGAAAAGAAATGGGAAGAAGGGGCTCAACTTACATATTCTTTATTAACTTACATTTACTCAATTTTTCATTAACTTATTTAACCTATAGTTCTTAGTACATTCCACTTTAGTTTATATATAACAATTAATACTCGTAGTCAAGTCTCATTATTAATATTTTAATTTATTTCTCTCAGTAAATTCTAATAAAATGACTGAGATACACGGTAACCATCTAAAACACCAAAGAGCACAAAAGTGCTCAGCCTTAAGGCATCGTATCACACCCTTCCAAAACAAAAGGCACATATAATCTCTATTGGCATGTCAATTATATCCTACGATTTTAAGAGATCACAAGGCTAAAATGTCCACAATTACCCATATTTAATTACTGTTTTAATGCACATAACCTCTTTTCATATTCATCCCTTCACACCACAATCTTGTACACAATATATGCTTATCAGAATCACATTTAATTGCACTCTAAGTGCCACAATAATGCTCTTTGAGCTATCATAAATCAAATCTCATATGTGTGCATTAAAAATAGTATACCACATATCACATTCACATTTTTTTTCACATATTACCTATTGTAATAGCACCACACAACACAACCTAACTTTCTTAGGCGTGACTTTTCAACAAAAGCAACATGTATAGGAAAGACTTACTCTCGGAACTTAGATGGGGGTTTAGGTTAGGATAGGGAAGAAGAAGACGGTGAAAGTTCTTAATAGAAGACCAATTTCCCAAAAATTGGGCAATTTTCCCATTTGGCCACCCCCTGTTGTTGGAAAAACGGGTTTGAAAAATGTAGTGAAAAATAAATTTAGGGAAAAACCAGAGTTTTAAAATTTTTTTGAAAACAAGATCTTGGTTGTGATATCTAAAGTAATAAACACTTAATAAAAATTGTACATTTTTTATTCGTCTAGGATAAGCACTTCAACTGAGTAGTCTTCTCTGTTATCCTCAAGCTCACGTCTACTGAGTGTGGGCTACCTTCGAATAAGAAAAATTTTCACAAAAATTACCAGTGGGGTAATTTTGCAATTTCTCTAAACTTTTGAGTTAAGTTGTAAATCAGAAAAATATCTTTAGAAATTTTTTGAAATAATCTCTTCAGAGAATTTTCTCTCTACAACTTTCTCTTGAATTCAAGTGTGTGTAAATTCATCCAACTGCTTTGTCCAATGACCTCGTCATGTGTGTGTTACCCTCATATGATATCCTTGATTCCTTTGAGTTAAATCCGTTCACTGAATACAATCCTATTTTATCTCATTGTCACCATTGTGTCTTCTTAATGATTAATATGATCACTGTCAACAAATGACTGTGATAAATTGCTCGTTCAAAAACGAGCAACTCGTGACCACGTTCCATATTTATCAATCCACACAATGCCAATGAGAGGATATCATTAACTCTTTAATTGATCTATGAATTCCACTGTTGCTAGTAAAGCCATGCCATACACAAGTCATGTACCCAAAATGTCGGCTATGGGCTCGATCATCTTTAGAGCATAAGCCTCCACTTATATTAAAGCACACGAGTTGCATACGCATGGTCAGTGACTAACACAGGATTTAGGTAAATCACACCATTAACGTCACAAGTGAATTAATTCACAAACGCATTTAAAATTAATTCATCTTGGGTCCAGTCCAATGTATCATTCTACCAATAAATACATCTATGTCTCTACTCGTGGAGTCAACTGCTCCGATATCCAAGACTAACCATCTCCCCATTTAGAATTGTAAACGACATAATAGTCATTCTCAGTATTTGAGTTAAATGCTCATCTTGATTCTTTTAAGGGATTACAGACTCATTTAGATTATGTACTGAAGTAAGTTGTCTTTCTCGCAATGTAAACGTTCTTTACAATGCCACTTATCTTCAGTTTGAACTTTAGACAATCAATGAACTAATATTTGCTTGTCACAATTTTGTTATGCGTACAAAATATAAAAGACATAAATACAAAAGACATAATAGTAAAATGTAAAATTAACTTTATTTATTTATTCATTATTCAAATAAATAGAAAATAATTACATGTTTACTACAATATGGGCACATTTCCCAACACCTGTTTCTCCTTTTTTTCCAATTAGGTCCTAACTCAATTAAAACACACTATTTTCAAATTAAACCACGTAATCAAGTTTTGTTTTATATTAATTAATATAATAAAACTTGATTATATTATTTTAATACTTTAATTAATTATTTATTACCCTAATTTTGGTATCCATTTCAAGCCTTCGATTTATTTACAAGCGCACAAAGATAACCATATAAATCGAGGTGTGACCACTCTTGGTTTTCACAAACACGATTATTCTAACATGGTTTTTGGGGTGTGACATAGGCAACACCACCTCATATTCAGTCAATCATCACGTAATCATCTTTTTTGTAAAATTTTTTTTATTGGTGCTGTCATTGTATCAGGCGGCACTCGTATGTATTTAGCAAAATACTCTTGAAAATATGGGTATATAGGGTGGGAAAATAACAAAAAAAATCATGGTGCTGCCGGTCTATCAGGCGACATTGGTGATTTTTGTAAAAAAAATATTGTCAAGAAAAAAAAGCTGAGACAATTTTTTTTAATTGGTGCCGCCAGTGTGTTAGGTGACACCAGTGGTATTTCTAAAAAAAAGTACAGTCAGAGAAAAAAACTGAAAGGGAAATTTTTCTTGGTGCCGCCAACAATTCAAAATCCGATCCCGTAACGTTGACAACTTATTTTTTTTCTCTTTCAGTCCAATTTTTTTTAACCTGACACATTTACGGTACCAATAATTTTTTAAAAATAAATGTTACATAATAATTAACTGAAAAGGAAAGTGGTGTCGTCGATATATCAAGCAGCACCAATGAATAGTAAATAACTCATTCCCATAAATAATATCTACCCTTATATTATTTTTATTAAAGAAAAGACTGAAACCATCATTTCACTTTGACTTTCCTGCACTGTGTTTTGCTCCTTTCCATTTTCAAGATCCATGTTTTAAGCCCACGTTTTCTAGTGTATTCCATCGTTTTAGTAGGTTGTTGAAATCCATTTGTTAAGTTAATTAGGTGGATTAGGTTAGAAATTTACCGAATATTGAATCGATTTTTAAACAAAACGTTGTAATTGATAAAAATCCAAAAATAGCAACAAAAATTAACAATTGAATCGATTTATGAGTTATAATTTCAATATTTTATAAATGTGATGCTAATGAATTTTTTATGTCTGTTTTATTATACATGTGCTCTATTCAATAATGTCTTAAAATTTTGAAAATATGATGTATCCAATAAATTGTTGGTAAAAATTAATAAAAATCAATTATATTAATACTTTGAAATTTTAGTTAATTATTAAATAATATATAGATGTAAGTATCAATTACGATGGTGACTTCCCGACGTACTATTTACACAAACAAAATATTAAATTTGAAATTCATAAATTAGTTTATATTTATATTTTGGCACCGACAGGCATCCATGTCTTGCTTTGAAAAGTTAATTCAGAAGTGACAAAGAATTCTACTTTTGATCTTTTTCAAAGTTTTAACTGTAATTAGAAAAGATGATAATTATAAATTAATGATTACAGTAATGAGAAAAGATGAATTTGGTGAGATTAAAAGCATAGAAATTTAAAGCTTTTTAACAACTTTATCTTTACGTTGTTCTCAAGTGGGGGTGCCTTTCACCATATGTTGCCTAATCTTAATTTAACGCTGCTTTTGGATTGATGTGTTAGGCACTCACTCCTATGATTCTTTTTTTTCAAAATTCCATTGATAGATCCGATATATTTCGTTGTGTTAAATTATGAAATAAAAATTTGAAGATTAAACTATATTAAATCTTTATATATTTCGTGCAATTGAAATTTAATTTTTTATTTTTGTTTTCATAAATTTGATCGCTCTATTTTTAGTAAAAATTTAGATTCAATTATAACCATTGTTAAGTTTTTGTTATTAAATTTATTGGTGTGACATTTTGAAATTTAAAAAATCTTTGTGGTAATGTAACAATAAAACAACATTGAAAATATTGGTGGACTTTTTTTTTAAAAACATTTGTTTGAACTTATCATGATAAAATATATTTTTGTTGTTGGAATAGTATTTCTTAAGAAAAATTGATGTCGGCATTTTAATTGAAATAGTTAACAATATTTTGTAGTTTGAAAAACTAATGACATTATAAAAGTAAAATGAACAAATTATGTAATGCCCCGAATTTTGGGCCTAGAAGAAATAGGTTTTGAACAAGGGAACAGTTAGAAAACTGCACATAAATATTTAGTTGTGCAAGAAAGTGATATGAATAAATGTTTGCTTCAGTGGTTAAGTGATTTAGGAGTGTTTGAAAGTGTCTAAGAAGTTAGGGGTTCAAGTTTTGGCTTCTGCAGAATTTTTGGTTTTGCTCTTAATTGAATCTGGACAGTGGCGTTTAGGCCTTATAAATATTAGTGTCTATTTTATAACATAAAAAGAGCTTGTGGTTTAGTGGTAAGGTGGCATGTTATGTAATTGTAAGATTTGAGGTTTAAGTCTTGGGTTGTGCAATGGGGTGTTTATTTTGTTGCTTGAGCCGTGTAAGTGGCAGAGTTGGAGTGAAATACTGCCGAAGGAAGTTTGAACTGGTCATAGAGGGAGTAGGGGTGTGCATTCGGTTAATCGGTCTCCGAAATAGCTATAACTGAATTAACAGACCTTCCAAAATTTATAACCAAACCAAAATTTTTTCAGCTAATTAGGTCGGTTAACCGAATTAACCGAAAATTGTATGGTTTTTATTTTTGGTTAAAAATTAACCGAATTAACCGAATTACCCGAATTGAATCACTACATAATTAAAAATATTACATAAGTCTTTGAATCACTACATAATTAAAAACATTACATAATTCTTGAAATTAACACATAGTTGAAATGTAAGTCTTTAATATTCTCCATTTATATCCATTTCTTCTCTCCAAAAAATCTCCATTTGCATTAAACCTAAAAAAAAAAACATGTGTAATTGGGTAGATACTTAAGAGTTAGACTTTAGTTTTATTTTTATTATGTTGGTAATTGGGTAGACTTTAGTTTTAGTTTTATTGGGTTGGGTAATTGGGTAAACTTTAGTTTTAGTTTTATTGGGTTGGGTAATTAGGTTGGGTTGGGTTGGTAATTGGGTTGGGTAATTGGGTTGAGTTGGATAATTTTATTTATTAATTTTTTCGGTTAACCGAAAAAATTTGGTTAACTGACCGATTTTGAATCGAATTAACCGTTAACCGAAAAATCATAAAAAATTAACCGACCCCCGACCAAAAAAATTCGGTTCACCGACCGATTAACCAAATTCGATCGGTTAACTGAATTTTTTCAGTTTTACCCGAATTATGCACACCCCTAAGAGGGAGTTGAGGAGAAATCGATGGAGTGATAAGGGGAGAGATTTGAGAAGAGAATATTGAGATTTGAGGAGGTTGTTATTGTGGAGAGTTATATATATCCACCTCATTTGTTTCTTGTTATGGGAGATCGGCAAGGTTTTCAAGGTTTTCATCGTTTTCTCCAACCTGCATTGCTTCCATTCCTAACTGGTGGTGGTCGAGGTTGACTGGCACTTTGCTTGGGAACCAAGGGTGCGATGATCATTGATTTTCAGAATAAGAGTGTTCAGAACGAAGGGAATCTGTAAATCGCATCAGGTGTGTAATCACACTGTCTTTTTTGTGAATCGGCAAAAGCCGAAAAGGTGAAAATACAGTGATTGAGGCCACATGGCCGTGTGAATGTTCATGTGGTGAATCGAGCCCACGAATACGGGATCTAGACTATTGAGGCCACCACGAGCGTTCTTATGCTCTTGGGCCGTTATAGGCCTCGTTGGGCTGAAATGGGTCGTGTTGGCCCAATGGGCTCGTAGGCTCCACACAGATAAAATCCACGTTAAGTGGAAAATACTGGACTGGGTTATGTAGTTTGCATAGCCGTGACTGAATTTGAGCTAAATGGGCCACACGTGCGTGTGGGCCCACGTAGGCTGAATATGGGCCTTGGGCCCATTTACACTGTTATGACCATTTAGGTTATCTGTGTCGTTTGAGGTAACTGTAGACCTTCAAAAAGGTTGTTAAATGACTGAAATACCCCCATAAGGTAGAATGACGGAAATACCCTATAGGGTAAAATGACCGAAATACCCCCATAGGATAAAATGACCAAAATACCCCCATAAGGTAAAATGACCGTAATACCCCCATAGGTTTAAATGACCAAAATACCCCTGTAAGGTAAAATGACCATAATGCCCCTGGAGGGTAAATTACTATTTTGCCCCTCGAGTGTAAATGATTGATTTGTATGTGATGTAAATGACTGATGTGCCTGTGATTTAAATGATTGATTTGTCTGTGAATGGTATGACTGATTTGTCTGTGATTTGTATGACTGATTCTGAGTATGGCATTCTACATACACGACATACTGCATGGGGTTGGGATACAGTTATGGAAGAAGTACTGTACTGGTGGCTCTGCCACAATCACTGTTACTGGTAGCTTGGCCACATATACTATTACTGGCATTTTTGCTGCGATACTGTTGTTGGCAGCTTTGTTGCAATGCTATTGATGGCTTTGTGCCGATTATATGACTGTTACTGATGGCTTTGTGCCGATGATATTATCGTTACTGATAGATGTGTGCCAATCATATCACTGCTACTGATGGCTTTGTGTCAATCATATTATGTACTTATGGCTTGTAGCCATTCTGTTTATAGCTTATAGCTATCCTGTTTACGGCTCTTAGCCATTTTGGTGTGTTGGCTGATATTGGTGTATTGGCTGGGTGGGTCTATTTTATCCCTACATGGTGTGTTAGTTGGTACGGGTAGTGTGTTGGCTGGATTGGGATGGGTTGCATGATTGCATTGTTGCATTTCTATTATTGATTCTGTCACTGTATTGGGCTTAGGCCCACATGTATTTTGTTTCTAATTCTGATACTGTAATGGGCTAAGGCCCACACTACACTTTTACTGATTTGGGCTAAAGCCACGTTGTTTTGTTATTGAAAAGGGCTCAGGCCTAGACTATTACTGCTTATATTACTGACTGAATGATAGGGGATTACACACTGAGTTTTTGTAAACTCACCCTGTTTTTAACCTTTCAGGTAGGGGTGAGCATTCGATCGAATCGAATTGAATCGGAAATTTTTGAGTTAATCGAGTTTTCGAATCTCATTTTATCATCCTAACTTTATTTGAAGTTTTCTCGAATCGAGTCGAGTGAGATGGAATTCGAATCGAATCGAATCGAATATATTTGTTCGAGTTAAATTTTAAAAAATAATTTTGGATCCTTGTAACTGTAATAGCCAATTTTAACCCGGGGCCCAAATTAACCAATCAAATCCAATAAAACTTGGGCCAATCCTGACCCAATTACATTTGGCCCAATAAGGCCCAAGTGTGCTAACCCTAGCCTAACCCTAAGTAGCAGTTAGCGATAGCCACCCCACGTCATGACAACCTCCAAAGGCTGCATGCCCCACGTTCGCGACCTCCCAAAGCTGTCCCACATCTTGACTGCACGTCCCACTCGCTGGCAACGCCACACATATGTAAGCCACAGACAACACTAATAGGATATACACACAAAAAACAGTTGTAAAAGGATTTAGGGAGGGCTATATAAAGGCCAATGATTTTACGTAACTTGGTTAGAAAAATTTTGTACTAAAAAGAGAAAATCTTGTATTGGAAAAATACTGAAATACAAACAAAGAATCAAAACAATTTTTGAAGGTAATTTTCTTTGTGCTTTATTTATTTATCTACTTTTTTTTTCTTTGCTTCTCTATTTTTGGTGCAAAAGAAAAGCAAAAAGAAAAGGACGAAACTTACGAATCGGTTCGTGGTGAAAGCTTGAACGGCTGGCGTGGCGATAGTTAAGGCTTTAAAGAAGGCCTAGCAGATCCCCCTTTCTTCCCTCTGTTGTTTTAAAAAAGAAAAAGGAAGATGAAGCAATTTTGCACCTATTGCTGCTGCAGAGTAGACTTTTAATTGGAGATGAAAAGGGTTTTAAACACTGATGGGTTATTTGCGTTTTTAATCCTTCATTTTATCCCATCATTTCAAAATCATTGTGGTTTGTTTTCAAATTTTGCCATGAAATGTTGAATTTGTTTTATTTTAATCCATTGCTGCGTGGAGTTTTGGACGGAGGGATTAATTTCACTTTCGGTCCTCCACTGTTAACTGCATGTTCCATTTGATCCATTGGTGTTTTGTTTATTTCAGATTTGCCCCTGAAACTTCAATTATTTTCAATTTAATCCATAATCTTTCATTTTAAGTTTTTTAGTTTATTTTATTAATATAGTTATTATTATTTTTATTATTACTATTATTTTTATATTTATTATACTTACATATATACACGCATGTGTACTTTATAATATATGTGTATATTTTTTATTTCTAAATGTTTTAAATATATATATATATATAGTGCGTATATATTTTATTACCATATTTTTTATATATATATAGTTTATATATATTATATACATTCATATTTTTATAATTATTTATGTTTTCATGTTTTATAATTCATATGTTTATACATTTTTATAATATGTACAAATCATATACTTCATTATTACTTTACTTTTCTTAGTTTTATATGCATACGTACATATACTTACATTTTATGATTTTCACATCGTTTTTCATTTTTTTAAAAGAAATTAAAATATATATTTTTTACATATATGCATATACATATATTATTCAAAACTTTTATAAATATATTTTTCATATATTTTTATATATACATATATACCTATATTTTCATAATTATTAATATATTATGCTTACGTTTTTATTTTTATGACAACTCATTATATTTTATGATTATGTTCTTTTATAATTTTGTATACATATATAGGTATATTTTAAATTAGAGTAATGATTTCATGTTACGCATTAGCGTTTTATCATACTTTTAAAGAAAAATCTATTTTTGCTTCGTCAAAGCATTAAAATCGTTTTTTTTAAATTTTTAAATATTTAGCAATCATGGTTCTCGAGAAAGATCGTGTCCTAACTTACTGGATCGTGATCATTTTTTCGATGAATTTAACGAGCTAAGTATTTATTTTACAATAAATTTGCAATTTTCAAATAAAACCTTATTCTCGGGTCGTGACATTTCGTTATCTCGAAATAAGAATTTCTAAAACAAAAAGTAATATTCGGTATTTTGAAGATATAAAATATTGTGCCCTAACTTACTGGGTGTGGTGTTTTATTTCTTTGAAATGAGAATGTTTTATCATTTTAGATCCATTCACGGGTTAAAAATTTCTATTTAAAATCTTTTCAAATTTTCGACATCAAGACATTAAATAATCAATTTGGTACCTATTTTTGGGCGTTACGAGGGTGCTAACCCTTCCTCGTGCGTAACTGACTCCCGAACCTGTTTTCTCAAATTTCGCAGGCCAAAATTGTTTTTAAGGTGAGCCGATCACACCTCAATCAAGGATCGGTGGCGACTCCAATTTTTATTTTCAAAGTCGATAACTTATTTTTGTTTTCAAAAAAATGGTTTCGACAGTAACCATTGTCACCCATCGTAATAAAATTTGTCCACCTTAATCAAAATTTTTATTAACTTTCATCACTTCATAATTTATTTATTAATTTTTTATATATTGATTAGCTTCTTTGCTTGCTTAGTTGTTTCAATTATCTTGATTCTTGTCACTATGTGTTTTAGAATTAAAAAATATATTAAATGTAAAAATATGATTTTTAATAAAAGTTATTTTAAAAAATGTGAAATTGATACCAATATAAAATTTTAACACGAATATTTTATGGCATAATTAATAATTCAATTTTAATATAAATATTCAATATGACTAAACAATTTAATAATATAAATAATATAAAATTTGAAATTTAATTTAATAATATAAATAGTAGATATAAATAAAATTATTACTATTTATGTTTAGTGATTTTTTTTGGATAATTTTGATTTTTTATTTGAGAGTAAAGGGTGAGAAGTAAAAGTTTAGGGGAAAAATAAAAAGTTTTGGAGAATAAAATTTTGAGAGAAAGTAAATAGTTTGGAGGGAAAATATTAAAAAAAATTGGAGGGGGGAGGGTTTGGGATAGATGGGAGGTGGGATGGGAAGGGAATAAAAGTTTTAGGGGAAAAGTGAGAGGAAGTAAAAATTTTGGGGGAAAATAAAATGTTTTGAGGGTTTTTGGGAGTAAAATTTTGAGAAAAAATAAATGGGAGAGTAAAATTTTGGTGGGAAATGGATTTTGGGTAGATTAGGGGGTTGGGAGGGGAATAAAAGTTTTGGGGGGAAAGTAGGAAGGAGTAAAAGTTTTGAGGGAAAAGTAAAAAGGTTTGGGAGTTTTGGGGTAAAAATGTAAATTATTATAGTTTGATATTCGAATTATTCGAATTATTCGAGTTATTCGAGTTATTCGAATTCGAAAACTCAACTCAATTCGAACTCGAAATTCGAAAAAAAAAATTCGAGTTGATTCGAATAACTCGATTAACTCGAATAACTTGATTCGTTTAACTCGAAATTCGATTTTTTTTTATTTTTTCGAGTCGAATCGAGTTTTGCTCACCCCTACTTTCAGGTAATCCTCAGCGTTAGACGGTTCAGAGCTGCGAGGGACTCGGAGAGGGCCACACAACTGCACAAGTTTTATTCTGTTTTGCTCATTTACTAAAGCACTTTGATTTTGATTCTGGTTGTAACAAGGCCTTTAAAATTCTGGATTTTAAATTCGAGATTTTATTGATTGTGATTCTTATCTGCTAGAAGGAGATTCCGATTTTCCAAAACAATAACTATTTTCAAACGCTACGTTTCCGCAACTCAAATTTTAAATAACACGTTTTCGCAAATCATTTGTTTTAAATTAAGCTTCCGCAACAATAAGGTTTTGAAGGTAACAACGTTTCTTTAATAAACCTCGATTGAAAATAAGCAAACGCAAACTAAGGTTTTGTACAAGTTTGAAATGGCAAGAAGTTTGAAATTTCAAGAAGAGTTTTCAATGAAAACATGGTTTTCGAAAAACACTTCAATGTGACACACCAGATACAGCCATATCTCCTAGGCCGGATTTGAGGCGTTACAAATTATGTCATTAATTAATATATATACATATTGAATCTCAAGTTTCAACACCGTATATGATTAATTAATATCATTAATGCCAGAAAAAAAAGCAAGACAAACTCGAAAAATAAATGGAAAGCCACATATTCATCTCTAAGCCACATTTTAATTGAAAAGTTAGCGATATTAACTATTTGTACTAATTGATATCATTATAAAAAGATAAAGATAAATTTACATTAGAAATTAAAGTATAGAGGCTAAATCCTAATTTAGACATAATAGAGAGGTCAAAATTAAAATTTAACATTTTTAAAATGCAAAAAAAAGAAAAAGAAAAGGAAAGCACCATGGTGGTGCATGTGTAAACAAAGGACTTACTTTTATATAGACTTATATGGATTAAATAGAATTAAATCCGAATTTAAGTATGGAGTGTGAATTCATTCAAATGATAAGAAGAAATAAGAAAATAATATAATTGATGTAAATCCTAATTTAGACATAATAGAGAGGTCAAAATTAAAATTTAACATTTTTAAAATGCAAAAAAAAAAAAAAAAAAGAAAAGCACCATGGTGGTGCATGTGTAAACAAAGGACTTACTTTTATATAGACTTATATGGATTAAATAGAATTAAATCCAATTTAAGTATGGAGTGTGAATTCATTCAAATGATAAGAAGAAATAAGAAAATAATATAATTGATGTAAATCCTAATTTAGACATAATAGAGAGGTCAAAATTAAAATTTAACATTTTTAAAATGCAAAAAAAAAAAAAAAAAAGAAAAGAAAAGGAAAGCACCATGGTGGTGCATGTGTAAACAAAGGACTTACTTTTATATAGACTTATATGGATTAAATAGAATTAAATCCAATTTAAGTATGGAGTGTGAATTCATTCGTATTGAAATGATAAGAAGAAATAAGAAAATAATATAATTGATGTAAATCCTAATTTAGACATAATAGAGAGGTCAAAATTAAAATTTAACATTTTTAAAATGCAAAAAAAAAAAAAAAAGAAAAGAAAAGGAAAGCACCATGGTGGTGCATGTAAACAAAGGACTTACTTTTATATAGACTTATATGGATTAAATAGAATTAAATCCGAATTTAAGTATGGAGTGTGAATTCATTCGTATTGAAATGATAAGAAGAAATAAGAAAATAATATAATTGATGTAAATCCTAATTTAGACATAATAGAGAGGTCAAAATTAAAATTTAACATTTTTAAAATGCAAAAAAAAAAAAAAAAAAAAGAAAAGAAAAGGAAAGCACCATGGTGGTGCATGTGTAAACAAAGGATTTACTTTTATATAGACTTATATGGATTAAATAGAATTAAATCCGAATTTAAGTATGGAGTGTGAATTCATTCGTATTGAAATGATATGAAGAAATAAGAAAATAATATAATTGATGTAAATCCTTGATAATATGGTTCTTCATATAAATTTCAAAACCTCCAAGTTTTTGTTGTATCTAAAGGATATATAAAGTATTTTAATTTTCTTATTTATTTATTTGTAATCTATGATGATTGAAGGTCAATAAATAAAATATATGAATTAACAAGTAGTTGGGTGCAATTGTAAGATAAATTGTTTTTCTAAGGGAAGGACTCAAGTTCGAATCTTGGAAACCACATTATTGGAAGGGGCAATCACAAACCTTGAACTTGGACCATAAAACGGAAATGAAGAATATTAAAAAATAAATAAAAGATACAAAGATACCTATAAAAAGGTTGAGGGACTAAAATGACAAGGGATGAAGTTAGAAGATTTTATATTGAATTAGCCCAAGGATCAATTAGCCAATTACCCTATGCTATTTTGAAGAGTAAGTTCACGTCCCTTCACTCCTATCTTTCCGTCGTTCATATTTTTCAAGAGAAAAACCTTATCTTCACATCTAAAAATTCAAAGCTCTGACTCTTTTTAAAGAGATTTGTTTTTTTTTTTATTCCAAATTGATACTTAGATTATTATTTTCGCTTCAATTTATCTTAAGATAAAATATTGATAATAAAAATGTAACATATTGCTAAAATAGATAAAAATATGCCTAAATACTAAATTGAAAAAATATAATTCCAAAATAAAATAATTAATTAAGTATTTTATGATAACTAGATTGATTTTATGCATTTGATATTTTGTTATTTCACTACGATCTGTACGGCAACACTCGTATAATTTTATTCAATCATGACAGAGACTTGTGTATCCATAGTCCAAAATTTCAACTAAGTGGGGACCTAAATGGACCCTATTTCATTTATGAACCATTTAAAAGATTAATTACCATCTAGCTGACTATTCCAAAGGTTTGAAAACAATAAAATTGTTTGTCAATTAGGCTAACAGTAAGGCTCCTTTGCCACTATAAAAAGGGCTCATCTTATAGCACCATGGAAAGCAAACACTTCAATAATGTCTACCACACACTTGCTAATATTGCTACTTGGAGTTGTGGCTCTCGCCACTCCCTCTTTTGGTACCTATGAGTCTCCCAACTATGGGAAGCCCCCTACTCCTGTTTATAAACCTCCTAAGGTGAAACCCCCACCTTATGAACATAAGCCCCCTGTCTATGAACCACCAAAGAAGGAAAAGCCTGAGCCTAAGCCACCAGTTTATACACCTCCAAAGAAAGAGAAGCCTGAACCCAAACCACCAGTATATGAACCTCCAAAGAAGGAAAAGCCTGAGCCTAAGCCACCAGTTTATACACCACCAAAGAAAGAGAAGCCTGAGCCCAAACCACCAGTATATGAACCTCCAAAGAAGGAAAAGCCTGAACCTAAGCCACCAGTTTATACACCACCAAAGAAAGAGAAGCCTGAGCCCAAACCACCAGTATATGAACCCCCAAAGAAGGAAAAGCCTGAGCCTAAGCCACCAGTTTATACACCACCAAAGAAAGAGCAGCCTGAGCCCAAACCACCAGTGTATGGACCACCAAAGAAGGAGAAGCCACCGGCTTATAAGCCTCCAAAGAAACCACCAGTGTATGAGCCTAAGCCACCAAAGCCACCG
Source organism: Gossypium raimondii (assembly GCF_025698545.1). Classification (NCBI taxonomy): domain Eukaryota; kingdom Viridiplantae; phylum Streptophyta; class Magnoliopsida; order Malvales; family Malvaceae; genus Gossypium; species Gossypium raimondii. The sequence goes on along the minus strand of NC_068567.1, from coordinate 4,902,151 downwards.
GTTTACACGCCACCAAAGAAAGAGAAGCCCGAACCTAAACCACCAGTACATGAGTCTCCCAAGAAACCACCGTATGGTCACTATCCAGGACACCCTCCATTGGGGAAGCCTCAATAGAGAGATTCCATCGGCTAGCAATCCCAAGAACCGAGCTGTTATGACTAGCTAAATAGATAAATTAGTATCCATGCAATAAGAGCTGCTTAATACTCATGTTCTGTTTTCTTGTATGTTATGTATTAATGTTTTCTTTTACTAGCGAGAGTGCTTATGGCAGTACTCATTGGAATGCCTATTTTATGTCTTCTTATTTCTCAATGAGCAATATCTTTCAACACAAATATTCCAACTGACAACTGCGGGATTACTTATCATAGACATTCTTGGATTCTCATGCATGTGCATGCCTTTTGTTCATCCAAAATAGGCCCAGATCAACACAACGTTACTTAAGTTCCACTACATGCATGGAGGAATGATGGCAATTATGTTGACCTAACATTACACAAATAAATCTAAGGCAATGATGAATATTATTCCGTGATGAAAATTATTCCGACCCTTCATGTTTTATGCATGTTTGACACTTCTTGTGACATATATTTAGATATGGTTACGAGAAATGATGCTTCAACGATTCTCAAACTTAAAAAAAGAAAAATTAATATACCTATATTTGAAGCATACTCTTATCAAACAATAACAATAAAATCCGAATAACATAGATGATGCCAAATTCAATATAGTCCCCAAAAATGCTAATTACAATGTCCTTCATATGAACAAAAAAGGTGGGAAAAAAATGCATCACGTTAAGGAAAATTTGCTAGAAAACTATGCAATTTTATCTCTGTGAATGTTTTTCAAATTTATTGTTATCTGACTAATTTTATTCTCCTTTAGTTTTGCCAGACAAGTAAAGACAAAGTTAAGCAATAAAAAAAATGATTTTTTTTCAAAAATAAAAATTGCATTATTCTTAAAATATATGTCATAATGTCTCAAATATGAATTTATTATTATATAAAATTTGACCTCTTAACATATTTTTTAAAACCTTTTATATGCATGATATTATACTTTATGTAACATTTTAATTAATTTTCTGTAGTACAACTTCGTAAACTTTCAATTGCTATTATGTGGTTACCTAACCTTATCAATGCAAGGCCCCCACTGCCCCCACCAGCTGTTTGAGAAGTGGAAAATTTGCAGCTTATTACATAGTTAGAGGTTTAAATTATGATTGGTGACGATGTAAGCTGCAGGAATTATGTAGCTTAAAATGTCAAATCTTCGAAACCAGCATTCAAAGTTGACTTCCCTTCACTGTGTTTTGTTCCCTTCCCTATTTTCAATACCTAAAGATAATTTTACCTGCTCAATACCCTTGTTTTTAGCTCACGTTTTCTAGTGTATTCAATTGGTTAATATAACTTTTAGTCCCCTAATTGTTAAATTTAAATATCAAAGTAAATTAGAAAAAAAATTACAAATACCAAAACCTACCTAATTACTAAGTTTAAAAACTTAAAAGATGTTGTAGAACTTTAAAGTTTCAAATTCTAGCCTCATTATAAGTAAATTTAGTATTTATATTGGGATTTTAATTAATTATTCAATAATATATACACGTAATTATGAAATATGATTGTAACTTCTCCACGTATTATTTACTCAAATAAAATAAATACAAGAATTATTAAATTTGAGATTCAAATTCATAAATTACTTTATATATATTAACACCGACATACATACCTAGGCATCCATTTCTTGCTTTCATACGTTCAAAAGTGATGAAGAACCTTTTGTTTTTTTTCGTTTTTCAAAGTTTTAACTTTAATTAGAAAAGAAAGATTAAAAGCATTCACAAGTGGGTAGCTTTGACCATATGTTTCTAGTCCTTTTTTTTTTACGGCTGCTTTTGGAATGAAGTGTTGAGCACTCACTCGTATGATTCCACTTGTAGGCTAAGTTATTTTTAAAATATTATAAAATATTTGCACCTATTTTAATCTTTCAAACCTTTAAATGAGAAAAGAAATATGTTTAAACACGTTTAAATTTATAGTTAAAATTTAATTAGTAAATTTTTAAATTTAGAATATATATTTTTAAAATTTTCGTATGAATTAAAAAGAATTGAATCATAATTTAAGTATGTAGGGTGAATTCATTTCACCCATATGGAAATGATAAGAAAAAGCACGAGAAGAAAATAACCGATTTCTTTTTTATTTTATTTACTTAAAGAAAACCGACATGTTGAAAGAGATCTTGTTGTCGTTTCGTGCATGGAGATTTTGTTGGTGGAAATAGCCATTACCTAAGTGTTTGAAATCAAGAAACCATGAATGTTGACCATTTGTTCCTTGAGGGCCAAATCCACGTTACGTTCATTTTATCCATATATTATATTAACCGAATTCTAACTTTTGAATATCAAATTTTTTTAATTGATTACTTAGGTGTTTCAATAACTATAAATGAATGGGTGTAATTAATCAAAAGATTATATTATTTGATTTTTTGAAAAAGAATTATAACTATTTAAATAATATTATTTGAATAGTTATAATATTAAATGAATAATTATGGGTTTATTTTAAAGACATTATTATTCGAGAAAGACATCTGTTTGATGAAAGATGTCTCTATAAAGAGACATGAAAATTCCTATAAATAGGAATGAAATTTCATTTGGAAAACATACCAACAAATTCTAAATATTATTTCTTTCCTTCCTTCATTTTCTAATATTATTAGATTATTCTATAAAGTATTATTGCGGAAATTCTTTGTAGAAATTGAGTTTTTGTTATACATTGCTCAATGCGTAGTGGACTATTCTCGTCAGTGCAAAACGCAAATAGTCATTGGCTTCATTGTATCCTCGAGGTTAATTTGCTTGGAACTCATTTGCACACCGAAGATAGGTGGGGGTGAATATAACCTTAAATGTAGTGGCTTGATACACGCCTTGGAGCCTTGTCCTATTTCTTCTTTTTCTGTTCAAGTTCCGTTTGTGTGTTCGAGATTTTCCTCATCGGAGTTTTGTACTAACAATTTAAGGTTATATTTCATTATGACTACCACAACACAAGATAGTGGAACACTAAGGGAGTTGGCTTCCAACTTTGTCAAACTTGATCGGTTTGATGGTGGCAATTTTCGACGATGGCAGAAAAAGATGTACTTCTTATTATCAACTTTGAAGATTCCTTATGTTTTGGATACTCCAAGACCTGAAAAGAATGAAAACAAATCTGTTGTTGCAACCCGAGAAAGATAAAAATGGGACAATGCTGACTACATGTGCATGAACCACATATTGAATGGTTTATCTGATAGTTTGTTTGACACCTACCAAAACGAGGTCACCGCTAAAGAATTATGGGATAAATTGGAGGCAAGATACATGACCGAAGATGTTACAAGTAAGAAGTTTCTTGTCAGTCGTTTTAATAATTATCAAATGGTTGATGGTTGTTTTGTTATGGAACAATTCCGTGATATAGAAAAGATGCTGAATCAATTTAAGCAATATGATATGAAAATGGATGAAATAATTATTGTATCCTCCATAATAGACAAATTTCTTCCATCTTGGAAAGACTTTAAAAGAAGTCTAAAACATAAGAAAGAGAAAATATCTCTTGAGACTTTGGCAAATCATCTTTGTATTAAAGAAGAATATCGAAAACAAGATCAGAACCAAAATTCTAAAAATGCCAAAGTGCATGTTACGGAGGAAATACAGACTACTAAACCATTCAAGAGAAAGTTCAAACAGACTGATAGAGCACCTAAGTTCAAAAAGAAACAAAAGGGCTCATGCTATCATTGTGGAAAGCCGGGACATTTCAAGAATGAATGTTGATTTCTAAAGAAGAAATCATCTTCTAAGGCTGATAATAACGAAAAGTTCGTTGCAATGATATCTGAAATTAATATGGCACAAGATGATAGTACATGGTGGATTGATACCGAAGCAACCAAACATGTGTGCAAAGACAAAAGCATGTTTACAAAGTTCCCGCAATGTGAAAATGACAATGTCTTATACATGGGAAATTCTTCCACCGCAGCAATCAAAGGCAAAGGGTCTGTTGAACTACAATTCACTTCTGGAAAGGTTTTAACCTTAAATAATGTATATTATGTACCAGAAGGTAGGAAGAATTTAGTGTCTAGAAGTCTGTTGAATAAGTTTGGTTTCAAACTTGTTTTTGACGTAGATAAGTTTATTTTTTCTAAGGGAGGAATTTTTGTAGGGAAATGGTATATGTATGAGAGTATGTTCAAACTCAATATTATTAATAAGAATAAAATACTATTTCGCTTATATGGTTGAATCTTTTGTTTGGCATTATAGATTAGGTCATTTGACTTATAGAAAATTGAATGAAATGTATAAGTTAGATTTAATTCATGTTTTTAATAATAATATTGAAAATGCAATACATGTATGTTGACTAAAATTATAAAAACCCTTTCCCTAAGGTTAGAAGGAAAACAAAATTGCTTGATTTGATACATAGTGGTTTATGTGACATGCATAATACTCCTACATTAGGTGGAAATAAATATTTCGTTACTTTTATTGATGATTGTTCTAGTTATTGTTATGTATATTTATTGCATTCAAAAGATGAAGCGCTTGATAAATTTAATGTTCATAAATCTGAAGTTGAACTTCATTGTGAATCATTTATTAAGTGCTTAAGATCAGATAGAGGTGGAGAATACTATAATCCAAGTTATTTTGAATCCTTCGAATTGTCCATCAAGTTTCAAATTTCTTACACACCACAAAAAAATGGTGTAGCTGAAAGGAAAAATAGAGTCTTGACTGAAATGGTAAATTCAATGTTATCATATTCAGGTCTTGGACAAGGTTTTTGGGGAGAAGTTGTTCTAATAGCTTGTCATATACTGAATAGAGTTCCTAATAAGGAAACTAAAATAACCCCCTATGAAAAATGGAAGAAAAGGAAACCAAACCTTAATTATTTGTAGGTTTATGGTTGTAGAGCTATTGTCAAAGTTTTAACACCTAAACGTAAAAAGTTAGGTGAAAGAGGAATTGAATGCATATTTATAGGATATGCACATAATAGCAAGGCATATAGGTTCATGGTAATTGAACCAAATGATTCAATTTCAATTAATACTGTTATTGAATCAAGAGATGCTATTTTTGATGAAAATATATTTAATTCTATATCAAGATAATTACAGCCACAACAATTGATTCATTCTTCAAATGAGAATGAGATTCCACTGGAACAAACTGATAGTAATGATGAATCTTGTCAAGAATTAAGGAGAAGTAAGAGGATTAAAAAGGTTAAAGATTTTGGACCAGATTTCATTATGTTTCTTGTAGAAGGAAAGGGTGAAAGTATATGCAATAATATACCTTATTGTTATAATACTGAATCTTATCCTTTTACATTTGAAGAGACAATGAAATCTCAAGACTCTGCTTTTTGGAAAGAAGCAATAAATGATGAGATGGATTCAATAATTGGAAATCAAACTTGGATCTTAGTTGATCTTCCACCGGGTTCCAAACCATTAGGTTGTAAATGGATCTTCAAAAAGAAAATGAAGGTCGATGGAACCATTGATAAATTTAAAGTAAGGTTGGTAGCTAAAGGTTTTACACAAAAACAGGTATTGATTACTTTGATACCTATGCTCCAGTAGTAAGAATTGCTACAATTAGACTCTTAGTATCACTTACCTCTATATATAATTTGGTTGTTCACCAAATGGATGTTAAAACTGCATTTTTAAATGGTGAATTGGAAGAAGAAGTGTACATGGAGCAACCAGAAGGATTTGTTGTTCCAGGACAAGAGCATAAGGTATGTAAGCTTGTTAAATCTTATATGGGCTTAAACAAGCACCAAAACAATGGCACCAAAAGTTTGACAAGGTTGTTTTAGCTAATGGCTATAAAATAAATGAATCCGATAAGTGCATATATAGCAATTTTGAAAATGAAAAAGGTGTCATAATTTGCTTATATGTAGATGACATGCTCATTTTTGGCACGGATTTGGATCAAATAGAAAACACAAAGAAATTCTTGTCAAACAACTTTGCTATGAAGGTTATGGGTGCAGCAGATGTTATTCTTGGGATTAAAAATAACCCGAGATGAAAGCACTATAGCTTTTTCACAATCACATTACATTGAAAATGTGCTTAAAAAGTTTGATCTTTTCAACTGTATACCAGCATCTACACCCATGGATCCTCAAATAAAATTAGTACCTAATGCTGGTAGGAAAATTGATCAATTGAAATATGCAAGTCTAATTGGTTGTCTTATGTACATAATGATTCGTAAAAGACCAGATATTGCATATGCTGTTAGAAAATTGAGTAGGTACACAAGTAATCTAAGTAGTTTGCATTGGCAAGCTTTGAATAGAGTACTTAGGTACTTAAAGAAAAATATTAACTATGGATTGTGTTATAATGGATATCCTCCAGTTTTAGAAGGGTATTTGGATGCTAGTTGGATTACAAGTTTGGAAGATCATGCATCTACTAGTGGATGGATCTTCATTCTTGGTGGATGAGCCATTTCTTGGGGTTCCAAGAAACAAACATGTATTACTGATTCCACCATGGCAGCATAATTTATTGTATTAGCCGCTGCATCTAAAGAAGCATAATGGTTAAGAAATTTGCTTTATGATGTACCTTTATGGCCTAAGCCAATTTCATCTATTTCTATCTGTTGTGATAGTGAGGCTACTCTAGCAAAGGCATGTAGCCAAGTATATAATGGAAAGTCTAGACACATTGGATTAAGACATAGTTATGTCTGACAATTAATCTCTGATGGAGTGATCACTATTAATTATGCGAGGTCAAGTGAAAATTTGGCGGATCCTTTGACAAAAAGTCTTGCTAGAGATGCAGTAAAAAGGACCTCAAAAGGGATGGGACTCAAGCCCATTAATTAGAGTCACCCATGATGGAAACTCGACTCAGCGCTTGGTATAACGTCAAGTCTTGAGTTCAATGAGACAAAGTACATAATTAGTTTGTGACTGTTAGCACTATAAATAAATCCATCCTAAGATTAAATTGCTAGGTACCCGTAATGATAAGGGAATGATGAGTAATGTACTCTTAATGGACCCATAACATAAATATGTTATAGTGTTATAATTACGGGAACACTCTTGATGAGATCTACCTATGTGAGTGGAAGTGTGGCTGTTTCTAGGAGCTCAAGGGCTTGGCTCTGACAGCACTCATGAAAAGAGGACACAGACACATGGCCATAATAGTGTCCTTAGATACTATGCATTGACTGATGTTGAAATCATTGTGTGAGATGTGTTCGGTTAATCAAATGGAATAGTTGGTTCAAAGCTCTACCATGCAATTTCGATTAACTTTAACATATATTCACTAAGTGAAGGTTCAATCGTAAGATACCTTCATTTATGCAAATTGATTTCCAAATAATATCAAAATCTAAAATATTTTGAAAATGGGGGGAGATTGTTGGAATATTTTCAAATATTTATAGTGTTCCAATAACTATAAATGAATGAGTGTAATTAATCAAAAGATTTTATTATTTGATTTTTAAAAAGAATTATAACTATTTAAATAATATTATTTGAATAGTTATAATATTAAATGAATAATTATGTATTTATTTTAAAGACATTATTATTCAGAAAGACACCTATTGATGAAAGATGTCTCTATGAAGAGACATGAAAATTCCTATAAATAGGAATGAGATTTCATTTGGAAAACATACAAAACAAAATTCTAAATATTCTTTATTTCCTTCCTTCATTTTCTAATATTATTAGATTATTCTATAAAGTATTACTGCAGAAATCCTTTGTAGAAATTGAGTTTTTGTTATACATTGCTCAGTGCGTAGTGGACTATTATTGTCAGTGCAAAACGTAAATAGTCATTGGCTTCATTGTATCCTCGAGGTTAATTTGCTTGGAACTCATTTGCACACCGAAGATAGGTAGGGGTGAATATAACCTTAAAGATAGTGGCTTGATACACGCCTTGGAGCCTCGTCCTATTTCTTCTTTTTCTGTTCAAGTTCCGTTCGTGTGTTCGAGATTTCCTCACCGAAGTTTTGTACTAACACTTAGGCTGGAAATTATCATGTATGTAAATTTCAAATTTTAATTATATGTTGGTATTATAGGTGGATTTTAGTTCAAGTCAGTCAGTTTTTGTTTGGATTTTTTTAGTTACTAATCTATTTGTATTGTAATAATTTGATTATAGTTGTTCGAATATCTTTGTATCTGACTATGTTGTAATAGTTCAATTCTATTGGTTCTGGATTTGTATTTGTACTTCGATTGTAATATTATGTAAACTTTAAAAAAATAAAGATTTTTAAATAACATAAATTTTTTTAATGTTTAATAACAAGATATTATTAATATTATGTTTAGGTAGACAAATTATAAAGTGTTGATCTCAACCGATTGTTATCATGCCAAGAAACGGAGTACAAATAGGAGCGGGCACTTTTGATGACATTACCAAAAAAAGAAGAATAATAGGGAACAAGAAATTGTTTACGCATTAGTTTCCTTATGTTTGCAGAGCTTAGTTCAATAAGATTAATCCACTATCTTTGAACTCAATAAAACAAGTGATCCTAGTTCTATCTCTCCCAGTATAGAGTCCTTGCTTTTGTACTCAAAGACTAAATCTCTCACTACGAAATTTCCTCCTTGAGAATTTAATTTGTAAAACTAATAACAATAGGTTTTACTATCTCAAATGCATTCTCACAATAACGTTACTCTTGGAACTGATAAATGCTCTTAATACTTAGTAAATAAATTTATACAAGTTTCTCAAATATATAGAAGTTTTCAAGACTTGCTAATATACTAAGGATCAATTACAATCCCTTCTAAACAACAACTAATATAGCTGAATACAATATAATAATGACCAAAGTAAGGTGGACTGTTGGAAGATAAACCTTCAAGTTTTGTCCCAATCCAACATCCTTGATCTAAGGGATTTTGTGTGATTGATTTGATCCAATCCAATCCTTAATACATGTTCCTCCAAACGGACTGATCTTCTTGGATAAGCTTGAATAATTCCACAAAATCAACATAGTCCAAAGATTTTATTTCAATCATTTGCCAACATCAAATACGACAAATAAGATTCTATCACAGTGGTGTTGGAAGTGGGCACTTCCATTGACACATAGTAGCCACTTCAAATACTTGCTCAACAATCTCCCCTTTTAAAATTTTTAGAACAAAACCAAACAAGACATGAAGCTAATCAACCAAACCAATTACAACTCCCCCTTAGCATAATTCCCTCAATCCAACTTACTCAAATTAGAACATAATTAAGCATATTAACCATTAATGCTTTGTGTAAAATTCTCATTAATAATCAAAAGCTACTTCTTCCTTCATTGCTTCTTTTGTAGCTTCAACAAGCATTGTGGGCACACCTGCTCGCTTCATCTTTTTATTTCTTTACTAAGTGGAGAGTGGAACATTGGGACGCTTGATCCTAGCTTTACCAAAAAAAGCTTTCTTTAAGAGAGCATCTTCATCAAAGCTCGAATCATATTTAGTCTTTGATTCATAAGATGATTCAAAAGGGCTTTCTTCAACAATCTTTATTTTATTGCAAATCAACTGTCAAATGTATTTGCTAACCTAATAAGAGGAATCAAGTCTCACAAATTAGCTGGAAATGCTTTAATTTAAATCAAAGTATCGGTAGATCAATCTGTTTAAAAAAATTTAAAGAAACGCAAGTTTGAAATATAGTGGATCAATTAGTTCCAAAAATGAAAATTTTCGTAAAAGAAAATAAATAATCAAGATTGACATATAACGGAGGTGAGTGCTCCTAAAAAAGACCCAAGACATAAATAATTATAAAATTATAATGTCTCGAAATTTTGAGTGTCGAATTTCACGAAATTCTGATAAAATTATCGTAATGTTTATTGAGAATTAATAGTACTATAACTACCTAGAAAACTTCTATTAATGCGAAATTTATATTGGAGATTCAAATTCTAAATTATTAAGTTAGTGGTAATTTGGTAATTTTGAGTTTTTTTCTTTTGTTTGAGCTAAAGATTAAATTGAAAGAAAAGAAAAGAAAATCGAGTGGTTAAAGGTTGAGAGACTAAAATGGACAAGGATCAATTAGCCAATTACCCTAAGCTAAATTGAAAAAAAAATTCTTAGTACTAAAATGGACAAGGATCAATTAGCCAATTACCCTAAGCTAATTTTAAAAAAAAATTCTTAGTCACTTTCATTCATTCTTGTCGCCATTCATATTTTTTTAAAAGAGAAACCTTGAATCTTCCTTTCAGCGAAATATACCGATTTCAAAGGGAAAATTCGAAACTCTACATCTTTCTAGCGATTCTAATCAAACACAATAGGCGAGGAGTGAAGCGATGAGGATAAAGCCCTCCATGAAACACCTTTAATCACAGTCTAATCTTTGGTTCCCCGATAAATACAATGTCGCTATAAAACACTACAATGCTAAATTTATCAATGTTTTAGTTTTATGTACCAATTTAATCTATTGTTCATGTCTCAAGCTTCTTAGCTTTTTAAAGAAAGTAATACCTCATTGAAATAGAAGTAAATATAAATTTGGATACATAATGCAAAAGTTTAATTCACCATTTAATCCTTAAATTATATCTGTTTTTGGTATTTAATTTTTATCTTTTTTTGTCACTTAAATTATCATTATTGTCTCAATTTAATAAAAAATTAAAATTGTCAATAAAAACATAACAGGTGGCACATTCTTATCGAATAATTTTGGATAAAATGATATCAAAATGATAGTTTAGGTATGAGAAAAAATACTTAAATATATTTCAAAAATTAAGTATTTTACCATAACTAGATTTATTTATGTATTTGATTTTTTTTTTTGTTTCACTACGATACCTACGACAACATTTCTATACTTTTCCTTAATCATGACTAAGCCTTGTGTATCCGTAGTAAGCCTTGTGTATCCGTAGTCCAAAATTTCTACTAAGTGGGACCTCAATGGACCCTATTTCATTTATGAATTATTTAAAAGATTTACTAACATCTAGCTGACTATTCCGAAGGCATGAAAACAAGAAAATTGTTCAACACTTGGGCTGTCAATAAGGCTCCTTTACCATTATAAAAAGGGCTCTTCTCATAGCATCATGGAAAGCAAACAGCTCAATGATGTCTACCACACACTTGCTAATATTTCTACTTGGACTGGCCGCTCTAGCCACTCCCTCTTTTGGTACCTATGAGTCTCCCAACTATGGGAAGCCCCCTACTCCTGTTTATAAGCCTCCTACGGTGAAACCCCCACCTTATGAACATAAGCCACCTGTCTATGAACCTCCAAAGAAGGAAAAACCTGAACCTAAACCACCAGTTTATACACCACCAAAGAAAGAGAAGCCAGAACCCAAGCCACCAGTATATGAATCACCAAAAAAGGAAAAGCCCGAACCAAAGCCACCAGTTTATACACCTCCAAAGAAAGAGAAGCCTGAACACAAACCACCAGTATATGAACCACCAAAGAAGGAAAAGCCTGAGCCTAAGCCACCAGTTTATACCCCACCAAAGAAAGAGAAGCCTGAACCCAAGCCACCAGTGTATGAACCACCAAAGAAGGAAAAGCCTAAGCCTAAGCCACCGGTTTATACACCACCAAAGAAAGAAAAACCAGAACCCAAACCACCAGTTTATCAACCTCCGAAGAAGCCACCAGTTTATGAGCCTAAACCACCAAAACCACCAGTTTATGTACCACCAAAGAAAGAGAAACCAGGACCCAAGCCACCAGTTTATGAACATCCAAAGAAACCACCGTATGGTCACTATCCAGGACACCCTCCATTGGGGAAGCCTCAATAGAGAGATCCCATCGGCTAGCCATCCCAAGAACTGAGCTACTATGGCTATATAGATAAATTAGTATCTATACAATAAGAGTTTCTTCCTACTCATGTTCTATTTTCTTGTATGTCATGTAGTAATGTTTTCTTTTACCTGCGAGAATGCCGATGGCAGTAGTCATTGGAATGCTTATTTTATGTCTTCTTGTTTCTCAATGAGCAATATCCTGATTTCGACACATATATTTCAAATGCCAACTGCAGGATTACTTATCATAGACATTCTTGTATTCTCAAGCATGTGCATGCCTTTTGTTCATCCAAAATAGGTCCAGACCAACACAACATTACTTAAGTTCCACTACATGCATGGAGAAACGGTGGCAATTATATTGGCCTAACATAACACAAATAAATGTAAGGCAATGCTGTATGTTACTCTGACCCTTCATGTTTCATGCATGTTTGACACTCTATATGACACATTTTTAGATATGGATATGAGATATTATCCTTCAACAATTCTCTAACTTTAAAAAGAAAAATTAACGTATTAATATTTAAATCATACTCCTGTCAAGCAATAACAACCAAATTCAAATTCAAATACCATAGATGATGCCAAATGCAATATCCCTCCAAAATGCTAATTACAATGTCATTCAGATGAACTAAAAAGGAGGGAAAAAATGCATCACCTTAAAGAAAAATCGCTTTTATTGTTATCTGACTAATTTTATTCTCCTTTAGTTTTGCCAACCAAGTAAAGACAAAGTTAAGACATAAAAAAAATATTATGACTTTTTTCAAAAATAAATATTGCATTATTTTTAGAATATATGTCATAATGTCTCAAATATTAATTTATTATATACATTTTGACATCTTAGCATATATATTTTTAAATATCTTTTATCTGCATGATATTATATTTTATGTAACATTTTAATTAATTTCATATAGTACTACGTCGGGAACTTTCAATTGCTATCATGTGTTTACCTAACCTTACCAATGAAAGGTCCCCACTGCCCCGCCATATGTTTGAGAAGCGGAAAATTTGCAGCTTATTACATAATTAGAGGTTGAAACTAGGATTTGGTGTCGATGTCAGCTGCAGGAGTTATGTAGCTAAAAATGTCAAATCTTTGAAACCAGCATTCCACTTTGACTTGCTTTCCACTGTTTTCAATACCTAAAGCAAATTTTACCTGCTCATGATCCTTGTTTTAAGCTCACGTTTTCTAGTGCATTCCATTGTACAAGATTAAATTGGTAAATAAAAAATTAGCCGTTGAATTTTTAATATTTTTATTAATTTTATGAATTTTTAATTAATTATTGTTAAAACCAATGAAATCAAAAACTAGTGTTGAAATATAATATCTATAATTTTTATATTATTTTTAATTTACGATTTGTTTTGTAAAAAAATTATACTCGAAATCAAGTAAATATTAATCACAATAGGATGCCAATGAAATTTTGGTGGTACCAATGAGAGCTTAGTTTAATAATAAAGAGGAGACTTTAGAATTTTGAGATCCCAATTTCTAATATATAAATGTAACTATCAATTACGATTGTGACTTCTCAACAAGTACATTTACAGAAAAACAAATACAAATACACATATTATTAAATTTGAGATTCAAAATCGTAAATTAGTTTATGTATTTTTACACCGACAGACACAATTAGGTCCATAGAAAACTACCAATTCTGATCATTTTTCAAAGTTTAAATTAAATAAAAATTATGATGATAATAATAATAACAAATTGATGATTACAGTAATGAGAAAAGATGACTTTGGTGAGATTGAAAGCATAAAAATTTAAAGGTTTTTAACAACTTGTTTTTATCTTATTCACAAGTTGGGGTACCTTTGACCATATGTTGCTAATCTTATTTTAAGGCTGTTTTGTTTTCATATTTTATTTTATTTGTAAAAACACCATCCTCAACATAATTTTAATTGAGATAACATTAATTTTAACTTTCAATGTTTACATGTTTTATTAATTTGATCTAAATTTTAAAGATTCAACAAATTTAGCATCAACATTTATGTATATGTTGCTAGCTAAATTTGTTAAATCGTTATTAAATTGACAAAATGTGGTTAAATTTGTTATTATATCAATCAAAATTATTTACAATTGAAAACAAAATTAGCGGTGATTAATTGTCCTTAATTGTTCGCTTTCAAAATTGACAAGAATTAAATTACTTCAATTTAAAAAAACCTAATTTACTCAATTTCAAAATTGAAAGAGACTACATTACCTTCTTTTAATACGATATCCTTCCGAACCTTTAAAATCCATCATATCCCAAATTTTGTGTGTGGTTAAACTATGGAAAATAATAAAACAAATGATTATACTGATTTATTTCAAATCAAATCCGATTTCTAAAACAATTTATAGAAAGATAGAAATGATATTTCGCATCTTAAAAAATAATTACTTTTTTTTCCTAATTTTTTCTTAAATTGAAATAAATAAAACTAAGTAATTTAAAGAAAAAATAAGAGCATTCAACTCTCTTTACTTTCTTTTAAGTAAATTTGATTTCTTGTCTTAAAAAATTTATGAGTAGTTAAAGTTTACCAATTGAGATTAAATAAAATGGCCGGATGAAACACTAAATTTACCGACAATGTTTTCTACAGTCAATTTAGCGACATTTTAGTTTTTATGCGTCAATTTATCTGTTGTTCATGTCCCAATCTTCTTATAAAGAAAGTAAATATAACTACCTCATGGAAAGAGAAGTAAATATAAATATGTATACATAAGGTAAAGATTTAAGTCATGATTTAATCCTACCGATTGAGTCTTTATTCAATTGGTATAGACATTATTGCCAATACAGGAGGATGTGGGTTTGAATGTGTTAAAGCGCATTATCCTCCTATTTATGGGTTCGGAGAAACTATGGATAGTTCTAAGCATTGTATAAAAAAGAACACAAATATGACCATAAGTTTTTCTTCAAAGTTAGAATATGTCATAAGTTTTTGTACTCTTTATAAATTTAGAATTTAATTTTTGTATTTTTACTTTAGTCTCTCTACTTTTTAGATTTCAAAATTCAGGTTCAACTATTAACATTGTTAATATTATTTTGTTAAATTCGGGTTCATTACAACATCATCTTTTAGTAACATTTTGAGCCGTCCATGGGCCAAGCCAAGGCCCGATTCCAAAAAAATTCAAGCCCAAACCCATTTTTGGGCTGGCCCATCCAAAAAATTTGTTTCACTATTCAAAAATTAATAAAATATTTAAAAATATTTTTAATTGATATTTATATAGTTTTATAATTAAATTTAAATAATATAAATATTTTTTTCTTATTTAAATTGAATTATGACCAGGTTGAGCCGGTTTGAGGTGCAAAAATATTTGTCCAAGCTCGACTTAAGTCGGACTAAGCCTATTGGGCTACCCAGCCCTTGATCAGGTTTAGTTACTGTCAAAACCTTTTTTAAAATCGACTTTTTATTTTAAAACAAAAGAAAATGGGATCGCCATCAATCATTTTTATGAGGTGTGATCGGATCACCTCATAATTTTAATAAAAGGTTTGATTTATTAAAATGATTTTCAGTCTACAAAAATCCAAGAGATAGGTTTGGGAGTCGATTACGCACGAGGAAGGATTAACACCCTCGTGACGCCCAAAATTGGTACCTAATTGATTACTCGATGTCTTAGTGTCGAAAATTGAAAATTTGAAGAGAATTTAAAACACGATCCCTTTTTGTATTAAGACATTACCTAATTATATTTAATAGAAAAGGCTTTATTCCGAATTAATCGAGAAAAAGGATCATGCCCCATGAGTTAGGACATGACACCTTTAGCTTTCGAAAACCAGAATAATCGTCGTTTTGATCGTTACTTAAATTTTTTTGTTATTTTAAATAGGATATTCGATTATTTCAGTTCTAAGAAAATGTCATATTCCGTAAATTACGAGCATGACTTCTTCGAATCTCAAAAATAATGAACATTACCTCGGTTTTGAATATTTTATACGAAGATAACCCTTTTCTCGAAAACGATATATATTTTTTAACAAAAACTAATGAATATGTTGTGATATAATACATAATAAATAAAAAACGTGTTGATAAATGATGATAGTATTGCAACTACATTAACAATGAGAATATCAATTTTGTAATAATAATAGTAATAGCACAACATAGTTATTGTTATATTAATAATATAAATAAATAAAATAATGATAATAATAATGATGAAGGAAAAATAAAAATAAAAGTGTATAAACGAAAAGGAAACGTAAATAATATAAATCTAAATGCTAAAATAAATGGCATAGTAAATAAAACGGCAAAATTAACAAAACTAAGGATTAAATTGAAATTTAAGTAAAAATTAAATTATAAATCGCAAAATAATTAAAGAAAAAGGGAAAATAAGGACTAAATTGAAACGTAAATGACTAAATTAAAACGCGATGCAAAGTTTCAAGGGCTTCGAAGAAATTAATCCAAAAAAAATACACGCGTTCTTCCCCGAAGGGTCAGCGGTCTGAGGACCAAATTGAAAATGAACCCAAATAAAATGGCCTAATTTCTAAAAAGAAAGAACAGTGAAATTAGGTCCAAATTAAGGTAACTCAAAAGGCGGAAGGACTAAAGTTGCAAAAATCCCCCTAAAAAACAAATGGATCCTAAGGGTGATTCAGGTCGGGTTGGCGATTTGGCCCCAAAATGGCATCGTTTTTTTGGCATTCTAGACTCCTTCGAAACGACATCGTTTATCTCAATCTATATAAGTTAAAAAAATATTAAAAAAAAAAACTCATTTCCATCCGTTTAAAAAAAAAAGGTTTCCTATTCCTTTTTTTTTTCCTTCCAATCTCTCTCATATCCAACCAAGGGCCGCCCTGTAACCTCCAATGGCTGAAAACTCCCAAAAGAAAGCCTTTTAGATCCCCCCCTCTTCGAATAGAACACAGATCTGGGATTTAAATTCCCAGAAACCTAACCGACGCTCAGCCAAAGGAAAAGAAACCGAAAGGTTTCACCCTTTTTTGACGAGGCCTTCGACGGAACCCTAAAGGGTTCCTAGGCTCCTTAAGTCAGAGGAAAAGGACCTATGACGGCGGTGACGACGATAATTTTAAGTAAGTATTTTATCTTTTTTTTGGGCTTTGAAAAAAAAATCCTACCTTTTTGAAACTTGATGCTTTTTTTTTTGTATTTCTCTGTCCAAAAAATACATGGTGGTTGTTGTGACTTTTATAGTTGATTTACAACATCGTTTATGCTTCTTCATTTTTTACTGTTTGCTTTTGTTGTTTTTGCGTTTGATGTCCTTGTTTTTCTTTTGCAGGCGACGGTGGAGGGTCAACGATGATGACGGGACTTGAGCCTTGCCATTTTGGTGCAAGGGCAACAAGGGCGCGTCAGGCCTCAGTCGGCGAGCATGCTAACGTGGGGTGAGACGCAGAGGCTAGGGTTTCTATTTAGTTTTCTGAAAAATTAATGTTGTGGGCTTTAGGTTTTTTTTCTTTTGGGCCATTTAGGCTTGTAAGGCCCAATTTATGCCTGGGCCCGCACCAAAGGAACCAAATAATTTACAAAAAATTTAACCCAGCTACAGCAGCCTAAACAAGCCCAAGGTCCCCAGCCCAAAATTAAGGCCCAAATACCCAAACCTCCATCGGACTCAACAGTTAGTCAAACTAAGGTTTCAGCTTTTCTGAAACCCTAGCACTGCCACCGTCACGTCAGTGCAAGTGGCACAGTTGCCACCGTCCCATCCGCACCTGCTCTCTGCCTCTGCCACCACCGCACCTGCTTCACCCACTTGCCTGCAGAGAAATGACAAGCAAAAATAGATTAAAAATATTGTAAAAATGGCTATAAAGCCATAGCAACCATTGTAAAAGGGGTTTTTTTTTTCTTTCTTACGAACATTGAGAGAAAAAAGAGAACATTTTGAGAAATAAAAAAAATAGAAATCGTTTTTTTAAGGTGATTGCTTTTATTTTTTGCTCTTGTTTTTCACTTATTATTATTATTTATTTTCGAAATAAAAGAAAAAAGGGAGGAGTTTTTACCTCTGTTCATCGGTGCCGGAGTGCTCGGGAAGCCGAGGGAGCGCGTCAGAAGAAAAAGGAATTTTTTTGGCTCCTCGCCGCCGCGTACGGCGGCATAAGCGCCGGTGACCGGCGACCGATGGTCGGAGCCCTCGTTGGAGGCTGGCCGGTTAATTGCAACTTTAGCCTTCTGCTTTTTTAATGTTTTTTTAATTAAGTATTTTCTATTTTTTTAATTTAGCCCTATAATTTATTGCGCTTTCAATTTGGTCCCCATCGAAGCTGCCCGTTTTCGAGGCCTGGATAAATTTCCTTTTTGGTCCCCTTCATTTCGCGCTCGTCACAAATTTAATCCTTTGCCTTATTTTATTTCCAATTTCTCCCCTCAAATTTTATTTTATTTTCAATTTAGTCCCGTTATTGTTATTTTATTATTATTATTAAACTAATTAATTTATTATTATATTTATTATTATTACTTACCTTAGTATTATTATAATTATTTACTCATTCATACCTCTTTTAATTTCAAATTTAGTTATATATTTACATACATACATTTTCATAATATATATCAATGTACACGTATATATTTTTACAACTTATTTATATATACATACATACTCGTATATATATATTTTAATTTATATACATATCTATAGATCTATATATATCTATATACATTTATTTATTTATTTATTTTCATGAATATATATATACATACTTATATATATTTTTACATTTTATAATTTTTATATACATATATATACATACATATATATCTTTTTACATTTTATAATTTTATTCATTTTCTTTATTTATTTATGTTTCCATTATTATTTTGAAAGAATGTTTTAATTTTATTTACTTATGTACTTGTTATTTTGTATGTTATTGATTTGTCTTTCTATTTATCTTATTTTGTTGCTATTGCTCGTATTATTTTTACACCATTGCATTCAATATCGTTTTGTTACACATATTAACACCTAGTTTCATTTCTACCATTTCGTGTTAGATTAATTTTATTCAATGCATAAATTATGATTTTTGAATAAGCAAAATCTCGTGTTTAGATTCGAGAAGGTCATACCCTAACTTACGGGGTTTCAATTTTCACAATAAATCTAAATACATGGATCTTTTCAAACTCAAGTTATAAACGATCTCGGGAATTAAGAAGAAATCGTGTCCTAACTTATTGGGCATGATCCCTTTTTTTTTCTCAAGTTTTAAACGATCTCAGGAATGAAGAAAAGATCGCGTCCTAACTTACTGAGCATGATCCCTTTTTAAAATCCGAAATAGCTAAATATCTTTTAAATAAGTAAATTTTTGGCATTCATTCGCGCATTGGGAATTCAAGACATTGTGTCCTAACTTACTGGATATAATTCTCTTTCTCGATTAACGTGAAATATGCTCTTTTCCCTAAAATTTTCAACATTTCAATAAAGGATTGTATTTTAAATCTCTTTAAAGTTTTCAATCTTCGACACTAAGACATTAATTAATCAATTAGGTACCAATTTTGGGCGTTACGAGGGTGCTAATCCTTCCTCGTAGGTAACCGACTTCCGAACCCGTTTTCCTGAATTTCGTGGACCAAAATCGTTGTTTTAATAAAATTAAATTGTTTATTAAAAACAACCACTTTTCAAGGTGGCCCGATCACACCTTATCAAAAAGGATTGGTAGCGACTCCCATTTTCGTTTTCATTTTCAAAATCCAAGTCGATCCCGTTTTCACAAAAAAATGGTGTCAACAGGGCTTGTAATATATCGGGCCCAATTTGTAAATGGACTTTTATTCATTTAGTTTTATTTATTTTATTATTTTTAGTTTATAGTGGGCTGGACAAAATTGGCCTGTTATAGTTACGTTACTACCAAGTGATATTTTTATTTTATTTTAAAAGATCACATCAACAAATTTAATAAAAAAATGAAAACAGGACTTAAAATTTGAAAATAAAAATATAAGCATCAAATTCTAAATTTTGAAAAATATAGGGACCTATGATATATTTTTAATTTTCTTCAATCATGACTCAGTCTTGCGTATCCATAGTCCAAAATTTCAACTAACTTGTACCTACATGGGCCCTATTACATTCATGAATAATTTAAAAGATTTGATAACATCTAGCTGACTATTTACAAAGGTACATAAACAATAAAAATTTTTGACACATGCGCTAACAACAGCGCTCCAAAACTACTATAAGAAGAACTCTTCTCATGGCACCATAGAAAGCCAAGACTCAATGATGTCTACAACACACTTGCTAGTATTGCTACTTGGAGTGGTGACTCTCACCGCTCCCACTTTTGGTACCTACGAGTCACCAAATTATGGGAAACCCCCTACTCCAGTATACAAGCCTCCCAAGGTGAAACCACCACCATATGAACCTAAGCCACCGGTTTATACACCTCCAAAAAAAGAGAAGCCTGAACCCAAACCACCAGTGTATGAACCTCCAAAGAAGGAGAAGCCTGAACCTAAACCACCAGTATATGAACCTCCAAAGAAGGAGAAACCTGAGCCAAAATCACCGGTTTATACACCTCCAAAGAAAGAGAAACCTGAACCCAAACCACCAGTATATGAACCTCCAAAGAAGGAGAAGCCCGAGCCAAAGCCACCGGTTTATACACCTCCAAAGAAAGAGAAACCTGAACCCAAACCACCAATGTATGAACCTCCAAAAAAGCCTCCAATGTACGAACCTAAGCCACCAAAGCCACCGGTTTATACACCTCCAAAGAAAAAGAAACCTGATGAACCCAAACCACCAATGTATGAACCTCCAAAAAAGCCTCCAATGTACGAACCTAAGCCACCAAAACCACCAATGTATCAACCTCCCAACAACCCACCAATATATGAGCCCAAACCACCTAAGCCACCAGTTTATGCACCACCAAAGGAAGAAAAGCCAAAACCTAAACCACCAGTTTATGAGCCTCCAGCATATGAGCCACCATACGGTCACTATCCAGGACACCCACCATTGGGGAAGCCTCAATAGAATGCTCCCATCGGCTAGCCATTCCCAACAATTGAGCTACTAGAAAAATTAGTATTTATAATAAGAGGAACTGCCGGCTGATGTTCTGTTTTATTCTTGTATGGAATGTAGTAATGTTTTCTTTCATGTTTGATGAGAGACCAGTTGCTCATGGCTGTACTCATTCGAATGCTTATTCTATATCTTCTTGTTTCTCAATGAGCAATATCCTGATGATTTCAAATAAATTTCAAAAGCCAATTGCACGATTATCTGTCATAGATTTTGTCTTGCTTTCTCATTCATGTGCAAGCCTTTTTGTTCATCCAAAATAGCTCTGGATCAACATAGCGTTTACTTATGTTCCACTACATGCATGGAGAAATGGTGGCAAATATATTGGCCTAACATAACAAAAATAAATCTAAGGCAATGATCTACATTACTCTGTCCTTTCATTTTTCATGCATACTTGATATTTTAATGCATATTCAGAGGCAAAGTCAAATTTGTTGATTAAAGAGGGGCGGGTATTTAAATAAAATAAATATATTCATAGTAGGCCCGACCCATTTTTAATAAGGTATTTTTAAATTTAGGAAAGATAAAATAAGTTAATTGCTCAATTCGTAGTAGATATTATAATTATTTAAGTTTAAATATTTTACTAAATTAATATTTAGCTACTACTTTGTATTAATTTGTCAATTTGAACTAAAATGTTACTAAATTTATCATAAAATTATCAATTCTATAAAAGAAATCAAATTTTAAAAAGGAATTTTGGAAAACTTTGGGGCCCAAATACAAATTTATCCTAATTTTAATCACTAATTATAAGATCAAAATAAAAATTTTAAAAACTTAAGAGAACTTAAATGAATTTAACAAAATTTAGGTGTCGACGGCCCTACCACCCCGAAATCCACCCTTGTGCATTTGAGTATGAAATATTGAAATTTTATTCTTTTTATAAAATAACAAACATTTTTATTAGGATATTTTTATCATTTTATGAATTTAAAATATATCTTAATGAAATTTGTACTTGAAACACACCATAATTTTCAATATTTTAATTTTACCCTTTCAATTAAAATTTCGCTTTTTATATTAATTTTTATAAATATATTCTCTACATAATTTTTATTTAAAATATAAATTTATGATAATTTAATATAAAATTTAAATATCTTTTATATGCATGATATATTCTTTTATGATGATATCATATTTATTTAATATCTTTTTTTATATAATGTTATGTCAGAAATTTTCAATTCTAATGAAGTATATACCTAACTTTGGGCACCTTATTTATGCGAAGGTCCCCCACATCATCTTTGTGTTTGAGAACATGCGGAAGTTTCCAGTTTATTAAATAATTAGTGGAAAAAATAATCGATGTTTCGTATTAACAATAATATTGAGGTTAATCAAATTACAATTTAATAATCTTCTATATTTTTATCATTTAATAATTTATATTATATAAATTTTGATGTATAAATAGTTTTATATATCTATTATATGCATGATTTTATACTTTATGTTTCTTTTTTAAGGTAAATTCGTTAATTCATTCAATGAAAACATTATAACACATTGACAATTGACTTTATCACAACTCAAGTATGACATATCTGGAGTGATTGCAAGCACTTAACACAATAAGGAAATTAGCCCCGAATGGTCCAAAGCGGCAAGCAAAAATCGACAAAAGAATCGAGCATTCACCAAACTATAGAGGACGGCAACAAAACTATTCCTAAAATCACTTATAAAACTAAGATTACATGCATAAGTAAGACTAAAAATCGTGCTACAAGAGCAGACAAAAACTTTTAAAACTAAAGACTTATTAAACAGTGGTAAAACAAACAAAAAAACATATAAACACAAGACGGGTCCAAATTGACTCGTGAAACCATTTATTATTCTGAAATAGTCTCAAAACAGAAACAGATTGAGAAGTTGACTAAAAGCCACCCACTTTTCAAGAAAAACTACTGGTGGCTAATGGAGTTTTAGCGAACGACATGCATCGTCATCTATCCATCACAACTTGTGAAGACAACAAAGATACTCACAAAATAGATCTGAAAACTTAAAAAGAGAGAAGGCTTGGAGAGTGAATAAGAAAAAAAAAAGGTTGGCGAGAGAAAAAAAAAGCGGGCGATAGCCAACTTTAAAAGTTGGTACCGCCACTGAGCAAAACACAAAATAAGAAACAAACTGCTTAAAAAAATTTTACTTTATGTAATTTTTTTATTGTTTTTATATTTAGTATTATGTCGGAAATTTTCGATTCGTACCAAAACCTTATGTGGATATGCGGAAAAGATTCCAGCTGATTAAATAGTTAGAGATTGAAATTGGTGTCACTGTCACCTGCACGATTTATGTTATCTACAAAATGTGTAATTTTTGAAATCAGTCTTTCACTTTGACTTTTCCTCCACTATGTTTTGTTCCCTTCCTTTTTTTTCAATACCTAAAGCAAATTTTACCTGCTCAGCATTTGTCTGAGTCAGTGATGACGCGTTTTCTCGAGTCGGTGGTGGCTCTTCTTCTTCTTCTTTTCGCTAATGGTTGAAGGTTAAGGCCATTGTTATTTGATTTGGTGTGTGACGTTTAATAATGTGATTTGTTTTCATGATTAATTTACTTTAGTTTCGGAGGATATCATTTAAATGTTAGATAAAAGTTTTAACTAATAGTTAATTATGATTATAATTATTTATTTGTATTGTAATTATAATGGTACTTATTGCTTTAAAAAACTTCCAACAATCTACTAAGATATATATATATTTTATAGCAACATATAAAGCTATCCATCAATTAGATTATTCTATTTATTTGTTTTGTGCATGTATCGTTTTTATGTTATAAGATATTATATATTTATATTAATTTTGATAGGGACAAAATTAAATTGTAATTTTTATAATAGTAAAAATATAATTTTTAAAAGATTAAATTAAAATTTTATCATTTTTAGGAGTGGTCAAAGTATAATTTTATATTTATTAATTTAAAATTTTAAATGACCAATTTAGGAGGCCAAGGCCCCTGACAACCCCCTAGATTCGCCCATGTTTGTACTCTGTTTTAATAGACTTTAATGGGGTTTTATATTTGTGTCATTTTCTTTTCTCTTTTGTGCAACTTAGAATTGACTATAGGTCGAGCTGTAACCTACAAATTTTTTTAAAAATTTAAGCTTGACTCATTTTTAGGCCAAGTCGGCCCAAAAGCTTGCTTCACTTTTCAAAACATTAATAAAAAAATAGAAATAATATTTTGATTACTTTATTGATTACTTTATTTTGCAGCGGAAGTTTCTAAGTTATTTGTAGTGACCTAAAAAAATTTTGGGCACGGGCGCTAGTCGAAGTGATTATTGAAAATTTGAAAATGGAGTTTTGATTTTATTTGAAAAGGGAGTCGCCACCGATCCTTTTTTCTAGGTGTGATCAGATACCTTTAAAATTCTCTTTTTAGAAGAAAAAATTATTTTTAAACTTTTCTTAAAAAAAGGAGGTAATTTAGGTCTACGTTAAAATCCAGAGAAAATTAGAGTTCGGGAGTCAGTTACGCGCGAGGAAGGTATTAGCACCCTCGCGCTGCCCAAAATTGGTATCTCGTTAAACGCACGTTGTCTTAATTTTTAAAAATATGAGTTCAATTTAATATTTAATCGTGATCCGGTTAAAACACAGAAAAAATTTTCTTCTTTTTTTTAAAAAAAAAAGAAAGAAAACACGAAGATTTTGAAACACGAGAATTTTTTTGAAAACACGAAATTTTTGAAACACGGAAATTTTTGGAAACATGAAAATTTTGAAACACGAGAATTTTTTTGAAAACACGAAATTTTTTTAAAAGAAATATCGTATTTAACACAAACCGATGATATTCACCCAACTTAGCGATGAAATCAATAAATTAGTGTCAAATTGATTCAATTTAATATTTAATCGTAATTCTATTAAAACACAAGAAATTCTTATTTTTATTTAATTAATTAATTTTTTTTAAAAACACGAGAATTTTTGAATATTTTCAATTTTTTAAAAGGGCGTCCCGTATTTAACACGAGCCATCGATATTCACCCAACATAGCGATGAAATCAACGGCTTGATATTAAATCGGTTCGTTACCCTATGCATTAAAATGATTTTTTATATTTTAAAAAAATGCAAATAAAATTACACATAATAATGTTTCTAAAAAAACTATTTTTAAAAATACTAATTTAATTACAATAAGACAATATTTAAATAAATGAACTAAATTAAAATGGGTTAAAAAATTACCAAAAGCCCAAAGTTATGGGCTTGAAAATGGGCCTTTTCTCTTTTTTTTCTTTTTTTACAGATCGGGCCGCTGGGCGCTGGGCTGGATGCTGGCCTGCTGCTGGAACGGGCCTGGGTCTGCTGGCGCTGTTGGGCCTGCTATTCTGGGCTTGCTGGACTGGATCAGGCTTGCTGGGCTTGGACAGGCCTGCTGCCTTTTTTCTGCTGCTGCTTTTTTTTTGCTGGTTGTTGTTTTGGGCCACTGGGAATGGGCCTACTGCTGCTGGGTTGCTGGTGGGTCGGTGCTGGACTGCTGGGTCGGGTCAGCTTCCGGGTCGGGTCGGTTTAACCCGACTATGATATTATTTTTTTTCTTTTTTCTTTTTCTTTGTCTTCTTTCTTTTTCTTCTTTTCTTCTTCTTCTTCTTCTTTGGGCCGAACCCTAGCCGCCTTGCGCAGTCGACGGCGCTTCCTCCGCCTGGTGCAACGGCCGACGGTGGTGTGGTGGTCCTCTCCTCCTCTTCTTATCCTCTTTTCTCCCTTCTTTTTTCTTTTCGGATGCTGTTTTTTTCCTTCTTTTACTTGTTGTTTTTTCTTTTCTTTTTGTTGTTTGGCTTGCTTGAGTTGTAGGTAATAGTGGTGGAGGTGTCACGGTGGCGGTGCGACGGTGATGGTTGCGGGAGGAGGTTTTGGGCTACTGTTTTTTTTGAATATTTTGCTGCTATTTTTTTTATTTTTTCTTTGCTGCCAAAAACTCCCCCTCTCTTTCTCTCATTTTCTTCTTTTAAATCCTTCAATTTTGTCTTCTTCTTCTTTGTTTTCAGGTGGCAGTGGAGCAATCATGGCCTAGGGAGGTCATGGAGTCGGCTTTCTTGGTTCTGGCGATTTGACAAGTCCAGAAGGACCAAACCACAGAAGATGCGAAAATTTTGGGGTAAAAGTGTAATTTTAGGAAAATATAGGGCCAAAATGTAATTTCTAGAAAGCTTAAGGGCCCAAATGTAATTTACAAATTATTGGGGGTTAAGATGTAAATTTAGAAAAAAATAGGGGTTAAAATATAATTTTTAAAAAGTTCAAAGGCTAAAATGTAATTTGTATTTTTTATTTGTTTTTTATTCAAAATTTTATTATTACTATTTTATTAATATTTAAAACAAAGATTAAAAATAGGCTAAAATAAGTCCAAAATTAAAACCTATAGGGCCCAATCATTGGGCCCATACGAGACCAAACCGGCCCAAAACCCTAACCAGGCAAAATTCAGTGATGGCATTATTGATTTGGAAAAAATATGGTTTTGTATGTAAATTGCACAAATATCAGTTTAACGATGATAATTATCAAAAAGTCCTAACGAAATAAGCCAAACCGTAAAACAAATCTGAAAATACTAACAGTCTAAAAAGTTCATGTTAACATAAAGCCTTTTAAAATTTGTTTAGTTTTTTATAATCCAACCCTAGTTTCTGTACGTCGTCTGATCCTAAGTGTGTTGATCATCTAAAAGGATAAAATAAAGGGTGAGCTAACAAGCTCAGTATGTAACCCAGCCTAAACAAATAGAACAAAACAAATACAATCATAGTAACAGATACAGATGCAGATACAAATCCTACCACCATTCGTTACAAACCATTTACGTTTATCCCTACACACCAATTAGGGTAATTAAATACTCATCCAATTCCACACACTTATAACTGAGGGTATGTCACTTTTCAAAATAGTGCAGTCAAGCTGCTAGAAATAATGCGATAAACTGCTAGAATCACAAAAGTGTGGTCAAGCCACCAGAACAGATATGTGGTTAAAACCACTAGATAAGGTAGATCATTAAACTATCACACTTCCTCCATCACATCATTATCCCACCCCAATGCACATGCAAACACTAATCAGATAACAAATGCATATATATCATACATGTTGTACATATCAGAACATACTATCATGCTTTCAGAAGTTGCACTAACAAAAGCAGAATATCAGATTTCATATTTAAAAGTCATGCAAAACACATTACGGAACCTACGAAGTGGCTAACCTCGAATTGCACTTCGAATACGACCCTAACTAAATTTACAGAAAATGGGCCCACACGATCTAATTATCCTAGCCCATGTGGCCCACATGGCCTAGCACACGGTCGTGTAATGTCGACAATGAATTTTTTGGCTTCGCATTGTTCGCTATTTTTCAAGATTTTTGTTACACACCTAGTCATTTTTCGATGCTAACACCACAGCGAAGATTCTAGAACCTAAAAACGACATTCAAAACAAACAATTAACAATGATACATTAAAACTATGCCACTAATTCAACCACAACCGCTAACCTTTGGCCTTAACAAAACAAGTCAGCCCCTAATTGAAAGCTTTGATCACTTACCCTTGAAAAAATTGCAGCTTTACGAATCCTTAGTTCGTCGAAGGGTTAAGCGTTACCAAATCTTCACCTAAATAGAATCAAATAAAAACAATCAACAACATAATAACTCAATTTCCAAACTCATAAAACACAACCTTTTTCCACCTATTAAAAGACCTTACCGAACCTCTAACGCACACCAGACCATACCATACCACAATGAGATGTTACCAATCAGCACCACCAAACAAGATGGCAACGAGAATCAAGAAGGCAATGAGAGAATAATTAAAAATAATTTTTAAGAAAAACAAGGAAAACGACACACCATTGCTTCATTGTAACAAAAGAAAATAAGGAAGGAGAAGGGAAAAGAAACAAACGTGAAAGGGGAAAGGAACAAATTGGGACAACAAAAGATGAGAGATGGAGAGTGGAATAGTTGAGTGATTTTTGGGAAAATAATTTTCAAAAATATTTTTTTTTTAGAAAACTACCTATATCCCTAGCTAACTCCCACTAAAATTGTACACCATCCTTATCAGATTTCCCTTAGAATTCAAACTCAACAAAAATTCTATCATATGAGCGGCCTAGACTGAGAAATAACAAAAATATTCTTGCCTTACACACACAAGATTTGAACACAAGACCCTTGGGTAAGCTAAAGCCTTACCACTGAACCAACAAGCTCATTTTTGTTAACAATTGGGGGGGGGGGAATAAACTAGATAGCCAAATTCAGGGGTTGGGACAAAAATAACGAAAAATTAAGGGAAGAGGTTTCAACATATGACTTCTAACACACAATCACAATACTTAACCATTGAACTAGATTAACTCACTTGACATTTTTAATAATTCAAAAACAATAAATTGGGGTGTTACAACCCCTTTCACAAAATTGATAAACATCAATGTAACACCCCAAACTCGGTCTAGACGTTTTGGCCGAATCTGGAGGAGTTATATCGAGTCGTTTGAAAATAAAAATCCAGCTTAGAAATTGTGTGATTTGAAATATTAATTTAGCTAAGCTCATACAAGTTTTAGGAAATCTCAAATTTGAAAACACTTATTTCATAGCATGATCTATTAAACATTTATTTATAAAAATAGCAAAAACTTTTAGAAATTGCAACCTAACTTTAGCAATCACATGATTTGAAACTATTAATTTTTGGCAAAACTCTTACATTGTTATTTAGAAAAACTCATGTATAGAACTTATTCATTTTACAGAAAAACATTTAGTTTGATACTTACTTTTGTAGCGGATATTTTCAGATTTCTTAATTTTTGAAAACTGAATTCCAACTTGTCAAATATGTATGATTTTGCAGTTTTACGTTTAAGATCACACAAAAACCGACAAACAGATCAAAAAACCAAAAATAAAACCAAATTTGAAAACTTAGTCCAAAAATCAAAAGTCCAGAAATCTTAATTAAAAATAATTCAAACCATCTTATGTGGGAAACCAATCCGAGCTCCCGCACGCTGTCTGATCCTAAACTTGTTGATCACTTGAATGGAAAACAAATAAAGAGTGAGCTTTACAAGTTCAGTGTGGAACACATCCCAAGCAACAAATCAGGTACACATAATATAAGTAGATACGTTTTCAGATACAGATTCAAACATATTCTCATATGCAGAATCAAATGTATTTTCATAACCAAATACAGATGCATATCTAGATTCATATACAAATACAGACACAGATTCAGATACAGATGCAATCACAGATCCTACCCCATCCGCTACACACCAACTCCGTCCAACCAATCACACCAATTAGGACTACAAGAGTCCATCCATCCAATCACAACGGATCATGGTGGTATGTCACTCATAAAGGTGTAGCTGAGTTGCCAAATAGATATTGCGATTTAACAACCAAAATTGCAGTAATACAGCCAAAATACATTTTCTCCATCACATATTAAACCCACCCCGATGCACATGCATAAAAAACTAACACTTATATTCCATAAATAGATGTTATGCATGCTTTTCATATGTAATCATGCTTTCAAAATTAATAGAACACAAATCGTATATGTACTTTTCACATACCTTACCTATTTCACGTATAGACACATATCAACAGATGTCACATTTCAAGCCTTATTTAAGTCAAACAGACCCCATAGAAGGTATAATTACAAATTTTAGAGTTAAACGGGCCTAGGTGGAAGTTTTCAAAAAATGAGCCCAGACGCCCACGTGGCCCAATTGGCGTAGCCCGTGTGGCCCACACAACCTAACACACACCCATGTGGCATACACGGTCTTGTGATGTCGATAAAATATTTTTCAGCTCTACGTCGTTCACTATTTTTCGGGTTTTTTGTTACACACCTGGTTAGTTTTCGAAACTTAGACCACAGCGAAGATTCGAGCGCCTAAAACGTCATCATTCAAACCGAATTTAGTTAGCAACGAGTCACTAAAATCCCTATCACAAATTCGGCCACAACCATTAAGTTTTAGGCCTTAACCCAAAACATACCAGCTATTAATCAAAGGTTTAAGCACTCACCTAACAAAACAACGATCCTAAAATTCCCTAGCACGCTAGAGAATTACACGTTTCCTACCTCACGTTCTTCTCCTAAACAGATCTGAAAATAGTTAAACTAAAAATCCACAATCAATCCACCAACTACACTTAACAACAATTATGAAAAATAACCAAAAAGTACTTACCAACCAAACGCTTAAACCACATGAAGGGAAAACTGACTAGGTCGACGTCAACAATGAATCAAAACCAAAATAACAGAAACATAGATGAGCAAGAATAAGGAAACTTTTTTGCAACAATTGAATAGAAGATTTTCCAAAAGAACCACGGGGAAAATTCCAATAGAAACAAAGGGACTAACGTGAAAGAAAGTGAAGGAGAGGGAGAGTGGGGAGAAGTGGACGTACTTTTAGGGAGAGATTTTAGGGAAACCATTTTTTTACAGAAATAATAATAAAATAACACAAATAAATCCTATCCTATCAGATTTTACCTTAAAGTTCAAAATAGAAAATAATTTCCACTAAGCACACATGAGGTCATTAGTTGAGCGAAAATATTATTTATTCTAGATGATCAAGGATAGGGATTAAGACAAAAATAACATAAATTCAAGGGAAAGATTCAAACCCAAAACCTCACAGACACAAGCACAACACCTATCCATTGAACCAAGGATTAAGACAAAAATAACAAAAATTCAAGGGAAAGATTCAAACCCAAAGCCTCACAGACACAAGCACAACACCTATCCATTGAACCAAATTAACTTACTTGACATAATTTCGCAATCGCAACTCAAGAATCAAAACATGACCACTCTAGGTTCCACTAACCCAATTTCTTCTAACCTGATTTTTGGAATGTGACAAAAAATATTTTTATATTAATATTAATTTT
Organism: Gossypium raimondii; assembly: GCF_025698545.1. Classification (NCBI taxonomy): domain Eukaryota; kingdom Viridiplantae; phylum Streptophyta; class Magnoliopsida; order Malvales; family Malvaceae; genus Gossypium; species Gossypium raimondii. The sequence continues at coordinate 4,871,008 of NC_068567.1, read as the reverse complement.
TATAATTAATTTTTAAAATATTTTATTATTTAAATTAAATTTTAATCAGTATTGCTCGAGACAAAAATTTTTATCCAAACTTGACCTAAATCGAATCTAATCTACCAGATCAGATAGACTGCCTAACCCTCTGACAACTCTACTCTATAGCACCGTGTGTTTTAATTATTTTCTAACATAAGTCATATAATTATGCTAGACCAAAAAACTGTAAAAATAAATCTTTAAACTTTTCATGTGTTATTTTGTTTTGTTTCTTCTTCTTGTCATAATAATTGTTTACAAAGTAATATATAATCATGTGAACTTTTAATAATTTGTTTTATATAAAATTTAGCACGTTTGATATCATTTTTAGCATTTCTAATTTAAATATGAAATAAATTTCATGATCATTTTTTAATTCGTGATGAGAAGATTAATCACTATTGTCAATAATAAATACTTTAATTATGACAAAATATTACAAATAAATATTAAATAAAAGCTTTATGAAACAAGCCGAAATCATAATCTTGAATCTAAAATTTTTATTCTTCCAAGCATCACAAAGAACTTTGAATTCATAAAATGGAATATCATAAATTTAAATCTAAATTTAAAGTTTGAAGCATAACCTTAAAGAATTCATATCAAACTCAAACACTTGTTTCCGCTGAAATTAAATTATATAATTTTATACGAATTAAAATATAATTTAATTAATATATTAACTTACATTTTATAGTTTTTAGAATGATTAAATTAAAATTTTGTCGTTTTAGAGAAATAAACTATAATTTTATCTCATATTATTTATAATTTTATAAATTGTAAAAAAAGCCTAAAGAGGTCTTTTTCCATTTTCCAACTCATTCAAATATGATCACGAATTACAATCCTTCAAATATCAAATATTTATTCGTATCTAACATCGACCTTGAATCCAAATAACATGGACAGTAATTTGTGTTTGCAATGACAAAGTAATGAGCCTCAAAGGCAAGTATTAAGAAGGTGATGATATGTGTAAATACATATTGAAAACCCAGTGGCTCACCTGAGCTAGATGATGGGGTGGTCCAACTAAAGCTAAAATCCATATACCACAACCTTCAATGACCCAAAAATGCAATTGGGTCTTTTGTGGTTTTCTGAGGTGGGCAAGAAAAGCTTTTGGTCTATGGTATACAACCAAATACATTATTTGTAATGAGAGTTGAAATTTTAATATTTTCATATTACATATATATGAATAAAAATACATATTTTTACATTATATTTGATGTTTAGTTAACACTAAAATCACTGTTTAAATATAAAAAATATTTACCCAACCGAATGATCGAGAGCTAATAATCTAGCCAATTAAACCTTTGATCCAATTTTTAAATTCTAAAAAAAAGGGAAAAATTGAGAGTTTAAATATTTTGATGGATGGTGAGATTAATGCTAATCAGATAAAAAATAAAAGTGGCTAGGGATGTAATTGGGCTGAGTCGAGCCCGAATACTATCAAGTTTGTGCTCGACTCGAAATTCAAAGTTTGATACTCGGATCGAGCTCAATCGAATATCTATTTTAAAGCTTGAGCTCTGCTCAAGATATATTCGAGCTACTTGAGTTTGAACTCGTTTTTTGTACTTAGGGTTAATAATATATATTAAGAAAAATAACATAATTTGATAATATAAAAATATGAAAAGCTCTATAAGGCTTGCGAGTCGTTCAAGTTAAGTATTACAAAGTTTGAATTCGGCTCAATTGATAGCTTGAGCTCAAGCTCGGCTCGATAATTACTAAATCGGGTTCGAATTTTCTTCGAATTGAACTCGAATAGGTTGCGAGCACCAGTATCTCATTTACACCGACAATAAATCTATTATAGCATTGAGAATTTGAATTCAAATGTAACAAATAAAATATTGAACTTATTTGAATATGAATTGAAATGGTTAATTGTTTTAATAAATGTTAAGTAAAATTTTCAACACAAATCAATTGTTTTTGAGACAATATGAATAGAAAATGTATATAATTAATTACAATCTTAAATGAAATATAAAATTCCTTTGACAATAATACTTGGAAAGGCTAATCTCAGTTGTATTTAAGAATTAGAGAATACATTTGGTCTTAAATAATTGAGCTTATCTTATTTCACTTCAACAAAGTACTTTGTATTTGGCTCAATATTGAAAAGTAATTTTTTTTCAAGGATCTTCATGATAAATGTGCATGAATATATGCATGCAATCATCAAATTCTTGTTGCACAACAATAAAGGACTTTGGTAAAATTAACTATTTATCTTTCTTTCAGTCCCTAATATTCTTCCATTTGTCTACGTACTTTGGATATTAAAATAAAAATATTGAATTTGAAGTTTAATACTCAGTTTAAATTATAATAAGATATTTAAAAAAAGTGGACATTTATTACATAAATGCCACATTATATATTTTTAAAAGATTCTTAATTAATATCATACATCTACCATTTCTATACTGATTCTCACAACTTTTAACCTTAGTTATTTTATATTTTTTAGAGTTAAATATTTAAAGTTTAATTTTAAGATTTTAGAGATTAATATTCATGTTTAGGATTTATGTTTTAGGATCTAAGGCTTAAGTTGAAATTGAGCTAAGCCGAGTTTGGTAAATTTGAGCGTCACTTGAAATGAGTATCAAGCTCGATCGAGTATTTATTTTAAATTTGAGTTCAATTCAAGAAACAATTGAACTCGAGGAGCTCAATTAAGCTTGTGTTATCTATTTTTGTACTCAAGCTAGAATTTGAGCTTGATTAAGCTTGTTGGTATTCAACCTCAGGCTTGAACTCGACTCAATATTCAAGCTTAGAGTTAATAATATATATTAAGATCAATAATCTAATTTAATAGTAATGCTTGTGATATATATTGAAAACGAAGAGCTCAATAAGGCTTGTAAGCCGTTCAAGTCAGGTATTATTAAACTCGAATTCAACTCAATCGATAGTTCAAACTCGGTTCGATAATTACATAATTTAATTTAAATTTTTTAATTAAACTTGAATAATTTAAGAATACCATTATCTCAAATAGGATTGAGGTTAAAATTTTAGATTTACCAATTTTTTTCAAATTATTTTATTACTTCTATTCTTAAACAAACAAACTAGAGTTAAAATTGAAGTAGAGACTAAATTGGAGATGGATAAATGTAAAATATCAACTAAATACCTTTACAACTTTAAAATGTGGCATTATTTTATTGATACTTAAAAATAGCTAATTTTAAAATTATTCTAATATAAATTAATTAAATTAAAAATAATACAAATTATTCCCTTAAATTAATTTATTTTTTATTAGTGTTTTAAAGAATTAGAGTTTAAATTTTGATATCTACCATATAAAGTAAAGTAAAAGAGAAAAGATGATAAACAGTTTCTTCTCTTAAATTTAATAAATCCAAGCTGTTCCATCGTCGATTTGTAAAAAAAAAGCGATTTAAAAGTAATATTTAAGTGGCCAAATTCATTTAACCATCCTACAATAAAATTGAAAACATCAAATTATATTATTAAATCACGAGCTTGAAACACTTTATTATGAATTTCATGAGATCAAATATCCTTTTTTGAATTGACTACATTTTGATTTTGACCAATGTACTCTTAACCTTGGACTTTAATTGTCTCAATCAAGAACCACGTGACCAAAATATATATACATATATAAAGTGATTGCAAATTGCCTCTCTTTGATATGCCATTTAATTTGCTTAAAGCAATACGTATATTCATTGATATATATATATATAGGGTTAATATAAATTTTAGTCCATAACTTGGTAATTAAGTCCATTTTGGTACATGAGTTTAGAGGTGTTCAAATGGTTAACCGAACCGAACTAGTATTAACCGAATTAACTGAACTTTTTAATCCTTTAGCCGTTAACCGAACTGAAATTTTTTCAAAAAAAATTGACCGTGCCGAAATATTTCGGTTAACCGAATTAACCGAAATTTACATGTTTTGTCTGTAATATTCATTTTACCGAATTAACCAAACTAGTAATGGCCTAATACTATAATATATAATATTATTTATTAGTTCGGTTAATTACCCGATTTCGAATCTAATTAACCGTTAACCGAAATTTTAAAAAAATTTAACCGACCGATTAACAGAATTAGATCGGTTCGGTCGGTTAATTTGGTTTTAACCGAAGTTTGAACACCACTACATGAGCTTAATAACTAGATCTATTTTTACCTCCAAACTTAGATTTTGTCAAGATTTGATAAGGTGATATTCGGAGAATGTGCCACATTATCACTTGAATTTTTTTTTAAATATTCAAGCAATGACATGATATAATTTCAAAGTGTCATGTCATTAAACTTTTATATTTGTCAAGTTTATGGACCAAAATGGACATAATTGACAATTTCAGACACCAAAATAGACAAAAAAAAAATTACAAGTATCAAAGTGAACATAATTTCCAAGTTTAGGAACTAAAAGTTACATTAACCCTAACCTGTATATATATATATATATATATTATATTCATTCATTATGATATAGTTTATGAAAATAAATAAGTAGTCTAATGGTAATTGAATTGTCCTCCTTAGCTAACACCATTGACCAAACTCTACCACCCTAATGGGGAATTTTCAATTTATATCTTTACATTAATAAAAGGCATATACTTTATTTATTTTAATAGAAGGAAATAGAAGTTTCTACTTAGACTAGTTTAAAGATTGAATAATGTCAATTAAGTTCGGTCTAACTAAATTCCTTTTCAATAAATAATTATTAGTCTTGTTTAAATTCGATTATGAAATTTTGTAAACTTTAAGATGGAATTAATTTTTAATATTTTGATTTTTCTTAAACATGATGAAAGAGCTTAAACAACGCAAATTTTTCTTAGTTAAATCTAATCCAGTACAAGTATAAGATAGTTCTAACAATTAGTGACGAGTGTTGAAACTTTAAATTCTTTCACTCATTCAATGAATGGAATCATATACTTTAGGAAAAAGAATAAATACTCATCGTAGATGGTGAAGGACAAGCTCCATCAACACAGCAAAGGTTTTAGCCTCAACATCAATAGAACATCATGACACGTTGACAATTGGTTTTGTCACAACTCAAGCACAACATATCTGGAGTGATTACAAACACTTAATACGATAAGGAAATCAACCCCGAATGGTCTAAAACAACGAGCAACAATTGACAAAAGAATCGAGCATTCACCAAACTAGAGAGGACGACAACAAAACCATCCCTAAAATCACTTGTAAAACTAAGGTTACATGCATAAGCAAGACTAAAAAACGTGCTACAAGAGCAGACAAAAACTTTTAAAAATAAAAATTTATTAAAAAATAGAAAAACAAACAAAAAAATATAAAACTTAAGACAACACGGTCTAAATAAACTCGTAAAATCATTTATTATTTTGGAAAATTACTGGTGGCCAATGGAGTTTTAGCGAACAACAAGCGTTGTCATCTGTCCATCACAACTTGTGAAGACAGCAATGATACCCACAAAATAGATTTACAATTTGAAAAGAAAGAATACATGTGGAGTGAATGAGAAGAAGAAAGAAAGAAATAAAAGGTCAATGAAGGGAGAAAAAGGCGGGCAATAGCCAGCTCTGAGGTTGACACCATCACTGGACAAAACAAAATATAATAAACAAACAACTTGGAGAAAAAAAAAGAGAGATTTTTTTAACACAATTGAAACTTAATTTTATTTTAATTTTTTTTGTAAATAATTTTAAAATCACACTATGATAAATCTAATATAAAAATTTTAACAAAAAATATGATATAAGAAAATTAAAATATGTTTTTAGTACTCACCGAGATGAATTGACACATTACACAAACATGATATAAGAATTATTGAAAAATAAAATCAACGAAAAAATTAATAAATATGTGAAATTATACATAAAACAAATTATTAATTCATAAAAATTCACATAAAATTATAATAATTCTTTTTTTGTCTTGGATAAATTATACCCAAGGTTATTAAATTATTAGTAAGTTTACGTTTTGTTCACTCAGCATAAAACAGTTACAAAATGGTCATTGAATTGTTTGAAAGTCCAATGAATTTTTGACATTGAGTGACCAGAACGTAAACTTACTAATAATTTAATGACCTTGAATACTGTTTACCATTTTTTTCCTTTTCTTTTTCTTTACTCCCTTCACTCACGTCTCTATCTCCAAACCCTAAACCCAAAGGAAAAATCAAATGACATTGTCATGGTCAAAATCTACCATGCCCCACTACGTATATATCCAATTAACTTTTCATATTATTTAAGCAAACAATTAGATTAGGCCATTGTTTCTATCCTCAGAAAAAAAGGAAAACTGGTCATAATTGGCAAAGAAAAAGTAATGATGAAGTGACCATAGTTTTATTTTATACTTTTTTTATACATTTGAACCTAATTAGAGACAAAGTCAATTAAGGATATGTTACTAAATTCACTAAACAAAGATTAGTCTAATTATGCAATTGATAGCAATCCATGAATTTTATTATAACCTCAACGCACCATTCAGCAGGAAGCTTCCTTTCCGTTTGATCTTAGACTGAAATAGTAATTATGAAAAAAATCATTGGACCATAGATTAGAAACAAATTAATTCATCATTTACTTTTTATAAAATACTCGAAATTTCCTTAAGAAATTAAAATTCTCGTACACATTTTTTTATCTCTTATCAATAAGAAGTACGGATTACCGAGAGTTAAATAAATAGCATGCGTTTGTTTTATCTCTCTTTAACTTTTAAATAGAAAGATAAACGCGTTTCAGTGTATTTGAAACTACATCTTTCTACATTCGCAATAAAATACTATTATATTTGCATAATACAAAATTTCACGTATAAATTCAAAAAGTCTAGGATTTAAATATTAATATATCATCTTTAGAAATTTCTACTATTTACAAATAACTATCTATTTAGAGAAAAGAAAATCAAAATGCTAAACCATTTTTACACTTTAAATTTACAAATGAAGATTCTAAAAACAAACCAAAATTCATGGCAAAAAGAAAAAGAAAAAGAAATGACTATAACTAGAAATAGATTAATATAAATATATATTGTAATTTTTTTTGGTGAATAATATATATTGTATTTAATGCAATATTCATTCACCAAGGTGTAGCAGCTTGATCACAAGTAGTGAGAAGCTGTTCCAAGAAATCAGGCCCTAAATCCTCAAACACCACCGCATTGTTTATCCTCACACCGCCGCTTTCTCTTTCCTTCTTGTTTCTGCTCACCATTTTCCTCCTCATCGAGTGTTTCCTCTTTAAAGCCACCACTGGCGAACCTCCGTCCTCCTGATTGCACTTCATTTCCCTCAGCGATTCCCGCACTTTTTCCACCGGGAAATTCAGGATAGCGGCGGAGCCTCTCATCGCGAAAGCGGCTTGATCGTAAGCCAGAGCTGCCGCTTCCGCGCTGTCGAATGTTCCGAGCCATACCCTTACCCCATTCCTCGTTGAATCCCTTATCTCCGCCGCGAACTTTCCCCATGGCCGCCGTCTTACCCCTCGGTAAGCCTTTTCTTTCGTCGGGCTTTCGATGTCAATCGAGGTAACCTCTTCTTCTTTCACTTGATTCGGGTATGTTAGCTCTGATGATGTTTCCTGTTTAGCCTCTGCTAATAGACCATACAAAAGCATTTCCTCTGAGTCGTTTTCGTTGAAGGGAAGCGAGTTGTGATCTAAAGGGAAAAATTCCGGTGACCCAAACGAAGATTCCGATGAGCAGTTCGAATTCGGTGAGTGAAAATGGAAAGATTCCATTGGATTTTTTGAAGGATTTATAAGATTTCCCCTGTAAATCCTCTGTTTTTCACTCTGTTTTTTTGGTAATGAAACTATGGAAGTGGAGAGCAAAAAACACTTGAGGCTTAGGCTCCCCTTTTAAAGGGAAGGATAAAGGGGGATTTAAATGTAAATAAAAAAATTTTCGACAAGTGGCAAAAAGATGACATGGCATATATTGTTTGCTGGTTATGTTTTTGGGTCCCACTAGGAAAGTTTAATTGAACACGCGGGTCAATTCGGGAGTGACGGCCAAGTCAGAATAACTGACGTGGACAAATGACGTCACTCATTGTTTGGTTACGAAGCTGGGGTGGGGGACTATGTCCACTTGTCATCCCACGTGGATGATAGAGACAAATCAGATTGATAGTTGGAAACATAGACCTTTCCGAGGGACCGTTTATTTATTTCGAAAGTTCCACTTAAATTACGGAAGATTTGAATAAAAATAATAAACTCGAAAATGAGGTTGGATAAAATAGAGATAAGTTACGTTTAATACTATTAAGGTGGATTTAGATAAGCGGTAGAATGTAGTGTGTTTAGTTTACTTTTTGTCTCACGCTACAGTATCGCTACAATATATAATCTCATTGTCACCTATGTTTTTACACTAACTGCAGGTAAACGCATTGTCTATCCAAACCCACCCTAAGTTATTAATAATCTATATTTTCATCACTTAATTTATAAAGTTTAAAAAATGTCATTAAATTATTTAAAAAAATCATTTAAATCATTAAACTATTCGAAAATTTTTATTTAAGTCATCAGGTTATTAAACTTTATTTTTTAAAAAAGTTCAGTCGGTGAGCTCCAAGTGACGATTTGATGATTAATACAGTGGATCAACACCCATCAACAAGTAAAAGAACATATCTTAGATCTGACAATTGTCAGTGTTGAAAATTGAAGAAGAAAGCTATTTTGAATTTTATTCGTAGAGTAGAGAAAAGAAGTTAAAAGTTGTTTCATGAAAAAAATTATAGAAGAATAGAGAAATGAAAAATTTTGATTGGTGCAAGTAGTGCAAATAAAGAAGGCCGCACAACAACAATTTTAATAGCCCGATGGCTTAATTCAGTGACATTTTGTAACTTTTTAAAGTTGAGTGACTAAACGTAAACTTATTAATAGTTTAATGACTTGAGATGTAATTTATCTATAAAAGATTAGGTCCGTTTAAAATATGATTCAAGCTCATTACCCAATATTAAAAGTTAAAATCTAGCCTAGCTTGACTTTTTCCGAAGTTACGATTTTTTATTTTAAATTTTATATAATTTGTATATCATATGAAAATTAAATATGATATAAAATAATGTAAATATTAAAAATATTTTAAATTTTTATGTTTAAAAATTTAGTAAATATATACAATAGTAGTAAACGATAAATATTATTTATTAAATAAAAATAATTATATTAAAATTTTAAAAATATGGATGTGCTCAAACCGATTTAAGTTAGCTATTTACAGAATATAGATAAGAGTTTGATAAAATGTTAGACTTATATTTTAAGTAAATTAGGAAATTATATAGGATATTGATATATTTGATTGAATTTGATCCATAAACAATTCTATTTATACAATGTGTGTATTTATATTACTCTTATCCTTATCTATTGTAATATTTGTATTTAAAATATTTTTACACATGAAATTTCATTAGAAAACTCAATTAAGATTGAATCATAAAATAACATTGGAGTATAAAATGGCCGTGATTGAAATTTCAAATGAAACCTTAATCATTTGCATAAACGAAAAAAATAAAAATAAAAATAAAAAGGAATATGCGATGTTGAAATTACATAGATAAGCTTTGAGGGTACTTTCTATTTAAAGATTGTTCAATGAATTGGGACAAACATCCAAAGAATAGTGGCTCCATGATTTGACATAACAAATGACAATGAACACCACTCTTAATTTGGAACAAAACTTTCCTCTATAATTCATGGAAAATGGGAAACCAAAAGTGGGTTTCGGGCAAGCTAGTTAATTTTTTTTTCGGTGAATCAAACAACATTATAAAAGATTATTTAGAGATACATCTAATCCCCTATGGAGGCGTTTTAAAAAAATTGAGTACCATCATTATTTCTAATAGATATTTTAGTTAGACTATAGCCTCTTTATTATAAATCTAAAAACGTGCAGAATTCAACACTTTTGTAGCACTCTCTTGAAAAATTTGTACCACCTCTTAACTGTCTGATAAGGTAAATACTTTATCCAATCCCTTATAGCAATCGCCAAGCCTTCTAAAATGCCTCACAATTCAACATCTAAAACTGAATAAATGCCCACAAACTAGTTATACCCAAGAATCCATCTGTTGTATTGTCATGAAGAATTCCCCCAATCGTAGCAAAATCGGAATCCTCTTTTACAACTCCATCAGAGTTTAATTGAATCCAATCCTCGAACTTGGGCGAAACTGATACTGGGAATTGCCAATTGGAAACATTTACCTTAAGTGTAGAGGTATATTGTTTAGCCCAACTATATGAGACTTTAATAAATTCCTCAGTACTCCACGTTATTCTTTGGAAAATAAATAAGTTCTAGTTTTTCCAAATACACCAAGTTACCATACCAAAGAAATATTGACAATCAATCCCATCGAGTTGCAACCTAAGATAACTATGAAGATTAGCTATAATCCAATCACGCAAATCACCTAAAAAAAAAAGGAATTATGTTTGACCGCTGGTACAATTCGGTTCCATGTATTGAAACACTTTTTGTTCCAATCATGCAAGCAAGTTAATTTTGTTTCCTTCTATCGAAACAGTTAGAGATTGTGTGACTTGAATCTTGTCACTTGTTGAAGAAATAAATATAATGGCAAAGTAAGTGGATTTGTAGGGGTGAAGGGCTAATGTCGTAGCTTGCTACAGATTCCTATTAAGCATAAAATTGGACAGGGGTTGCGATTGGGGGTGCTGGGGCGGAGCCCCCATGGTACGGACCATACAGCACAAGTTGAATCTGAATAGAATTATTCCTCTTCTATTTGACTTTGATTAGAAAAGGGTTTTTCAACCCTTAAATAGATATAGTCGAAACTTCTCTTGTATCATTCGTTTTTGAATTTCTCCTCCTCTGCCTATGGTTTTTCCCGAAAGGGTTTTCTACATAAAATCTGTGTGATCTTATTGTTTTTCTTTTTCTTATTACTTTGCGATCATTCTACCGCCATTAACATAAAATCTGTGTGATCTTATTGTTTTTCTTTTTCTTATTACTTTGCAATCATTCTACCGCCATTATTAATATTTATTATAACAAAAACACTTTATTTTGAACAATAAATTTTAGGTTCCATTTTAAAAATAATGGTAAATTTGAAATAGACAGATACTAGTAGAAAATGATACATCCATCAATATATTATTGACTACCTTAATTTCACATCCTAAATTCATATATTAAATTGTTATAAAACTTATATTTTATATTATTTATATTTGTTTAATTAAATTATTATATTTGTATTTTATTAATTTAGATTATACGCATTAAATTTTAAGTAAATTTAAAATAGATAATTATTTGATGATGTAAATTAATTCAATAGTTAATATGTAAAAGATGAACTGTATTTTGAACGATAAGACATTTTAATTTTAAAACATCGAATTAATCTTTTCAATAATAATAATAATATATTATTGTTGATGGAAGTAAAATTAAATATTATGTTGAAAAATATGGACATCGTAATTGAGTGTTGATTCTTTAGCTATTGAAAGTGCGTGGAGACAATTTTTATATTTGAAATGTTAACAATTTATTGAACGATATTTATGAGTTGTGCTGATTATATGGATGATAAGATCATATCAGTTAAGGGAATATGTTTGGAGTGTAACACCCCAAAACCCGACCTAGAAGTTAAACCGAATTCCGGGAATTACATTGGCCAACCAAAGTGGCAGGGATAAAACTTATTTATAACCATAGAAAATACTTCACTAAACCCTTATGCTTTGCAATTTTAGTAGATTAAATGATACGTAGTTGTTTTAGGAAACCACATATAACAGACGTTTAAGAACCGTTAGGAATAAATAAAATCAATGTTTTTGAACAATTCCAAAGTAACTTAAAAATCCCCGTACCACAGTACACATAGACTTATGTGCAAAAAAAAAAGGTGCATAATTCGAATAGTTTATCATGACATTACTTGAAATCAAACTGATCAAAAAACTCTAAGACCTCTGCTATGCCGAGTCCAGCTCCAAAACACGAAATGTACCTGAAAGGAAAAACACTACAGAGATGAGCCATGCGAGATCAATGTGAGTCCGAAACATAAACATGTGGCAAAAAAATGGGGTAATACAGTAAATACTTCAGACAATCATATGTATAAAAATATCACTTACAAAAATCTCAATTGGTATGTCAAATACAATATCAAACCACAGAAATGATGTTCTAATCATACACAATAATCAGAACATATTACATGACAGTAACTATATTTTCAATAACCAAATGTTCACACAAACAGATAAAATGTTCTGACAAACAGACGTATATTCAGATGCAAACGGATGCACAAGTCAAAATCCCAACCCACCAACCAAACATCACTTCGTCCATCCAGCACACCACATAAGGGCTATGGTAGGCCCGTCCACCATGCACACTACATAGAACCATAATAGGTTCATCCACCCTACAAACCACAAAGTGGAACTATGCCACTTGAGTAACTGTATACAACTGAGCTGATATACGTATAGGATATTGTGGTAAACCGCTATACAAAAGTATCGCAATTAAAACTGCTAAGTCTGTCTTCCTTTTCTTCATAACTAGATCCCAAAATTTTCATGCTTGCAACAATGCACACATTATTCCGACAACATGCAGAAACGAACATTAACATTTCCAGTTTGAGCAGATTCAAATTTGATTACACTTGTATTCTAATATTCAGTTACGACAACAATAATAAACTCATACTTATTCATCACATAAACGAGCAATAAAATTAAAGCCCATAAAAGCACAAATATACACAAACCAAACTAAATCGAGTCCCAGACACACTTACCGAGGCTTGAACGAGGTTCAAATTACACAAAAACATAAAACAGACAGTTTATGACTCAAAATAAAAATTCTACAAAATAGGGCCACATGGTCGTTTGCCCTAGCCGTGTAGAGGCCTACACGCCTATGTGGACGTGGCCCTGGCCGTGTGGAGGCCTACACGCTCATGTGGATGAGACACACGCCCGTTTGACCAAGTTACACGACCGTGTGAGTAGCCCGTGTAACTCACTATCCAAAAGTGCTAAAAATAAAGAGCAGAGGAGACACGGTCGTGTGGAGATCTCACACACCCGTGTGGGGACACATGCCCTCGTGGTCAGGCTGTGTGGTACCAAAATTCATCGAAAACCCTAAATTCCCAATTACACACGGCCGTGTAGACCGCCCATGTAGCCACCCCTGTGGTTACGAAACCACACCGAAATAGCTTGAAAATCATGCTTTTGATGTTGAAACGATCCTCAACCCTTGTGATAAGCCATAAAAAAAACATGTTTTTAATCTCATTCTTGATGCATTTTTGGATGATTTATCATGTAAATTAGTGAATTTGATGCTCCAAGTCCTTTAAATTCATGTAAATTAGTGAATTCAATATCTCATGATTTATCATGTAAATTAGGGAAATGAAAAGAGTGAAAAACAAGCCAAAAACGAACAAAAAGAGCTATTTTTAGTATCATCACGACCTGGGCATTTCTATACGGGCTGGCCACACGCCTGTGTGAGTCACGCGGGTTGGGCATACGCCCATGTGCCAGCCCGTGTTGATTTTGCACCCTGTTTCCCAAACACGCAAAAATATCTAATTTTTAGGGTTTCTAAGCATTTTAAAGTCTATAAATATCAATTAGACTTGAAGAAAAGACTCGAAGAAAGCCACCAGATTCAACTCAGAAGCGGATCTCCTTCAATATTGAAGATCTCCATTCAATTTCCTTAGAAGTTTTATTTGGATTCTTTATGTCTTGTTGTTATTCTAACTTTGAGATGGTTTTATTCCAAATTATGAACTAAATTCCCTAGATACCTAGGGAAGATGAAACCTATGATGAATCTTATTATTTGATTTCTGAGTTACATGATAAATACTTAATTCTTGTTCTCAATTATGTATGCTTATTTCATGTTTTAGTATTTTTAGGATATTAATTCATGCTTAATGTGCTTAACCAATGGAGCAAAAGTCCTTGTTTAAGAGTAGATCTAGCATAATTGAGTGGAGTTGCATGCAATCCTAGAAATAGGACGACATAAATCTACCGGATTAGAGTCAAATCTAATAGGGGAATCCATAAATCGAGTTAATGTGACAATAGGGGTTTTAATTAGAAAGATATTTTAATTAATCAACCTATAGTCAGTTGTTCTTACTCTTGAAAGAGATATTAACATAATTTAGGGATTTCTACAGATCATGGCACAAGTGAATAAATCGTTTAATTTAGATTCATACGAATAAATAGAGTCTAGGTGGATTCTTTCCTGGGTATTGTCTCTCTCATTGGTACCTTCGATTATTTTCCTATTTTATTCTCTATTGCGTTCTTAGTTAGATTAGTTTAGAAATTTTAGAATAAAAATAATCACTTCAATTTATAGGCTAAATAATAGAAAAACAGTAATTACTAGTACTTTTAGTCCTCGTGGATATGATATTCCTACTCACCATAACTATACTATTGTTCGATAGGTGCATTGCCTTAGTCGTATTTATAGTTAGTTTAGTGACCTTCAAGTTTTTGGCACCGTTGCCGGGGACTAAAATATTAGGAAAACTCAATTTTTATTAATTTAGCCATTTTTATTTTTATTGCATTTTATTTTTGCTTTTAGCTTACTTTTTGTTTTCTAGTTTTTCTATTATTTGCTTCTGACAGCTTCCTTAGTTTTTGACTAGAAGAAATCCGTCTGGACCATTAGTATTTGATAGTGAAATTGAAAGTACAGCTCGCAGAAGCTGTAGAGAAGCAAGGCAGAGTCGACATAATATAGTGGAAGAGCAAGAGGACGTTATTATTGTTATTGAGGAGATGGGTGATATTCGGAATAATCAACTACCTCCTGTAGTTGATGCAAATCCAGATCCTGCCCCTCGTACTATGCACGATTATGACAAGCCCACTCTAACTGGGACTGAATCGAGTATTGTGAGACCCACCATTACTGCGAATAGCTTCGAACTGAAGCCGAACACTATTCAGATGATCCAATAGTTTGTTCAGTTCGATGGTTTGCAAGACGAAGATCCAAATACTCATTTGGCTAACCTTCTGGAAGTCTGTGATACTTTCAAGATAAATGGCATTTTTAACGATATCATTCGCCTACAGTTGTTTCCCTTCTCGTTGAGGAATAAAGCTAAACAGTGGTTGAATTATTTACCACGAGGTTCTATCACTACATGAGAGCAAATGGCTGAGAAGTTTTTACTGAAATATTTCCCACCGGCTAAGACAGTCAAGTTGAGAAATGATATCTCTTCTTTCGTACAGATCGACTTAGAGACCTTATATGATGCATGGGAAAGGTATAAGGATTTATTGAGAAGATGCCCTCACCATGGATTACCTTTATGGCTATAGGTTCAAACCTTCTACAATGGTTTGAATCCCTCAACTAGGCAATTAATCGATGCAGCAGCCGATGGTACCCTGAAAAATAAGACAGCTGAAGCGGCTTATGAGTTTATAGAAGAAATTTCATTGAATAATTATCAGTGGCAATTTTTGAGGATAAAGCCTAATAGAGCAGCCGGTGTTTTCAATCTAGATGTAGTCACCATGTTATCAAATCAGGTAAAACAATTAAATAAGAAAATTGACGGTTTATGTGTTTCTACGTAGGTACATCCGGTGATGCAATGCGATGCAAATGGAGAAGGAATGAGCAATCTAGAATATTTGCCCTACGATCATAGCACAGAGAACAAACAAATGAACTATATGGGTAAGAATTCTAGACCTTAGAATGATCATTACAGTAACACTTATGATACAAGTTTGAGGAACCATCTCAATTTCTCTTGGGGTGGTCAAGGAAATCAAAGACAACAACCCTCTCCAGGCTTTCAACAACCTTACCAACAAGAGAAAAAGCTGAACCTTACCAACAACCCTCTCCAGGCTTTCAACAACCTTACCAACAAGAGAAAGCATCGACTCAAGGGCTCAAGAACCAAATTGGTCAACTTGCAAAGTTAATTTCAGAACGACCACAAGGTAGCTTGCCTAATAATACCGAAGCTAACCCAATGGAATAACTTCATGCAATTACTGTGCGAGATGAATAAAGGTTAGTTAAATCTAAACTAGAGCTGAGGCAAGAAAGTTTGGTAAGTAAAGGTAAGGTAGAGGTAAGCCAGAATGAGAAAAAATCGATCGGTAAAGAATATAAACCTCGAGTACCATATCCTAACACGACAA
Source organism: Gossypium raimondii (assembly GCF_025698545.1). Classification (NCBI taxonomy): domain Eukaryota; kingdom Viridiplantae; phylum Streptophyta; class Magnoliopsida; order Malvales; family Malvaceae; genus Gossypium; species Gossypium raimondii. The sequence goes on along the minus strand of NC_068567.1, from coordinate 4,854,632 downwards.
AGAAAGACCGCATGAACGAACAATTTGGTAAATTTCTTAAACTTCTTAAAAAGTTACATATTAACTTACCGTTTATTGAAGTTCTTTCGCAAATGCCCAATTCCGTTAAATTCTTAAAGGAGCTTTTGGCTAACAAATGGAAGTTAGATGATTCGTCGCACGTAGAGCTAAATGCAATTTGCTTAGCTATTTTGAAAAATAATCTACCCAACAAATTGAAAGATCTAGGGAGTTTTACTATTTCTTGTTTAATTGGTAGTTTAAATGTGAATAATGCTTTAGCTGATTTAGGGGCTAGTATTAATGTCATACCCTATAAAATGTTTAAACAATTAGGCTTTGGGAAACCCAAACAAACTAGGATGAGTATTCAATTAGCAGATAGAACCATTAGATTTACTAGGGGTATTATTGGAGATGTACTTGTGAAAATTGATAAATTCATACTCCAAGTTGATTTTGTTGTTTTAGGCATGGATGAGGATAGTAACATACTTTTAATTTTAGGACGACCCTTTTTAGCAACTGCCAGAACTATTATTGGTATTGGAACAGGTGACCTAATACTTCGTGTAGGTGATAACATGATTACTCTCTAAGCTCGTGATTCTGCTAAGATATCTAGTGATCGAGATGATTATATGAGTTCTATTAATATGAATAACATTGTGGCTCAAACTTCTTTGCAGGAAATCCCTAGGAAAAACATGGTGGAGCCACATTCCAGTCCATACGACAAAAATAGAACTACTCATGAAGAACGAATGCTACAGATTGATGAACTAGACGAATGACAGATAAATGTCAAGGAGAAATCGAGAATACACGATGTAGAACCAAAGCGACTCCATGAAGAGCATAAGGATGGAATGAACAAATTTAAGGTTGGAGACCAGGTATTGTTGGATAAAACGGACCCTCGAATTGCCATTTCAAAGCTTAATGCAAACGGAACAACTCCTTTTACAGTATTGAATGCCTTCCCATACGGTACATTCGAGGTAACTCATTCTGAATTTGACAGTTTTAACATAAATATTACTGGACTCAAACCTTATTTTGATAATAGAATTGACAATGAGAAAGAGGAGTTTCGACTCCGCAAACCACCATAACAGTACAAATTTGAGGTAAGTTGAGCTTAAACTTTAAATAAGCGCTTCTCGGGAGGCAACCCAAGTATTAACACTACTAATTCATTTATTTTTATTTTTAATTCATGTTAAATAAGGATTTTTTAACCCACACGACCTAGACACACGGGCGTGTCCCAGGCCGTCTGTACTAAAAAGGGTCTGACAGTGAGTTACACGGCCAGGCGACATGGTCGTGTGACCCACACGGCCTGAACACATGGGCGTGTCCTTGGCCGTGTGGATCTTAAGACTTAGTTTTAAAATTTTAAGAAAATCAAGAGTGAGTTACACGGCTTGGTGGCATGGCTGTGTAACCCACACGGGCGTGTCCTTGGCCATGTGGATCTTGACACTTAATTTTTCCAAAAATTGACAGAGACACGGTTTAAAATAGTCCACATTTTCCAAAAATCAACAAAGACACAGCCTAAAACAGTTCACATTCGAAACCTGGAGCTAATTTTTTTCATTTTTAAATCAAGTCAGAGAGTTACATGGGCAAGGCCCACGACCGTGTGCAAGATACGGTCGAGGTACACAGGCATGTAGGCTGTCACACGGGCATGGGAAAAACAAAGAAAGTTGCACATGGCCATGTAACACTACCGTGTGTGCCACACGACTTAGACACACGGATGTGTCCGAAGCCGTGTGAAAACTGGGTTGGCATTTTAAATATACACGGGCTGAGAAGAGCACACGCCCGTGTGGCCCAACACGAGTCTTTATATGACCATGTCACTCTTAAAAATCCCTAAACCCAATTTTATTTTTCTAGGTTTGTCTTCTTCCTCCCCAAATTCCACCCACAATCCCTAGCAGCCACTCCCTCCAACCGCTCCTTTTCAGCAGTCGTTCCTTCCCCCTTCCTCACCCCTTTGAGATACCACCCTCCCTTGGCCTCTCTTATCTCCTCTCTCTTGCCCTTCCCATGACACAACCCCATACTGACCCGTTCCCCTTATTCCCTTTCCCCCATTCGAACCACCCACCAGCAGCGACCACACCCTACGACCAACCACCCCAATAACCCCCTCGCCCCTTCTCCATTTCTCCGTCGCACAGCACACACCCATCGTTCACACACCTAAAGCCCGAACTGACCTGACCCATCGTTGTGCCACCGTCATTTCCCCGTCACTACCACTACCGTTTACTCTGGTCACCACCCATTGTTTTCCTTATTTCTTTATTTCTTTATCTTTTTCTTGTTTAATATTATTATTAGCTATTTTATTCTCTTTATTTATTGTTTATTATATATTATTTTCTATTCCTAGTTCTATTCTTTTATTTTTCTAGCCATATTTGTTTACTACCCTTATTATTATTTTTAATTCACTGTGTTTATCATTCATTTTTTATTCTTAATGTTACTATTTTAGCTTATTTTATAGCCATTATTATGATTCATCTTTAGTTTATTATTTTGACTTCTTTGCTCGCTATTTCTATTACTATTGTTCTTTGTTCTTAGTATTAGAATTGTTTATTTATTTATTTCTGCTTTTCCTTATTCTTGCTTTCAGAATGTCATGATTTGTCTTTTAGTTACGAATTCGTTATTTGATTTATTATTCCTTATTGTTTTCACCACTTTGATTCATGATGGTTTCACTTTCTAGCTTTTGCATGCATGGGTATTCATACATACTGCTTTAGGAGTAATTTTCTATTTAGGACTACTTGGATTTTACCTTCTTGCCCTTTGGTGATGCTTTATTTATTGATGAATTCTCTTAATTTTTTGACAAACACTCGTGCAAAGTCTAAGGTTGTCGTTCCCACTTTGAAAAAGTGGAAGACACCTGGCGCAACCTCCTCCTCGAGTGCGTCCGCTAAGGCTCACCACCCTTATCTCCAGTTTTCAGCAGGCCCCCAAGAGGATTTATTTCAGTTCCTTCGAGTGCGACCACTCGACTTAGATCGATGTATTGATTGGGCCGCGTTGGAGCAGGTCTACCTAGCTAATCACGTGCGCGCCTTTATTGCTGCAACACTGTGGGACCGTTTCTTCTCGATCATTAAGCCCATATACATGGAGCTGGTGTTAGAGTTTTGCTCAACATTTACTCTCCAGCATGCGATGACGACTCATGACAAGCCAGGCACCATCACTTTCTGACTCGGTGGTTTAGTGCGCCATATGAGTGTCCCTGAGTTCGGTGTTACTTTGGTCTATATACTGAGGAGTTTATGAGTGTCGAGAACTTCCTCCGTCTACATCGACACATTCACTACTCGCTAGCTAGTTGTTGGACAGATCTTACGGCGAGTATGACCCCCTATGACGCGAGTTGCTCGAAGGCGACTTCTCCTCTCCAGTATTACAGTATCTTCATGCCTGTTAGCTCACACTTTGACTAGTGAGAAAGAGAGCACCGAAGTCGCCAGTAGTACTGATGCTTATTTTCTATGGAGCATGGCCACTGGGCATATCTTTGATTTGGCATACTTATTCGCCTTAGCCTTCCGCCATCAGACTGACCACCACAAGAAGGGTCCTATCTGTTTAGGCCCTTATGTGACTCAACTCGCTCGTCACTTCGATCTCTTCGATACACCCCTCTACACTTACACTCATCAATCAGATGTCTCCACAGGGAATCTCGACCATGATCCATATGAGGATGATAGAGCGGCTTCGTGGAGTTGATCCTCCTAAGTATCATTTACTTCATACTGACTCTCAGAATGACCTAAAGGACTTCACTGATGATGTACCACTACATCACGAGGGTCCACCTCATCCTCCACCTTCGAGTTACCATCTTGTTTTTTCTGCTGCCACTTTGATAGACCTCTCCGAGTGTTTCGCTCTCTTTGAGTAGCGTTGCTTTTAGAGGTTCGACAGTATTGATGCGACTTTACAGTAGATCTGTCAGCATCTCCATATCTCCTCCTCGGTGCCTACGACTCATGACACCGACACGTCTGATGATGAGGACCATTGAGTCCATTTGTTTTATTTTATTTTTATTTTTATTTTTATGTTTATTGTTATTTTCTTAGTCATATTTCATTTTTATCTTTTGAACTATATTTTTATTTTTATGATTGTTTCTAATCGAGTATAATCCATTAATCTTCTTCACTATTTGTGTTTATTTTCTTATTAGTTTGCTTGGAATCGTGCTCTACATTTAGATTTGCCTACAATTCTGATTTTCACTATTCTAAGGATTTCATCCAATATTCAGGGCAATTTCAGTTTTCTGCCTCTCTTATGATATTTTGTTTATACTGTGATTATCTATGTTTGTACATTGAGGAAAATGTACATCTTAAGTGTGGGAGATTATTTATATAATTATTAGAAAATCCTTGAATTATGTCTTGTGTTTAAGTAATTTTCTCATACTACTATTAGAATGAATTTTTATCGATTTGTGATTTTTATTGATATGTTTTAGATTAAATTCATAGATATTTTGTGCATTGGTTGTTTTAAACTTTAAGCCATGAGAGAATCAAGCATGATAAGTCTATTTTCAAAATTAAAAATTTTTAGGTTGTTTCCCTTAATTGAGGTATTACCTTGAAGTTTGAGATTTGCAAGATTGACATCAAAAACTATAATTTTTTTTGGTGAGATTTTGAACCTTTAGAGCATACATTTTTCTTGCTCATTTTTATTATTGGTTATGAGTGTGTCAATATTGATTTGTTATTCTAGTACTTGCTTCGATTATGCATGTCGAGACTACACCTTTGATTTGATATACTAAGATGATAAAGACACTTAGGTTTTACCCAACTTATCCCATAAAAGCCTACCTACATAATTAACCCTTAGTGAACCTCTTTAAGCCTAACACACCATTTCTTGATTTACCCATTAATGATAACCCATAACTCATTTTTTTGTTCATTGAGAATTTTTCCCGTTTTATTGACTCTCTTTTTGTCGAGATTTGATTTGGTTAATTGCCTAACTATGCTCTTTTGTTTCATTTGCTGAGTTATTTCTGATTCTTGTTCAAAAAAAATGAAAAAAATGATGAGAAAAAAATAGATAAATAAAATACATATATATTGATTATTATTAGTTCTATGTTAATTGAGCTTGAACAGTTAAATTCATATTTTGAGAAGAAGCTCGTGTTATTCTTGAATAGTTTTCAATTGATGTAATTGTTTTTAATTCAGCATGTATTTATTTTTCTAGTTTGGTAATTTATCAATTCGATCTCGATTTTAACCATCTTTTTCAGCCTTTCTCCACACCTTTAACCTAAGCCCCATTATAACCTCTTAAAGACTTTTTGATTTGTGTATCATCTCATTTTATAGTGGTGGAGATTTGATTTTCATGCAAGCTTATGGTAATGACTTTTCATTTTTGACTATTGAGTGCTTATTTTTGAACCTTAAACACTTTGAGTGATTTGAGTGAATCTTTAGTGAGAATGTCCATTCTTGTCGATTTTGAATTAAAGGTAATTACTTAGATAAGAGGAAATACCTATGTTTTCATGCTTTAAAAATGTTTGACTTGGATTTTTTAAATCTTTAAGTGCTCTTTTATTTGAATTATCAATTTATGGTTATTTGTGAATTATGAAAAACATTATTGATGAGAATTATAAGTTGAGAAAGATTAATTTTTAATTATGAGTTGATGATTTTACTTGAGGACAAGCAAACATTTAAGTGTGAGCATATTTGATAAGCCATAAAAGTAACATGTTTTTAATCCCATTCTTGATGTATTTTTGGATGATTTAACATGTAAATTAGTGAATTTGATGCTCCTAATCCTTTAAATTCATGTTTCTATACTTAGGTGAGCATAGGGGAACGAAAGGAGCGAAAAATAAGCCAAAAGCAGACAAAAAGTGCTATTTTCAGTATCCACACGGCCTGGGCATTTCCACACGGGCTGGCCACATGCCCATGTGAGCCACAGGGGCTAGGCACATGTCCATGTGCCAGCCTGTGTTGATTTCGCACCCTATTTCCCCAACACATGAAAAAACCTAATATTTAAGGTTTCTGAGCGTTCTAAAGTCTATAAATATCAATTAGAAGAAGACCCAAGAGGACACAGAGAGAATAACGAAGAAAACACTCGAAGAAAGCCACCGGATTCAACTCAGAAGCGGATCTCCTTCAAGATTGAAGATCTCCATTCAATTTCCTTAGAAGTTTTATTGGGTTTCTTTATGTCTTGTTGTTATCCTAACTTTGAGATAGTTTTTTTTCCGAATTATGAACTAAATTCCTTAGATACCTAGGGAAGATGAAACCTATGATGAATCTTATTATTTGATTTCTAAGTTACATGATAAATACTTGATTCTTGTTCTCAATTATGTATGCTTATTTCATGTTTTAGTATTTTTAGGATATTAATTCATGCTTAATGTGCTTAATCAATGGAGCAAAAGTCCCTATTTAAGAGTAGATCTAGCATAATTGAGTGGAGTTGCATGCAAACCTAGAAATAGGACGACATAAATCTATTGGATTAGAGTCAAATCTAATAGGGGAATCTATGGATCGAGTTAATGCGACAATATATTTCAATTAATCAACCTAGAGTCAGTTGTTCTTACTCTCGAAAGAGATATTAACATAATTTAGGGATTTTTACGGATCAAAGCACAAATGAATAAATCGCTTAATTCAGATTCATAATAATAAGTGGAGTCTATGTGGATTCTTTCCTGGGTATTGTCTCTCTCATTGGTACATTCGATTATTTTCCTATTTTATTCTCTGTTGCATTTTTAGTTAAATTAGTTTAGTAATTTTAGAATAAAAACAATCACTTCAATTTATAGGCTAAATAATAGAAAAATGGCAATTACTAGTATTTTTAGTCCTCGTGGATACGATATTCCCTACTCACCATAACTATACTATTGTTTGATAGATGCGCTTGTCTTAGTCGTATTTATAGTTAGTTTAGTGACCATCACCTTGGTAACCCAGAATAATGCCCAAACATATAGATTTTCATGCAATTCAGTAACAATATGATATTTCAAATAACCAATTTCAAAAACACACAAGACATTATCGAATTCCACCGGAATTCGATACCGAAGTTAACCATTTCAGAACACACACCTTAGAACGCAATATCAAGCACTAAGGATCAATCAATTCGCTCTCACTAAACTATTCAGAAACCTCAATTTCACACATAAACTTATACTATAAGAACTTCAATTAACAAAATAATATAAACAGAAGCAATTCTATTATAAACCCTACCCGCTTCACCTCCGATAAAACAAAACACACGAGGACGATTAGTCTTAACAGGCAACACGTAACGTGAGTGTAAAATGGAAGAAACAAGAAATCAAAAGAATTGAAATTTGGGGAAAGAACCAATAAATAACAGAGGGAACAAAAAATAGGGAAAAGGAAATGGAAAAAATAGGGAAAAAACGTGAAACTGAAAAATCTCTTCTTTCAAATTTTAAAAGTAAATCTTTAAAAATTAAAAAAAAAACAAAACCAAAATAAATTAATTCCTCAAAACACACAAGAGGACTCAAACCCGAAACCCAAAGGTAAACTAACACTCTCACCACCACCAAACGTGAAAACGTGAAAACCCACTCAAGTGCTTGACCTATTCAATGACCCTAACCACAACATCAAAACTTCTAACCCTAAATTTTGGGGTATTACATAAAGGATCGGATTACATCACTCTTATATAATCCCTTGAATCAAAGAAGTCGAATTGGATTAAATCGTTGATATTTTAGCTGCCGAGAGTCTGTTTACCTTATTTCTTATTATTATATTGTATTCCACTAATTAGTATGTTATAGATCTTCTCTATGTTAGCAAGTCTTGAAGAAATCTATATAATTGAAAGACTTGTACAGGTTTAAGTACCTACAAAAAATTGAAGCATCTTGTATATTATTAAGGCAAAATAATAAATACAGCCCCTACTTGTTTTGTTGTTTTGATTCTTTTTTTTAAGATCATTTTGGCCCTCAACCTTCAAATTTTAATTAAATTGTTTTCTATTGAATATAAAACCGATTGAATTGTTAAAATTTTAATAAAATTTGATGTAATAATTCACGTGCCAATTCATGTGTGCTTCATAAAAATTCAAAAAAATAATAAAAGTATTTAAAATACAAAAGAAAAGTTCATAATTTCTTTTTAAAAATTTAGAAGTTTATAATACCCTACATGTAGGTTACTAATTGTCATGTTAGTGTCCTTAAAATCTTGAAAGTTAAAGAGTCAAAGTAACAAAAAATAGAGCTAAAGTGATAAAATGAATACCAACAAGTGGTTGGGTGTAATGGTAAAGCACATTGCACTCCCAAATAAGGGTGTTCAAACTTCGGTTAAAACTAAATTAACAGACTGAACCGAACTAATTCAGTTAATCGGTTGGTTAACCAATCTAGTTCTGTTGGAGGTCGGTTAAAGGTTTTTTGAAATTTTGGTTTACGGTTAATTCGGTTTGAAATTGGGTAATTAACCGAATTAACCGAACTTAATAAATAATATTATATATTATATGTATTAGGCTATTACTAATTCGGCTAATTTGGTCAAATCAACATTATCAATTTATTTTTTTATTTTTTTATTTGTTTTATACTTGCTTTAACAAAAATGTATATATAAATTTCGGTTTAGTTAGCGGTTAAAGGATTAAAAGGTTCAGTCAATTCGGTTAATACTAATTCGGTTTGGTTAACAGTTTGAACACCTCTACTCCCAAGAAGAAAATGTAGGTTTTAAACTTTGGAGACAACATTATTGAAACAGGCAGCCATGAATCCCGAATATGAACCATAAAATAGAATACATAATATCAAAAAGAAAAAGTGATAATAAATTAATATTGTAAACTAAATTTATTAAGGAAATAACACACATCCAATCCTGAATTACGCAACGAAATGTATTTTATTAATCATAAATTGCGCATTTTTCTAGCAATTTACGTCATTCGTGACATATAATAGACAGACATAACGGGAAATGGGGGGAAAGAAGAAGGAAAATTATTCTTTGATTATCTTCTTATTTAATTTAAGTGTAAAATTCTTTTAAAACAAATTTTAAAATTATTAATAATTTCTTTTTTAATCTTTAAATAAAAAGATAAAATGCATTAAAACACTTAAATCTTCAAATTTTTATATTAATAATAATGTTGAGACCTTGGTCGCAACAAATTACATTCGCAAATATGGAAAGGAGGCTAACCTGTGGGTGAGGTAACATTTTCAAAAGTAGAACAACATGGAAATGAAATGGCAGAAACATTAGTGACGGCAGGTATTAATCGCAAGGTTATGTTCAAGGCGTGGTGATGAATGTTAGATTGGTGATTGGAATACCTAGTTTTCATACAATAATAGCTTTTGTAACAATTGTATTGTTTAACTAGAACTAATGTTCTGTTGTTCTTAAATAGAATAGTTTAAATGAAACAAAAAATAATAATAATATTGATACTAATTAAATTAAAATTCAATTAATTAATTAATTTAATTTTAGACAAACATATAAAGGAAGATGATCATCATTGCAATTTGAAAAATATATGTGTATGATGAATTGTTGATAAATTGGTTTAAAGAAAAGAGAAATTAAGACAAACGTTCTGACATTTGTGAATGGAACTTTCTTTGTGTCAATTAGGATCAGTCAAGCTCAAATTTCATGCATGTTTTTCTCAATGGGTCTAGTGGTGATGACAAAATATGTGAAAAAAATTAGTAAATTATGATTTAATAAATTGTTTGAAAATTTTCTTTTGCTTGACTTGAGAGAATCATTTTTTATAATGATACGTACAATTATAATATATCTGGATAGATTCATTAATAAATTGAAATAAAAATATATATATTTAGACTTGAAATTGGAACAACAAATTAAAAACACAATGGAATGACGGTGTGGACAAATATTATTAAATTCATTATCATTCCATAGTTGATAAGTTCTACTTTATCATTTACTCCGTTCAATTATGAATGTATAATCTTAAAATTATTACCATTATCATGAATATTGGATGCATCTATCTCTGCCTCACCTTGTTCTCGCTTCAATTAATTTTATTACTTTTTTTAATATTTCCAATCATTTTAAAGGTAAGTAATTATTCAAACATAATCCTTAGAAAAACATTTAAACATCAAATATATGATTTTTTTATAATACATTATTATATTTTTACCCTTTTAATAGTTGCATATGTATAAGGATAAGATAAGGATTTCATATAGTGGGGCGGGCTGGACAATCAATTACCATAACAGCTCTATACTCCCAATCAAAAAATAAAATAAAATCTATCCCGTCACCCACTTCCACTTTTTAAAGAAAAAATCTACTCAATTCAAAGTGGATTGATATGAAATTCACGAGACAATTTGAGGTTTACCATCACTAACCCAAATTGCTAAGCTTCCTCCTTGCCAATAAGCGGGAGAATAATAATAATTTGAAAAATATTTTAGTTTTTGTTTTTTTTTTCTCAATTTGAATTTAAAATTCAAAATAATTGTATTCAAAATAATTGCAAAGGGTTGTTGCGGCCCAATCTGAATTTGTGAGTCAAGGGTCTATGACTGAGCGACTTTAGTCGGATGAGACCAAGTTAGCAGAAGAGATTAATCGTTTAGAAAGTGAGGAAAAGGAAATGAATAAGAACGGTATAAGAAGAGCTCTGGTCCTGTGGGCTTGAATCTGCAACCTAGGAAACGGGCCAGGATCGTTAGGCCTCAACGAGTTGAGGCGGTTGTGAGCGTATGTAACATTTCAATATCTGTTTTCTGTGGTAAACACCATCCGGGTGAGTGTTAGAGGAAAATGGAGGCGTATTTTAAATGTGGATATGTTGAGTGTCAAGTTAGGATTTGATCACAACATACCCTTAATCAAAAGCAAATGTTGGCTTAAAGAGGGGAACGAAGATTGGTTTGTGCAACTTGGCGTCGTAAGGATTGAGACGCATCTGGCAGCAATACAGATACATCTGGAGCTGTACCCTGCATTGATTAAGTGACTGATCATTATTAGGGCTTTTGAGGCTTTGGGATCGTATTGTTAGTGGTGAATTGTCTAGGTTTTCATTAAAAATTAGAGTTGTCAGCGTTAGAGTGGTGATCAGTTTGGAATGAGGAATTTCAAATTTTGTGGTTAAGTGATTGGTGTGGCAATAGGAATTTTGAGGATGAAATTCTTTTAAGGGGGAGAGTTGTCACATCCCAAAAAGCGGGTTAGAAGAAATTAAGTTTGTGAAACCAAGAGTGGTCACATCCAGATATTTAGTTTTGATTGTGAAAATCATGATAAGTGAATTGATTTGGTTTAGTGGTTAAGTGTGTTGCTTGTGTGTGTGAGGTTTTGGGTTTGAGCCTTTCCCTTGAAATTTTGCTAATTTTTAGTTCAATTCGTATCCCTAGTCTTTTGGCTTAAATCTTATTTTTGTGTAAGTTATGAATGAGCTTGCTAGTTTTGTGGTAAAGTGTCAACATATCCTAGGTCTTGTGTTCGATTCTTGTTGTGTGCAAATTTAAAATATTTTTCTATTTGATATTTTTTTAAAGTTGAATTTGAATTTCTTTAAAAAAAATCTGGTGAGTTGGGATATGTTTAAGATATCTTGATTTTGTTCTTTTTATTTTAAAAATAATATATTGAAAAATCCCTAAGTTTTCTTCCTACTCCAACTGTCCAGCACCCCCACTTTTTGCACGTTTCCTTCATTTTTGTTTTCCTTTTCTTTGTGCTAGAAGTTTTGTCGTTGGTTTCTTTTCTCTTCCAAATGTTTCTACTGCTTGATCTTAGCTTTTTCTCACGTTTATTTTGGTCACATCTAATTTTTTCTATCACTTTTCTATTCATTTTTGCCTTTGTTTGTTTGTGTGGTTAATTAATCGTCGATTCGCTGTTCTAATTCGGGTAAGTGTTAGTATTCATTTAACTAAGACTCGGTGATGTTCTCTGTTCAAGAAGAGATAAGTGGGTGAGTTGATTATTGTGGATTGAATTGGTTTTGATAATTTTTTGTAATTCTGCCAGGCGATTATTGTGGAGGGGGAAATTTACCATCGAACTAAGTACGGTTGGGTTGTTGTTTGTACAATGGTAGGTGATTTAATGGTGATTTGGGGTTGTTTTGTTAATTGTTATTAGTGTGAATGTTCAATTTGGTTTAGTTATTTGATTTCTAATCGGGGTGTCATAGATGTTGAATGTAGGTTTTCGGGAGTGCTTTGTCATGTGGTTGTTAAGAAATAACATCAAGTGTGTGAAATCAACCAAAAAACTCGTTAGAAACTCGATAAAATCGTGAAATTGGGCTATTGTTCGAAACTGTCCAGCACTACACAACCGTCTGTAATCATGCAGACTTTGTGGGTAGGCCGTGTGAAATCATGCAAATCGTGTGGGTCACACGGTCGTGTGAAATAATGCAGACCGTGTGGGTAGACCGTGTGGACCACACGGGCTAGGTTTTGGGGCCGTGTTGGCCTTTGGGGCCAATTTTTAGGCCCGACTAGAGGATTCATAAATTGGGTCTGTGGGCATTATGTAGGGCCAGAAAAGCATAAATTTTAGTAAACAAATACGGGTAAGTGTAGGAAGTATGTTAAATAAGTTCCGAAAAGTATAATAATGAGATATGATCTATTATAAGTAGGTATGTGAGTTAAGCACGACTATTTAGTAAACCATGTGTGTTATACATATTCTGACATCTATTTTAATAAGCTATCCGTTTCAACCATGTAATATGATATGCTATGATATGTATAAGTCATATGTAAGTTACGCTCCATATAATATCTGTTTATGTATGAGTGTGTACAACCTATGTGATATGTATGTATGTTAATGTGATTTTGTATATGCATTGGGGTGGGTTCTAATTTGTTGGAGGAAGTGTTTTTCGGTAATACTACTGCATTTTTGGCGGTTAAACCGCAATATATGTTAGGCAGCTCAACTACACTATTATGAGTGGCATACCACCATGACCTGATGTGATTGGATGGATGGACTCTTGAAGTCCTTATTGGTGTGATTGGTTGGACAAAGTTGGTATGTAGGAAATGGTGGTAGGATCTATGTTTGCATTTGTTCTAGTCTGGTATGACATATGTGTTTTTGAAAACATGACATTCTGGTCTAATATATATGTATATGAATAAGATATTCTGAATCAAAATATGTTTCAGTTATATTATATTATGATTTGAAAGATATATATGTTTATGGTAACACAACATTCTAATATGTTTTTGGTACATTAAAGTAAAATTTTGTGATCACATTTATGTATGTGCTTGTTAAATAAAATTATGCTTGTGGGTTGAGACATAGACTAAGCTCCTATCTCATTTGTCTATTTAATTCGTTTCAGGTGTACTTCCAACTTAAGACCGAACGGTGTGCGGGAGCTCGGATTGGTTACCCGATAAAATATGTGTGGATTTATGTTTTAATTATTTTTGGATTGTAATCTATTTTTGGGTTTGGTTTTTGTTTTTTTTTTCTATTTGTCGACCTTTATTATTTTTGAGCGTTAAACTGCAAATCACACGAGCTAACAAGTTAGATTTTAGTTTTCCAAACGAAAACAAACTTTGAAAATTTTCCGCTGCGAGTTAAGTAAACCCTTGAGTGTTTTTCTATAAATAAATATTTTAAACTAATTTTAGCATTAACAGGTGATAAGTAAAAAAAGTAACATATTTTAATATCGTTCTTAATGCGTTTTTGGATGATTAATTATACAAATTGGTGAATTTTATGCTCCTAATTCTTTGAATTCATGTTTCTATACTTAGGTGAGCATTTGGGAGCAAAACGAGTGAAAAACGATTGAAAATCAAACAAAAAAAAGTAGATTTCAGGAGCCACACCTGCTGGGCCTTCCCACACGGGATGGACACACGGCCATGTGTCAGACCATGTCGGTTTCGGGACTTGCATCAGAAACAAGCGAAAAAATGAAATTTTTAAGCTTTCTAAGCATTGTAAAGTCTATAAATACCAAATAGAAGAAGAAAGATGGGAGCCATCAGAGAATATTGAAGAAAACAACTCGAAGAACACTGAGCAAACTCTGACTTTGAGATGTTTTTATTTACAATTATGAACTAATTCCCTAGATACCTAGGGAAGATGAACCCTATGATGAATTCTATTATTTGATTTCTGTTTTACATCATGAATACTTGATTCTTGTTCTCAGTTGTGTGTGCTTATCTCTTATTTTAATATTTTTGGGATATTAATTCATGTTTAATGTATTTAAATTAGAGGAGGAAAAGTCTCTGTTTAAGAGTAGATCTAGCATAATTGAGTGGAGTTGCATGCAATCCTAGAAATAGGACGACATAAATCTATCGGATTAGAGTCAAATCTAATAAGGAAATCCATAGATCGAATTAATGCGATAATAGGGGTTTTAATTAGAAAGAGATTTCAATTAATCAACTTAGAGCCAGTTGCTCTTACTCTCGAAAGAGATATTAGCATAATTTAAGGATTTCTACGGATCAAGATACCAAGTGAATAAATCGTTTAATTCAGATTCATAATAATAAATGAAGTCTAGGTGGATTCTTTCCTAGGTATTGTCTCTCTCATTGGTTATCTTTCAATTATTTTCCTGATTTATTTTCTGTTGAGTTCTTAGTTAAATTAATTTAGTAATTTTAGTTTAAAACTAATCACTCCAATCTGTCGACTAAATAATAGGAAAACGATAATTACTAATACTCTTAGTCCTCGTGGATACGATACTCTACTCATCATAGCTATACTATTTATCGATAGGTGCACTTGCCTTTGTCGTATTTTTAGTTAGTTACGTGAACACACATCAACAGGAAAAGATTTGTTCAAAATTGATATTTTCAAAGCATACAAATTTGAAATTGATTTTGGCATTTGAAATAAGTGTTTGCGAACTTAATTTTTTTAGAATGTTTGTGAAAGTTTTGCAAGTTTTATGTTTTTGGAACGTGTTTTTAGTTTGATCGAAACAAAGGCTTTCAAACAAGTTAATGTAACTTCTCAATATCCGATCATAGCTTCTAGGCTGGGTTTAGGATGTTACAGGGTTAGTATTAAAGCTTTCGTAAGCTTGTACAAGACTCGAAAATGTTTACTTATCATAATAATTGCTTATAACGTTCGTATTTGATTGTTAAATAACTAAAATTATATTTCTTCTAATTGTAGTTGCCCCGATAATGAATGTGGCACACTGTAGCTCGGACCCGACGATCGGGTCGTGTTTGGGGTGTTGCATAATTTCACCTAATAAGAGATTTTTTTGACTATTTTAAATGATAAATTTTCTAGAAAAGTTTGGCTTTAAAATGAATTTTCAACCAAAACATATTTAATAAAAACGAGATTCATGTGAAATGATTTACATAAAATAATCAACTAATCAGACATTGCTGCATTGAAGCCAAAACCCAATTCGACATCAACACTGATACTCAATCTCCTTTTCAAAATATTGAAAACGACATTTATTTTGCATTCTTCCCAGATTACATATTAGCCAAAAATAATTTAATTGTTCTATCTTTTATTTAATTAAAATCAAAATCAAAATTATTATCGTTATCATTATCGTTATTTGAATTTTTATGTCCCACTTTTGAATTCCTTTTTTTTCTAAAAATATTGGGTCTAGATACATGACCCTGAAAATTTAAATCATCAAAATATTTGTGAAGTCACAAAAATTAGAAGGAATAGATGATGTGCAAAAGTCGTAAATAATAATAATAAAATAACCTAGTTTGTTTGAAAATGACAAGACTCATCTTGTTGAAAGTCCCCAAGGTATCTTTGCTATAATTCAACATCTTCATATGAAACTTCCTGAAATGGTGAAACATTTTAAGACGTATATATATTTAGGGTTAGTATTTTTTATTTTTTATGTTTTATTTTATAAGTAATTTTATAAAATTGTCATGCTTTTTTTATGGGTATCGAAACCACTAAATATAAATTCCTACGACAAAATAATAGTAAATTGAAATATAGAGTAGTAAGGTCAAATTTATAGGGACTGGTTGTCTAGTTTTGCCTTTTCTCGTGACCAGAATCACTGTCGCGGTAATAGTCGTGCCAACGACCAGTGCGTTGCAATGTTGGAAAATGAAAATGGGAGGTTTTAAATTGATTAAGATAATAAAATAAGGAAATACGAGAAATAAAATAAAATAAAAACAGATTCAAAAATGCAAAAATAACTTTAAGAAAATAAAATAAGTGGATAAATAAAATATTTTTTTAAGCTTAGCCTTAGTCTCAATGTACTCCAATCTTGAATCGATCATTGAAATAGATTTTCCTTTCCAATTGATAAGCTAGTTATAGCAATCGAGGATCCCTCAAACTGCCAACTCTTCCTCTCGTAGTCGATCCTGGTATCACTTCCAAATTGAACCTTGCCAAATTTCCAACCACGTGGCACGTACTCGCCATTTAGGACTTCGACAGCCTTGTGATCTGAAATGCCCAACTAGAATTAACGGTCTCAACCGTGTGGGTCGTTTAAATTCGATCACTATCTCCCTTTACGAAATCCAACTAGCTTTTTCCAATTGAACTCGTCAATTTGTTCACGGGATTTTGAATACAGCACCGCCGACTCAACTTCCCAACTATACGCTAAACGATTCCAACCCAACGCGCGCTTTTTGAATTGAAATTGAATGAAGTTTGAGGGACGAATTTGTACTATCTCATATACCAAAGATATAGCGAATACCGAATTGAGTGGTTTTTTTGAGCGGGTTCGTATCTCACGATTGTTTTGTTGGAGCAATTTCCAGGCTAAAGCTAAAAAGGGTTTAGTTAATCATGGAAAGAATCATACTTGAAAATAAATAGTTTAAATGAAATTTTGGAAAGTTGAAAGGGAAAAGGCCTTGTAAGGCAATTAAACCAAAAGGTTGAAAACAAAGGAAAAAAAAGGAATGAAACAGAGATTTGAGTATGACGCAGGAATGGGAAAAAAAATAAAGAATTTTATTAAATGCTAAAGGTAAATGTGTGTTCAATTCACCGTAGCCACTAGCCATTTATTTACATTTTTAGTGTTAAAATTTAGCTAGATTTTTCTTAAATATTATTATTAAATAATTCTAAATATTATCACTAAATAATTCAAAATTTAAAAATTAAAAATTAAATTTAAATTAGAGATTAAATTTAAACTAATTACAGAGTTGTAACAATATCAAAAATCATTCAATCTTTATCCAACCACCTTAAAAAGAATCTTCAACCCTTCAATCTTTACCCAGTCATCTTTGTATCTTCAATCTTTCAATCAAGCCCTCCTCTTTGCTTTTTTTTCCAATTTAGCTCTTTTTTTGTAAGAGTTTGAATACAACACACTAACTTTATTCTTGATAAGAAAAAAATCTAAATTTAATAACATTTTATCAGATAATTAGCTAAAAATAAATACATTAAAAATACAAATTTATCTAGCTATCAGTTTTTTAAAATATTTATTTTATTAATATTTTATTATATTTTTATAAAATATTTATTAATTTTATTTTATTTGTAGAATTATTCCCACGTCTTTCTCTTTGCTTAGAATAAGACAAGACCAAGATCTCCATCCAAATTAGAAAAATCAATTTGCTTTTGGTTCGTCCATTTACTTCAAAATTAAAGTGCAATAATAGAAATTTTAAGACATATCATGCATGGGTGATTCATATGTATTAATTACAATATATTAAATTTATTTTAAAATTTAAAATTTATATATTTTCACAAATAATATAAAATAATATAATCTAAATACAGTATAAAATACTATAATCTTTTGACAAATCTTCATGTTATTGCTATTTTAAGCTCTTCAATGTTTTTTATTAATTGTAAGTTACCCATTGTAAATATCTTATACATCTCAGCCTCACACTATTATTATTTGATCACACTCTTATCCAATTTATTCTTCACACTCTTAGTGAATGATTTCCTTGTATGATAACTTTTTTTTTTTTGAATTTCCTATGTTAACTTATGCTCTGGGTTGGGTAGACGAGTTTGTAGGCACGTCTACTGCATGCTTTTTCCAAGGTCGTTACTTCTTTTTAGTGGGGGAATTGACTAATCTTTACTTAAAATGTAGATTCAAGTCTATGCAAGTTTTTTACAGTGAAATTATATTTCTCTATTTTTATTTTTAAAATATTTATATTTTGGGTTTTAAAATTTAAATTTAATTATTAAAAATTTTTATGTTAAATTTATTTATGTAACGTTTAAAAAGAAAACTCACATGGTAGGCATGCAACAAAAAGTTTGATATTGTAATGAACATGTATTTAATAGAAGTATTGTAATGATGCCTGTATAAGTAAAAGTATCATGGAGACCTTTGTACGTTAGATTGCATTTTGCCTCATCTATTCAAAAAATAGGTAGATTAATTCCTGTATATTAGATTAAATAGTAAATTGGCCATTTTGTTAAAAAAATTCACCGATTTCTACGGTTAAAAATTGGTCTCTATACATCAACATAAGGTATATATGATATGCTACGTGTCACTATTTGGTTATTCTGTTAGTCTTGTTAGTTTTTAACAGTAGAAATGGATAAAATTTTTAATAAAAATAATTAGCCCGCTCTTCGATCTAAATTACAGAGATTAATTTACTCATTTTTTGAGTGACAGAGACAAAATACAATCAAATAGCTAATATAAATTCTTGGTTTTGGTATTTTATTTGAATGCTCCCTTTGTAGCTTGATTGGAGCCATTTATGAGATGGTGTTTTCTTGAGATGGCTGCTCTTGGGAGATATGATCACAATTTTCCTAGGTGCTTCAAAGCAGATGAGGCTGATGTTCCGAGCAGAATTTTGAATTAGATTTCATTCTCTTTTAAGGAATTTTATTATTTATCTTACTTGCTGCTAGTGGTTTTCGTTGCTAAAAGTGTCGGCAGTCTAGAGTTTTACGAGTTGAAGGATAAAGTCAAAAAAATTTATTTTTGAGCCTCGAAATTAAATTATATATTTGTATGATAGTAAAAATATAATTTTATCTTTTAATAATTTATATCTTTATATTTTTAAAGAATTAAATCAAAATTCTATTATTTCTTAAAATGTCAAAAACAACTTTACAATTATTAATTTAAAATTTTATAAATTATAAAATAATATAAATAAAAAATTTCATTTTAGGAGTCCGTACTCTACCAGCCCCTCAACCCCGCCTGAGGTTTTAATAAAACTATTATTTTAGTTGAGAAATAAAAAATAATATAAGGAGCTTTATGATATATTGCTTGCTTTTGCCATGATTTTAGAAAAATTCATTTTACCAAAAGTAACAGATGATTTAAGTTGTTTTTGACATGAATAAAATCGTGTTTAATTATCTTTATATATAGTAATTACATATTTTTATTATACTTTTAGATATTTAAATTTTAAACATTATTCACTTATAAATTCTAAAACTATTGTTATGAATTATTGGAAAACTTTAAAATCATTTTTTGTAAAACATTTTAAACATTTGTATATGTTTTAATACTATTAATTTATTCAATTATCATTATAAATAATATGATAATATCATTTTTCAATAATTTATCTTCTCAATTCTCACTGCATTTTCATAACGCTTTGTCACTTCAATGTAAACATTGAAGTTATTATACCAAATTGACATAATATATAAATATTAAAGATTAAAATTGTTATTATATCAATTTTTTATTAAAAATCTCACACCACTTTTTCACTTTTTCCAACCCTAATTAAACTAGCAAATTTAAAAGTGGTTGAATTCAAATATACAAAGCCAAATTAAAGATGACAAATTTAATTGCAGATTTTATATTTTCAAATATTCCAATTTTTTAGATTTAAATAATATGTTGCTTATTCAGATTATAAATGCAGATTCCAATTTAGATATTTGAATCCACTAATTATAGAATGATTATATATATATATATATATATATATATATATAAAAAGAAATAACTTTAGCTGATTCAAATTCGATATTTTTGTGAATTCAGATATTCAAAAAGTATTAAAATTTTGTAATTAATTTTTTAAGAATTCATATATTTAATGGACAATAATATTTATTTCGGATTTAGATAATGATATTCGGATAATAAAACTTTCCTCTACATTTGAAGACATGCATAAAATTCACTAATGTTATGAAAAAAAAAACAGAGAGCAAAACAAAACGTATTTTTATTGATCAACAAAATGATTTATAATACTTCTCAAGTTTATATTTATAGACATAAGAAATATACATGATATAAAACTTTATTTTTAATAATTATTAGAGTTCTAAAGTATATCAAACTTATCTTGATTTTTATGGACATTCACTTAATAGAGTAAACTACTAAAATAGTCACTTTTATTCACCTCAGGTTACATTTTAGTCACTTATGTTTGAAATGTTATGTTTTAGTCACTTACATTATCGTGTTGTAACATTTTAGTCCTAAGCCGTTAATTGCCGTTAACGGTGTAACGATAAGCTGATGTGGCATGTTAAATCATCATTTCAAACAATTTTAGGTTAATTTATACAATCAGTCCCCATATTTTTTTTCGTTTTGAGCAATTTAATATTTTTCTTTTATGTTCTTTTAACTCTTTTTTTTTCTTTATTTTCCATTATCTTCTGCTTCTCCCTATGTTTTCCTCCTTTCTCCATTTCTTTTAACGTAGTTTTCTATGTTTTTTATTTGTTAAAACTAGTCCCTATACTTTTACTTTTTTGAACAATTTAAATTTTTTCGAGTGAGGTGAGCTTGTGAACTAGTTTTAACAAATGGAAAGCATAGAAAAACTACGTTAAAAGAAATGAAGAAAGGAGGAAAACAGAGGGAGAAGCAAATAGAGGGCAAATGACAAAAAAGCCCTTTTTTTTCAAAAATTACAGAAATGGGCCAATTATTTAATTATTTATCGGAATGGTCCATTTTCCGCGAAATCACATCCACGTCAGTGCGATGTCAGGGTACGCGCAGGAAATCACGTCCACGTCAGCGCGATTTGCTTACGTGGACACAAATAGCGCCCTCTAGGACGTGATTTGCTGACATGGATAAACAGTTTCTCATTTTTAGCTTGGAAAACTTTGAAAGGCCATAACTTTTCGCTCGGTTGTCCGATTGAGACGATTTTTTTTTATTTCGAATAACTTTTCGAGATCTACACGCTGACAAACAGCCGAAGGCGGTTTTCCGCACTTTTCATTGAAAAAGATCCCTTTTTGCCCCTAAATTTTGATTTTTTCGGTTTAAAATTAAATTGAAACATTCAAATCATTATTTTCCTTATTTATTTGAAGTAAACACCGGATTTTTTTTTTATAGAATTGTTGTATTATTTCTTCTGATTTGACACGTGTATGGAATAGGTCCGATAAATCGTAAGAACGTAAGTAATATAATTAAGATAATAATAGTATTTTTATAATATATCAATTAATTAGTTTAGCTTAGTTGGTTAAGATGCTTTCTCTTTTCCTTTAGTACCTTGGTTCGAATCTTGTTGGTAACAATTTTAAATCTTTTTTGAGTCAATAGCAACAAGTACAAAAAGATTCAAATGCACATTACATTCCTCAACAGTCAACTCTTTTAGCATAGAAAAAGAATTCTTATGAAATTTGTTGTGCCATATCCTCTTTGCGTTCCTCAAATGGCAGATTGTGGTTTTCTCCAAGTTACGAAAAGCAACCTGCATAATGATAGAAAGTGCTAATTACAATTAGAAATAACTTATATAAAATGTTAACTCATCGATGCTTAGGCAAAGGCATCGGTAACTCATATAATTAAGACAGTTAGAATCATTGGTCGTTTGAGAAGAACTTAAATGAATTTAATATAAAATTATATTCAGTTGACTTTTCTGTATGTAACTATTAACATATACACACACTACAAATAATGATTTGAATGTTTCAAAATTTAATTTTAAATCGAAAAAATCAAAATTTAGGGACAAAAAGGAATCTTTTTCGACGAAAAGTGCGGCAAACAGCCTTTGGCAGTTTGTCAGCACGTAGATCTCGAAAATTTATTCAAAATAAAAAAAATCGTCTCAATCAAACAACCGAGTGAAAAGTTATGGCCTTTCAAAGTTTTCCAAGCTAAAAATGAGAAACTGTTCATCCACGTCAGCAAATTGCGTCCTAGAGGGCGCGATTTGTGTCCACGTAAGCAAATCGCGCTGACGTGGACGCGATTTCCTGGCGCGTACCCTGACATCGTGCTGACGTGGACGCAATTTCGAGGAAAATGGACCATTCCGGTAAATAATTAAATAATTGGCCCATTTCGGTAATTTTTGAAAAAAAAGGGCTTTTTTTGGTCATTTGCCCGCAAAGAGAATGAATAAAAAAAAGAAAATTAAAAGAACATAAAAGAAAATTTTTAAATTGCTCAAAATGATAAAAATATAGGGACAAATTATAGAATTTAACCTAAAATTTTCAATTAAAATGATGATTTAACATGTCACGTCAATTTACCGTTATATTATTAACTACAATTAATGGCTCAATGACTAAAACGTAACATTTCAAACATAAATGACTAAAACGTAACTTGAGGCAAACAAAAGATACTATTTTGATAGTTTATCCCACTTAATAATAACAAGTAATAATTTGTTTAAGGTGCACGAGTATGATAGCTAAATAATTTTATTAATTTAATAATAATAAATGAGAGATGGAAAATAAAGTGTAAGGTCCATTTTTTATCTTAAATTATTTAATTAATTTGACTGACTTGTTAGGCAAGCAGTGATGCCAACAGATTCATGGTACATGGTCGGAATTATAGAATTTCCAACATTTAACTTTGTAATAATTGTCAGCCAATTGAGGACCCACTTTTCAGTTTTCCCCAATACATCCAATGTCTAATTTCAAGCCGCCACACAGGTCGTCCGATCACTGTTTGGCCATACAAAAAGAAAATCACCGCATTAAATTCCCCAGAACTTTTGAGTTTTTAATTTTATTTTATATAATTAATATATTTTTTTGTTTAAATTTTGTTTGAATTTAAATATTATCATATATAAGTGTTTATTTTAATTTAGATTTAGATTTATTTTTATTTTTAATTTATATATATATTATTTGTGATTATATTTATAATTTTTTTTAAAAATAAGTCTTTTTTTAGTGTTAACTTTTTGGGGATTTTATTTCATGTTAAAGTTACAATATCAAATTTATTTAAAAATATTGAGTCTTTTTCAAAGATATATATATCCATTTTTAATGATTTAAATAAAAGTATTTTTCTCAACTGAATGTTAGTTTAGGTGATACTTAAAAATATGCAACTAGTAGAGATGTGGGTAAATTAATACAAACCTAGAATAAATGAAATTCTGAACACAGGAAGTTGTTAATGCAAGTCGGGCTTAACCTACGCCTACAAGGCTTCACTCGGAGAAGTATTATACTATTGAATTGCATTGTACAAGTAATGATTTAAACTCAATCTAACCTAAAATTTGAATAATTACATCCTTAGCCTTGTATACTTAGTATGTATTCTCCCGCAATAAAAAAGAATAGTTCATATTAAAGGTAGAAAAATAAATCACTCAAATATCAAATAAATGCATATAAAAATATTCTTATAAATGAATCAAATTGTGCACTCTAAGTCCCATGACTATATTTCCCATTTATAGGTTTACAAAACTTCAACTCTCAGTGAGAGCTAAGTGGGATGATAATATGATATAGGTACAAGGGAAAAGGACAGGGACGATCAAGGTGGTGTTGTGGAGGTCGATTCACCTAAAGAGACCGAGAGTCGGAACAAGGACAAGAGGATAAGTAGATTGAGAGAAAAATTGCTTAGATTAACTTTAGGGTGTTGGAAAATCGACCCCTTCTTCATCGATGGTCAAGGTATTTATAGGAGAGGTCCTCTTGTCCTTTAGTGTGACATGACAAATTGCCAAAGAAGATTATCTTCATTCAATGTGTAAAAGACGTGTATAGTGGTGCCCATTTTGTTATTCATTCAATCAGTACGAGGTTGTTACGTTCAGTTGAGCCCCTCATAGCCTTGAAGGCATGTTCACACATGAAAAGCATTCATACCTAAAAAGCAGTTGGTTGGCTTTTTGGCGTAGGGAGCAACTGGTTGCTAGTATGGTTCCCACGCTTTGCATTGGGTTGATTATTTATTTGTGTAACCTCCCCAACCCGGCTTAGACATTAAACCCGAATTTGAGAGATTACATTGGCCACCGAAATGGCCTAACAGAATTATTTTAGTTTTAAAAATAATTAATTAAAACATTTGTTTATTGTAGAAGAAAATTTAGTCTCTTTTCGAAAAACATAGGAGTTTGAAAAAATGATTAAGTTTAACATGTTCATCATAACGATGTTTACTGTTGAAAACTTTAGTTGAAAATCTGAATTACTTTCTTAACAAAACACATTTACAATTTAATAGCAAAAAAGTGATATTAACGTAATTTTAATAAAATCCATGTTTCATGCATAGTTAAATAAAAATTCATATTCTAATAGGCTAAATGATTTAAATATCATGCATGCCTAAGTAAAAACCGTAAACTAAGTCCCAATGCCACAACAATAATAATATAGTTTCAAATCACCAGAATTATAAAATATATTTAGTTTAAAATACTTTTATATAGAAACCAATATTTCGAGTCGAGCCTTACGTATGTCGAGTCCGAGTCCTAACCTTGCAGGTTAACTGAAAAGATGAAATTTAAAAGGGGTGAGCTGTGACGCCCAGTGTGAGTTCAATTACAATAAAACCAACACAAACAGTTGTTAGGAAACATTGAATAATACTGCACATAGTTTTCAAATCAGTTCAAATACGATATTTTGATGCTACAAATTATTTAAGCATTAGAAATCACAATCACAAATTTCAAGATAATCAAATATTCAAAATTGCCCATATTAATCATACAAGAAATATACACATTTATAAGTATGAAATTGTTCATAAGAACAAAAATCTTATAACATAACTTTTAGACGTGTATGCACATGATGTCGAAGATGCCATACAATTTCGATTTTAACTGAATTTATCCCACCCCCATTTCTACGCTCCATATTTGTGAGTTCCTCTAACTCCCACCACCATCACTCCAATTTGTGGATTAACCACTAACAGTTTACAGTTTAATTGCAAGTGAAATCTGTCGATGTCCTTGGAAACACAAACTACTCGCAGATGAAAGCTGTTAGAGGGTTGTGAATGCACAGTAAAATGTTGCAGTTGGAATCTGCTACAGTTGTGGGTACACAATGAACATTTAAATGTAAAAATTTTGCTGGTTCTTCCTTTGTGCATATCAACCCACCCCATACAATGTAATCTAATTGATTTAATTTAATCATATATAGAAACATTTAATGTTCTAACACATGACAATCAAGTAGCAA
The DNA here is from genome assembly GCF_025698545.1 of Gossypium raimondii. Lineage (NCBI taxonomy): Eukaryota > Viridiplantae > Streptophyta > Magnoliopsida > Malvales > Malvaceae > Gossypium > Gossypium raimondii. Next base: position 4,829,001 of record NC_068567.1, on the reverse strand, counting down.
AGTCATGCTTTCCATATATTTTATTTAATAATATTTTAGGTATATCATTCATATGGTCACAACAAATAGATAGCTATATATATACGATAATTTATATATACTTTTCGAAATTCATGCACACAGTCAAAATCACAAATAAATATCACATTAATTCGATCAGTAATGGTTTCTAGCATGCCTCAAATCATCAGGGACCTAATTGCATAACTTAATTCGCTAAAAATAGTTTGAAACCTATCTAGGGACTAAAATGATCAAAAACATAAAATTTTGGGTAAAATTGTAAGATTTAAAAAACATGGCTCATGGTCGTGTGGCCAGACCGTGTGGGTCACATGGTTGTGCGGTCTAGGTTGGGTTTGATTTGCCTTGATTTTCTCATAAAAGAACACAAACTTGATTTCTGAGGTCTCGTACGACAATCCTCACGTCCAAATTTGATTCGGGTCACCTACAATGGGTCTTTTGATCGACAAAAACGCAATAATTACTTACTGATCTTGGCTTGTTTAGACACGGAATTGGTTTTCAAGATTTACCAAATTTTAGCAAGATTTTCGGGAAAACTCGAAAAAGATTCGAAATTGGTTTGAAAGATTGTCAAGAACAATGCTATTCTAGAATCCTAGGGTTCTATGGAATTAGAAACAAGATTGCTTACTGATCTTGGCTTGTTTAGACACGGATTTGACGATGTTTCTCTAAACCGACAAGAAAAACGAATTGAATGGGGTTGATTCCGAGTTCAGGATTTAAATATAAATTTTAAAGCAAAAGAAGATGAAGAATTATGAAAAATAAAAGAAAAATATGTACTTAAATAAGAGAGAAAAGAAATTATAAATGGGGTTGTAAAAGATAATCAAAATCCTATTATGATTAGGAAAGGGACCAAATGACAATATTAAATAAATTTTAGAGGGTTGTTTTGGCAAATAAAATTTCCTGCCGAAAGTTAAAACAAACGGAAGGGAATTAACGCGAATAGAACTTCAAAATCAGTAGAGAATGAAGTGATGCTTGGCCATTGGATTATTGCCCATTTCTTAACCATTTTCTACCACATTTATTTCTTATACTAACTTGGTTTTCATCCTTAATTGCTGAAAACTAAAGAGGAAAAATGCAAAAAATGATGTTTGAAAGGGATTTTATTAAGCACTTAACAAATAATATTAAGACTCAATTCATGATTATTTTATAAATTCTAACCCCTAATTTTTAGGGTGTTACAATTTGTGTCAAATTATAGGTAAAAATTTGAAGGTTAAAATACGTTTTAGTTACCTATATACTTCCTACATTTGGAATTGAGTCACACTACTTTCATTTTGAAGAGTTTAATTCTTCTACTTTTTAATTTAAAATTCAGTCCAACTATTACCATCGTTAAAATTCTTTTATTAAATTCATTTGTGTGACATTTGAAAATTTTTAAAAAATCACTTCATAGTCATGTAACAATAAAAATAACGTTGAAAATACTGATGTGATTCTTTTCTTACGATATCCATTCAAACACGTCATGATAAAAAAGTTGGCATCAACATTTTGATTAAAAGGTTAACAACATTAACTATTTAGACTAATTGATAACATTATAAAAGTAGAGGAATCAAATTATGTCAAGGTATATATACTACATCTCAAGTTTTAGCATAGTTTATGGGAGAAAATCAATTTTGACCATTGTCTTATAATGTTTAAAAAAAAAGAGCAAGAGAAGCCCAAAATAAAAGAGAAACCTTGTGTCTGTTTCTAAAACTCTTAAGGCATTTAAATTATATATAATCACTTAATATTTTTATCGAAATTTTACGATATTAACTCTTTTGACTAATTAATAACATTATAAAAATATAGAGACTAAATTATGTTAGAAACTAAAGTATAAGGATAAAATATCTTTAGATTTACTAATCTCATTGGAAAGGTAAATGATTAAATTACAAATATGATCATAATAAAGGAAGCATAATTGTAATTTGACCATAAAAATGACAAAATATCACACACGTGTCAAGAAATATAATAGATATCAAAACAAAAATATGGTTAAATTAATTTCCACTTATAATCTATGCTACATTTTTAATATATATATATATATATATATACACCATATATTATAATAATGTCAATAGTGGAGATCCTAAAACTTCTGAAAATTTCAAACCTAATAATTGGGTGCTAATTTCTTCTAATTCTTAACTGTTTATCTAAGGAAAATGATTGGGAACTAGACTTTTGCATTATATATGTATATATATGCATGATTATAAATGAGAATGAAAATGATGAACACGTTGCAAAAGTTCATTTGCACTAAAAAGAATTTATAAAAAAAGAGTTCAATTTGTCTTTTTTCTATTACAATGGAGGCTACATAGTTTGGTAATGTGAAAAGGTTGTTGTTATTCGAATCCTATACCACATTCTCACAACAAATTAACTCATTCTATTAATGAGTGGCTTAAACAATTTATTATAACAAGGATTAATTATGTTGAAATACTTTTACCTCGTGAGTTTGTTTAGAGATTTCTTGTTCTCACGAGATGCATCATGAGATAAAATAAATAACAAAAAAACTAGACCTTATCAACGAGCACCCTAGGACCTCAACCTCGCAAAATCACTACAATGCAAGCATATACCATAGTGCCACTGTCTTGACAGGGACTACGCACCTATCATCTGGTTGTTGCATTTACTTTTTATCTTAATAAGATAATTTATACTTAGGAGAAAAAAAATGACAATAGGTCGATTGAACTCTAGAAAGTACAACACATGACACCTTGAAAAGGAACAACACTATTCTATTATAAAACCTCAAGTCCAAAGGTTTAGAGTACTTCTCTCTTTATGTGTACTCCATCTCGTACTTGCTATTCTAGCTGCGACTCTCAACCTACCAATTGAACTTTCATCAACCACCATCATTTCAGTTTTATATCAACAATTCTCAACCCATTTTAAAGTCACTTTGGCAAGCTAAAATAGTAAAGAACTTATTGATCTATTAAATTAGTTAATATAATCAACAATAAAAGCAATACTAAATTTTGACTTCTATAAAATAATGATTAATACTTTTATTAGACACTGTTTAATATAGATTCAAACCGTAATTCTCATCTCTCCTAATAGTCTATAGAAAAGTAAAAGCAACATTGAATTCAAACAATTTTTCAGTATTACAAATCAATGGGAATTGAATTGTAATATTTATGATGCAATCCCTTGATAATAAAAACAAATTAAAAGAGCAACGAACAAATTCAAAGGTATGGTAGTGATTGAAAATATACATATTTAAAAAGGAATCAAATTACTTTCCCCTATTCCGAAGATGTAATTGGTACATGAATCTACTTCAAAATAAATAACAACAACATTTTCAATTTATCTCATCATAATCAAGTTATGAAAGAATAATAATTCAATGTCACACATCATCGATTTTATCAAGTTGTCGTCATCACTTCATGGGACTCTCAAGCTTTAATTTTCGTTGAATCCTGTTGAGTTCACATTTTAAACATGGTACTAGCAAGGGTTTTGTTTTGCTTTTAATTATTTGTTCTTTCCCTTTAGGCCTAAAACAACGTTATTTTTATGTCTTGAACAGAAGAAGCATTTTTGTTCTTGTGGTTAGTCCCAATAATGTAGGCTTTAGATTGATGGATTTGTAACTTCATTGTCATTATTTTTTGCTTTATTCTCAACCATTTACGAAAGATTATGACGATTTCACAGTATTATATAATTTATATAAGTTTGGATTCGAGTTTTGTTGACCAAAAATTAAAATTTAAAAAGTATTGTGTTTGGATAAAGAATATTAAAATTTTAGAATTCATTAATACTAAGATTTATAATTATTTTCTTTAGATAATTAGCAAGTGATTTAGGAACAAATTATAAAATAATAATAAGATGAGAACAATTATATTTAAAATAAATAATATAAATATTCAATATGGATATTATTATATTTACAATAATTTATAATTAGTTTTATAAAACAAAACTTAAAGGATTATAGTACACTAATTAATACAATCAAAGGCAGAACTAATTTTGTCACTTTCAAGAACTACTAGAATATTAGGAGCAGATGCCATAACATTAACTCCCTCCATCACTGCAGGCGCCATCTTGGCAATCCGATCAGCTGCTAAGTTGATTTCTCTTGGGATATGTCTGATCTCCCAATGCTTGACACTTCATAGCTTCATTTGGATCAATCTAGCCATTTCTGAGCTTGAACTAGTTTTTTGTACGTATATATTTCTATTTTGTTTCTTTAAGTTTCTCCCTTTTTCTTTTTCTTTTTCTTATTTTGGTGTGTTGAGAGGTGTTGTTAAATATTGGTTTTGTAATGTTGTGGGGATGGATGTTCTACAAATGGTATCAAATCTTGGCTGGAGGAGTGAAATTTTAATAGTATGCTTTGCGGTTGTACCATTGTTTGATCTTTCACATCAGAAAAGAAGTTTACATAACTACTTAAATATTATTCTTGGTTGCTTAATTATTGAAATAAAATGTGGCAATGTGACATTGAAATTATCAATATCAATAATAAAGTACACTTAAGCTGCCACATGACTACCACATTAATATCATTAAATTTTTAACAGTTCAAACACCTTTCATTTTAAAACAAAAAAATTATTAAAATTTAAAAATCAATAACCAAAGTAATTAAAAAAACAACATCAAATTAATAAAATGTAGAAACATTAAAACTAAATTTCTCTTTACTATAGAATTAAACAATACTCACTATAGCACACCAATAGGAATCAAAATAGCAACGGACAAATTGGTGGATTGGAAATATAGAGATTAAAAAAATGAATCAAATTACTTTCCATCGGTACATGAATCTACTTTAAAACAACAAATTAAAGAAACATTTTCAATTAATCTCATCATGATCAACTTATGTTAATAATAATTTAATGTCACGATCTCATTGGACACCCAAGCTTTAATTTTCGTTAAACCCTACTGAGTTCACAGTGTAAACATGGCACCAGTAAGGATTTTGTTTTGCTTGTCCTTTCCCATTTTAGCCAAGTACAATGTTATTTCTCTGTCTTGAAAAGAAGCAGCATTTTTGTTATTGTGGTTAGGATCAATGTACCTCTAATGTAGGCTTAGATTGATTGATTTGTACCTTTCTTTCTTTTTTGCTTTATTCTCATCCATTTCCAATATTTGGTTTGAAGACAATGACAACTTCATAATTTTAGGGTTTGAATTTTGGTAATGGTTATAATAATATGGAAGTGGTTGTTTGAGTCTTAACTCGATTAATATTGGTATTGTTGTTAGCATAGGAGGATGTTGGTTCGAGTGCGCTCAAGCGCATTATCCTCCTATTTAAGGGTTGGGGAAGGGCTATGGGTAGTTTTAGGCATTGTATCGAAAAGCATATATGATAAGAACATATAATGAGATTAATGCTAAAAAAAATAATATGGAAGAATTTTGGTTTTTATTTAATGTAGGACATGATTTGATTGTAAATTTAATTGTTACTTATCACACATTAGGAAAAACACGATAAAAATAATATAAATAATATACAAATATTTCAAATTTTATATAACAAAAAAAAAGGAATACACAAACAAATTATCATTTATAATTAAATAATAACTATTTAAAACTTTTTTTTTGGGTTAGAAAGTACTTCCAACATTTAACTCAACATTTAATATCAGTATTGGACTATAAAATAATCATATTTTTTAGTCACTCACATGATTTATTTTTATGAAAAGAGCACGAAAATTTTTCGTTTATATTGAATAAAGTTATTTTTTATAAGAATTTTATTCATCCTTTTAATTGTACATTTAAATATATATTAATTACTTTTTATTTTATTTCTAACTATTTTAAAACATATACCAAATGATATATACAATTTTTAAGCATCTCGCTAGTGGGATCTCCCCTGGCTTTTGGCCTAACAATTGACAAAAACAGAAAACGGATTGGAATAAAAGAATATTTATTTATAGTAGATTAACTTTTTAGGGTTTGTGGTGGTTTTAATATTTGAATCCGAATTTTTTTAAGAATACAATAAAACATTCAATAAAAATTAATGATGTTATTAAAATGGTGATAATTATAATGAGAATTCTTAAAATAAGAATTAAATTATTTTTAATCCTCGGATCAAAATAAATAAATCTAAGTCTTAGATTTCAGATTTAATCTACTCCACTAAAATAAATAACACTGCATCTAATTTTTTTATGAAAACCCAACAAGTTAGATAAACAGGCCGGTGCATGAACTTAAAGCCCAATATATATCCTTTTTTCTTTTCCCAGGTCTTTTAGGATATCTCAGCCCAAAATTATTTCTAAATTTAACTTTTTTATATAAAATATTAGGGTGGGAGATACTATAGTTCTGTTTAAGTCAAGATATTTTTAGATTTAAATTGCAACTTTTAATTCTAGCATTTGATTTTGAAAACAATTATATTTGTTTCATATATTAATAAAATTAAAATTATATTTTTATTTATATGAATTTAATTCTTAAATATCAAATAAAATAATATGCATCATCTATAGATTTAATTAATCTCAATTTGACATGCATGATTTATGTAAATGGATCATGAAATATTAATTGTGTAAAAATATACGGAAGAGTAGTTTAGTTTTACATCGATATAAGTGAATCCTCTATACTCATAAATATTTTTCATGAAATAAATAAATTAAACATATTTTATTTAAATTCAATTCGAGTAATAACGCAAAATTGATATCTTATTCGTAATAATATATTTAACTTTGATAGACGAAAATAAACAGGAGTATTCACCAACAAGATTATCATGGACTACCAAGAAGTATTCACCAACAAGATTATCATGGACTACCAAGGCAATTTACAAATCTTTAGTTGACAATGATTATTAACAGTTAATCATGCATGTTTTTTTTTTTCTTTTATTTCCTCTAATAAAAACAAAACAAATTGCCTAACACAATATTTGAGATGGGACTATCAAAGATTTTTTTTTTTTTTTTGCTTCATTCGAACTATTCTATTGTAAAAAAAATAAACAGAACAACGTTTAAAAGTTTAACATTACAGCATTCTAAAAAAAAAACGCATTCAATCACTAGCAGACCTACGTTTACATCAAAGCAATAGCTCACCACCAAGCTTTAAACATTTCCTCACGATTTATGCCTGCAATCGTCAAGGAATATGCCATTTCGTTTCCATTCTTTTCTGCCATCGAAAAAACAACATTCCCTACCTTATCAATGTCTCTTTCAATATCTGCGAAAGTTGCTTGAAGAGACCATGGTCTCATCGACTTATTTGCACACCAATAAAACACCACTATTGAACCAAGTTCTATAAATAGAGAATCCTTTAGCTTCCATTTCATAGCTAAAAATACTCCCAATGCTACCATCACCTAGAGGTGATCATGGGCCAGGCCAAGTTCGGGCTGCGCCCAGATGAAATTTTAGGCCCGTTTTATAGGTCCGAGCCCGACCTGACTCGAAATATGGGCCTAAAAATTTGTTCAAGCCCGGCTCGAAAGAAAATTGCTAAGCCCGAGTCCGACCCGGCCCATATTTTATTAAAAAAATTTATATTTAATATATAATTCAAATTAAAAGTCCAAAAAATATATATTTAATAAAAAGTATATTTGATTAAAATAAAAATATATTTAATATATAATTCGGGCCGGCACGACCCGGCTCTGGCCAAAAAAGTCTTACCCGAGGCCCAGCCTGTTTTCTAAACGGGCCTCTTTTTTTCCCAAACCCATATTTCGAGCCTATATTTTTACCCGAACCCTTCCATTTTTTGGATGGGCCGTCGGGCCGAGCCGGGTAACCCAACCCATGATCACCTCTACCATCATTGCGCCAATCTCTGCCAAATCAGTATCGTTTGCTGCTACTGGACCTGAAAATAAAGCTTTTGCGACTCCCTCCTTATCTCTCAAGACACCTCCACAGCCTGCTCTATCCCCGTTTGCAATCCCACAAACATTGAACTTTAAGCATCCATGCGGAGGAGGGTGCTATATCAATGCAGTTGGTTTGGAATTTAATTAAATCAATCCTACACCTATTCGGACATATCCACCAAAAGTTCTCCTGCAACATTAATTCATCGTAAACAAATATAATCCAGATGAAATTTTAGACCCGTTTTATAGGTCCGAGCCCGGACTGACCCGAAATATGGGCCTAAAAATTTGTCCAAGTCCGGCCAGAAAGAAAATTACTAAGCCAGAGCCCGACCCGGCCCATATTTGATTAAAAATAAAAAATATATATTTAATATATAATTCAGATTAAAAGTCTAAAAATATATATTTAATAAAAAGTATATTTGATTAAAAATAAATAAATATATTTAATATATAATTCGAGCCGGCACGGCCCGGCTCAGGCCAAAAAAGTATTACCCAAAGCCCAGCCTGTTTCTAAACAGGCCTCGTTTTTTTCCCAAACCCATATTTCGGGCCTATATTTTTACTCGAACCCTCCCATTTTTTGGGCGGCCGTCGGCCGGGCCAGGTAGCCTAACCCATGATCACCTCTACCATCACCGTGCCACTCTCTGCCAAATCAATATCATTTGCTGCTACTGGACCTGAAAATAAAGCTCTTGCGACTCCCTCCTTATCTCTCAAGACACCTCCACAGCTTGCTCTATCCTCATTTGCAATCCCACAAACATTGAACTTTAAGCATCCATGCAGAGGAGGGTGCCATACCAATGCAGCTGGTTTGGAATTTAATTAAATCAATCCTACACCTATTCGGACATATCCACCAAAATTTCTCCTACAACATTAATTCATCATAAACAAATATAATCCAGATGAAATTTTAGGCCCATTTTATAGGTCTGAGTCCGGCCTGACCTGAAATATGGGCCTAAAAATTTGTCCAAGCCTGGCCCAAAAGAAAATTGCTAAGCTCGACCGGCCGGCCCGGCCCATATTTAATTAAAAATAAAAAAATATATTTAATATATAATTCAGATTAAAAGTCCAAAAAATATATATTTAATAAAAAGTATATTTGATTAAAAATAAAAATATATATTTAATATATAATTGGTAAGACGCCCCTAACTCGCAACAAAAAAGTCTTACCCGAGGCCCAGCTTGTTTTCTAAACGGGCCTCACTTTTTTCCCAAACCCATATTTCGAGCCTATATTTTTACTCGAACCCTCCCATTTTTTGGGCGGGCCGAGTGGCCCAACCCATGATCACCTCTACCATCACCGCGCCAATCTCTGCCAAATCAATATCATTTGCTGTTACTGGACCTAAAAATAAAGCTCTTGCGACTCCCTCCTTATCTCTCAAGACACTTCAACAGCCTGCTCTATCCTCGTTTGCAATCCCACAAACATTGAACTCAAGCATCCATGCGGAGGAGGGTGCCATATCAATGCAGCTGGTTTGGAATTTAATTAAATCAATCCTACACCTATTCAGACATATCCACCAAAAGTTCTCCTGCAACATTAATTCATCATAAACAAATATAATCCACAACAGTGTCCTCATCTTTGATTGAAAAATCAAATTTTCCATAGTCATCATCCTTCTTTCAAAGACCATACCATTTCTTGCTAACCATATTGTCCAGCAAGCTGCCGAAATTGATATCAACCAAAAACTTTTCCTAATTTCAGTCATTTTCATGTTATTACACAATGAGTAGAAATCCTCAAAACCATCTACCTCTTTCCAGCAAACCTCCCATCAATTGAATATTTTAACCCAAAAACCTTCAATAAATTTTCATTTGAAGAATAGATGGTTTGCACTCTCCGAAACTGTTTCGCACCATGGACAACTAATCGAGATGTTTTGAAGATTCACCCCTCTTTTAACAAGAAATTCCTTTGTAGTAATTCTGTCAATAGCGAGCATCCATAGAAAACTTCGCACTCTTGGTGGTACCTTAAGTTTCCATATTTTATCAAAAGCGAAATTTATATCCTCCCCTGCATCCATTATCAATAATTCAGAACATTTTTTTACCCAAAATCCCCCGTTTATATCATGTACCCAACAAAAGTTATCCCCCACATCCGGAACTAACACTGTGCTCCTCACCCTCTCCAACAATTTGCTAAGCATCACCTCCTCTCTTTCTAATAACAATCTTGTAAAGAGTTTGTTCCATTCTTCTCTACTAAACGCATAATTTCTCATAAAATCAGCAACCGTTCTTTCCTTTTGTCTTGCAAGGCGAAATAGCCTTGGAAATTCCTGTTTTAATGGATGATTACCACACCATATATCCATCCAAAACATCGCCGTCCTACCCATTGCAGCAGTATCTCGAATTCCTCTTCCCTCTGCCTTTGATAGTTGTCTATTGCTGCCCTTCAAACCTCATTATCTCTTCGATAACTATCTCCTTATCGCCTTGCACACTAAACCCCAATCTTTTCCCCACCTCCCACGTCTTATTCGCTTCTTTTAGAATGACTTTTCTTCTGTTACTGATGTTCGAGTCTGATAACAAAAGGTTTGCTACGCTTTTGTCGTTCCTGGAATCCCCCTTTTCCTTCAATTTTCTCGTTCCTCTATCCCTCTTTAGCTTCTCTTTCATTGTGAGCACTATGTCCTGTCCTCTCGCATAGATCTGATTCTCTTATTCAACACTTTCTTATTTCTTTTGTTTTGTCTTATTTGGAAAAATTCCTCTTCAATTTCTGATGCTGCAACCCGATCCCTTGGTCCCTCTATTTCTGATAAAAATGTTAAATTTTGATTTGACTTTGGGCTCCTTTCATTGACTGAAATCTACATTTCTTTCTCATTTAAGTCCATTTCATTGCCCCCAATTATTTGTGTTTCAAGCCCTTTATTCTGATCCAATACCAATACCAACCCCATATTATTTAAATCTTCTTGACCCCGATTTGTTAAGGCTTCAATAGCCTCCCCTTCTTCAGGTAAACTCATTTCATGACTTAAAGAATTATTCTCCACATTAAGTGCTTCAGCCGATAGTCTCTGCTCCCCTTTTTCATTTCCTTCATTCTCGAGGCATGGTACAATAACTCCTTCATCCCCACCATTTCGTCTTCCCTCCGGTGACAGCTCCATCTCTGATTTGTTTGCCGATCCCACTTCCGATGATGCGCCTTCTTCTCTCACCATTTGCTCCCCACTTTTTTTTATTTTTCATTTGTTTCTTCCACCAAACCTCTTTCTTTTATTCTGATTGGAAATATATCATTGCCAACCTTCAGCATTATTACTTCTTCGAGTTTATATGCTTGCTTTATTAATATCAAAATTTCCATCTTCTCAAAGTTGTTTACCATTGTCAGATTGTCTCCCATTACTATTATCTCTCCCCATAATCTCACCACTCTCTTAAACGTTTGGTACTTCCAGCAATGAAGTGGAACCCCTGAAACTTCTATCCAAGCTGCCCTTTCTATTGCTTTAAATTTCTCTGACCAGGGCTCTATATTAATGAAAAATTCTTTCTGATATGCCCAGTCTTTTTACTTTAATATCTCTAATAGCTCATCATTAGGAACTTCAATTAGAAAGTATCTATCCTGAATTTTCTTGACTGTTAATTCTCCAAGGCCTATTCTAGCTATTCTTTCAGACAAGCTAGTTGTGTTACAGAAAGACGTCGTTTCCCCCACCAAGCAACGTTGTAGGTTCCAGAGTTGTTCATTCTCTATATGGTCTTCAACAACTTTAATTTTGTCCATCCATGTTCTTTCCACTTCCACTGACTTTAACCTCCTATTTAGTACATTGACATTTGATTCTTCCCTTTCCTCTTCCTGATACTCCATCCCTCTCGACTGCATCTCCTCCTTTTAGCTTAAATCTTTCTTTGCCTGAACTTTTTTCCATATTTTCCTTTTACCACTGAATCTGGCCATTTTCACCCAAATTGTTTTTCCCAAAATCACAAACCCATCAAGCCTTAAAATTTCCCTTTAAGCATCCACCAGTTTTGCAAACCTTACAAATCCAAACCTCTTACCCTTCATACTTCTCTTGGTTGGAATAAAAGCATCTAATACATTCCATGAAATCGAAATAACGTCTATAATCCTTTCCAATACATGCTATCGGAGATATTGTACACGAATATCGTTCTCGGATTATCTTTCACTTTTCGGTCACCCATTCTCAAGTTATGCTCATTGAGGGTAAAAAATATTTTGAGGTTAGATTCATGGTACAAATCCATCTTCATAACTCTTAAATATAAACTCAATCAAAGATTCATGGTACAAATCTATCTTCATATAAACTCTTAAATATTAAATACTATTTCAAATTCAAATTCTAAATCTCATTATAATCATTCAGACGATATTGCTTCAAATTAATTGGCTTATTTCTTTTTACACATTTTGGTGAAGCCATTACCATCAATGGTGATAAGATTACAAAGTAGTGGTTTCATATAATCATTAAGAGATTTAAATTATTTCGGTTAATCAAATTAAAAGAAAACTCAAACAAAAATTCAACAAAAACAAGCTTAAGTTTTAAATCCCAAAATTTTCAATTAAACACCATTGTAATGCTTCAGTACTGGATGCTGCATGTAATACTTATGGCATATGTAATATCCCACGCCTGACCTAAACATTATGGCCGAATCTTGAGTAAAATAACTATTTGAAAATCCAAAATTTGAAATCGAGTTTGAGTAGTAATATAGTGTTATCCTTGATAATTCTTTTTCCAGTTTTAGGGTTTGTTAAAACCATTTACTTTACTACGGAAAAAAACATTAAAGTGAACACCTCATTTTGCAGCAAAATTTTTTAAGTTATAGAGTTGTGAAAAACCGTGATTTACCTTGTAAAAAACTGGATAGTTTTGCAGTTTTGAAATAAACGGTTACTGAATCCATCCAAAAACATATCAAAGAGAAAATAAAGTCTGAAAAAAATTATAGTCCCCAAAAAGTCTGTTTAAACACAAAGTCTTTTAGTAACCGTCATACTAATGAGAAACTAGTCGAGTTCCTGCACGTTGTCCGGTCCAAGGTTTGTTGATTACTGAAAGGATAAATATGGAAGGGTGAGCTAGCGAGCGCAATGTGTAACTTAGCCCAACCAACAAATAACAAACAAATACAAAACCAAATTCAGTTACAGATATAAATCCTACCCCATCCGCTACACACTATCTTTATCCATCCTTACACACCAATTAGGGTAACAAATACTCATCCAACCCCACACACCTATAAGTGAGTGTATATCACTTTTCAAATATATGCAGACAAGCTGCCATATGTAATGCAGTAAACATCAAATTCAGATATATGTGGTCAAGCTACCAGAACAGATATATTTTGTTTTTACCACCAGATAAGGCAGATTATTAAACTGCCAACACTTCCTCCATCAATCATATTCCCACCCTAATGCTCATGCACATATTAATAGATATCGAATGCACTTATGTCATACATGCTTTTCACATTAGAACATGCTAACAGAATTATTAGATTACTGATCAAATACGAATGTCACATTTTGACATGCTAGCAATTAATACATATATACATTACCCATATCACACACAATAGCAAAATATCAGATTTCATGTTTCAAAGTCTTATTCATACAATATGGACCCTATAGATTGGCTAAATACGAATCGTACAACAATACAACCTTAGGTAAAATTTTCAGAAAATGCGCCCACACACATGTGTGGCCCGCATGACCTAGCTGATCCAGTTTGTGTGATGTCAACAATCTACTTTTCGACCTTAAGCCACTCGCTTTTTTCGGGTTTTTCGTTACACACTTGGTCAATTTTTTATGCAAATCCAACAGTGAGAATTCCAATACCCTAGAAAAGGCAGTGGCTTAGAACAGCACCTAAATCACCGAAGAACCGTTGCACGCCTCACGTTCTTCTCCTTTCGAAAACCAAAATGCTCAATTCTCACTTTAGCAACTAACCAAAAAAGTTTATTTCTCCATACGAACTTAGGAAATAATTACACTAATTAAACAATAACAACAACCACTTACCAACATGAGCACAACAATCGACTGTGCAGAAAATATGGAAATCAAAATTGAGACAAAAACAAAGAAAGGAATGGCAACAATGAGCAAGCGCGAATAAAGAAAACACGGAGAATGAATGAGAAATTTTTGAGAAAAAAAGAAGTCAAAGAATTTTCTTTGGCAGTAACAATGAGCAAAACCGAAAAGAAGATAGATGAAGGGAATGGGAGCGTGAAACGGCAGAATGAGGGAAGTGGGAGACAGAAAAATTGTCAGAGAGTTTTGGAGAGAAAAATTAGGGAAGTATCTCTCCACTCCCACTAAATCCTACCTTGTTATCATCAAATTTGATTGTTTAGAATTCAAATTTGAACCAAACACTACCATATGGCTGGGATAGACAGGGGAATTTGCAAAAATAAAGTTTTACTACTGAATCAACAGACTCATTCTGTTATTTATTGAACAAAAATAATTTTTAAGCTTAATATCCATAAATAGGGGTTGGAGCAAAAAAATATCAAAGCTTCAAAGAAAAGGATTCAAACCCAGAACCTCACACACACAAGCACAATGCTTAACCATGAAACCAGATTAACCCACATTTATTAATTCTAACAATTCAAAAACACCAATTTTAAGACGTTACAGCATAAGTTTTCAGATAATCCATATTTTTTAATTCATTTCTTCTGAAAGTTATAACAATTATAGCAAAAGGAATTAAACAATGATAGTCCATATGTTATCCGGATTTGCAAGTGAATGTAGACAATGACATGACATTAAATTTTAGAGTCTAATTAAAATTTTAATTAAAATTAAAAGTTTAAAAATTTTAATTAAAAATTAAAAGAAAATTTGAAGTTTAACGAGAATTTCAAAATAAAACTACAATCTTAAATAGGGCTACACCCGTAATGAATGAGCCAAATGTTAGGCTTCATTAATATATATATATATATATAAAACAAAACTAATGTTAAATTATTCAGAAGGGGGGAGTTGGATAAAGGGAAGACATATAATTTCAAGTTATAGAAATGACATGAGGTGTAATAATCCACATTATAGCTATTGTCTTCTACATTAGTATGTGCGCATATATATAAATTTTTTTTAAAAGAACAAAGGGGAAAAAAGGAAACGAGCTTCATGATTAATGGAGTTGACGTAAAGCTATTATCGTTGCTGAAAATGAGTGCTTTAATCAGTTGTGGAGAAGCAAAAATTCAAGATAGTTGACAAGTCAAACCAAGAAGCCAAACAACACTCTTCTTCCTCTTGCCCCATCAACTCACTTTTTTTCCTTGTTTTTCTCTTCATTTTCAAGAAGCTCTTCAAGCAACTTATCATCCAAATACTCAATTTCAAACACTTGTTTCCCTCTTTGATCCATCGACGACGACGAAGAAGAAGAAGAAGAAGCGGCGGAAGACGAGCCACGGTAAGCGGTAGCTCCGCCGCTACCCATTGGATACTCCTGCGGGAAATTAAGAATAGCCAAGTGACCTCTCATTGAATAAGCTGCTCTATCGTAAGCTCGAGCTGCTTCCTCCGCGGTGTTAAAAGTCCCCAGCCAAACACGAGCACCGTGCCTATTCGAATCGCGTATCTCAGCCGCGAACTTCCCCCACGGCCGCCTTCGTACGCCTCGGTATCGAGTCGTCTCGCCCCCTTCTTCCTTTCCCTTAGAACTACTACCCTCCATAACATATATAATAAAAATGTGTGTTTGTATTATCTGCATGGCTTATATTTGTTTGGGGAACAGCATTTTATATGGATAAATTAATTGATTTATGGAATTAAAAGCAGTACTGTAGGGTCCTACAAAATTAAAACAAACATGAAGGAATTTTAAATGGCTGAGAAATGTTTCCGCGTGGTTATCAGAAAGTTTGTTTTGTCCAATGTATCTGGATGGTCAATGTGATGGCTATGGAGTTTTCAGAATCCCTTTTTCTTTTCCTCTCTTTTATGGTGTCACTTCTTAGTAGGTTCGATTCTAAAATTTCGATCAAAAAAGGAAGAGAATGAAAGTGTTCACATTTAAAATAGGATTATTAATCCATTATTACAGACCATAATAGATTGAAAAGAAAAGAGCTTATACGTGGCTACATTTTGTCACATTTACGAAAATATTTTAATTATTTTATTAGAATCGAATTGACTTGTGACACTAACTCAATTAAACATTTTACTTGAATCAAAATAAAACTTTGATATAATTTACATAAAGTCATGATATTGGAATCTGAATCTCAAAATTCACAAAACCTTAACATTGTGTTTAAATTAAGGCTTCATTAGCAAAAAAAAAAAAAAGTGCTTGGTTTGGATTGTATATGACAGGATTGAAAACTCTATTTTGTTATTAATATTTAGAATAATTATTCTATACTATATTTTAGCATGTTGCTATTTTATTCTTAAAAATAATTATCCTAATAATTATTATATTTTATAGTTTTTTTATAAGATTATATATTATAGTTAAATTCAAGTTGAATAATTTGAATGGAAATTACAAAACATGTTCAAATTTGGGTTTCCTTCAAAACAGTAAAGAATTGGGTGAAGCTGCTAGTGGACAAAGGGGTGAATTTGTTGGCTTAATAGACGACACCAAAATTTGTCAACTTCATGGCACGTGAGCTATATTTTCAATGAGGTGAAGCACGTTACGTTTCTATTGTTTAATCTACTTTGAAGTTTGCTTTTATTAGCTTTTGTGATGAAGAGACTAGTTTGACAGAATCTTGTTCAAAAACTTTTTAATTTCTTTTTCAACAAAAATATTAGGATTAACCAAATCTATACTTTATTTATAATTCCTAAACTCAAACTATCAATTAAATTAAATCTATAATTGCTCCAACTTTGATTATTAGTGTATAATTCCAAACTTTATGAATGATAATGGTTTATATGAATGTTGGACATTCTCCGTACATATTTGGTATGAATTTGTTGGATCTGTAAAAATAAGTAATAAAGCAAATACGAAAAGGATATCATGAAATGTTTACGTAATTTAATATAAATTTACGTTTTCAAGGTCTTATTTAAAGATGAATCCATTATTAAAATACAATAATCAATCACTTAACTGTTGTAGCTTCGTTATCACACTTCTAATGTGAATCCATTCTTTCAGATACTTGCTTCGACTGTAAAACACTCATCCAGATTATAAGTAATTCAACTATTTTTTGCACTAACAAAATGTTCATAAAAATAACAATATTAAGCTAACTTAAAAGTAGAATAACAAAATTAGCTTCGCTTAGTTGATTACTCCAGCTTCCATGAAATGGGGATAAGATTGTTGATTTATCTTTAATCGAAGCATTCAATCTTTGTAGCTTTAATCATCTCTTGATTTAGAAGTCGTTTGCATAGCTTGGACTCTTATTTTTCTTGTTTCCTACTTTCAACTATTTATCTCATATTTTGTTGCAATATTATTTTTCATAATTACATATCAAAATTTGCCAAGTCGTGAAAAATCAATTTGATCTTGTTGTTGAACTTCTTGTGTCATCACGTTGCAACAAACGATGCAATAACTATTTGCATTAACATTTTCTCCCTTTGTTATTTTCTGCTAAAACCCTGTGTTAACACCATTTTTGGATGAAAACGGGGTCGACTTGGGTTGTGAAAAATGAAATGGGAGTCGCCACCAATCCTTTTTTATGAGGTGTGATTGGATCACCTCGAAAAATGGTTGTTTTTAATAAACGGTTTGATTTTATTAAAACAACAAGTTTGGTCCACGAAATTCAGAAAAACGGGTTCGGGAGTCGGTTACGCATAAGGAAGGATTAGCACCCTCAATACGCCCAAAATTGGTACCTAGTTGATTACTTAATGTCTTAATGTTGAAAATTGAGAACTTAGAATAATTTTAAAAATACGATCCTTGTATTAAAACGTTGAAAATTTTCAGGAAAATGGGCATATTTCACGTTATTCGAGAAAGAGAATCACATCCAGTAAGTTAGGACATAATGTCTCGAATTTTCGATACGCGAATGAAAAATGCTTTTTTGTTTAAAAGATATTTAACTATCTTGGATTAGAAAAGGAATCACGACCAGTAAGTTAGGACACGATCCTTTTTTAATTCCCGATATCGTTTAAAACTTGAGTTTGAAAAAGTTCGTGTAATAAAGTTTAAAAGAATATTCAATTATTTAAATCAAATGAAAAAATCTCAACCCAATACGTTAGGGCACAATTCCTCAAAATCTTAAACATTGAATATTGCATTTATTTCGAAAAGTTCTCGTCTTGAGAAAACAACGTGTCACATCCAATGCGTTAGGACACAACGTATTAAATTCTCGATAACGAGCTTTTTATCATTTTTAAAAGAGTAATCTCGATTGTTTAAATTCATCGAAAAAATCGGAACCCAATACGTTAGGGCTCGATTCTCTCGAAGATCAAAATACCGAATATTACTTATATTTTAAAATTTCTTTTTGAAATCTAAAAATAGGTGTAATGAAATGATGATGATAATGTGAGTAAAATAATCACGAGCAAAACAAAACATAAATAAGTAATGGGACATATATATAAAAAATATCAAACAGACAAACCTAAGCAAGATAAAATAACAATAGCAGATATGTACATGAAGAAAATAAATAAAGATATATACATGAATTATAAAAATAATGGAAATATATAAAACATATATATATAAAAGTATGTATATATAAATTAAAGAGTATATAAAAGTATAGAATTACGTATATATATATATATATATATATATGAAAATTAAGAATATGTATATAAATATATATATATGTATATATAAGGTGTAGAAAACATATATATAAAATACATACATAAAGAAGTATAGATATATAAGAAAATATAAACATATGTATAAAATAAGGTGTAAAGATATATAAATAGTTATATAATAGTAATATAATAGGACAAGTTCATTTAAAATTAAATAAGTAAATAAAAATATATCAATAATAAGGAGGAACTAATGATATAATAATAGTAGCGTAAATATATATATATATAAAGGGAAAATATAATAATAATAACTAGATTAATTAATAAAACAACAAAAACAATAAAATGGACCAAATTGAACTAAAAATAAAGCTCAAAGGTTAAAACTATAATAAAATGGGCAGAGGAGGACCAAAACGGAAGGGCGCGAAAGGGAGAAGAACCAAAGAGGGAAATAACCCCTCGCTTATAAAACGCACAGCTTCAAGATGGACCAAATTGTAAAGCAAAATAGATTACAGGGCAAAATAAAAAAAATAAAAGAACTCGATTGCAACATCATTTAAAAGCGGAAGGGCTGAAAGCGCAATTAGCCCTTCCATTAAAACACGCGGATCCCGCCCGAGCGGTCGGGCGGATCGGTCGGCTCCTAAACAATCGTGCTTGGCACTGAGCTAGGGCCTAAAACGGCACCGTTTTAATCCTTTATAAATCAAAAAAATTTTAAAAAGCTTCATTATCTGCTTCTCCAAAAAACAACTTTCTCTAAAAAAAAACCTCTCCCCTTTAGTTCATAACCCGACCGATGGCCACTGTGCAGATTCCTGGTCACGGCGTCGATGTCTTGCAGCTGCACTGTGGCCGTGAAGGCAAAAATGTATTTTTTAGATCCCAACCCCCTAAGTCCGGATCTAGCCTCAAAACAACCAAAAATAAAGGGGAAAAGGTCGTTATGCCTCTCTTCAATCGGTTCTATCACCGGAGAAGGAGCCTCCGACGGCTAGAAGATGGAGCGACTCTCGGTGAGTTCCTTTTTCCCTTTTCTTTTTGTTTTCGTATATAAAATAGAAAAAAAAATAAAAATAGGAGTAAATAATCTAAGTAAATACCTAAACAGAAAATATATCTTCTTGAAAAGGTTGCATTTTATTTCTTGAATATTTTTGAAAAAAACCCCTTTTACAGATGCAAAGATCGGTTTTTTTAAACCGATTTCCCCCCGATTACAGTGATGAAGCCCCCCATTTTTTGAGATGATCTTCCGCCTTTTTATCCCCAGAAAAAGATACAATAAAATGTTATTTTCTACTACTTGGTCTCTGCTTTGTGTGTTCTTTCATCTTGCAAGGAGTCAGAGGGCAGGTGAGGGAGTTGGTGGCGTAGCTGCGGCGCTGGTCAGAGGCAGGGTTGGTAGCTGGCGGTAGCTAGGGTTTCAGAAAACTGAAACCCTAGTTTGGCTATTGTTTTTTTTGGGGGCCTGTTGGGCTATTTTTAATTTGGGCCTGTTTGGGTTTAGTTGAGTTGGGTAGCTGTTTTTATTTTGTTGGTATGGGCTTTTGGGATTTGGGTTTAATGTGTGGGTTTTGGGCCCCGGGCAAAAATGGGCTTGTACAGCTGCCCCTCTTTGCTTGTTGTCGTGTAACGGGAACAGAGTAAAGACGAAAAAGCCCAATTTTGCCCGGTCTTGCCGAGTCTTGACTTCTTGGTGCCTTTCTTCTTCAGGTAGCCTTCTCGCAATCCACTGTGTCTTGTTGCTTCAATCCACTTTACTGCACTTCAAAGAGATACAACTTGTAGCTTCAATCTTCTTTGTAGTAGCTTGAGGGGGATGAGGTTTGTGGTTTTAGTCTGTTTCACTGCAACGTCAGGGAGATAGGACTTGTTATAGTGTGATCCACTCTACTGCAACTTCAGAGAGATAAGATCTGTGGCTCTTTGAGAAAACATTTACTATCTTCAGTCTGCTACACTATAACCTCAGTGTGATAAGACTTGCAGCTTCAACTTGTTTTACTGCATCTTTAAGAAAATAAAATCTGATGCGATCTGCTCTACTGCAACTTCAGAGAAATAAGATTTGCGGTTTTAATCAGCTCCACTGCAACTTCAGGGAGATAGGATTGACTTCTTCTATCTGCTCCACTGCAACTTCAGGGAGATAAGATCGGATGTGATCTCGCTTCTCGCAACTTCGGAGAGATAAGATCTATGATTTTAATCCGCTCTACTGCAACTTTAGAGAGATAGGATTGGTTTCTTCATGCTCGCCCATCAGTAACCCGGAGAGATAAGATCTGTGATTTTAATCCGCTTCATCGTAACTTTAGAGATAGGATTGGTTTCTTCCATGCGCTCCACTCGCAACTTCGGGAGATAAGATCGGATGCGATCTCGCTTCATCGCAACTTCGAGAGATAAGATCTGTGATTTTAATCCACTCTACTGTAACTTCAGAGAGATAGGATTGGTTTCGTTTGTCTGCTCCACTACAACTTCAGGGAGATAAGACTAGATACGATCTGCTCTACTGCAACTTTAGAGAGATAAGATCTGCGATTTTCAATCTGTTTAACTGCGATGTTAGAGAAATTAGATTCACCACCGTAGCTTCAATCTGTTCTACTGCATCGCCTGAAAAGTAAGATTCGCCGTCGTGACTTCAATCTATTTTAATTGCCATGTCGGGGAAGTGAGATTCACCGTCGTAGCTTCAATATGTTCCTCTGCATCGCTGGGAAATAAGATTCGCCGTTGGGACTTTAATCTTTTAACTTGCAATATCGGGGAAGTGAGATTCCCCGTTGTAGCTTCAATCTGTTCCACTGCATCGCTTGGAAGTAAGATCCGCCGTTGCGGCCTCAATCTTTTAAATTGCAGTTTTGGGGAAGTGAGATTCGCTGTCGTATCTTCAATCTGTTCTGCTGCATCGCTTGGAAGTAAGATCCGGCGTTGTGCCCTCAATCTTTTAAATTGCAATGTCGGGAAGTGAGACCCGCCATTGTAGCTTCAATTTGTTCCGCTGCATCGCTTGGAAGTAAGATCCACCGTTGTGGCCTCAATCTTTTAAATTACAATGTCGGGGAAGTGAGATTCGCCGTCGTAGCTTCAATCTGTTCCGCTACATTTCTTGGGAAGTAAGATTCGCTGTTGTAGCTTCAATCTTTTTAACTACCGAGGAAGCAAGATCCGTTGTTGTAGCTTCAATATGTTCCACTGCAACATTAAGAAAGTAAGATCCGTTGTTGTAGCTTCAATCTTTTTAACTGTCGGGGAAGCAAGATCCGCTGTTGTAGCTTCAATCTGTTCCACTGCAACACTAGGAAAGTAAGATCCGCTGTTGTAGCTTCAATCTTTTTAACTGCCGAGGAAGCAAGATCCGCTATTGTAGCTTCAACCTGTTCCACTGCAACACTAAGAAAGTAAGATCCACTATTGTAGCTTCAATCTTCTTAACTGCTGAGGAAGCAAGATCTGCTGTTGTAGCTTCAATCTGTTCCACTGCAACACTAGGAAAGTAAGATCCGCTGTTATAGCTTCAATCTTTTTAACTTCCAAGGAAGCAAGATCCGCTATTGTAGCTTCAATCTGTTCCACTGCAACACTAAGAAAGTAAGATCCACTGTTGCAGCTTCAATCTTCTTAACTGCTGAGGAAGCAAGATCTGCTGTTGTAGCTTCAATCTGTTCAACTGCAACACTAGGAAAGTAAGATCCGTTGTTGTAGCTTCAATCTTTTTAACTGCCGAGGAAGCAAGATCCGCTGTTGTAGCTTCAATCTGTTCCACTGTAACACTAGGAAAGTAAGATCCACTGTTGTAGCTTCAATCTTTTAATTGCAATGTCGGGGAAGTGAGATTCGCCGTTGTAGCTTTAATTTGTTCCACTGCACAGCCTGTGAGTAAGATTCACCGTTGTGGCCTCAATCTTTTAATTGCAATGTCGGGGAAGCGAGATTCGCCATTGTAGCTTCAATCTGTTCCACGGCATCGTATGGAAAAGTAAGGTTCGCCGTTGTGGCCTCAATCTTTTAATTGCAATGTCAGGGGAGTGAGATTAGCCGTCGTAGCTTCAATCTGTTTCACTACACCGCCAGGGAAAGTAAGATTTGCTGTTGTGGCCTCAGTCTTTTAATTTGCAATGTCGGGGAAGCAAGATTTACCATTGTGGCTTCAATCTTTTCCGCTGCACTGCCAGAGAAAGTAAGATTTACCGTTGTGGCCTCAATCTTTGAATTGCAAACTATGGTTTCTTCAATCTGCTTCGCTGTCAGTGCAGGAAAGCAAGATCTGCAACTTCATTGGTTTGTTCTCTAGGGAACATGACCTATATAAACCTATTTATGCCTAGTGATCATGATCAAAATGAATCAAAATATCCTGGCTAAATGTGTATGCATGAATGCAAATTGAAAATGATCTTTCAATGTTTGAGTTGTTATTGCCCCTTGCTAAATAAGGCTTTATTGCCAACGCGTCTGAATACTATCTTATCCGGTTGGTAATGCTCATCTCTTGCTTGGTTGGATTGCCCCCACTATAATCTTCAAGGTTCAATCCACTGGATACAAAATTTGAGTCATCTTTCTCCCTCTGTAACCCAAGGTTAGAAAGACCTGGCCTTTTTCTCGATTTTCTGTTATCATAATTCAATGATACAGAATGTGAAACTCTTTGGTCTCCTACACCATTCCCAGGGTGTCATATCAAATGCTCATGCACAATTGCAAAATTTTCTTCTCCGAGAAAACCGTTCCTTATCACTCGGTGATCATTAATTATTTGTTCATTGAAGTTTTGTCACCAACACGGCATCTTGTCATTTTGTTCAATCAATGTTTAGACAACAAAATCTGAAAGGATAGTCTTTAACTTAGACCCTTCCTTCTTAGATATTTCACCCTTTAAACTTGGTGTTTTCTAAACAATAGTCCTGTTTCAGGTTCCTATATTATTTAGAAACTTCTAGAGTAATATGCAAAACTTCCATTGTGAAAGTATTATTAGTCCATTAATCATTATTCTAATGCAACATGCTTGCAAAAGATCATAACGATAGATAAAATAGAATTGATTTGAGAGCATAGCTCGAAATGAATAAATTATCAAGGATAGCAAGAATAAAAAGAGGAATTGACTGGAACATGTATCTTGGAAAAGAAAGAAGTATTTCAAGAATAACAAATTCAATATAAATAGTATGAGGACTAGATGCCCCAGATATCGCAACCTGAACTTCTCTGT
Source organism: Gossypium raimondii (assembly GCF_025698545.1). NCBI lineage: Eukaryota > Viridiplantae > Streptophyta > Magnoliopsida > Malvales > Malvaceae > Gossypium > Gossypium raimondii. The sequence goes on along the minus strand of NC_068567.1, from coordinate 4,804,917 downwards.
ACAAACTTTTTGAAAGACCATTTTGAGTTTGACATGTGTTTAGGAGATCTTCAGGACTTTGTCGATGCTCCAAGATGTCGCCTACCTTTTCTTGTTGTTTTAGGTATGGCAAGATCATCATATGCCCCAGTCTGATCAAAATTTGAGCTGCTCTAATCACCACCATGCCCCAATTTGATCCAAAATTTATGTCGCTATGATCACTTCATGCCCCATTTTGTTCCAAAATTTGAGCCGCCCTTTTTTGGGTTTTCAACTCAAATCCCCTTTGGCCTAAGGTGCCCTTTGCGGGTTTTCCCCTTAGCCTCTCCATTTTTACTTTCCATTTTTTCATTTTTCATTTTTTCATTTTTTTTGTTCGACTCAAAGTGCCCTTTGCAGGTTTTCACCTTGGTCCTTCCTTCTTCTTTAAACGAAGTGTTTCTTAACTGGATCTGAGTTTATAGGATTGACAATCTCACTCAAGATCAGTGCTCCTTTGAAACTGGTCTTCTTTACAACATAGGGGCATTCCCGGTTTGGCATTCACTTCCCTTTAGAATCTTTTCGTTAATGATGAATCTTTTTCAACATCCAGCCCTCTCGTAGAATTCTATGAGATGCCTATTTATTATGGGCCCATATCATTTTTTTCCGGTACATCTGACCCTGATGAATAGCTTTTAACCCTTTGCCTAGGGTCAACTGATCACATCGCAATTGGATCCCTCCAACAAGCAATGAGGGGATTTTAGTAGGTAAAACTATCTCAATCCTGTAAACCAAAAAGAGAGATGTTACCCCAGTACATATGTTCGACAAGAAATGAGGGCAAGTGGTAATTTCCCATGCCAGTCCTTGTTCACCTCTAGGTAATTCGGTGACAAAACGTGGTGTCTACTTCTGAATTGATTTCAGACTTCAGTTATTGTGCTATCATTTAAGTTCAATGCATTTTCCAATACCATCATCTCTGAAATTCTGTGTCGGTATAGGATGACCTTGATCCATGAAGTAGCCTCTCACAAAAAAAATGAAGCAATGCCCATTAGAAGTCTTCGATAATGGTGATGTCCATGCCTCATTTTGCTCAAAATTTGAGTCGCCCTTTTTCGGGTTTTCAACTCAAGCCCCTTTGGTCTAAAGGCGCCCCTTGCGAGTTTTCACCTTGGCATCTCTTTTTTCTTTTTTTCCTTTTTATTCTTTTTCTTTTTATTCTTTTTTATTCTTTTTTCTTTCTAAATCTAAACTCATAGGATTAGGCATGTCCTTATTATCCCTTCTGATCAAGACTGACGCTTTTCCAGATAAGGCCTTCTGCATAAGGTTATTCCCATCTTGGCATGAAGTTCTTTTTGTATGGGAAGGATCTTCTTCGATACCAGGTCCTCTCATAGAATTCTCTAGGGCGAACTTCTTATTCTTCCTCTCTTTTTTTTGAGCTCGCATCATTTGCTTTTGGCGTACTTGACCATGATGGATAACTTTGAACATTCCTCCTCGATCGGGATTAGGTCCAAAAACTCAGAAAGAATCTCGTCTTCAATAGGCGAAACCGCAATAGGCCCAAGAGAACAGCATTGCCTCAGCAGAGTTTTTTTACCTCCAATACACTATTCAATTTGGGGCGACATGATGTTAATCTTAAACAGACTACCAACTTTTGATATCGTGCTCTTGTTCAAATTTAGTGCATCGTCAAATATGATCATTTTTAACATTCCATACTGACATATGATTTTCAAGGATTTGCTGACTATCGACTTCGTGACAGTGGCATATGAAGCAGCTTCCACCCACTTAGTGAAGTAATCGATTGTTGCAAAGATGAATTGTTGGCTGCCAGAAATTTTTGGCAAGATTGGCTCAATGACACTCATGCCCCACATAGGGAGAAGTCGTGGATTCCAATGATTCTTTATAGGGTAGGATCTGTTTTCTATATTGTTCTACCATCCTCAATAAGTTCGAAGATAAGCTATAATCTATGTCATCTTCGAAGTCATGAGATCCCTCTAAACACATGTCTCACTCAAAAGGTGATTCTGAGTCTGTAGCAGTGTCATTCATGTCGTTGATATTTAGGGACCTATTGTAGGTACAAAAGAATATAGACTGAACATATGAAGTTATGTACAATATGATTATGAATGCCATAATGATTTGGAAGAAAGAATAAAAGAATAAAAAATAATCATTCATAAGAAATGAAAGAATATTGGTTCAAAAAGACGCAAAGATGCATTCCATTAAAATAATGACGTTCAGACATGAGTCTATTTCACAAAAGAATTCTTATTGCCTCTAGGCTAAAAGCAACAAGTGTGTTCTAAATATCACTCTAACTAAGCTCTAAATACTATAGAGATCTCTTCTGTAGTCTGATTTTTTAGAACACTCCCAAGTTTATAAGGGCGGATATCTAACAAGGTCCCTTTTCAGTTGTCTTCATGTATAACATTGGTGTGAACGTTTCCCAAAATTTCTTCGTACATCACACTCGCCTCGTCATCAATATGATTGGGTAGCGGATTTTCTGTACTGGAGGCCTCATCGAATTTGACAATGCCTATTTTAATGAATCTTTCAACTAATTTCTTGAAGGCAATGCAATTCTCTATTGAATGCCCCGTAATTCCCGCATGGTAGTCACATTGTGCGTTCGTGTCATATCATTTGGGATACGGAGGCTATATGGGTTTTAAGTAATGAGGAGCAACAACATGCGCATCGAACAAGCTTTGATACAGCTCCTTATATGACTCGAAATAAGTGTAAACTGGAGCTTCTCGGTACCTGGTTTCACTCTAGATTCTTGCTTTAAAGGACTCCGATGTCTGGTGGTTTCTATCTTTGTCCAGCCCACAACAATTGGTTTTGAGTGGCCCTTGCTATATCTGTTTGCATTATCCCCCTATTCCCCTTCTTCCTTGGGGTCTCTATAGTATCTGGATACTTTGCCCTCACCTGCTTCATTTCTACTGGATCATCACGAGCTATAAGAAAATTATTCCTTAAATTATATCTTGGGCCCGTCAAGCCACTCACTGGTGCTGTTGTACCAGTTTGATATTGTTGAGATCTTATGGTAAAGAGTGCCCCTTGTGGGTGCCCATCTGGTTGGACCTGGACACTTGTCGGAGTACAATCTAGAAAATAAGCAAAATCCTCATTATCAACCCCAGAGTGGTCTATCAGGTCTTTCCTTTTTTCTAACTCTCTAGCTAGCAATCGGTTGAACTGGTTCATCATAGTTCTCTGTAATTCTAGCATCTGATCTTTCATCTCCTGTTGAAATTCGGTCAATTGCTCCTGCATCTGTATCTGCATTCGCTCTAATTTCTCCAACCTTTGTTCCATTTCTCTAGTATTTGCTTGGATGCTGTAAGGGTATTTGGTTGGTTGGTTTTCCAAATTAGCTGAAATAAATTGACTCAATTAGACTCTTTCAATGGATTTTAATGCATGTAATGCAAGTGTATGGGATGTATGCCTAAAGAGACGTTGATTCTGATTCAATTACATTTAGAAAACTTTTCTAGAAGGCAAATTCCTTTACATAAAGCAGATGCATGTACGGCCTCACCCTTATATTCCAAGAGACAACATCGATCTTTTTCTTTATCCGCGTGTTTGTAATAATCTCGCCAATTTTCAATAGATGCCACTGCTAGCTCATTTTCTTAATCTTGGTCGCGATCCATCATCTGCCCATCTTCATAAGGCTCGTCAGCTTCTTTAAGGGAGTTGGAGAGTTGAAGGCTCTTAGACAATCGCCTTGAATCCTCAGGCCGCGAAGCAAGGTCAGGAACTCTTCCATCGCCCTTCTTGTGTTTCTCAGAATATATTCAGGCAGCCGTATTATTTTCCACTTTATCAAAGAATCCGTATTCCATGACAAGATTTTTAATTTAGTAATCGAACTTGAATCAATATCTCTTTCCTAAGATGCAAGTGCAATGCAATCAAAACACAACAAGAGGGGTTAGTACAAAACATAAGCAAACAAGAAAAAAAGTACCTAGTCGGGTAACCACTAGGGATTTGAAGTGGCTCTACCTAGGTTAAGTTCCTAAGTCCACTATATGAGGTTTGGTTCTAAAGTCAAGGTACCCGAACCAGCAGATTCCTCGATCTTCACCCATTATAGGCTCATACAGACCGAGTTCGGTTCAGGGGAATACATTTCCCTATGGCTACACGGAGATGAAAATCTCACGAAGACATAGGTACGGATGTATCCCGAAAGTGATCCACTATCCTGCATGGAGGTGAAAACCTCACGAAGGACTAGCTTCTCACTCCCACTTAAAAAGGTGTGACCAACGGTCAAGCAATGCAATGCAGAAAGATATAAAAATTTAAAATACAAAACATGATGAAAACTCAAAGCAATTGAAATGCAATGAGAGGATCGTATATTTAAATCACATTTTCAACTTTAAACAAAAAGACATGAAATAATCAACTCGTGGCTTGACTCTCTTATTTAAAATCCCCAGCGGAGTCACCAAGCTGTTGACACCATTTTTTGATGAAAACGGGGTCGACTTGGGTTGTGAAAAATGAAATGGGAGTCGCCACCAATCCTTTTTTATGAGGTGTGATTGGATCACCTCGAAAAATGGTTGTTTTTAATAAACGGTTTGATTTTATTAAAACAACAAGTTTGGTCCACGAAATTCAGAAAAACGGGTTCGGGAGTCGGTTACGCACGAAGAAGGATTAGCACCCTCAATACGCCCAAAATTGGTACCTAGTTGATTACTTAATGTCTTAATGTTGAAAATTGAGAACTTAGAATAATTTTAAAAATACGATCCTTGTATTAAAACGTTGAAAATTTTTAGGAAAATGGGCATATTTCACGTTATTCGAGAAAGAGAATCACATCCAGTAAGTTAGGACATAATGTCTCGAATTTTCGATACGCGAATGAAAAATGCTTTTTTGTTTAAAAGATATTTAACTATCTTGGATTAGAAAAGGAATCACGACCAGTAAGTTAGGACACGATCTTTTTTTAATTCCCGATATCGTTTAAAACTTGAGTTTGAAAAAGTTCGTGTAATAAAGTTTAAAAGAATATTCAATTATTTAAATCAAATGAAAAAATCGCAACCTAATACGTTAGGGCACAATTCCTCAAAATATTAAACATTGAATATTGCATTTATTTCGAAAAGTTCTCGTCTTGAGAAAACAACGTGTCACATCCAATGCGTTAGGACACAACGTATTGAATTCTCGATAACGAGCTTTTTATCATTTTTAAAAGAGTAATCTCGATTATTTAAATTCATCGAAAAAATCGGAACCCAATACATTAGGGCTCGATTCTCTCGAAGATCAAAATACCGAATATTACTTATATTTTAAAATTTCTTTTTGAAATCTAAAAATAGGTGTAATGAAATGATGATGATAATGTGAGTAAAATAATCACGAGCAAAACAAAACATAAATAAGTAATGGGACATATATATAAAAATATCAAATGACAAACCTAAGCAAGATAAAATAACAATAGCGAGATATGTACATGAAGAAAATAAATAAAGATATATACATGAATTATAAAAATAATGGAAATATATAAAACATGTATATATAAAAGTATGTATATATAAATTAAAGAGTATATAAAAAGTATAGAATTACGTATATATATATATATATGAAAATTAAGAATATGTATATAAATATATATATGTATATATAAGGTGTAGAAAACATATATATAAAAATACATACATAAAGAAGTATAGATATATAAGAAAATATAAACATATATATAAAATAAGGTGTAAAGATATATAAATAGTTATATAATAGTAATATAATAGGACAAGTTCATTTAAAATTAAATAAGTAAATAAAATATATCAATAATAAGGAGGAACTAATGATATAATAATAGTAGCGTAAATATATATATATATATATAAAGGGAAAATATAATAATAATAACTAGATTAATTAATAAAACAACAAAAACAATAAAATGGACCAAATTGAACTAAAAATAAAACTCAAAGGTTAAAACTATAATAAAATGGGCAGAGGAGGACCAAAACGGAAGGGCGCGAAAGGGAGAAGAACCAAAGAGGGAAATAACCCCTCGCTTACAAAACGCACAGCTTCAAGATGAACCAAATTGTAAAGCAAAATAGATTACAGGGCAAAATAAAAAAACAAAAGAACTCGATTGCAACATCATTTAAAAGCGGAAGGGCTGAAAGCGCAATTAGCCCTTCCGCTCAAAACACGCGGATCCTGGCCGGAGCGGGTCGGGCGGATCGGGTCGGCTCCTAAACGGTGTCGTTTTGGCGCCTGGAGCTAGGGCCTAAAACGACGCCGTTTTAATCCTTTATAAATCAAAAAAAATTTTAAAAAGCTTCATTATCTGCTTCTCCAAAAAAACAACTTTCTCTCAAAAAAAACCTCTCCCCTTTAGTTCATAACCCGACCGATGGCCACCGTGCCGGATTTCGATCGCCGGCGAAGGCAAAAAAACGTATTTTTTATATCCCGACCCCCTAAGTCCGGATCTACCCTCAAAACAACCAAAAATAAAGGGGAAAAGGCCGTTATGCCTCTCTTCAATCGGTTCTATCACCGGAGAAGGAGCCTCCGACGGCTAGAAGATGGAGCGACTCTCGGTGAGTTCCTTTTTCCCTTTTCTTTTTATTTTCGTATTAAAATAGAAAAAAAATAGGAGTAAATAATCTAAGTAAATACCTAAACAGAAAATATATCTTCTTGAAAAGGTTGTATTTTATTTCTTGAATGTTTTTGAAAAAAAAACCCCTTTTACAGATGCAAAGATCGATTTTTTTAAACCGATTTCCCCCCGATTACAGTGATGAAGCCTCCCATTTTTTGAGATGATCTTCCGCCTTTTTATCCCCCGAAAACGATACAATAAAATGTTATTTTCTACTACTTGGTCTCTGCTTTGCGTGTTCTTTCATCTTGCAGGGAGTCAGAGGGCAGGTGAGGGAGTTGGTGGCGTAGGTGCGGCGCTGGTCAGAGGCGGGGTTGGTAGCTGGCGGCAGCTAGGGTTTCAGAAAACTGAAACCCTAGTTTGGCTATTGTTTTTTTTTTTGGGGCCTGTTGGGCTATTTTTAATTTGGGCATGTTTGGGTTTAGTTGAGTTGGGTAGCTGTTTTTATTTTGTTGGTATGGGCTTTTGGGATTTGGGTTTAATGTGTGGGTTTTGGGCCCCGGGCAAAAATGGGCTTGTACACCCTGTAGCAAAATAAATTCTTCCATAGTAAGCAACACAATCATAAGAAACTAGATATATCGAAGGAACATAAAAACATATTTCTTTAACCAATTCAACCAAAAATCAAGTAATAAATATCCAACCAAATACCATGCAGCATGAAGTCACTACACGCCAACAGTGAAAGGAAAAAATAAAGTCATCAGTTATAAAGAAACAACAGTGCCAACAAATAAGAACTCTACAAGCTCCAGCAAAATACAACTTTAATTGGTCAGTGATCTCCTACTGACTCAAGCTATCCCATTGTCTCAATCAATCCCAGCTTCAGCTCTCACTCCCAATTTGCTTTCCTTTCCTAATCTCCCTTTTTCTTTTTACCAAAAGAATCAAAGGAAGAAAAACGAAACTGATGTTCTTTTCATATTTGCAGTGTATTGAAAGACCATATTCCTCCTTTTGTTGATAAAATTGATTTGTGATTTGAAAAAAATGAGCTTAGCCTCTAGATGTTCAAGTGTGTGAGCCCTTTAAGCAACATCCAATGTTTAGTGATTGGAAATTTGCCTTTGTTTTTACTACATCCATTATTAGGCCCAAAATACAGTGAACTTGAATTTTAAAATTTTTCTTAAAAACTATTCTAAATGGTAAAATCAAGGGATAATAGCTTGACAAAATGAAGTTATAGTGATTAGACCCCGATTGCTTACCTCTACTACTGTAATTTTTCACCACTAAGGATTTCTCAATTCACTACTAGAATTGATGGCTTTTAGGAGAAGTCATAACCTTTACAAAATTATCTTTTCCTTAAGGCTTAGACAAAACCTTTCCTCCTAACTTTTATGGCTAAACTAGAATATTTTTTAGTTTTTATGGCTCAACTAAAACCCCCCCAAGTTACAATTGGTGAAATAAAAAATGAACAATTCAACTACAAAGATATATGAATGATAAAAGATTTGACACTAAGATTTTAGAGAATATTTATAAGAGAAATGAAATAAAGAAGATTTGTAGACTTTTCTCTTAATCTTTAAGCTTGATTGTTGCTCTATTACGTCTTGAAGTGTTCATGAAGATTATTTATACAAAAGAACAAGTTTGCAAATGCTTATGTCAATTGGGGGTGAAATAGAGTCGTTGGAAGCATTTATTTTGAGCAAAACAAAAAAGTGTCCCTGCAATTTATGTATCAAAACTTGCCAATATATCATGAGACTTGGCTGAAAAATAGTCATTAAGGCAATGTCTTGAGACATGCATGCCATGTTCCAAGACATACGGTAAATCCCATGCAGTTTACTATTACGTCTCTAGACATGTAGTCTATGTCTCAAAACTTTGCACCCCCTAGAGCAAAGTTTGGCTACTAACTTACTTGTCTTGAGACTTAAAGTCCTATGTCTCGAGATTTAACTACTAAAGTTCTTTAAAACATTTTAAACACCTTAAAACATTTTGATAATGACTCAAAAATATTTGAATAAATTAAAACATGTTTAAAAGATGCTTTTGAGCATATCGCAAGTCTTTGAAAATGTTAATAAAGTTTTCAACCATATTTTCCCCAAATGAGTTAGAAAATAAATAATTAAAATTTATCATAAATATTTTTTACCAAAAGCTTAAGACAGCAAAGCTAACACCCACCAGCATTACTTTTGGTCTTCTTGAAAAACTTTTTAAATGATCTATTGAATTTTTCTTACTGGGGTTTTTGACCTGCTCGTTCCATGTTCTGCTAGAATAAGAATGAATTTTCTACTTGGGTCGTGGGTTGTTTTGGCCCCATGGGTGCTGGAATTTTTTTTGGCCTACTAAAGAGTGTCATGTTTGACAAAACAACAGTTGGTTTTCACTTAGGACTCTTCAGCTCTTTAACTAGTCATATTGAGAAAGTTTAAAGTGAAGACAATATTTATCTTTATCTTTATCTCTTGAGAGAGTTTTGGAGCAGTTGGAAAATTGATTTATGAATACTTTTATTTTATAAATACTCGGGATAATTAATGGGACAATTTCAGCTTTTCAATAGGAGTTTAAAGCTTATCAAAACTCTATTGGATGGACTCATGTATAAGCTTATAAATAGGTTGCTTATGGTGTCACATAGAGAGTAGTTTTTTAGTGTCTTTGTCGACAACTTTGTTGTGGTTATTTTGTGGCACTCTTTTAGGCATTCTTTGGAGAGCTTATTGATTTAATTGTGAAGTATTTGGGTGAGTGATTTGTGACAATTGAGGTCGGTATTAAGGTTGCAATTACTTCTTTGTGTAAAGATAGATTGGGCTTAAGCCAATAGGTGATCTGGACGATTATTGAATAAAATCATTCACTAGGCGAGGCTTCACAGACGTAGGGCCGTTGTGTTTGAACTACATTAACAAATATATTTATTATCTCTCATTAGTTTTCTCCTTGTGTTACTTTGCATTTAACATTTTTCAACGTTAACAAATATTGTATGTTATCTCTCCTTGTGGTTATTTTGCTTTGTTCCTACACACTCAAGTAGCCTATTAACCCTAGGCCCGAATTGGCCTAATGGGTCATTGAAACACCTAAAAACGTGTAAAAACGCTTATTTTACGAAAATTAAACATTAAAGACTAAAATGTAAAACTAATCAAAATAACACTAATTTATGCCAAAAATAAGCTCATTAAGTGCTAGAAAGAACCTAATTTGCTATCACGAATTGTGGCAGAACAACAATTAAAGTCACGGCAATAGAGGAGGCCAAAGATATTACCGCTCTCAAGTTGGACGAGTGAATAGGCTTATTGGCAATCATCCGTATTTATGGAAAATCAAATATATGGTTATCAAATAATGGAAAGTCAAAGATATAGGTATCAAATATTAGAAAATCAAAGATATGGGTATCGAGATATTGGCATAAGAAATTTAAGATATTTGCAATATTTGGCCCCTAATTGCAAAGTGACTTTGCAAGTTGATCCCTGAACCTCAACTATAAATAGGCATAACCATCTCTCATTATGTATCTCATATTTGTCATTCTCTACTTAAAGCATTGTTCTCTCTCTCTCTCTCTTTGTAAATTCTCACTTGTATTTTGGAGTGAAATATATTTGGTAGTGCCCGAGGACGTAGGCAAAATTTGCTGAACCTCGTTAAATTCTTGCGTTCTTTATTGTATTATTCTGCAAAAATTGTGATTGTGATTGTAGTGATTTATTGTGCTATTAAATTACGATTGAGGGATATTCTGGCTAGGAAAGACCTAGTACTTAAGCGATCCTTGTGATCCACCTCTCTTTCTTGAGAATTGAACTTAGTGTGATTTTTTAGTACAATAATTTTACTCTTTTACACGCTTCCGCACAACAATTGGTATCAGAGCTAGATTCGTACTTGGGGAATATGATCGTTCACGGTACTGTTCACTTACAGTAGTTGGGATTGAGGAGAAAAATGGAAAAGGTATCGTCATCAGCAAAGACTACTGTGACCAATGTAAAATTTGAAGTAGAGAAATTTGATGGTACCAATAATTTTGGTATGTGGCAATGTGAAATCTTGGATGTCTTATGTCAGCAAGAGCTGGATATAGCCCTTGAAGAAAAACCTGACAAGATGGATGACAAGGAGTGGGCTAAGATCAATAAACAGGCATGTGGAACAATTCGCCTATGTTTGGCCAAAGAGCAGAAGTACTCTGTCATGAGGGAGACATCAGCGAAGAAGTTGTGGGATACATTAGAAGAAAAGTTTCTAACAAAAAGTCTTGAAAATAGGCTTTATATGAAAAATAAATTTTATCAATTCACGTATGCACCCGGTATGTCGATGAATGACCATGTGAACTCATTCAATAAAATTTTAGTAGACTTGCTAAATTTGGATGAGAAATTTGAAGATGAAGACAAGACATTACTGTTGTTAAATTCTCTTCCTGATGAATATGATCATCTTACCACCACATTGCTTCATAGGAAGGATACGATCACATTTGATGCAGTCTGTAGTGCGTTGTATAGATCTGAGACTTGAAAGAAAGATAAAAAAGATCATAGAGATACAACTACAGAAGTCTTAACAGTAAGAGGTCGTTCGCACAGCAACAAATCTAGTAGAAGGAGTAAGTCCAAATAGAGACCTACCAAAGATGAATGTGCTTTTTTTCGTGAGAAAGAGCATTGGAAAAAGAATTGTCCTAAGTTACAAAAGGGTAAGGCTATTTCTGATGCATGTGTAGTGAAGCATGATGAGGAGTCAGACTTTAGCTTGGTTAGCATGGCAATGGCATGTCATACAGATGAGTGGATTTTGGATTCGGGATGTACTTACCATATGTGTCCTAATAAGGACTGGTTTTCTAGTCTTAAAGAACTAGAATGTGGAGTTGTTTTTATGGGCAATGACAGCGCTTGTAAGACAATGGGAGTAGGTAAATCCAATTGAAGAATCACGACGGCTCAATTCAAGTCTTGACAGATGTTCGCTAGATACCTAGCTTGAAAAAAAATCTCATCTCATTAGGGGTTCTAGAATCTAAAGGGCTCACAATCACTTTGAGAGATGGATTACTAAATGTAGTAGCTGGGATATTGACGGTGATGAAAGGCACAAGAATGAATAATCTGTACTATTTAAATGAAAGTACAGTTATTGGATCAACATCAATAGCTTCTGCGAAAGATGCAGATTCAGAGGCTACTAGGTTATGGCATATGCGATTGGGACATGCTGGTGAAAAAGCTTTGCAGAGTTTGGCGAAACAAGGCTTGTTGAACGGTGCAAATTCTTGCAAATTTGAATTCTGTGAACATTGTGTTCTGGGCAAGCAGACGAGGATAAAATTTGGTTCAGCAATTCACAATACAAAAGGAATTCTGGACTACGTTCACAGTGATGTATGGGGACCTGCTAAAGTGGCTTCTTTGGGATGTATGCACTATTTTGTTACTTTTGTTGATGATTATTCAAGAAAAGTATGGGTGTATCTAATGAAAAGAAAAAATGAAGTTTTGGATGCATTTCTGAAATAAAAGAAGATGGTGGAGACCCAGACTGGTCGAAAGGTCAAACGACTTCGATCAGACAATGGTACTGAGTACAAGAATGATTCATTTCTACAAGTATGTCAAGATGAGGGCATTGTGCGACACTTCACTGTTCGAGATACACCACAACAGAATGGGGTGGTAGAACGTATGAATCGGACTATACTGGAGAAAGTTCGATGTATGTTGTCCAATGCTGGATTGGGTAAGGAATTTTGGGCTGAGGCAGTTACATATGCATTCCATCTAATTAACCGGTTGCCATCAACTGCAATAAATGGAAAAACTTCTATGGAGAGGTGGGCTGGTAAACCTACTACTGATTATGATTCTTTACATGTTATTGGTTCCACTGCATATTATCATGTAAAAGAATCTAAGTTAGACCCAAGAGCAAATAAAGCATTATTCATGGGTATAATTGGTGGAATAAAAGGATATTGTCTCTATTGTCCAGATACAAGGAAGATTGTTTTCAGTAGAGATGTGACTTTTGATGAATCAACCATGATGAAGTGTCACGGGCCAAAGTGCAAAGCCCGTGACCATGGCACAAGAAGCACCCCATAGAGGTCTATCAATTAGATGGGGAATATTTAGCCCATAAGAACCAGCCCGATTCAGAGAACTATTGAAGAAGCCTGTCAGATTGAAGCCTGGTTGGCCCGATGATAAAGATATGGCAACTTAGACTAATTTTGGTAACTAATCTTAGAAGATAGAGAGAATCATATCTTGTAAAGATTAGATTAAATTTGATATGGCAAATCTTGTAAATCCCTAAAATCAAGGGATATAGTGAATCTCGTCCGTTGACGTAAATGTATCTTGACCGTCGGTTTTGGGGGAGCTCAACTATAAATAGAGAGCCTCCCCCTCATTTGTACTCATCCATTGTAAGGTGAATTCTTAAGAGTAATAGAATTCCTTCAGCATTTACTCAAACACTTTGTGTGCATTCTTTCTTTGGTTTTCTGTTGTTCTTTTGTGGCTTCTTTTGGCACAATCGCTTCCGCTATACAAATTGGTGCCTTGGAGGAGTTATAAGGAATCCTCACTTTTGGGCGTAAAGGCTGACTTAGGCGAGTTTGGAGCAAACGGATCGCCTAAGGCCACACGGTTTGTGAGACGAAAGGTCTAGCCCCGTGACAAGTGGTATCAGAGCTAGGTTTGAACCAAGTAATATTCGAGTTGGTTTGAAGGCACCGTTGGGATGTCAAAAGAAGTCGTTGGTTAGAGTGAGCCAATGGAGACCCGTGGGAGGGCTAGAAAATCCAGTCGCTCGAGGAAAATACTGACAGCTTTGGAAAATCGAGTGGTTAATCTCGAGGAATTCGTAGGGAATGTGAAAGATACGCTTGAATTGGTCGAGGGATGCACGAATGGGTTTGACTCATTGGAAGAGCAACTCAGAGGTTTTGTGTTGGATTCTCTCAATGCAAATAGGGAAAAGATAAAGGAATTACTCGAGTCCACTGAGGAAAAGCTGGCAGAGATGGATGAGTATCTCGAGGATATGATGTTAACCATGAAGGAAGAAATAGATGAGCTCAAAGGGGAGCTCACGATTTACAAAGTCGCTTTGAGTAATTGGATGTTATCTTCAAAGTCAAAGCAACAAGCAATGGATGTTCCCAAACCGGAGAAGTTCAAGGGTGCACGATCCACAAGGGATGTGGACAACTTCTTGTGGAAAATGGAGCAATACTTCCGAGCGATGGGCATCGAGGATGATGCCATTAAGGTAAATACTACTTCAATATATTTTACTGATGTGGCTCTCTTGTAGTGGCCTCGTAGGTCCACGGATGAGAAACGTGGTGAGAACACAATTGGGACTTGGGAGGAGTTCCAAAGAGAGTTGAAGAAGTAGTTTTACCCTCAGTTTGCCGAGAAGGAGGCTCGAGCAAAGTTGCGTCGTCTCACGTAACAAGGCACGATTCGGGAGTATGTTCGGGCATTTAGCGAGTTGATGCTTCAAATCTCCGACTTGAGCGAGAAAGAAGCTTTCTATTGGTTCGAGGATGGGTTAAAACTGTGGGCAAAGCATGAGTTGCGAAGGTAAGGATTCACTGAACTTACTGTAGCCATGGCCGAAGCAGAGTCCTTTGTTGAGCTTGATCCAGCGGGAGACAAGCTTGAGGCATCTAAGCCCAATGAAAAGGGCAATGGTGAGAGAAACCATGAAAAAGATGAAGAGGGACATAGCGATGATGGCAACAGTACCGATAGCGCAAGTGGTAATGGGAAACCACGAGATGCGAAGCGGGGATTAGACAACCCAAGGGACAAGAGGAAGAAGATAAAATGATTCATTTGTCAAGGACCACACATGACGTGAAAATGCTCGAATAAAGCGATGATTTCGGTAATCAAAAAGAAGGATGAGCTGAAGGAAGAGGCGAAGCCTACCGAGGTAAAGACATCGAAAGTCAATTCGATGGTGCTCATTCCTAGGAAGAGGAATGGTGAAAATGGGTTGATGTTTGTGGACATCAACATTGCGGGTCAAAAGCGGAGTGCTCTTATTTATACGGGAGCATCGGACTTGTTCATATCGAAAAATGCTGTAAAGAAGCTTGGTCTAGCGATTAGAAAATCGAATAAGAAGATCAAGGTAGCAACTTCTGAGAAAGCCCTAACTGTGGGGGTAGTTTATGACGTGGAAATACAAATCGGCGAATGGAAGAGCAAGGAAGAATTCGAGGTAATCCGATTAGATGATTACGATTTTGTGCTTGGCTTAAACTTCCTTGTCAGGATTCAGGCAACTCTGCAACCATGGGCCGATCAAATCTATATTGTCACCAGTCCGTCAACAAAAACGGTTGTATCAGTGCATCGAGATATGAAGGTTGGGACCAAGGTGTTATCGTCAATCCAATTAGTCGAAGATGTTTCGTATGGGAGAAACATGAAATCGTCAAAACGAAATGCTACGAAAGCCCCTTCGGAAGTGTTAGTGGCGCAAGGGATCGATATGAAGCCTGTGGGATCGACTGTGGAGCCTACACCTTTGGGAAAGGTAGGTTGTGCATCAAGCTTCGAGGGGAAAGGAGCGATGCAAAAACAGTGGAGACGAGTAAATGCTGCGAGTAAGGTGCATTGCAAACACTCTGATAGTGTTTTGAATTCTGACTTGTTGGCTTGGCAAAGTCGTAGGGGCCCTTTCAAAGTTCATAAGCAATGAGGCCAAGGAACTGTGGGCGGGACGAAGCCGAGATGTGAGAATCTAAGGGATTCCAGTAGAAACAAGTCAAAATTGGGGCAAGTTAAAACGGAGACTTCTTGCCAACAGAATGTACCAACGAGCGCAACGGTTCAAGATAAGAGGCGACGGAAGCTGAGGCATAGGTTTCGAAGGAAGGGACAACCCGTTTGTAAGACAAGTCGGGAAGAAGCCGAGGCAACGAGAAAGTTCCAAAGTGAATCAAGTCAGTGTCATCCAGAAGTCGCAACGAGGGCGTTGCGAGAATGGGTGGGGGAGAATGTCACGGGCCAAAGTGCAAAGCCCGTGACCATGGCACAAGAAGCGCCCATAGAGGTCTATCGATTAGATGGGGAACATTTAGCCCACAAGAACTGGCCCGATTTAGAGAACTATTGAAGAAGCCT
The DNA here is from genome assembly GCF_025698545.1 of Gossypium raimondii. NCBI lineage: Eukaryota > Viridiplantae > Streptophyta > Magnoliopsida > Malvales > Malvaceae > Gossypium > Gossypium raimondii. The sequence continues at coordinate 4,789,056 of NC_068567.1, read as the reverse complement.
GTCAGATTGAAGCCTGGTTGGCTCGATGATAAAGATATGGCAACTTAGGCTAATTTTGGTAACTAATCTTAGAAGATAGAGAGAATCATATCTTGTAAAGATTAGATTAGATTTGATATGGCAACTTAGGCTAATTTTGGTAACTAATCTTAGAAGATAGAGAGAATCATATCTTGTAAAGATTAGATTAGATTTGATATGGCAAATCTTGTAAATCCCTAAAATCAAGGGATATAGTGAATCTCGTCCGTCGATGTAAATGTATCTTGACCGTCGATTTTGGGGGAGCTCAACTATAAATAGAGAGCCTCCCCCTTATTTGTACTCATCCATTGTAAGGTGAATTCTTAAGAGTAATAGAATTCCTTCAACATTTACTCAAACACTTTGTGTGCATTCTTTCTTTGGTTTTCTGTTGTTCTTTTGTGGCTTCTTTTGGCACAATCGCTTCCGCTATACAAATTGGTGCCTTGGAGGAGTTATAAGGAATCCTCACTTTTGGGCGTAAAGGCTGATTTAGGCGAGTTTGGAACAAACGGATCGCCTAAGGCCGCACGGTTTGCGAGACGAAAGGTCTAGCCCCGTGACAGAAGAACAATGATTCACAAAAGGATAACAAAATTAGTGGCACTTTACAGCAGGTGGAGCTTGAAAAGAACGTGAATAGGAGAGAGTGAGGGAAACGTGAGAGAAAATTTTAGGATTTTCCTTTTTTATTTTTTATTCAAAAATTAAAATAAGATAAAATAAAACTAACTTTTCAAAAATTATCATTTTCTTATAACAGAATTAAAATTAAAAAAAATAATTTCCTCTAAACTCCCACAAAGACTTGAATACGAGACTTACAAGCAAACTAACAAGCATTGTACCACTAAACCAACAAGCTCATTTTATATTTAAAACATGAAAACATATTTAAAAGTCTCATCACACCCAATGACTCATCCTACAAACCATGTCTCTTCTAACCCCAAATTCGAGGAGTCACAAGAGAAGTGATATACATGAAATTTTGCTACTTGAAATAAGATATTATAATGAATTATTTGATTAAAGTGTTTATATGGTGAAAAATAAATTACATGGTAATAGGGACTAAATTGAAAATTGTATAAAATTTTAAGTGTGAAACAATTTAATATGTGAATAAGGAAATCATGATAAAACTTTAATGAATGTGTTATGAGATGATGAAATATGCATAAAGTGTTGTAAAAGTAAAATTATGGAAAAATATGAAATTTTTATGATGACAAGGACTAAATTGTTAAACTTGAGAAAATATGTGGATGAAATAATAAAAGCGAAATACATAGAAATTTGATAAGTGAAACAAGATATTGAGATAAATTATGTGATTAAAGTGTAACAAGAAAGAGAATTTATTTAATATTATTAATTAGTGAATATTGAACTTTTATGACAAAAGAGACTAAATTGAAAAATTATGAAATTTTATAAAAAAAATATTTGATAAGTGAAGGATATAGTAGAGAATGTAACATCTTGGTACTTTGACCTGATGTTCGGGTCAAGTATAGGGATGTTACAGTGAATAGAACCTTATCAGTTTAGAAAATGGCTTACGAAAAAATATTTGGTAAGATATTTTACGAGAATAAAAAAATAATTTTACGTTGACCATCCTAATTTACATGAAAATTTCTAAGTTGAAATAAATAGTTTTAATATCTTATTTTTTTATCGTAAAATAATATTTAAATTTTCAATCACTCAAATTGAAACACTCAGTACGTGGGGTTGAAGTAAACCTGTCCAATAAAAAGATTTGGAGAAAAGAAAATTGAAATTGAGCTGAATTAGACCAAAATATTTAAATTCAATCAATTATGAAATGCGAATCCCTCCTACACACGAAAGCCTACGCCCTTTCTATCTCCTCCAAAAAGATCAGATTCTTCTTGGAAAGTAAAATCTGCCTAGTCACTAAGCTTCAAATTTTTCCCTCAACTTTTTAATTAAATCTGACTTTAACATTCCATTTTACCGACTTATGTCAAATCATTTAACAGAAAATTCGTACAATAATTAAGTGTTACTGTTATTTGATTTTGAACCCAATTTCTTGTCAAACTTAATATTTTCTATACTCTAAATGCGATATCCATTTAAACATTATTTTATGGAATAAATAGTGATATTTAAGGAAGAAATATTGGATGTTTCAGGATTTAAGTTTGAGGTTCATCATGTGTAATACTAGTGTATCGATTTTCATCTTATTATATACATATGTTATGGGTAGGTTTTATCCAATTCTTGCTCTATTTGATCCGAGGTTTTTTTTCGTTCATTATCTTTTGTGTTTTGTATTAATTTAATTTTACAATTAATTGAATATTATTACTCGTAAATATATTATATTTATAATAATAAAATATAAAATGATTAGCCTTTATGAATGCAATTCAATTCAAATTTTGCATGTTAGTTTTTATTTTTATTCCATAGTTAAATTATTTTATTTTCTAAGGTTCAAAGCTCAAATTTCTTGGTTGATGGGCTATAATTGTTATGACATAACAAAATAAATAATATGAACATGTGGTGAGAGTTAATATACCTTTGTTTCGTACCGGCTAATTCACCCCATATTAATTAAATATTACCTATGCACAAACCCAATTCCAATTTCTCCTTCTTTTTGTTAATTTATTCAGGTAAATTTTATTGTGTAATCATTAACCTTCTGGTATCTTAATTAATTTATGATTTTTATGCACAAACAAACTAAGTCATGATTTAACAAAATTAAGAGTTGTTGATAAATCGATGCATAAAAGGGTTTCGATGAACACAACTTACACGAGAAAGAAGTGTAAATAATCATTAAAATCAAAACCCAATTCTATTTACTCATGTATAAATTAGTGATAATGACTTAAAATATTCTCGATTTTCCTTTTAATTTTGAATTTTAACCATTCTTGATTCAACAAACATATTTTTTTTGAAGATGTGCGTAATTCATATCTAAATATTTTAAGAAATTAACTTTTTAGGTTCAAAACGAGGAACAAAAATTAATTTTGAAATATTTTAACAAATTAACTTAGTTGTTTTTTTTTTATTTATGTGATTTTTAATTTTTCTTTTGCATCTTTTAGATATAAATTGTACCCTAAAAGAAATAATTTAGGGTAACTCAAGTTCAAATCATAAAATGATCTTATTAAAAGGGTAGTCACAAAATTTTAAAAATTTAGTCTGCATACCAAAAAATTGTGCTTGTGTATATAATATATATTTTATTAGAACTTCTAAAAATAAGTTATAGATATATATAATATTAATAAGTTATAGATACTGAATTCCTTTTATATCTAATGTAAAAAAATATCATAAAAATTAGGGCAAATTACACCTAAGCTCATTAAACTATTAGTAAATTTATGTTTTGGTCACCTAACTTCAAAAGGTTACAAAATAACTATTAAACTATTCAAAAGTTTTCACTTAAGCCACTGGACTATACAATAGATCAATACCCATTGACGAGTAGAAGAACATAACTTAGATCCAAGTTGATCTAATAGTCAATGTCGAAGATCGGAAAAGAAAGTTGTTTTAGATTTTAAATTCGTGACATTCAAAGTTGATTCATAAAAAAAAATTGAATTGTATAAGAGAAAGAAAATGAGAGGTTTTGATTGGTGCAAACAGAGAAAGCCATACAATAACGATTTTAAGAACTTGGTGGCTTAAACGAAAACTTTTCAAATAATTCAGTGACTATTTTATAACTTTTTAAAATTAAATAACAAAAACATAAACTTACTAATAAACTTGTACAATGTTTTCTACTACTATGTATAAAATATAGCACCAAAAAAAGATTTTAATAAACAAAAGTATGAAAAGAATCAGGTTGGATTAAGCTTAAAATAAAAAAATAAAAACATCATGAATTTGTCAATACCCTACTCCCCCACAAGGACAACACCATGATCATAAAAAGAGTTCAAAAGCCAACATCTCAAACAGAAGCCAAAAACAACAGCAGATCAACAACACTAGTCTTGAAGGAAACCAAAAACAAAATTATTTTAAAAGTATAAAAAAATATTTTATTTATTTTAAAAAAAATAATTAATTGTTGATACAAAGTTAGCAAACGTTAACTTATCAATCCACTTTAAAGTGATTTGACAAATAATTTAAGGTCAAGTGCTAAAAAATGAGAAAATTTAAATGGACGGCTAATATGAGTCTTTTTTTATAAATAAGTTACCACATCTATTTTAAATTTTAATTGGGTCTAATTTTTTCTCAAACTCATTTTTGTACTTAATATTTTTTCCTAAATTCTTCCAAATTTCTTATAGAATTTTATATTTGAATGAATAACCCAACTCTTAATCAAGTCTATTTGAATAAACCTACTTTTACTAACCATATTTTTACATCACTAATTAAAGTAGCTTAACTTGTAAATTCTTTTACATGAAGGGTTTTTATATAAATGTTATACTAGTTTTAATGGTGTTGGTTTCTCTTTTAGTTAAACAATAAAATTATATTTGATTTTGCAAAACAAGTTAGTAATGCAATTTGAACCTTTCACTATAATTTTTTTAATTTAGTTACCTCACAATTTTATAATTTTATTTCCATCATTCCAATATAAAAATTTTAAATAAAATGGATAGATCTATTTACACTTAATAATTTACCGAATCAAGTTTGTAGTTTGCGGGTACCTGTGTCTCATTTACACCTTTAAGCAATGGAAAATTTTAACTGCACAAACAGGATTGGAATTTTATCATGTATCCTTAAATTGTATTTAAAAAAAATTAAAAAATAAATAAGATCTATGACAAAATTTCAACCTTACTTAAATTATAAACTTTTCACCGTCTCTTTACCAAGTAATTACCCTGAAAAATAAGGGGAAATTGCATATGGTTAAAGAGTGAAATTAATTAATGTGTAGTCCCAAAAGCAGGCCCAATGCAAAATCCATGGCAACATGGATTGAAAAGTAGGAACAAAGCCTTAGCTGTTCTGGATTTGATTGTGGGATGGGTTGCATTGGGCTATCAATTCTGAATCACAATGAACCCCAAAAATTAATTGTTTTTAATTATTCTTTTATTTTAAAAATATATATTTCTATTATTTTTTATTTAAAATGTAATAATTTTAATATTTTTAAAAAATATTTACATTATTTTTCATTTATTAAAATTATATATATAGGTAACCTATCATTTTTCTAATGTTTACATTATAGTATTATATATTATTATGAATTTATTATTTTTTGTCTTGTAAATCGAATTATATTATATATTAAAAAATTAGAAAACGGGTCGACTTGGGTCAGGCTTAGTCTTTGAATGTACAAGTCTGATCCTCGCCTATTTTTTAAATGCATCTATTTTTTTTTCTAAGTCCATTTTTAGAACATAATATTATTCTTTTAGTAAACCCTTCTAAGTTTTAGGCAGGCCATCAAACTTAAACGAGTCAATCATTAATTATGTTTGTTTATAGTGATATTGATTTATTCGATTCCGCATTACTTTCAAAATAAATAATATAAAATAATATGTTCTTAGTGATTTAACGAATAAACAAAGTGTAAGTCCAATGATTATTTTATGTAAAGATATAATATTTAGTAAAAGAAATAATTTTATAAAAGAATACAACCGTTAGAAGTAACTTTACATTGTCTATAAAAAAGACTCCTACGTTTAAATGCACAAGAGGATATTCAACATTTAATGTCAAGTTACTTGCAGCTCCTGGTGCTCTATTCAGTCTTCTGCCCAAGTCCCCTCTCTACTGGAGGTAATGGGGGGGGATTGGCTTGTTGTAGATCTCTCTTCCAAAGTTCGGGTCATTAAACCTTGAATCTCTTGGAATGTCATTTTTGCTTTCATCTTATGGGAGACTTGGCTTATTCAAAACGTGTTGATTTTCAGAAATGACCACCTTAAGGAGCATCTTTTTGATAGAGTTTTCTTTACGGCTAGAAAGTTTTTTGTCCTTTCTCTTGCAGTGAGTTGGAGAGAGCTACCTTCTTTTGTTCCAATCTTTTAGAAATCACCTACAATGGATTAGTTTAAACTTAATATTAATGGTTTGTCTTTGGGTAATCCTGGGAGAGCCGAGGCTAGAGCTCTCATTAGAAATCATTCTGGTGACTAGATAATTGAAGTCAATTGACATGTTCTAAGAGACACTAGTGTTGAGGCAGAACTCTGGGTCTTGAGAGAATGGCTAGTGCTAGAGATTTGAATATAAACAATCTTGAAATAGAAGTGGATGCCGCTTCTATTATTCTTCTCGATAGTCTTTAACATTGTCTTATCCCATTGATGAGTGTAGGATGTTCTTTTCCAATATGACTTTTAATTTGCTCAAACATGGCTCGTTTTTTATATTTTTGCATTTTAGGCAAAACAATTAAATGGAGTTTTAGATTGTTTAAAAGTTGAAGAAAAATTCTTTTAGGTCCCTTAAAAGTTGGTAAAAAGAATTTTAGGCCTTTAAAAGCTAAATTTTTTTAGGGCCCTTAAAAGTTGGTAATTTTTTTTTGGACTTTCAAAAGTTAAAAAAAAAAAATTTAGACCCCTTTCGGCCTTAGGCCTTGGACAACTGCACCTCCAAACGAACCCCAGGCTAGGCCTGTGAAACATTATTTTCAAGAAAGTGACAAATATGATGCTTTAGCTCGACTTGGAAGTAATTTTCAACCCGACTCATCTCTAATTGATGTTATTTCAATTCAATGTTAATGTTTATTTTATTTATGTATGAATCCTCCTAGCTGTTTAAACAATCCCTTTTAACTATTGATATGCAGGAAGGTGTTATGTATTGAACAATGTTTTAAGTTATTTCAACAATATGTAGTTCCTTTATGATAAACCTTTAAACTTAACTATGTGTGTGTCATATATAAATTTATTTTGATTTAGGCTTAAATATATTTTAATTATTAATTCACTAGTATTTTATAATATTTAAGTCTAATAATAATTATTTAAATATGAATTACAATCGTACATGTATTTAATATTTTCTTTTAAAAATTCTATGTAGACCTATTGTACCATTTAGCTATAGATGTGAGATTATGAAATTAATTTAATTTAAGGACAGACCTTTTCAATAAAAATGTTGACCCTATATGAGATTAACATTAGTTTATATAATATAAGAAAGAATATCTCAATCAAAATATGATAGCAAAACATATTATTTCTCTCTAGATTAAATTCAATCTTTTTAGTGTTAGAATGCCGACGCTGACGTTGGAGATCCGTCAGTGGTGGTGTTTGAGGATAATACATTTTAATATACTCGAATCCACATATTCATATATTAAAAATAATATTCATACCAATTAAATTAAAATTTAATATGTAGCAACATTTTTTTTATCTTAACAAAATGGGTAACATTTTTAATTTGATTATTTTTATGATAACATTTTTTTATAGGAAAAATAATTTAAGGATCCAAAACATGGTCCATTCTCAGCTTTTGACTGGCTTGACCCAAAGAAGCTGCTTGAAAATGAAAGTGGCAATAGTCGGTTCTAGAAGCACGTGACAGCACGTGATAGTCCTTATGTAGTCAATGTTTAAAACGTATTTCTTTCTTTGTAGTATTTATTTTATTTTATTTGTTTTTGTTGAAAAAGAAAATGGTGAAAATTGTTTACATTTCTTATTGATTCCCAGCTCAGAACCTCACGTGATTTCATAATCCAACGTGAGCTCTCACGTGATCTGATACATCAAAATTTGGCCCTTCTTGTACACATGTCACTTTGTGATTTGCTGTTTCCTAGATGTCTTGGCATAAGCATCAATTTCGTTAAATACCTATTTTGGTAATTTACATGCTTAATAAAAAATTTGACCTTAAAAATATTATTTTTACCTTACAAGGATCGAATTGTCCATTTTTAACAGAATAACTAAAATGCGATATGAGATATAATATAAAGATTATTATGATACTTTTACTTTTAAACTTGCCCTTAAAAACATTATCTATTAAGCCGTTTGAGTTTTAACTTGATTGGTATCTGTATTGTTACGAATGCAGGAGGATTGGGTTTGAGTGTGCTGAAGTGTATTATCGTCCTATTTAAAAGTTGAGGAGGAGTTATGGATAGTTTTAGGCATTATATCAAAAAGAACAGATATTATAAGAACATATAATCAAATTAATGTTTAAAAAAATACATCGTCTATCAATATTTAAATTCGCAATATATCTAAGTTAAAAAATTAATAAAAAATTTCAATCTTTTTATTTTTTTATTTTAAAGTTTGATTTCAAATTTTAAAAATAGAAGTACTAGAATATTTTTAGTTTTATTTATCAAAATTTCGCTTTTAAAACCATTTTATATTACTATTAAATATCGAATATTTATTCTCTGTAAGTATTTATTTACTTTTTCTTTTGAAAATTTTGATTTATTTTAGAATAATTTTAAATAAAATATTTTTCAAGATAGTCAGGGTTGTACAAGGCCGTGGCCTTCCCAAAAATGGAAAGTTTTTTATTTAGATTCTTTTAAAATTTATAAAAATTTAAATTAGCAAAGGTAAAATTATACTTTGACCTCCTAAAATGATAAAAAAATTAATTTAATCCTTTAAAAGTATAAAGATATGGATATTAAAAAGTGAAATAGCATTTTACTATCATAAAAATATACAATTTTCTTGATAAAATTCCAATCATGAAATAAAATGATATTGTATGAAATTCAATTTTCTTAATATTATTCCAATCATGAAAGTACGAGGACTATAAAAGAAAATAATAAATAAATGTATCCAAGTAATAAACATGATAGGCACTATATCCTTAAATATGTCAGGTTAATGATTATCCAATTATTATATCAAAATACCTCAAATTTTTTCTATAAAAATATTAAATTTAAAAATAAAATCATTAAGCCTAAACATAATAGCCATGAGCGTTGACAACAATACCGAAATCAACAAAAAAACAATCAAGAGTAATAAATGATTAAACATTTATATTAGATTTAAAATTTTGAGCTTAGCGTCGTTTTTTCATTTAATTTAAATGTTAGAGAGTGATTCAAAATTTAAATTCCGACAACTCAAAATCACCTCAATCGATATACTTGCAAAAGTGACTGAAACGAAGTAATTACCATTTTCATGTGGAAGATGATGGTCAACTTAAACTGAACAAATATATAATTACAAAACCTACAAGAGAGTCAAATGACATAAACAACAAAACCCAAACAAGCAAACAATTTGAATTAAAAAAAAAAAGGAAATTTTGTTTTTAAAAAAAAACAGTAAATCGAAAATTGATTTTTTTTAAAATAATAATAATAATATCCAGACTGACAAGCAGGTAAAACAGCTTCTCTCATCAACAGCTGTTGCATGTGCAAATTTTTTTTTCCCTTTTAATTTTAAAAATTGAAATTCATATTTAATTGTTTTCTTAATAATATTTTTGTTGGTGAAGCGATTATTATATGCTTTTGGATGTGGTTGATTCCCAATTTGATCAGCCAATTACAACCATCGGATTGGCCTAGTATTTATAAAGTTAGTTATAGCTAATTTTATGTTATCACTTCGTAGGAAATTGTTAAATATTGGTTTAGTGTGAAGCTTAAATTATAGTTCAAAATTTGTTACAAGTGACTTAAAATAGGATACTTTTTTCTTATTTTAATATCTCATGGGTTATAAATAATTTATTTTAAAAAATTTTAAAGTTAGGACTAAATTATGTAAATATTGAGGAAAATATTATTAATCTTTTAGAACTAGAACTCAAATGACTAATTTTGTAAACATTGAGGGCTAAATTTGTTGCAATTTTTATATTTAGGATCAAATTGATAGAATGTGTAAATATTAGAGGGCTAATTTTGTTACTAGACCAATAAAAATGCCCCATCAGCTCCAAGCGATTAAAATATTTAATTTCAAAAATTTTAATGACTAAAAATAATAATAATTGAGTGACCAAAATAGAACAAAATGCATAATTATATGATATTTTTATATTTTACCCAAAAAATTTAATATTTTTTACGGAAGAATCATTTTACACGTTTCAAAATGTATTCTTAAAAGAATGACCGGAATACAATCTATTCTTAAATACCGGCTCCTTTCGTACTTTGACGATTGAATGAGTCCCAATTAAAGAGGAAACAAAGCATATGCTATACGATTTGTAGTTTATGTTGGGTAGAGAATCAACTACCATGATCTTAGTCAAAGTTCAAAATAGTGGGTTAGTAATAATGCAAGTAAATGGAAGAATGAAGTGAATTAATTGGCAAAGACTTTTAATAATATGTTTAGTTTATTTTCACAAAACATTTAGGATTATTCATAAATGTTGATACCAATCAATTAAGACTCAATTGATATTCATAAAAAATTTTAATACGATTATAAAAATATAAATAGGGATGTTGCGAAATGGTGAAGCATTGAAATGTAGAAAAGAATAAATAAGATTATCCAAGAAAAGATCAAAACTTATGGATGTGTAAAAGTTAGGTGAATGGTAATGCATTGTAGGTTCCCATGGCTAAGAAATCTAGACTTACATGTCATTTATTTATAAATTCTACTATTAATTAAAAGAAAACAGGCCTACTCTACCATTATTGCCAAAATGGAAGTGGGGTCATCCAATATATATAGTAGAGAATAACAGTTTGTATATCCATAATTTTTATAGGTTGGTAAGTATTAAAAATAAGAAGAGAACTTTAGAGGAACCCTACACTAAATTTTAGCAAACAAAATTTTCAATATAGAATTTTATAGAAATTATGGATTTTTGTAATTAATTAAAATTAAAAGTGGTAATTGGGTTAATAAGTTTGGGTTTCGCAACTTTGAAGTAATTTTTGTTTTTTATTACATGATCGTAATCAAGGTATTCACCATCGATAATGAGATCGATTTTTTGGTCACATGATTAAGGTTTAGTTTAACATTACTTCTCAAAAGTGTTTTGGGGCTAAAAAAATACTTTTGAGCAAAAATTAGAAATTTATATGCTTCTGCTTTTGGTTAAAGAAAATGCTTCTGTAAAGTATTTTTTGCAAAAGTAGTTTTAAAAAGCTCAAAAACATCTTGTTTAGTAATATTTTTGTCCCAAAAGTGCTTCAACAATACTAAATTGGCCCTAAAGGATGAGGTGAGCAACCATCACACCACACCTCACCTCATGATTTAAGTAGTTTTTAAGTGTTCTTCGAATCAAATTATATTGATTTGTTTGGTAGAATTAATGAATTTTCGATGCTTAGTTCATGAAAATTATTTTTTGGGGGTTCATGATTGTCTCTCAATAATATCATTTCCAATAATCTTACATTGATATTTTGAATTTGATTATTTCAAATTGAATTCTATAACATCAAACTGTAAAGTTTTAAACTTGTGTTAGGTTTATTTGAATTATTAATTTTTTCTCATATTCAAATTCAAATGAATTTTGAAATTTAGTTCAATCTTTATTAGGGCATGTAATTAAAAACTTCACCTCTTGCCTTTGGAACAAAAATAGGGATTTGAAATTTGAATAAAATTTTTTTATACATATTTTTATAGTTATATGTATTTTTATTTGTTTTATGGTCAGATATTAATCTTATTCGAACTGAAATGGTATTCATATAAAACTCTTTTAATAGCGATTACTTTAAGATTTGAACTTGTTATACCCCTCACCTTGGCAACGAGATGAAGCAAGACATGAAGCAAACTACAAACGACCATTTACTGGAAGCAGCCTGCATAGAACCCTTCAATAGAAACTATTTGTAGCAACCCTTCGCTTAGGACAACCCACAAGTGACCTCCCATGCACCCTACCTGAACTAGATTGGAGACGGCTCACTATGCACCATTGTGCAAACCACTAAGGGACCACCAAGGCATAACAATCTCGTACAACCTTCAGGACGAGAATGTCAAAGCAAGACCACACAATACCCTATATGGTGACAACTGACTTGTAACGACCCTAGCACCTGACTGGCACAGACAACCTTAAAGGACATTGCATTGTTGGTTATGCAACACTACAAGGCAATGGGTGATCCCTAGTGAACGAGGGACCAAGGATCAACCTTTTCTCCCCTGAAAAACCTTACACACCAACCTTAGCTCTCTCTTATTCTCCTTTTCCTCATTAATTCCTTAGTTCTAGCTCTCTGCTTGTCAAAGGTGAACCGACACTCCCCTCTACCACCATCTTCTCCTCCATGTTAGTTACTCATATCAACAAAACTCAATTCAAATGATTGAGAAAGAAGTTTCACTTCTTTCAACCACATATTGGTCATACATTTTATGGAGAGTGAAGACAAGATGCCAATAGCAAAATTTGAACGTTGATCCTTGAGGTGCCGAGAAAAAAACTTTAATTGCTTGCTCTTTTAAGCTATTGGCAGATGGCATTAAACCATGATCTATCAAAATCAAAGGGTAAAGCCAAAAAATTTCTCTGGAATCGAGATCGAGTTATATATTTTTATGAAAGTTAAAATTAATGCAATTTCATCATTATATTGAGATCTATGTTTATAGTTTTTAAAATAACTAAATTAAAATTTTATCATCTTACAGGACAAAACTATAAGTTTATTATTTATTAACATAAAATTTTATAATTTTCTATTTTAAGGAGATTAGGCCCTACTTACCCAACTCCCTTTGCCCCTTATTAAAATAATCATTTTCTCCAAAACATTACTAGAAAAAAAGAAATAAATTAACATGAATCAACATTGGGTTCTATTCTAGCTAAGCTAGTTTAACAATTCACACCCACCCTTCAACTGCCTTTACTTATTTAGCAATTAATAAGGGGAAAAGAAATTCTTTCCTTGAGCAAATTAAAGAAGGTTTTAAACCCTTTAAAGGTTCACTAAGAATTAATTACAAATTCTATGACAACGATGTGAACCAAAAAAGTCATTGCAGATTAGAATTTTTTTTGTTGTAATAGAAGAAGTTTCTTTTGTAAAAGAGCACACCACCTTTGACTAAAACAAATGGAAATGCCCATTTTCAAAATATACAGAGACTGTTTTTCTCACCTAAGAAAAGGGGTTGTCTTTGTATAAGCTTTGTCAACATGACAAATATGGAGAGTGTCGGTTTTTTCAAAATAATAAATAAAATTTGTGGACCTTTCTTCTGCCTTGGGTTTGGAGCGTTGTTATACAAATTTGACTTTATTAGTTAAAAGATATAGCTTTTTGGGAGTGATGAAGATCAAGGATCCACTTCAAAATATTATGTCTCATATTTCATCAAATTAGCCATAAATGTGGTTTCTTTTAAAAAATTGGATTCTAAACCCCTTTCTGTGGTTTGTAATGAAAGAATTAACGTTAAACCAACCCCATCAAATGTTCATTATCTTAGGTGTAACCTGGATTCCAGTTATACTAATTATGTTTATTATTCAGGCTTTACCTTATTATTATAGTTCACTAAAAAGGATCTAAGGGTTAACAAATTAAGTACCCTTCTTCATTGATAATTAGACTTAAACTTGGAATCCGTAAACTTTGAAATAAAAATAGATTAAATAAATTGGATGAAGTGTAAATGGATTTAACAAGAAAAAGAGAAAAGCAGATGTGAAAGGTAATCAATAAATTAGTAAACAAAATTAAAAAGAAAAATGATGGTTGCATGTGACTTTGAGACCTTTTATTTTGCTTTATGATTGATGATGATTGGGAAAAGAAAAGGAAGGCAAGCAATTGAAATGAGCCAACCTTAATTACATTCATTCCAATTAATTGTTTGTACTTTAGATTAGGTTTAGAATTTATATAATTGCTTGTAGGTAGTTTCATATTGAAAGGTATATTTATCTAAACAATATATATATATGTGGGTTCCAAAAATATATGGTAAATTAAAATTATAAAATTGTAAGTTACGTGATAAATTTATTTTTTAGATTTTTCTAGCTTTTCCATGTTTTTTTTTGCAATTTACAATCTGGTAGGAGAAGAGAATGTTTAAATCAATTTAAAGCATGATTTGTTTAAATTTAAAGAAAGATTGTTAAATCAATTTTCCCAACCAACTAAGGTAATTTGAAATAATATGCATATGTTAAGGCTTAGTGTGTCGTCTTTTTCAGCATTTTTAAAAGGTGTTTTTTCGTCGATTGAGTTTTAGTTCGATTGACATTAACATTATTATCAATGCAGGAGAATTTCGAATGTGTTGAAGCACATTATTTTCAATTTATGAGTTGAAAAAGAATTATAAATAATTTTACGCATTGTGTAAAAAAGAATAAATATAGTATTTAAAACTGTACTATTAATTAACACTATTTACCACATTTTTTAAGTTTAAACTTCAAATCGTCAAAGGCTTGGTGTCCCCACACTTCTTCATTCCTACGTTTATTTGAAGCCACCCCCATCATTCATTATGCTGAGCCAACCCATTCAATCCCCCCTACCCAATTTTTTATACCTTTATTTAATTAATAAAATCGTGTTTATATATATATATATATAAAGGCACAATAATGGGGATACTGAAGTCTGCAAATATTTTTTTTAATATTAGCAGCCAAATTGCTGGTGGAAAATCTGAAAGAAAAAAACCCACCAAATTATGTACAACTACAAATAAAGATTTCCCCCTTTTTTTTTTTTTCACTTTATAAATTGATATCATATTCATAGCCTTTTTCCTTTGAATCCCCCTAATTTTGACATCTCCTTCATATATAGTCCCCCTACCTGTGGTTTTTTTCCTCCATTTTTCTTTGATTCTTTCTCCATTTCATCAAATACCCATTTCTAGTTTCTGCAAAACAGTACCGGGTTTTTAATCTTTCATGGATCTTGTAAGGAAAAGCTCACAAGCACTTTCACCAAATATCACATCTGGTCCTCCTCCTCATTTACATTCATCAGAACCAAGTTTCCCCATTATAGCTATAGCTGTAATAGGGATTTTAGCCACTGGTTTCTTGTTAGTAAGCTACTACATCTTCGTCATCAAATGCTGTCTCAATTGGCACAGGATTGACCTTCTAAGACGATTTTCATTATCTAGAAGACGACCCGAAGACCCAATAACGCCTTACTCTCCAGCAATGGAACATAGAGGGTTAGATGAATCGTTGATAAGATCAATCCCATTATTCCAATTCAAGAAAAACAATGGGAACATCGATGAAAAGACCCTTTGTGAATGTGCTGTTTGTTTGAATGAGTTTCAAGAAGATGAGAAGCTAAGGATGATACCAAATTGCAGCCATGTTTTCCATATAGATTGCATTGACGTTTGGCTTCAAAACAATGCGAATTGCCCACTTTGCAGAACGAGAATTTCGAGTAGTACCATCAATGCACCAAGCTTAGCTCCACAAGATCCAATCATTAATGGTGGTGATGAAGGTTATGTGGTGATTGAATTAGGTGATAATAATAACCATAGTTCAAGCGATGAGTCAATTAGTGGTTCACCTATGGAGCTCAAGGATGTGGAGAAACGAGGAAGGAAGTTGCATAAAGGGACAAGCATGGGGGATGAATGGATTGATAGTAGAAACAAAGGTGCAGAGTTTGGGATTCAACCAATAAGGAGGTCGATTTCAATGGATTCATCAGCAGATCGGCAGCTATATCTAGCTGTTCAAGAAGCTATAAGACAGAAAAGGGAAGTGAATGAGGGTATTAGCCCCATTGAAGGTTGCAGTAGCAGAGTGATGAGAAGGTCTTTCTTCTCTTTTAGTCATGGTAGAGGGTCTAAAAATGCAATTTTACCTGTTTATTTGGAGACATAAAAACTACAGCTTTAGTTTGTTTTTTTTTTTTAACAATTTTGAGATTTTTTTTTCATGTATTACTAGATGAGTAAATTTGTGACATAGAATTGAAATTGGAAAAAAAATTAATTGTGAATTTTATTTTATTTTATGAGAATTGAAAAATTAGTTTATTTATTTTAATTTATTAGAAATTATTCCCTACTTATCTTATTGTTTGACTTATGCTTATTCATTACATATAAATTGCTGAATGAGTAATTTTGAGATTAGTAATTTAATGGCAATGTTTAATGATTTAAAAAACAAATTAAAGAATGGGATTCAAAAATAGAAAAAGAAAATGATGACTTTATTTGGATTTGTTTCTGGGGTTTATAAATTATAATGACTTGGTCCATTATGTTCTCAAATGACTCAAAGCCATGATTATGGACATCATTACTTATTGCTTAAACAAGTAGTTGATTAAAGATTATGTAATTATTATCTAAAACACACTTCATTAATTATAGTTTTATGTTCCTTTTATCATCACTTTAATCAATATTATTAGACAGTGATGAACATTTGCCTCCTTCTTTTGTTAATTTTTTAATCTTTTTTGCTTGATTGGATCCATTATTTGTCTCATATTTGCTTTGAGATAAGAGACAAAAGACTAAAAAAGAAGAGGAAGAGGTAGAAGGAAGGAGAGAGGTCCCATTCAATTGATTTTGGTGGGGTGTTTTCCAATTGAGAGAATAAAAGAAAAAGTTTATCAACTTCTAGTGTCAATAATGTTGTGGTTGTTGAAGAAAGAATATAGGGTTTGGCCTTGGTTGGGTATTTGGTAATGGTCCTATTCCCTCTTTGCCTACACTCAAATTTTGGGTCTCTAAAATCTACCTCTTAGAATTTGATCAATTATATGAACAAAACTTGTTATGTTGGAGGGATCAGTCCTCAAAGAATATTCACCACTCAACCTAAAAGGAGAAAATGTCATAATAACTGGTTGTCACATGATGGGTAATTTAATAAATCTCTATCAAAGAATACCTGCCAATGATCAAGGGGCATGAGCAGCTCGACTAGAAAGGACATTAACCTCCACCAATCATGAGGAAAGAACAGTTAAGCCTCAAGTTTTCACGTACTCTCATGCAGCCTAGAGTACCAAGACACCTTTTATTTTGCAAGCCCTTGACTGTCTTCAGCACAAAACCTCTTTAGCCCATCTTCCTCTCCAAGGGATTGAAACATAACTAAATCTTATTTAATCATATATATATATATATATATATATATATATTTATATATTTACAATATAGAAATAAGTCTTTTATTCCTAGATTGGTTTAGTTTCTTAAAAATAATAATAGTGGTAGTACCCTAAAATGGAAATTTTAACTTTTGGCTTTTTACAATCTATAAAATTTTAGTTTAATATAACATTTGGTATCTAAATTAACACTTTTTCCTAATTTGATACCTAAATTTTTTTCGGTCTAATTTGGTACCCAAACTTGACATGTTTTCCTAATGTGGTACCTAAACTTGACACTTTTTCTTAAGTTGGTACTTAAAACTTTTTGGGAGTCCAATTTGGTACATGAACTTCACTCTTTTTCCTAATTTGGTACCTAATCTTTTTTTTTTTATGTTCTATTTGGTACTTGTCAGATGTTTTACAAATTACTCCAATATACTACCAACGTTATTTTTTATTGGATAACAAAAATAATCAATGTCTGATTGAAATGTGACAGATGATATAATATTTTTTTGTATTTTATATGTTCGATTACTTTTAGTGTTATTTATTTAATTAATTATTTTATTAATTGAAAATTATGAATTTCTTTTTAAGTCAAACCTAGATTGACTTGTAAAGCCCATTTTCACTATTTTGATTAATATTAAAATATAAAAATTATAAATAAAATATATTTTATTATTAAATTAGAAACTTGCATAAGCTAAAACAACCTAAATTTAAAGCTCGATCCAAGCACATTAAGCCGACTGTTCTGGATGAGTAGTCTGACCCTTTCGAGTTGCGAGGTACAATTGTAATTAACAGAACAAGCCTAATGGACTAGACCCATGTAGGCCCAATAAATGGTCCCATATCAAATTGTTTTCAACAAAAAGTTATGGATTTTTTTCTTGGTTAAATGCCTAAATTAAGGCCTAATTTCTTGCAAAAGTACTTGAATAAAAGTTTTCTTTTTATACATTTTAGTCCATTTTGTAGTAAAAATTAGGTAAATGTTAATATATTTAGAATAAAAATATATAACAGCTGAATCGGATATTGTTTCAAAAGAAAATAATTTAAAATTTAATATATAATACTTGAAAAGTCCTTATTTAAATATTTTCGAAAAATTTAACTCTTATTTGATCATATTTTGAATTCTGAAAATTCAACCATTGGTTAATGGATAGTTGGGTGATAGTAAATGATTCCATTGAAATCTGTGTCTCTAATGGCTATTGCCGGGAATCTGAACATTAATGATAACTTTTGCTTCATAATATTGAACTTTGAGCCTGGAACTTTCTTATCTGAAGAGAATTTTCAGTGCTGGGGGTATCCAAATTCATGCTAATTGTCCAAAAATGTTAGTCAACAGTTTGTGTTAGTTTTGTACACTGGCTATTAAAACAATGGTAGATTTTCATATTTCAACCAGAAAAGAAACATAGATGAAGCAGGCAGGCTCCAATTTAGAACATTAATTTACAGATATGCATTTAAAACTATCTAAGATCCATAAATGTACTTGTTTCCTCTAAGCTTTTTCTATCCCCTTTTTTGCTCTCATCTTCTCCCATTTTTTTATATAATTTCTGGGATATTTTTTTGGTTATCAAAATATGCTGGTCTTCAAGGTTCGGATGGCGGTGCTTCCCTTTCAACTGAAAGGATTTTATGTGCTTTAGTATCGTTTTTGTGGTCATAAGCCAAGTAAGGCAGCTCTGCCGTGCCAATTTGAGCTTCCTGGTCACGATCTTTGCCCCACAGCACCAAATACAGTCCAATTATCACAATAGCTCCCCCTAATATGCTGCCCATATAAAGCCTTTCACCAAGGACGAAATACCCAAGAAGTGCCACCAATAACGTTGAAAGTGGATTGAACATGGTCACAAAAACAGGCCCTTTCACTTCGGTGCACCACAGTTGAATAAATATAATCAGACCAGAACACACCACTCCCTGTCATGCATGATTCAATGTTAGAACTTTACATTAAAAAAAGAAAAACATGACCCTTTTTTGGATTCTTACAGCATATAAAGTAGCCCAGAAGTCAATATTGAACCCCATTTTCCAAGAAGCTGGTTTATGGTTCACAATGACAGTGAAAACAGCTGATTGTGCTGCTCCAACAAAGCTCATCCATGTCGTTAATGACAGTGGTGCTGGATATCGTTTCAGTGTAAATGCCTACAATTTATTTTAGAACATCATAAGCATAGTGATTTAGTATATGTATGTTTTAATCTGGGGTTTTAAGTTTTATTTTTATTTTTACCTGCATGATGTATAATATAGACCAAGTTAAGCAGCTTGCAACAATGAGAATTGAACCCTTCAACCAATTCTCATGAATGGGGGATTTGCCTTGAATTTGAACAAGAGGAGGCCCTAGGATTTTTACTGCAGGACCCTTGTATAATGTCATCATTGTTACACCGACCAAGGAGACAAAAGTTCCGATTACTTTGGCTATTCCTCGTGGATTCCGAAGATTAACGACCTCCAATCTGTAATAAAAGTTGAATATTCATGGAAGGTTTTGCTAATTTATGGATGGAATTCGAAATCGATATCTAACCTGAAAACAACTGCGATTATGAACGTCAATGAAGCTATGGTATTCACCAGTGCTGCAAGGAATGTTGGTGAAGTGTATCTTAAGCTCACGAAATACATGTTGAGGGTCAAACTCACCCTGTCGTAATCCAACAAAGCACAAGTTTAGGTTGTTTTCATGTTAGTCGAACATCTCTACTTAAAAAGAAAAATGAAAAATACGTACCCTAAGATGGAGAGAACAAATATCTCTAGAAAAAGGGCAAAAGTCAGCTTTGGCCTCTTTTTTCTGCACCAAAAGAAAAAAAAAAACAGACCTGAATATTCCAAACACTTTTATAAAAGATTAGTGCAGAGTATGGCTGACCCGTCGCGTTTTATTAGAACAACGTAAAATAGTAACTTACCTTTCGAGAAAATAGGCGAAGGGGAACATGACGATGCCGGCTACAACATGTCGGTACGTAATGTGGACATGAGGGTTCATTCCATGATTAAAGCAAGCTTCAGTGAAAATATATAGGAAAGTGTAACCAAACTGGCTAAGCACCATAAGTATATGAGGCTTGAACCTCCGGTACATGTCCGAATACGAGGAACCGGATTTGTCTGCCATTGTTTTGCCGTCGCCGGTGTTTTGTTTCTTTTCCCTCTGTTTCAACTTTCTTAACAAACTGAAGAAGCAAAACTGAGTATATAAGTACACGCATGAAAAAAGTGATGATGTGCATTGTTCTTTTAATCTCCATTACTGTTGCCATGTTGTTGTCAGTATCATGTTCTTGTTGATTCCCTTCATGAATGTCTTTTAAAAAAAAAATCAAAGAATAATTTCCCATATTCTTTATGAAAATTCTTTTGTTTCGAATAATTCATGACAAGTGATTTAATACCAAGCATTGGAAATAAATTTAAAAAAAAAAAACACATAAACTGATGGTTGGTTTTCAAAAAATTCTTACATCAATTTGCTTCATGATCTAATCAAGATATGCCTGATTCTTTGATTCATTATGCTAGATTTATGAACTTGTTGTCAATATCTGCTTCAATTTGCGTAGGCATGCAAGCTTATCAAACCCTATGTTTATTCGAGTTCGAAGGGGAATATTAAATATACGTATACGTCAGTTTTTTCATATATTTGAATGTTTGTAACATCATAAATGTTCGGATAATATAGCATGAACGTGACATTGCTGGTTTTTACAGAGTTTTCTGTCATTTACCCAAAAATTATCAGTCCAAATAAAATCAGAATTGAATCCTTTTACGATCTCGATTTTATTCTTATTCTTAACCTTTAAATATATATATAGATAATATTTGATTAAAAATTCTTCAGTAAGTGAGTAAATAAACAGTTGCATGCATGCATGTTCTGACTCTTATAATTTACCTTCTTTTCAGTTTCCAAATTCATAAGTAAAACAATAGTAAAACAGACCTGATCAATCTGGTTTTTGGCTTTGAATGATTCCAACTATGATCAACCTTGAAAATTCAAGTTTTTTTTCCGGGGAAACAAACAGAAACTAAACCCAGAATTTGTAAGTGTTTTTCAATGAGGCAGTTCTATACAATGTAATGAGATCTTATAATTAAGAAAATATATCTAAATTAGATGATGTTTATTGCCTGTAAGGTACAAATTGCGGAAAAAGGGAAGAAAATTAACATTGAACTTTGTTGGTTGGCAGCAACTCTTATTGCTGTTCACTGTTTTCTTTTAATTTTTTTTTAAAACAACTGTTTAAAATCGATTTATTGTTTGAAAGAATTGGATTCGAGTAATCCTTCTGCAATTTTAAAGAAAAAACATTTCAACCATGAATAATGAGATACTCCTCAATTAGAAGAATATTCAAAAGGATAAAATTCCGTTCACTAATAATAAAAATCATAATTCCTTTCTAACTCATAAATACGAAAATAATGCGTTTCAACATACTTAAATTCATATTTTCTTGTATCGACAACAATGCCTATACCAATCAAATTAAAACTTAATTGATAGATACGTGATTTTTAATTGTTATATAAAAGTATGAAAAAGATATAATATTAGCTATCATCTTAAAGAGAGAAATTGGGATGAGAGTTTTATAGTAAATATAGCTAATTCATTTAAATTTAATTAATATATATTAATTGCAGCCTCGACTCTACCAAGCCTAATTCAAGATTCATTTGGATAGGGACTTGGAAAATTTCCTCCTATTGTAAAAACATATAATCATGTAATTGGTTAGGTTATTAATTTATGATTCAATTACTTTAACAATAATTAAATAAAAAATTAATGAAAAGAATTAAAACAGGTTGAATCACCAAAATTTTGTCTTAATTTCTATTTTTTAACGAACTTACAGGTATTTGCTTTATTTTCAATTATATACTACCAGTTAAACTCAACTGATCATCGATTTTCGATTCGATTAGACAATTTGATCTGATTCTAATAATATTAGTTCTTTTTATTTGAAGAAGGTATTGATTGAAACCTAACTCTCCTAGTTATTCAGTACCAAAACTAGCAAGTTATGGCCAGAGATGGAGAAAGAAAAAATAAAGCAATTGAAGCATGTCATGCAAAATTTTAGATGGAAAACAGTATATATTTAGAAGTTTGTTTAAGGTTCACGTCTACCCCTATTCAAGGATGGGTTATTTTACTGAGTTTGATTGGTTGGTTAGGTTCGGATTTTGAATATTTTTTATACTTTAAATTGGTTCAATTCGACCGGAATTACAATTATTAAAAATTGTTTGAATTCCCTATCTAGCTGGTCTACTCATTCCCCTGGCTTTATATATTATGGCTATAATGTGCCTAAAATTGCATATATTCCCAGTAGGCTGACTCGACAATAACTTTGGCTTGATTGTCATTATGTCATATTTCCATCTCCAACCAGAAATTCATGGATGCTATAACACCAATTAAAGTGGAGAATATTTGTCTAAAACAGCAATTTTTACAAACTTGTCCGTCTGTTTAGACGTCAAAAGATCACGAAAAATTGATAATCCATGGCTTTATTATCGCTTTAAGACGTACGTACCTTAATAATCCTCTCCACCTTGAACTACCCAAAGAAAAATTTTAAATAAATCGAGCAAATTCTATAAACATCCTTATGATAATTTTGAGGGTACCAACACTTTTTCAAAGTTTCGGGTTTAAATTTAGAAATAAATAATTGATGAGTTGCCTTTGATATAATATAGATATATTGATATACTAGCGTGGGAGTATAATCTTGAATATATTTATGTCGTGTTCATACTCATGTAGAAAATACTTGTTTTTGAAGTAAGATAGGCTGGGTTGTCTAAATCACACAAAAGTGATAAAATGGTGTTATCCTCCTCCAATTTAAGCGGTTGAGCCTTTTCCACCTATTATCGAGTTTTATGTTGCATGTTTAACATGATAGCTGAGTGTAGTTCATATTGTCATGATGTGCTGTTTATATTTATTTAGCGAGTTTTCACCTATTACCAAGTGTGTAATTTATGTTGTTTTGATGTGCGTTTGAGACTTTTCACCTATTACCGAGTTTTATGTTGCATGTTTAGCATATGATTAAATTACACATGAGAGATATTATCTCTTATCTAGCGATGGCAACAAGGCAGGACGGGGAGGTTTTTTGCTAGTTTCGACCTTGATTCGATTTTTATACTGCCCGCCTAACCCATCATGAACTCGATTTTATTTAAAAAATTCATCCCAACCCTAAAATATCCTATCTCAACCTGTTTCGAAATTTTAAATAATATTTTATAATATATTAAAATTTACAAAATTAAACCATGTATTATAAAACCTTATAAAATAATAAAATTTATAAAATTACAATATATGTTAGAAATGATTATAAAATTATGAAATTATAATTAAAAACATGAAAATAGTTATAAAATTAAAAGATATGTATTTTGCAAATATATCTTAACAAGCAAGATGAATTTTTCCTAAACTTGATCTCAATGGGACCTCGAAAATTTTAATAATAAACTGATCCATTTCATCTTATCTTAGAACTTGATTTTCAAAATACTAAAAAACTATCTCTATGGAATACATGTTCGAGGTTTAAGTTTTTTTATCATCTTTACTCTTATCAATTAAATTCTAAATTACGTGTGATATTGTAAGAAAACAAAACAAAAGTAAAAGTAAAAGGAGGAGACGGTAACCTTGACCTTCTAAAAATAAATTTACCCTTTAATTTTTAAAATTTATAAAATTATAAATAAATATAATGATAAAATTATACCATAATCTCGTAAAAATTTATATTTTAAATTTGGGACTTAAACAATATTCTAGCTTCCCCTATTGTAAAGGATGGTTGAGGATGAATGGTGTATGGTTGTGGGGTAGAGCATTAAATCCAAATATATCTTGTACTAAGGTTTGACATTGCATTTACACTTAGAAATGATGATACACTAACACAATGAAAGGGCAACTAACAAGCACTTAAATGATATATAAATTAAATATTAAAAGATTATAAAATCTATTTAATATATTATATAAAATTAAAACAAATATAGCTAAGTTGTTTGATAAATCTAAATTTTAAAATTTTAAAGGATAATATAATGTTAAATAAAATTAATTGAAATATATATATATATAGTTAGTTTGATAAATATAAATTTTAAAAATTTTAAACGCGAAATCTTTAAAGGATAATATACTGTGAAATAAAATTAACTAAATAAATTACATTAAGTAATTAATTAATTATTTTTTATAGAAAACTTTTATTAGAATTATCTTGTTTAAAAAATTAAAATTTTAATTGATTTATTTTCGTATAATGATAAATTTAATCCTCAACGTTTATGCCTTTTGTCAATTTAGCTTTTATTCTTTTTAGTCAAATTTTAACTTTTTAAAAAAGTCAAATTGTTTTCTTTTAATGGAAATAAGGAATAAAACATTAATTTTTTAATGAGATTGGCATGTCAACCCGCGGGTTAGTTTGCATGTACTTCATGTTGGCATGATACTATTTGTCTTATATTCACATCTATAAATAATTTAAAGATATTAAAAAATTATAAATAAAAAAAAAGCATGAAATACATATGAATTGTCATGCCGGCTGTTATGTTTAAAAAATAACAAATTGACTCTTTTTGAAAGATTGATGATCAAATTTGATTCTTTTTAAAAAGTTGAGGGCCAAATTTAGCTAAAAAAAAGTAATGACCATATTAGTAAAAAAATGTAAATATTAAGGACGAAATTTGTCATTGTGCAATTTTTTTTTCAGCAAGTTATCGAAAAGGGTAAAGGTAACTTTTCATGCCTTGCATTCTAAGCATGTTGGCAAGAGCATGACTGGGCAACCAATTACCACTAAATTTCACATGATATGCACAAATATGATAATGTTCTCCCTTATCCCATCTCCAATTACAGAAGAATAAATATGATGATGATGTGACATTTTTATATCGTGTCGTACTATCACTTAAAAAATTATAAAGAATTAGACGATAATATGATAGTCTCAAAGCATCATGTCATTACAAAAACCGAATTTAAGAAAAAAAATACCGATTTTAAAGATTAAATGTTGCTTAATCTGTATTATAAAAGAGGTTGTGATACGGGAATTGAGAAAAAGGACTGCAGATACTAAAACCCGAACCTTAAACCTATATTAGTGATTGCATGAATCAACTAAATTGAACCCAGAATTCAGAACAGTTAGTTCTTCAGGTAACTCAACTTGGTTGCATGTAAAGGAGGAAACTTCCCCTATCTATTTACTTTCCAAATCCACAAATTTGATGTTTTCATTTACCAGACCAGAAACAAAAAATGATACCAATAAGGGAATAAAATAATGCTGCTTGAGTATAACTACAATCAACCCCTTTTCTTTTTCTATGGATGGTATAAACAATCAAAATTTCTAAGACTAACAGTTTCTTGGAGCGTGGAAGAAGACCGAGAGCCTGTACAACAACCGGTTTAACCTGCCGCAAATAGCCATAGCATGATTAAGAATGATATCGAAACTGCCACCCAACCAAGGAAAGCTAAGGCAACTGCCAATTGATATTTTTGGCACTCTTCTCCGAGTCCACAACTTCCCAAGTCATTGAAATATAATACGGCAATGCCGCCCGAGGAAGATGCGGCAGCCAAAGACAACAACGCGGTCACCTGTGTAAAATTTGATAAAAGTTGAGTTTTCATTGGCAGTAAAAAATATCAAGAGGGTTTGAAGGTTTGAAAAGTGGTTGACCCAATCTCCGACAACGTAAAGGCTGACTAAAACTGGATTATGGAGGACCTTCTTTTTCACCAAGGCAATTCCGTCTAATATCGCAAGTGCAAAGCTCCACACAACTTGCAATCCCATTGAAGCAATAAGGTAGCTGCACAAGCAAACCGTTAAAGAGTTATCCAATTATAAACTCGTTGCATTGAGGATATCAGTACAGAGATATAACCATCAAAAGACCCTTCAAATACATTAGAAAAGCTTATAAATAATTGAAAAGCCATTATATCCGACACTCACACTTGAGTCTAAGTAATGGATTTGAACTTCTTTACAAATGAGTAAAGCGGGGACATATAGGAATGGACCATGAAGACTCGATGAACCACAAATATGCAGCTAAGATTCAATATCTTTGTTCACAAGGATTAGTAAAACAAACAAAACTTTCAGCACTAGAATTTGATACATTAAAAAATGTAGAATTCATTGCATGAACTATTTACATATCTGGTAACTAACTTTGTTTAAGCCATAAAACAAGATCGGCATCAGACCGATATCGTGACAATGAGAAGTCTTAGCATTAATATGTCCCTGCTATGGTTCCAAAAGATGATGAAAATTTTATCATCATAAACTTAAACCTTACTATATTCTAACTCAGCTAGCAACTTCACAAGGCATAATCCTGTTGTCATATACTTGATCCTAATACCGTCCCTGGTAGATACAAAGGATACATGAAGAAGATCTAAACTAAAGCATAAGCAGATATATCATCCCTTATCTAGCCTAACATACTAGAATCTGCCACAATGAATAAGTAATTTCTGTCTTCCCTTTCTTTTCTCTAATCCATGTCTACCTAGTATCTGTTCATGCATCAAATATAAACCCTAAATAAAACCCGAATTCCATAATTGTCCTAATACAAAATTACTTGAATCTGGAAAGTTATACATATGATTTGCAGTCTGCCTTCTCCTTTTTTCATAAATTAAATAGTTTGATAAGAATGCATTCGCTATGTAACCCGAACCCTTCGGTTTCCCCAAAACTGCCCGACACAAATTCGGATTCAGTTATGGCTATTGAAGTATGATTCTCTAAATGCATGGAAAAACTTGGATAAAACAAGTGTACACATTCGATATTCGCCACAAGTCCGAGTAACATAGTATCAAATTCATCAAAAATTTCCTATTTTTTCAGTTAGATTATACCGATTTACAGAAAAATGCAACTCATTTCTGAACAAAATAATTCAACTCACCGTTACCATAAACAGCAAGAAAAGCATATATTTTCAACCTCACAAATTAATATAAACAAACATATACATACATGCATATATATATATAGCACTGCCTTTATTAGTCAACCTCAAGGAGAGAATCCATCCATTAAATCAGATCTTTAGTACAGCATCAAAACAAAAGTTAAATACAGCCGGCCAGTTCAAATATGCCTAACCAAATTTTGCAAAATGAACAAAAACTATGAAAAGGATTCTCACACCTAACATGATCTTCAACTTCACAACACAAAATAGAAATTAAAAAGCAAAAGCAAAGGAGCATAGCCCCAGAAAAATCATACCCAAAATGGAAGGACAGGAAAAGAGGTAAAGGGAAAATACCAGAAAGCAGTGAAATTGAAGAAGTTCGAAGTTGTAGACATGGAAGCAATTGAACCAGCTGCAAAAACACACTGCATAATCCTCAAAAATAGGCTAGTCAAAGTCCCTGGACTTCCAGGAATTGCTCTCATTTTTTACTTTTACCTCCAAATCCAAAGAACAATTTTCACTAAATCTCCATAGCTCACAAAAAAAAAAAAGGAAGTTGTTTTTAAGAGAAATAAAAAAGACCCAGAAACTGAAATCGGCAGATTAGATGATAAATTTTTTAAATTAAGAATTTTGAAGAAACCCAGAGAATACAAAAGGAACAATAACGAGGAGGGCGGCATTAACAAGTCGAACAAGCAACTTGACTACTAAAAAAAATTATTATGGACATTAATTTGATAGGCAAAAAAAAAAAAAATAATAATAAACAGGTTTTGTTGACAATAATGGTAATGGTAATGATAAAATACCGACCAAAAAAATTGTCACTTTCCATTTTCAATTTCAAGGTTTCAACAGTTTCAACTACCTAACTCCCCCTGAGCTCAACTCTCAATTTTAATGGGCTAAGTAACTTTATCTGATGTCTCACCCGACTCTGTTCTTACGTGTTAATAACGCTTTTAAGGTTTTTATTGTTGGTTAACTTCTTCTTTAGTCCCTCTAATTTTCAAGCTTTGAAATTTAGTCTTGACCCAAACACTAGCAATTGGTTCCGTTAGGTTAAA
The DNA here is from genome assembly GCF_025698545.1 of Gossypium raimondii. NCBI lineage: Eukaryota > Viridiplantae > Streptophyta > Magnoliopsida > Malvales > Malvaceae > Gossypium > Gossypium raimondii. The sequence goes on along the minus strand of NC_068567.1, from coordinate 4,760,784 downwards.
ATTACTAGTCTTGTATTATGCATACAGTTGAAGCTTTAGTCCATATTCTTCAATTAGATCATTCTGAGCCCCTATACTTTTCTGAATTTGAAATTTCAATCTTGACATAAATTACAACCATTGATCCAATAACTACATTTTTAGTAAGTAATATGTGGAAATAACATGCTATAATAATATTACGATATGATAATATCATGTTAGTTGCATCAAATTTTGGAAATGATAGAACTTAATGAATTTAAAATTATCGTTTGAGGATTGAAATTTTAAAATTTGAAAAGTATAGGGACTAAAATGACTAAATTAAAGTACAAAGATTAAATTCAAAAGTTTTATAAAGTACAAGGACTAATAGCATAATTTACCCTTTATTGTTTGAATTATATTTTAAGTTTTTAATATATTATTTTTATTTGTACTTTGATAAAATTTTTATTTTAGATTGAAAAATTGATCTATGTTCTTTTATTTTATAATTAAATATTAAAATTTATTCAGATTTTAATTAAAATTTAATGGTTTTTAAGAGATACTTTGAAATTTTATTTGAATGAAATAAATATTAATGATCTTTTTTGCATTTATTGACAATATTCTTTTTCTCTTTTTTTTGTATTTTTAAAGCAACAGATTAGTGCTTAAATTAGATTATGAATTTCGGATAAGCTTTTCACTTAGTTAATTATTCCATTTTCAAACTTTTTTTTTTCTTAATGGTAATCAACAAATTCAATTTTAAATACAACCTCTTTTCTATCTTTAGACATCTTTTTTTATTAAGGAAAACCTGAATTATATTTTAACGCTTTGAGATGTATGAGCATATATAGGGATGATAAATCCACCACCGCACCATAATTAGTATGCTTTGCTCCACCATCTGTTCTGCTCCACTTGTATAATCTTCAATTACTGAAAAGAGCGGAATAGGTCAATCAGTTATTTAAACCGCTCCATTACCACTGTTTAAAAAGAAAGTCTACCCCTTGCCACCCTATATCCAGAACAAATCAATTCAAAATTTATCATAATTTAAATTTTTATTTATCCTACATCATAGAGTAATGAAACTAAATTTAGTTCAATCCATAATTATCTAAGGTTACATCTTACTTCATTAAATTATAAACTAAAATTTAAAATATTCCAATTAAATCATCAAATTTTATGTATTAAATTAGTTCAAGCACCATTTTTGTCGGGTTCTTTTTGTTCCTTTAACTAAAGCAGCCCCATGAGAATACCAAATAGGAAAATTTATTTACCAGAGGAGTGGATGGAGATCAGCCACGTCAAAAAACGATAATAGCTGCAATGATATATGTAAACAAATTTACTCTAAAAGTAAATAAGAACACCATTATGTCTTCTGCAACTCGCAAGTTTAGGGTGCAAATTGCAATGATCATATGTAGACTAATGTTTACAGCTTGAAATGTAGGCGAAAATGTTTTCAGAGCCTAAAGAGATGAAGGGGAGAAGTTCCATCAAGACCATGTTGATAAATGTAGGAAACATAGTCTTTAACTGTGGTTTGCCTGTAAAGTGGAGGATTGTGTTGAGAGAGCAGCTCTTTAATGGGTCCATAAACTCTTGAAGATGGTAATAAGCCTGTGGTGAAAAAGCTTGCCACTGATACTCTTGGTCCTTCACGGTTTGCCAAAACTCTGTGCTCCACGCTTTTGAACTTGTCATTTGTTATAAGCTATTAAACCACAAACAAATAAAGTTAATGCAGACCAACTCGGAGTTTAATTCAATTGTTTAATGTGATTTATCAAATGAAATAACATATACTAAATCTCTAACTTTATAGATACAAATATGTGAACTATCTTTTTGGTCTAATACCTTTTGGTATCTGATAAGCACATTAAATCCCGATTTATTTTGAATTGCATCGAGTTGATCCTCAAAAGAAGAGAAAGCTTTCTTTAAGGTCATTCTTCATTCACAAGACTCAAAACTAATATTTTGTTTTAGTGGCACCAAGTTCCTTCCTACTTGACTCAATAGAGGTTAGTATTACTTTATTTTCTTCATTGAATTATGTAATAAGTATATTTATAAAAAATTTAATATAATTAGTAAATCATACTTTGTTTGAATGGTAAAAGGTAAATGTTGAAAACTATAGACTTAGACTCAAATTTTATTATGTGTATTTATATTTGTATTTTTTTATATAAGAGATATGAAATGACAAAATACTCCTAGACTAATATAATTTAAGGTAAATTACAATAAAAGTCACCCAACTATAGTTTTTTTTCTTTTTTTCATTCAACTATGAAAAATTATAAAATAGTCACACAACTATGTAATTTTATCTTTTTGGTCACCCAACTATCTTGTATTTTTGGGTGTTTCCATTTCTACATTAGCCAGCTGGTAACAAAAAGATAAAATTGAATAGTTAGACCATTTTGTAACTTTTTATAGTTGTGTGACTAAAAAAGAAAGAAAATCATAGTTGGGTTACCTCCATTATAATTTACCCTATAATTTATTTTATAAAGTAAGAGTTACCCAATTGAATTGATGTTATTAAATCGTGACCCCAAAATCATTAAAGGATTTAATATTCGTAGAGATAAAAATTTACTATAAATATAAAAATGATGACATCCAAGTGTGGGGGAAACTAGAATAATTAGAAAGTGAGACTTGCCTGTAAAAGATCTCCAACATTAATCACCAAGGCACCAGGCACCGGAGGAACATCGAGCCATTGATCTTCATAAAGCACTTGCAAGCCCCCAATTTGGTCTTGTAAAAGCACCGTTAGGAAGTCATTGTCGGAGTGCTTGCTCGTGCCGAAGGTCAGTTCGGGTTCGGGACATGGCGGATAGTAATGGCTTAGGACTGCAAGTCCCTCGGCACATCCCATCTCCTCCAGGTGATTTGAGCGTAGTCCAAGAGCTTCGGACAATACTCTAAATAAACAACTCCCCAATCTCATTACTTCCTTCGTGTATTTCACTAGAATATCTCTGCAATCCAAGGGTTAGTTTAATAATAAAAGCTTTAAAATATAAAATTAATCAAGTCCTTTACTTAGATTAAATTACAGTTTTGGTCCTTCTACTACATCAAATTTAAGATTTAATCTATGTACTTTAATTTTACAGATTCTTTTACTTTTATAATATTATTAGTTAATTCAAATAACTAACATTGTTAACTATAGTCAATTAAAATGTTAAATTAAAATATAAAACTAAAATCTAAATTTAACCATAATAGAGGAACAAAATCAAAATCAAAATCAGAATTTAACTTTTATTTAAAAGTATGCTTTTCTGTTCAATATAATTCTATGTGTAATTTGAAGGAATTTGGGGTAATTACATTAGTAGTTAATATTATCTACGAAAACTTACAAAATGTTTACTCATCTATTTAATTTTATCTTTTTTTATCACCACCTAAAAGGAAATTTCTAATAGTTAAGTGATTATTAATGTAGTTTACCCAAAAATTAATATCCGAAAGAATTAATAAGCTTACCTCAACACCTCAGGCAATTCTTGAGGCTGGGGAGGATCAGGAGCCATCATGCAGAAACAGGTATCTCTCCAGTTCGCAAATGGAGCTGTATACAAGTCAAAGTTGCTCTGATATCTAAACCTGCTTCCCGATTCTCTTGCGTAATACTTTTTCTTCACTTCAGTATCTTGCTCGAAAAATCTTCGAACCCCATCTTTCATCTCTTCAAGAACACTTACAGTTATCCCATGGTTGACAATCTGGAAGAAGCCCCATGTCTCTGATGCATGCCTGACTTGGTCACTGATCTCTTTATGCCGCCGTGGATCATCTTCGATCCCTTGTAGATCAATAACTGGAATTTTGTATTGGGTTTTCTTCGTTGTCTCTAAAGTGTTCGATGAAATGTCTGAACGGATGAACATACGAGGAACCTTAGTGATTCCAGCATCTACCAGACCTTTGACACCGGCTTTTGAATTGTCGAATGCTTTCAGTTCCTTTTCTCTGTCGTAGTTGTTGGAATCATCATGAACTCCAGCTCCACTGGTGACCACCATTTTTTTCAGTGTGCTTTGTTCCTATCGTTTTAATGTAACAAAAGCATTTGAAATTTTCTGAGAATGACAAATGAGGTTAAGAAAGCATGGAAATTTGTTTATCAGTAATGCGGATGGTAATCAGCCACGTCGAAAGCGATAGGACCGATGATAGCTGCTTGGTCCCATGCTCCGAAATTTTAAATAATATTTATAAATTAAACCATGCATTATAAAACCTTAAAAAATTAATAATATTTATAAAATTACAATATATATTAGTCATATTATAAAATTATGAAATTATAATTAAAAACAGGAAAATAGTTACAAAATTAAAAGAGATGTATTTTGTAAATATATAATAAGAGAGCAAGATAATTTTTCTTAAACTTGATCCCGACGCGACCTCAAAAATTTTAATGATAAACTAATTTGTTCCATCTCATCTCAAAATTCGATTTTTAAAATTTTAAAAAAAATATGTTTCTATCAAATTCATGTTTAGGGTTTAAAGTTTATTTAAAATTTTTTATTTAAATTGACCTAAATAAAATAATTAATTATGAAAATAATTTAAGACCAAAATCTTGTACGAGAATAATTTATTTTCTACAATGCACGTTGATGTCGTTATACCCATTGCTGGCACCACCCCATCATCATCATCATGCAATCATCGCTTTTTTTTAAATATATATATTTCTGGGTGCTGCCATTATGTCCAGTGGCATTAATATTTATTTTTTTTCTACATACCCGTAAAAAATACGAGTATTCTAGAAGGAAAAAGAAAAAAGAAAAAAAATTAATTGGTGTCATTGACCTCTCTTGCGACACCAGAGGTTTTTTTTTAAATATTTTTTTATGGGTGGCCGGCCTCTATGGCTACACCGGATAATTTTTTTTGTCGGTCTATCATGTGGCACTGGAATTTTTTTTAAAAATAATTTTATCATCCATTCTCTAAAATGAAGACCTGGATCCGATGCAGCAAAAAAAGAATAGACACTTTCATTGTAGAGTGAAGAAGCATGAGGACAAAGAAGGAAAAACGTCGTCACCATTACTAAAATCTCATAATAAGGCTCCTCTCTTTTTCATCTTCATCTTCTCCAACAACATCCCTTCCTCCATAATAAAGCTGATAACTGGTTAATTTAATTTAAAAGAAAAAAAGTGATTGTCATAAAGAAAAATGTGATTATTAAAAAGTTGCTAAATAAAAATATCAATTGAATTGAAAAACTAAATAAATTTAAAATATTTTCTTTTAATTGTAGTTAAGGCACTTTCAACCTTGAAATAAAGTTGTATACATTTTAAAAAGTATATTTTTTAATAGTTGTAATAATAACTTTTTTGGCCACCCTTTTTAAAAAAATATTTTTTAATACTTGTAACAGACACATTTTTTTCCACCGAATGATTATCTACCTTAAGTGTGGTTCTCATGATTTTTTCCACCAACAAACTAGACCCCCCAATCGTAGTCAGTTCAATTTGTCGTGAAGTGTTATCTTGCAACGAAATTCCCTTACCTTCAAGTTGGGCATTAGCCCCCCGAATTAATCAAAGGAAACGAATCATTCCCAATCTATTCCAAAGACACGACCTTTCCTGCTAACAATCTCAGAGGCCTTAACAAATCCACACGGCCCAAACCCCTGCCCATCGTCACGATCCATAACTGAATCACCCAACCCAATGGATTATCCCTTATATTTAGCAATAATTCCAAGCTTAGAAATCTGCACATCCCCCAACTCAACTCATTTTCCCTGAAATCTTGCAAAGCATTAAATTGGGATCCCTGAAGATTTGCACTTACCTTGTCATCCTTGCTAGAGCCCTTACTCTGATCAGCTCTCATTGACCACAAATCCACTATCATCCAAGGACCATACTCCTCAACCCCTTCATGATTAACCTTAAGTCCACTGGGAGTATAACTGAATGCAATACAACATCATCACCTCCTTGCTTCTCTTGAAAATATAAAGCCGGACACAACTTTTTCATATGACCATAGTAACCACACGCAAAGCACACGTTAGGCAGAGATTCATACTCCACCTTCTGCACCCGACCATCCATTTTAATATTAGATACTAATGGTTTATTCATGTAAACCATAATTGCCAAACGAACAAACCTGCCTCGCAAACTATTTCCCCAATCGACTTAATTACACTCCTTCTATACATAAAGCCTAGAACACCTAGGAATCGAATCCATACGACAACACTAGATGGGAACGGTTGACTCGTGGAAAAATATTCAGACCAATGTTGCATCGTGAGATAATGGCTAAACACTATCCACGGACCTTCAGTAAAAGCCCGAACATAACCTGCTTCCTCATGTAGTTTAACCAAATAATAATCATTCTCTAGATCCATGATCATTATAGTAGTTGAAGGCTTCCACAGACTATAAATCTTATTAGATATCGCATGATAACCAATCTTCCTACCCAGAAGTTTCACGAAAATCGTCCTTGACATGCTCTTACACAAAATCTGATGAACACGACCAGAAAATATAATCGTCGACATGTTGTCCTCTGTTCCAACAATCACATCCACTTCAAGCAACTAAACATCATCCTCATCCATATCCAGCACCGCCTGCCCTATCGATCTCTTGAATCCAACCAACATGTCCTTAAAAGAAACACGGGTAATCTATTCACTCTCCTCCCCTAACGATTGCTCCCGGATATCCTCCCCGTGAAAATCACATTGCATTTCCATAACATTGATATCTTGTATCCTTTATAGTTCTATTCAATGTCTTGTAAGTTGAACTCATTTCAAATATCTTGATTTTTAATCTATATGTAGATTCTTGAGACAATATTTTAATTCCTAATACAAGTAATTTATTCTAAAATATTATCTTGAGAATCTACACACAGATTAAAAGTCAAAATATTTTAAATGTGTTCAACTTACAAGACATTGAATATAACTATAATAATTATTTTTATAATAAAATTGGTTTCTAACTAAATTTTTTCTAAAATTTATTTGGTTCATTTACTTTTTCTTGTTAACTAGTGCCGGAAAACTAATTTTTCCCAATTTTCGACATCAAAACTTTATGTGTTGCTGAAATACTCAGAAAGAAGTTTTATTTTGAAACAAACTTTCAATTTTTCTTAAATTTTCTTTCTCAATATAAGTGAAGATTTCAAAGTTTTCACTTCATTACTCTACTATTACAAAGAACTTTTCCATGTTTATTTTTGTGGGTTTTGCCTTGTTTTACTATTCATTTCTTTAACGTTGCAATGAAATTTTTCAATGAGTTTTGGCAGGATTTTTAATATTCATTTTCTTGGATTTTTAAAAAATTTTAACAGGATTGCCTAACACACCAAAGGCACAAAAAAGTTGATTTTTTTTAAAAAAAGACACCGGTGCTACCAAGAAGAATGGCGGCACCAAAAAGTATACTGACTTTTTATCTGACACTTTAAAAAAAATTTCTCCGCTACCGCTAGAGAGGACGACACCTATTAAAATATAAACTTTTTTCCTCTCAGGTTACTCGTATTTTTAAAGGGTATTTAAGAAAATACATACCGGTGTCATTAGACACAATGGCGGCACAAAAAAATTATTTTTTTAAAATCGATAATCATTGGGTAATGATGATGAGTGATATCGCCGGACAGGTTGGCGGCATTAAAATCGATAATCATTGGGTAATGATGAGGGGTGATATCGCCGATCAAGTTGGCGACACCGATAGTCACTATAGAAAACAGATCATTCTCGTATAAAATTTTACACCTAGATATTTTTATTATTAATCAATTCTTTTTATTCAGTTTCGAAAAAAACGATTCAGAAAAATATGGAAATTTGTTAATCAGTAGTGTGGATGGTAATCAACCACGTCGAAAACGATGATACCAGTGATAGTTGCTTGGTCCCATGCTCTTTACTATCCACTATTTTTTCTTCATAAAGATTAAAAACAGAGCAATGTACGGACAGGGACAAAGGCAGAACATACTTGTGCTTAACTTGTTCATCATATATGTATACAAATTTAATTTATTCAAAGATTAAGTAAGAACTATTATCTCTTGTGCAACTCATAAGTTTTGCCTACAATGATCTTACGTAGACTAATTTTCAGACAGCTTGAAATGTGAAAGTGAACCGCTACTGCTCAGCCCTTTCGAGTAGTATTGTGACAAATAGTCCTTGATCAAGATTTCTCTCTAGATCGGAGGATTGTTTTCAGACAACAGTTCCTTGATTTGTCCATAAAGTCTCGATTCATTTTCTTTGTTATTCGCTTGCATTATCAGAAAACATGCCACTGATATTTTAGGCCCTGCCCATTTTGCCAACACCCTATGATTCATGCTTTTAAACTTTTCGTTTGATACAAGCTGTGGAAGATCTCCAACATTTACTACCAAAGCTCCAGGTATGCAAGGGACATCAATCCAATAATTGTGATGAAGAACTTAGAGCCCACCCATTTAATCTTGTAGAAGAATGGTAATGATGTTACTGTCTTTGTAATTGGTGGTTCCCATTATTAGTTTTGGTTGAGGACATGGAGGATAGTAATGTCCCATTAGAAGTAGTAAGTCAGCGCAACCCAAATCATTAAGGCAGCTAGGGTTGAGCCCAAGAGCTTGAGACAGTAGTTCAAACAGTGTGAACCCCAATGTCAATACTTGCTTGGAGTAATCCATTACTATGTCACTGCAACAAAACTCAATATCTATCACCTATACAATACTCACAACTGAATTCGAGTAACGTAGCCTAGTACTAACACGTACCTGCAAACTTGAGGCAACTCTGCGGGTGAGCTGGATCATCAAGAGACATGATACAACCCAAACTGTCCCTCCAATTAGTAGCTTTCGGTTTATACAAGTCATAGTTTCTTAGATACAACACCTTTCGAGTTGCATCGCGTGTATAGAACTATTTCTTCACCTCTGTGTTTTGTTCATGAAACTGACGGATCCCATCAATCATTTCATCCAAAACGCTTACAGGAATCCCATGATGGACGACCTGAAAGAAACCCCAATTCGCACAAGCATTTCGAACTTGGTTAATCACCTTGGCACGCAAAGCCGAGTCTCCATTGATGCCTTGGAGGGCTAGGATCGGGACACTCAGCTGATTATTGGAACAATCGGTGTTATTCTTCTCAAGGATAATGCTTTGATCTATGAATATACGAGGGATTTTTGTGACACCCGAATCTATTCCCTTTACACCGGCTTTTAAATCATCAAAAGCCTATACTTCACTTTCGCGATCGTAATCTAGGTTAGAATCTACCTGAAATTCACTGGTTTTTGAGCCCATGGTGTTGATTTTTGAATGAAATTGTTTATGTAATAAGGCAATTTTGGATCAAAATAAAGTCTATGTTACTAATAGGATATAAAGGAAGCAACCTTTCCACAAAGTCCACACAACTCCATCGTTGACTTGGCCACAAACATGTCATTATCTAGACCAAAAAAATTCTAACTATTACAACCACTAATTAGAAATAAGACTCAGATTTAAAAATTCAAATCAAGTGGGATCGGTAAAATATGATTCGAAAATTCGATTAATTTGAATAATTTTTTATTTGGTTCTACTTAATTTTCTTTTCACTTGATTCAGTTTTGATATTCAAATCAAATCCAGTTGACAAAATAAGGCATATCAACTCGATTAATTTGAAATTTATATAAACTTATTAAAAGTTTACATAAAAATTAAATGATACTTTAGTCAAAATTGTAACATTGAAGATTCGATATTTATAGTGTTCTTGGTTCATAATAATATAATTTTACTTTGTAAATAAAATATTTTTTGTTAATTTCTTAATTGAGTTAGAACCTAGTTGAAGGATCATACCAATATATTTAATTTTGAGGATGTCATAGTACTTATATCTAATACAATAACAATTCATGGGTTTAAATAGTAATTATAAAGTGATATTGATATTTATCTTGATTGATTATGATGACATTCATTACATATATACCCATTGATTATGATGATGTTTATCTTGATTAATTATCAAATGTTGAGGCTTGGGCTCGTCACCAAAAATATCCTCAAACGATGAAGGAAATTAAGGCTCGAGCTCGGGCTTTGGGTGGTGTGATGAGAAGCTGGATGCTTTATATTGGGGCTTGAGATCGGGGTTAGAGGCAGAATCAGTTTCGGTGTTCCCGAATGGTGAAACCCGGTTATAGCACGGTCGCGCGTTCCTCTGTTGCCATCGAAAAGATTTCGGTTGCGCATCTTCCGAGATCAGCATATAACGACCTTGGAATATAAAGGGCTTCCCGTGTGCCATATACCATTTTGCGTACTCGTGCGTAGGAGAGAACCCTCCCTCTAAGACATACAAGGGAGGGTAACTCGAATGTCGATCATTCCACAGAAAGATATACGGTTCATATTTTTCTGCCCAATTTAAAGCCTCCCAACCCGAATTCTTTTTGTCCATTCCATGGACTTCTTTAATGTCGATAGGAGGGTTTGAGATAGATTGTGCGCAACCGAATTGCCTCAATACCCGACCTTCATCGTGCCACTCCACCATATGAAAATGAATCAACGGAACATTTGACATGAACAGCTATTGCTGCTCGATAACCCATGACGGTATGAGCCCTGCGATCTCTTCCTCGACATATGGTATCCAGAGAAACTGCATAATATAGACAATACGTTATTAATTTTTTTTGTGCAATTATTGTATTTAAAAAAGAAAGATTCGAAAACGTATTTTACGCCATCCCCGAAATGAGTCTCTATCATCATACGGTACACAGGTACGGTGAATGATCGTCCAATTTCTAGTGCAGTTGCCCATCTAAAAAAATGAATAATTATTTTTTCCATGTAAAAATAAGTATACTATACTATAGAATTAAAAAATAGATGGCAAAATTGAACTATATATTTACCTATTCACAAGTAGCTACACATACGGTTGGTGGCTCACTGATGCTAGAAATGGCATTCAGTATAACGCCTAAGACTGCAGCAGAAGGCAGCAACCGCCCATTATTTTCATAGATGGCTTTGTCGCTCGATAAAGCTCGCGGTATAAGCACGCCAATACTGTAGAGCCCCAACTAAATCTTCCAGCAAGCTCGAGATCCTCTAATAAAGGGAGATACATGATGTGGACTTTATTTTGATTGACGTCCGGCAATAGTATCCCACCTATAAGTTGCAGAATGAACGCTCTTACAACGTAGATAATGTCCATCTGCGCTGGACTGCTCGGAAGATGTTGGAAATTTTCTCTTAACCAAGTAAATTTAATATAGGTTAATCGTCATTCCTCATTGTTGGGGGCACTCTTCAAAGTAACCGTTCGCAAGTGCCTCACGGATCGAGCACTTTTCTAAGCCCGGTCACTGCTTCGTCGTTTATAGACAGCCCAAGTTGGATTGCTACATCTTGCAATGTAATAGTTGCCTCCCCATACGAGAGGTGGAACGTATGTGTCTCTGGGCCCCATCTTTCAACTAAGGCCGATATTAAATCGGCCCGTAGCTCAGATATTTGATTGTATGCGGCTATCCCATAACTCGCGACATTCAAATTCGGTAAAACTCTTCAATCGAGAAAATAACCGGATCATGCAATTGGGGTCTCACAATTCGGTACATATCCTGCTTTTATAGTAAATATAGAATTTATATTTCTAGTTTAAAAAAGAATTTAAATGAATATTTAAAATTAAATGAGACATTTTTCTTCTTATTTACCTTATTCACACAGGCTGCAATGTGGTTGTTGTCATTTAAAATAATATTAGAATTAGGATCCATGGAGTGATTAGCGGTGGTTGACGGTGAACGACGGTTGTCAGAGATATTTGGAGGTGATCGGTGGTCTTCGATCTGCGGAGAGCGGCAATTCTCGGCAATGGTCAGCGGTTTTGGGTTGAAGTCCCCCATTTATAGTGGGGGACCATAAGCCATGTCATTTAAACTTTTTTTTTTCATTTCATTTCATTTACATTTCCATTCATTTAAATTACTTTTTTCTATTTAAATTTAATTATTTCTCATTTCAATTTTTGCTTTCATTTGAATTTATAATTTATTTTCATTTAAACTTTCATTCCATTTCATAATCATCATTTCATTTCATATTCATTTAACATTTAATTTATTTTCATGTTTATTACAAATTACATTACATTTCATATTCATTTAACATTTCATTTCATTAATTTTTTCATTTAAATTTATTTTTTCCTAATATAATTTTTTTTCCATATTAATCACAAGTAGTCTCATTTCAAGTTATCTTTTTCAATTCAAATTTTTTCAATTCATTTCATATTTTTCATTTTAATTAGAAGTAGTCTCAATATCGTGGTCATTTAAAATTTTTCATATTTTATTTAAATTTTTTCTAAATTTAAATATCATTCCATTACAAATTTTTAAATTTAATTTAAATTAAAAAATTTATCATTTTATTTTTTTGGGTTTTTTAGGCCTTAAATGTTGGGTCAAATTGCAGGTACTAGGCCTGCTGGTGCCGGCCGCTAATGTACCAGGCCTGAAGCAAGCCTGGATGGGACGTCCTTTCATCTTTTTTTTTAAAAATACACTGGCGTCAGCTATCAGTGTTCCAAAATAAAAAAAAATTTGCATTGGGAGTCGAAATTTGTACTTGGCCAGCACCTAAATTTTTTTTAAAATACACTGGTGTCGGCCAATACATGGCTAGAACCAATTTTTTTTAAATGCTGATATTTTTGTATACCAGTATAATACGATTTTTAAAAAAATACTCTGGTGCCGCCCATTGGGTTCCCAAACTCAAAAAAATAATTTTTTAAAAACCTGACACGATCATCAGGTAATGATGGGGCCAAAATACTAGGTATTGCTGGCCATTGAGTTCCTAGAACCCAAATCTACTATTTATTTTAGGTTATTTTGATGAATGTTTTTAAATCAGGGTCATTTCTATAAATATTAATTTTTTTTGAGTTAGATAAGTAAAATAGCCGGTTTTTTGGATTCGGATCTATCCGATTCTGATTGCTGTTGACTCGGGTTTTCAGGTTAAGAAATATAGCAAAGAATTTGAACTAATAAAATATAGAATTTGGGGTTGAAGATAGATTCACACAAATGGGAGTGATGGCAAATACAAAGGATTGTAATGTGTCACATCAATGCCTGGCAAGTGGAATAGCATGGTCTACGATGGGCTTGCTTTTGTTTGAAGCAGCTTGTCCATCCATGCTTGTTGCATTCAAACAATACAAATTTGTGTAGCACACTCTCTAGTATTACAATGTGTATCCCACACCGGGTGGAGATCCTAAGGGGCACGAAAGAGGTCGTCTATATATAAGCGTAGAAACCAAATGGTAAACTTAAAAGGGTCGGTTGGCTAAATATGCCACGCCCACCCTTGTCTGGTGGGTGCCGTATGGCTATCAAGACATATGGCCGACATAATTTGTGGGAACAAATAGGGTTGGCTCGCTCGGCCGACCCTCCAGTATTATTCTTAAATCGTTTCAACTATGTTGATTAAAGTTTAGGAGTTGCAATAGGTATGGAAGCGATTCCCAGTATGTCGCAAAGTTCAGAATACAATCCTTTCCTAATTTCAGCATAAACTTCACCATGCCAATTCCTTTTGGCCAAATCGTCGGCCATTTTTATCCCGGCATTTGTCACTTCTTCCTCGCCGTCGTAAACTGCTTCCACTATACCCATTTTCAGTGCTTCTTCTCCTTTTATCTTCAACCCGCGCAATAATAGATCGCGTCGAGCCGAGCCCGAAATTTTTGCTCTAAACAAAGCCATGAAGGGTTCAGGGATCTTGATCCCTAAATCCAAATCAATCATGTAGAGCACACTTCTATGACGTCTCATGAGCACGTAGTCATGACAAAGGGCGAGCACTATGCCGCCAGCGGCGGCGTGACCATTGACGGCGGCGATGGTGGGCATGGGGAGGGAGATGAAGGCTAGGACGAGCTGCTTGAGGTAGTCGAGTAAAAGGTTGAAGCGTTGTTGGGTTTCTTCATCGGATCCTGCAGCGTTGACCCAATCGAGGTCGAAGCCATTACAGAAGAACTTGCCATGCGACACAGTGACAAGAGCTGAACCACGGGTTGGCTGAGCCTTGGCTCGTGAAAGTGCTGAAATGATGGAGCTGAACAGGTTGGGGTTGAGCCGGTGCTCGCCGTTTTGGCCGGTGAGGATGAGGATGAAAAGGTTTCCACGTTTTTCTAAGGAACACATGCCGGATTGGCACTTAAAATTGTAAAGCTACAAAACCGGGCGCTAATTGCAACAAATGATGAACTGATCGAAATTAAATCCAAGATTAAAAGGCTTGTAAGATTATTCTATTGAAGATCTAGCTTGATCTTCAACATAATTAAAGTTGGGTGCTCGGAAGTAACATGTTTGACTTTAAAATTCTCGATTTATGCTTCCTTAAAAGAAAAAGCAAATTACACAAATAATCACTAAACTTTCAATAAATTACATTTTCATCATTTATTATTTTTTGCAAAATAGTCAACCATTAGCTAACATTTGACTTTATTTAAATGTAATTTTATCTTTTTAGGGTCTGTTTGGATAGTACTGAGTAATTAGATAAAAGTGTAATTGTTAGACTAGTAATTATATTTATACTCTTTTATGGTTATATAGAATTATAATTCCCTATACATCTTTGGCTGAAAAAATTTCTTATGCCATATTTGATAATACAAAGTGTAATTACAATTACATATGGTTACATAATTTATATATTTTAAAAAAATTAATTACCGTACAAATTATCAATACAATAAAAAAATTATATTAGGTTAAAAAGAAGTCAATAATGCAATTATTAATAAAAGATAATAAGAAAAATAAACATCATATACAATTCTTTCGTAGGTTGGTTATTCCTTGTTTTATATTTTACATATACTCTTTATTATCGTCTATTGGTCTTTGATCGAGTTTTAAATTTGAATTTGTATTATTCAGATTGTCATGATCTCTTTTTACATACTCTTCAAAGTATGGACTGCCTCAATTTCACCTATTAATGAAGTTATGAATGTTAGTACGATCCAACCTTATTTTTTATGCTCTACAAAGGTGATGTTAATATAAGATTTTTTTATAACAACTAATGTACTTTCAAATATTTATACCCATCATAATATTTAGATTCACGATTCAAATATTTATACCCATCATTATGGGGATGTCCTTGTTACTCATTTTCTTTTATTATAATTATTTATATATAAATGAAAATTTCTCATTGAAAAAGGAAAAACCTATGCTAGTAACCATTTCAATAATGGTGTAAATCAAACTATCAAATTGTGATGAATCTCAATTATGAAAATTTGTAAAGCAAATTCAAAACAAAATGATATAATTTGATCTAAACTAATAGTAATAATAACATCATCTAAAATCAAATATTTATAAGTTTCATTAAAATTAAATAAAGGATTATTATCTTATACATTATTGCTGGAGTAAAAAAAATCTTTAGAAGCGGGTTTAGATTAGTGTCATTTGTTTTAAAATTGTAATAATAATATTTTGATTTGTATGGAGAAACGGTTAAAATTTTTATCAAACACATGTTTAGCATGTGTTTAGACCGTGTTATTCCCCTTCCATTGCTCCAATATTGCATAAAATATAAAATAATTAAAAATGATACTTTGACATTGTACAAGCCCAATAGTGCCTGGGCCCAAACCCAATAACCTGTATGGCCCAACAACCATTTTTTTCGAACCCTAGCCTAGCAAAATTAGTTTGCTGAAACCCTAAACCAGCCTCCCCTATACGCAGCCGCCTCTACCGCAGCAGCCAGAGTCCCTCTCCGCGCAAATCGCGCCTCCACGTGCGCCTCGTCTTGCACCTGCAACAATAAACAGGAACAAGGCACCAACGACAAGGAAAATATAACAAAAAAGAGGGGATTTTCTGTTTTGATTTTTATTTTTTTTGCTACTTTCGGCTATTTAAAAGCCGATTAAAATTTGTAAAAAGGGGGGATTTTTCAGTGTGAAATACGATAGAGAGAAGCAGAGGAATTCAAAGAGAATACAGATATTTAACTCATTTTCAAAGAGAAGAAAGGGAACTTGCCTATTCACTGAAGTCGCCGAGCCCTCGCCATCTCCGCCGCGGTGGGGCCTTTGGTGAGAGGACTGATGAGCGGCGGCGGCGCAAAAAAAGAAAGGGGGTTGAAGAAACCCTAGCAGACCATTTTTTTTTTTTTAAAAAAAGAAAGAACAAAATGTTTTTTTTTTCCTTTTTTTTTCAGATTTGCTCTCCTTAAAGCAGAAACAAACAGCACCGTTTGGGGAGAGGGGGGCCCGCGCGTTCAGACCTTAAATGGTCTAATTTCGCGTTTGGTCGCCCTTATTTTTGCAGTGTTTTTAATTAGATTTCTTAAGTCTTTTAAATTTTACCGCACACCTTATTGCTGTTTCGATTTGGTCCCTAGCTGCACAGTGTTTTGAGAGGATGGATTAATTTCCAATTGGGTCCTCCTTCTGTTGTGCGCACTTTAATTGGGTCCATTCTCGTATTTTCTAATTTTAAATTCGGCCCTCAAAATTCTTTTATTTTCGATTTAATCCTTCATTTGACATTTTAGTTTTTTTTAATATTGTTAATATTATTATTGCATTTTTACTATTATATTATTTATTATTTTTGTCGTCATTATCATTTTCATTATTTTTATACATTTTCACGCATCTTTCATATACATACTTTTATAATTACATGTGCATTTTCCATATATATATATATATATATATATATATCCTATTACTATTTTATTTTCATTACTTCCTATACATACATATATGCGCATAGTTTTTATATAATGTACATACGTTTTATAAGTATACGTTTATATATATATATATATATATATATATTTTTTTCACCCGTTTTAATTTTCAATTTCATTCCCTAGTTTCTATATATTCTCTTATAATGATTTTTTCCCTCTTTTTTGAAAATATGTACATACGTATTTTTATTATCCTTCATAGACATTTTACAAATATATGTATATGTACACATGCACGTTTTAAAATACACATGTTTTCAAAATACACATTTTTTATAATAGATATATATACTTATACGTTTTATTTCGCAAAGATATGCACATCTACATACCCTTTTTTCCACGTTTTTTAAAAATACATACATTTATACATTTTTTATTTTGTAAATATATACATATATACATATTTTTCTATTTTCATTTTATTTTCACGATTTTCAAATACATATACATGCATTTTTCATTAGTTTTCTATTGGTATAATTCATTCCTTCTTTTTATATGTATACTCATACATGTATATGTTAAATTGAAGTATCTGTATCATATTGTACATTATTTTTTTTAACATACCCTTTTTGAAAATATATTTTAGTTTTTACCATTCATCAAAGTTATCTTCTTGACTTAAAGGTTTTTTCTTTTTGAATAAAAGCATTATTGAAAGTTTGGGATTTTCGAGGGAAATTGAGCCCTAACGTATTGGGTTCCGGTTTTCTTTGTCAATCTTAAATGACCGAGAATATTTTTTATTCAAAATGCATAAAAATCATTTTTGGGAACTTAACTTGTTGTGCCCTAACGTATTGGGTGTGGCATGTTACTTTCTCGAAATGAAGATTTTTCGTATAAAATAAAAGTGATATTCAAGTTTGGGGATTATGAGGAATTGTACCCTAACGTATTGGGACTCGATTCCTTTACATGACTTGAACAATTGATTATCCTTTTACAAATTTCATCATTCAAGCTTATTTTAAAATCTTTTTTTAACTTGCGACACTAAGACATTAAATAGGCAATTTGATACCGATTTTTGGGCGTTACGAGGGTGCTAACCCTTCCTCGTGCGTAACTGACTCCCGAACCTATTTTCAAAATTCGCAGACCAAAATAATTTTTAAGGTGGGCCGGTCACACCTTAATAAAAGATCGGTAGCGACTCCAGTTTTATTTTTAAAAGTCGACAACTAAAATTTTATTTTCAAAAAACGGTTTCGACAGACATCATCCTAGATTTGTTTGTAGAGTTAAAAAAGTGCACGACCAGTATGCAAAATACTCACCTAAATAAAATCTGAATAATTAGTTTATATATGACTAATAAAATTTTTAGATTCCGAAAGTAATATTAAACGGGTGACGTGTTTCCCAATTTTTTTTAAATATGGGTTTTATTTTTCTTTACCATACTTTATGGTCATGTATAGCTTTTTCAACAAATATTTTTTAAATTGAATCTGTGGTCTAATCGGTTAGAGGCTACCAATTCATCGGTCCAACGAGTTTGACTAATTTTATTGGTCTGATTAAAAATTCAATTCAATCGGTTCAACTAATTTTTTACCTTGATTAATTGGTTCATACCGATTTTCGTATCAACCAATTCAAAACCTCTTTTCGAACGGATATCTCAATCAATTCCTGATAAATCTGATCTAATCAAGTTTAAACAACATTACTTTTAAATCTACTTGTAAAATTTAAAACTTACACAAACAAACATATAAACTAATTTTTCATAAAATACTCCCAGATATATTCAAATCGAAATATAAAAAAGAAATTCTAAAAGTGAATATGATGAAATAATCTTAAGGAAACTTACCTTCCACACCGTTAAGCAGTGGCTACGCCAAGAGGCTTTGGCCCACACTAGTAATCACATTTGATCATGGGTGGGGTCATTGGGGGCACTCTCTCTCTCTCTTCACCTATATGGCTAAGGGTGATCCGCCCTCCAAACCACCACTTCCTTCCCTTGTTAATTTTATGCACTAACATGTTAATCAAAGTTTTGGGGTTCCAATAGCTTTGGAAGCTATTCCCAGCATTCCACAAAATTCAGAATACAACCCTTTTCTAATTTCAGCGTAAACTTCACCATCCCATTTCCTTCTGGCCAAATTATCGGCCATCTTCATTCCGGCATTTGTAACTCCTTCCTCGCCGTCGTAAACGGCGTCCACTATCCCCATTTTCAGCAACTCCTCTCCCTTTATCTTCAACCCACGCAACACCAAATCACGTAGCGCCCACCCCGAAGTTTTGGCCCTAAAAAATGCCATGTACAGTTCAGGAATCTTAAGCCCCATTTCCAAATCGTTCACGTAAAGCACACCTCTGTCACGTCTCATGACCACGTAGTCATGACAGAGGGGGATTACCACGCCGGCAGCAGCGGCATGACCATTGACGGCGGCGACAGTTGGCATGGGGAGGGAGATGAAGGCTTGGACGAGCTGCGTGAGGCAGTCGAGCGAGTAATCGAAGCGTTGTTGGGCTTCTTGTTTGGAACCGGTGGCATTGACCCAATCTAGGTCGAAGCCATTACAGAAGAACTTGCCATGCGACACAGTGACAAGAGCTGAACCACGGGTTGACTCAGCCTTGGCTCGTGAAAGTGCTGAGATGATGGAGCTCAAGACCTCGGGGTTGAGCCTGTGCACGACGTTTTTGCCAGTGAGGGTGAGGATGAAAAGGTTTCCACGTTTCTCTAAGGAGCACATTTTGGATTCGTACAAAAATGGTAAGCTTGATAATCAATATGACTAAGGGTAAAAAATATGATTGTGGCACATTTTTCAAAATCTAGATTTTATTAGATTTTATTCAATATGGACCAGACAAGTGTTAATAGAAAATAAAAAACAGGGGCTTAAAAAAAATCAAGAATAGTATTTTAACACATGACTATTACTCAATTGATGCTAATAAAAATTAAACCATTATTGGATAATATTAAACTTAATTCTATGTCCTCCTATTTTTTTAATATGGAAGAATAATTGGAATTAATTAATTGACATAAGCATGATATTTTCAGGATATATTAATTAGGGTCATGATTAAGTTAATTGCTTAGAGAAAAAAGAAGAAGGATCGTTTTCTTATTTTTCACATAACTTAAAGGCTAGCTTCTTGTTGCTTTTAAAAGGTGATACAAAAATTATTTTAGAAAAATTTGATTAATATTTAAGTATTTAATATTAATGTTAAAAATATTTTAAGAAATAAAATATTCATTTTAAACTAAATGTTGTAAATTAAAGAACATGTATCGGGTTTTGAAAGTTTTGGATTCGGATCTATCCTATTCTTATTGCTGTTTATTCGGGTTTTGGGGTTAGAAATATAGCAAAGAATTTGAAATAATAAAATATAGAATTTGGGGTTTGAGGATATGGATTCACACAAATGGGAGTGATGGCCTATACAAAGGATTGTAATGTGTCACATCAATGCCTTGCAAGTGGAATAGCATGGTCTACGATGGGCTTGCTTTTGTTTGAAACAGCTTGTCCATCCATACTTGTTGCATCATCCTAGATTTACTTGTGACATATTGGCTTGTCAAATACTCACCCAAATAAAATATGAAAAATTATTTTATATACAACTAAAATAAACATAAAATGATGCTTGACACAGTGATCAGAGCTGAACCACGGGTTGACTCAGCCTTGGCTCGTGAAAGTGCTGAGATGATGGAGCTCAAGACCTCGGGGTTGAGCCTGTTCTCGATGTTTTGGCCAACGAGGGGTGAGGATGAAAAGGTTTCCACGTTTCTCTACGGAGCACATTTTGGATTGGTAAAAACTGGTAAGCTTGATAATCAATATGATTAAGGGTAAAAAATTGATTGTGGCACATTTTGCAAAATCTAGATTATATTAGATTTTATTCAACATGGAGCAGACACGTGTTAATAGAAAATAAGAAATAGGGGGCTTAAAAAATATCTAGAATAGCATTTTAACACGTAACTATTACCCAATTGATGCCAATAAAAATTTCTCATCAATTATATGAGATTATGATTCCACATTATTTCTATCTCTTTTCAATAAGAGAATGATTATAAGTTCTTAAATTGTTACTCTTTCAACTTTGATGATCGAAAAGTTATCTTAACACCACTTCTCTTAAAAATAGGTACCATAATCTAATGAAAATTGCTGTCAAAATATATATAGTATTGCTGTCAAAATATTAATTATTTATAAATATTATATATTTTGCATTACTTTTGCCTCTTAAAACACTTTTAACTTCAAAATGCTTTTGAAAGCAATTGAGAAAAATACCCAAAGTCTATATATAGAATAGACATAAAGATAAATTTAATCTTCAGTGTTTACATCTTTTGTCAATTCCGTTAAAAGAATCAAATCTTTTTTAAATAAAAAATTAACTAAAATAATAATTTTTGAACAAAGTTGGCTTGACAACCCAATAGTCTACATGTACTTCATACTAATATAGTACTAATTGTCTTATATGCCACATCAACAAATATTTTAAAAATTTTAAAATATAATATTCAAAATTTTAAAAATAATAATAATTAGCATGAAATAAATGTGAATTATCATACGGATTGACATATTTATAAATTTAATATTTTAAACAATTTTGTTTAAAAAATTGAACTTTAAAAAAATTAATGATCAAATTCAAATATATTTAAAAGATGATGATTAAATTTAATTAAAAAATAAAATCAAATTAATAAAAATATAAACATTAAAATTAATTTTTCCATCATACCTTTTGTATTTTAATTTTTATTGAGAATTAATAAAATTTAGCCAAGTATTAATTTTTTAAGGTTCAAAGAGATTCTTAATTTATACTTGAATTTAAGTAATTCAAAAATCAAAGTGGGAGTTTAAATATTGGGGTTCCATATCACATATCATCAGTAAATTAATAAATAATTTTAAAACTAAATAAAGATAAATATAATTTTAAAATTATTTTTAAGTTGGATCTATAAGTTGATTGATTGCTGATATAACAATTGACATGAAAGTGAGGAATGTGTATTGAACACTACGTTTTGAGCATTGATGTACATACTATTGGTGGAATAATAAAATTTGATTTACAATCGTTCAAAAAATAATTTTGTTCTAACTTCTGATGGAAAAATATATAGGTAAAATTAAGAGAGTTTGCAAAATAAATTTAAAATACAAGTGAGCCAAAAAGATAAGAGAGAATCGACAAATGATATTTGTTAACGCAATTCGGATTCTCTTATCCTACATTTGTAAAGTCTTGATTAGAAAATGATTTTATTCATCAATTATTCGGATCACCTATTGGCTTAAACCCAATTTATCATTATACAAAAAAAGTAATTGTAACTCCAATACTGACCCCAATTATAAAAATCCCAACACAAGAGCGTGTCAAAGACACCCCACAGGACTGAAGAATAGTGTTGATCAATAGCCTATTTATATGCTCCCCAATGTAATCAACAACAGTATATTGATAGGCTTTAAACTTGTATTTAGTAGCTGAAATTATCTCGTTAATTATCTTTGAGTATTTATTAAGTAAATTCTTCTATATATCTATCTTTTAATAGTTCCAAAACACTCTCTTAAATAAATCTGATATTTATCTCTAAAAAATAGCACTTCAATCACCAAAAAAAAAAAAAAAAACCTTTCAAGCTTATCAAATTACTTCAAAGTATTTGACTGAAAGACATAGTATCCAAGTCCAACTATACTTTTATTTTGTCAAATATTTTACAAACTAAATTCAACTTTAATCACAACAGAACATAGAAGGGGCAGCAACAACTTCCCCACAGGCATTATTAATAAATTGTATGAATCCACGAATGGACACACAATATATGCATTACAATAATTATGACATTTAATAAACATTATAAATCTTCTTCTTCTTCTTCTTCTTCTTCTTCTTCTTCTTCTTCTTCTTCTTCTTCACTGTACAATTTTCCAATAAATCAGATTAATACATGGAAATGTCCATGACCTTGATAAACAGATAAGAACTTCATAATTAAAAAAAAAATTATAGGGAAGGAAGAAAGGAGAAAAATATGTTATAGGAAAGTTTTCAATCGTAAGTATTTGAAAGGATCATATTAAATTAGAGAAGCAAAAAATATTGGAATGAGAAATTAGCAAAGGACTGTACCAAGATTATGCAAGACGAGCCTTCCGAGGTATCTTCAACGATTTCACCTGTTTCAGTTTTAGGACGTGCAGTTTTTTCGCTACGAAGGTAAGCGGGCTTTACACAGTCCCAATGCACAACATAATCACATGAAGAATCTGCACATTCAAGAACCAAATCTCGACATGGTTGAAAACATTTGTGGCATCTAGGACCAGAAAAAATCTTCCTTGCAAAAGTTAGAGGATGTGGGTGATCCTTTAATTCATTGTAAATGCTTCCTGGTTTGATAAATGGATACCTTCCGAGAGCACAATAAGAATGAGCTGAAATATCACAAGTTGCACAATGATAAAACCACTTCCTTGAGTCTCTTTTTTTTTCACAAATGTCACAGAATTGATATTCTGAGTACTTATTAACCTCTTTATAAGTGAGTGCAAGTCGATGTTCGTCACACTTATGCCAAGCTGTGAGTGGTAGTCTTAAACAATCGACATGTAAATTGAAAGCGCCACAACTCTTACATTTGAAGAGACCACGTACAGAAACATTGCAAGCAGAGCATCGTCCTTTATGATTACGATCAAAGAAAAGTCGGTGCTTATGCGCTTGATGCTTGATTCTGTAGTTCCTTGTTGCACAATAAAGGCAATAATGAACATCACATTTCTTGCACATATAGGAAAAGCCGTTGCTCTCACTTTGACAAAGGTCACATCTGAAAATGCAGCCCACAAGAAGGATGAGGAACCTTTGACATATATGAAACCACAACTGTTCCTGCTTAGGCGATTTAGCACAAGATTTGTGGAGAAGGAAATCACATTCTGAGCAATAATAAAATGGATTCGAGATGGGTAGCACACACCCATCACAATATTTATCCATGAGACTGGCCCCATCACAATGTTCCTCAATGAGGTTTTTGCTTAATATTAGATTATGCTTATGGCTGAAATGTTTTATTTTTGTCATTTCTCCATCGTCATTTTTCTCAATGACACAATCGATGGGGTTAGTAGACATTTTGGGAACTATTGCCAACTTCCTATCTATATCTTTTGGGTCAACTTCCTTGTACCAACCCTTTTTCTCTAAAGCACATTTCACATGGACGACAAACTTGCAATTGAAGCAAGAGTAACTCCCATACTCTATTTCCACCCGACAATCACAAAGTCTACAATCACAATCCTTAAATTGATGACCTTGAAGAAAATATTTGTGAAAAATTGGGTGTTTATGTCGTGGGATTCTGATTATGGGTGGTAGGGAAATGCATTTTTTATGGACTAAAAGGTTGCATGTAGAACATATATAGGAAACAAACTTTCCCTCGAGACCACATGCATCACAAATGAATGAGACTTGTCTCCAAAACAAAGAGAAAGGGTGCTTATGAATTTGTTCTTTAATGGTGAGAGGTGGTAAAGCACACTCTAAATGAAGGCCGAAGGTGCAAGATGAACAACGATAAAACTTATTTTGTTGGGTTTCTTCGCATGTCATAAAAGAAGGATTTTCTCTACATGCGTGGCAAGAGCGACCTTCCCTTTTGACATGTAGAAAAAGTGGATGGTTACGGTGGCATGGGAGATTGAGTATAGGAGGAAACTCTGCGCATTTGATATGAACGGCAAATCTACAAGGTGAACAAGAATAGACAAATCCCTTTCCAGATGGCTTTTGGAGACATATTTTGCAAGAGAAATGATCAACATTAAACTGCAAAATCAAAGGATGTCTCTTGTGAAAAGGGTACTTGATTTCATGAGGCAATTCAACACATTTCTTATGTAGGTTGAACCCGCAATCAAGAGAAAAGTACATAGATTCTAATAATGGCTCCCAACACATAAAACAGTCAAGCTTTTCAAGTTCCTTATTATCATCTTCAGTGAAGAGCAATGGAACTTTGATAGTTATGTGTTTAAGCTCTTCAAGTTTCTTTTCAGCCATGTTAAGGGGAAATAAAGCACATTTGATATGGAAGTCTAATTTACAAGAACAATGATAAACAGACTTCTCACAAGTTTTGCCGCAAAAATGGCAGAGGCATCCCTTGTATGATGGCTCCGGTAAGAGAACCAGAGGGTGGTTACGATGAAAAGGGTGATCAATCTTCGAAGGTGCCTCAGCACATTTCTTGTGAAGGTAAAACTCGCATTCCATGCAACTAAAGCTTGAACCGAACACCATCTCCCCGCACCTTAAGCAAATAGCTTCTTTAGTTTGATCACTCAACACATCTTTGAACACCACCGGATGTTGGTGCCCAAAGTGTTGTGATCCTATCTCCATATCCATCTCTCTTTCTCTCACTTTTTTTTTTTTAATGTTCTCAAATTTTTTGAAGTATTTGGTTAAGGAAACAAAATCATGCATTTGGGGAGGTTTAATCTATGGTTTTATAGTTTTATTTGTGCTAGTTATTCTTGCCAATTTTTGAAGCTATCAAGAAGTTGTTTACAGAAGGAATTCTTTAAACTTTTTTCCTTATCAACACTTTTCTTTTTAATTTTTGAAATATTAGTTTTACACTTATATTTTCAAATAATTGCAAACTTCATTAATTATCCATTATTAGGTTTTATTTTTATAATGATCCCACTCGAAGAAGGGAATAGAATTATTTAAGATTGAATCCAGTTTCTTATACTTACAACATAATACTCTTACTACTTTCTTAATCTCTTAGTAAACATAAATATATACATATATATATTTATAAATATACACATGTATTCATGTATTATAATAACAAAATAACTAATAGAGAGAGTGATTATAAGAATCACACTACATTAATTAACTTACATGCATATATTTTTTATACAAGTGAACAATTACATTATAATGAAGAAGGAGAAAAGATTTACAAATCGAATTATGAACATCAAGTCAATCAACTTGAAACCCAAATTTACCACTGAACTAATGATCACTACACCAAAATAAGCTTTTAGCGGCGCTTTTTTAGGCCTTTAGCAGCGCTCTGAGAAGCGCCGGAAAAAATGCCGCTAAAGAACGCGTCTCTAACTTTAGCGGCGTTTTTAGAAAAAAAAATACCGCTAAAGACCAAGTCCTTTAGCGGCGCTTTTCCCACAAACGCCGCTAAAGACCATGACCTTTAGCGGCGCTTTTCCCAAAAACGCCGCCAGAGACCAAGACCTTTAGCGGCGTTTTCCCAAAAACACCGCTAAAGACCAAGACCTTTAGCGGCGCTTTTATCACAAACGTCGCTATAGACCATGACCTTTAGCGGCGCTTTTCCCACAAACGCCGCTAAAGACCACAACCTTTAGCGGCGCTTTTCCCACAAACGCCGCTAAAACATAATCTTTAAAAAAATTATTTTAATCAAATAATATTTATTTTTATGATAAATATTATATTATGTTTTATTTTTAAAATTTGAACTTTAAATATATTTTTAAGGATAAATAAAAATATTATGTAAATTAAATTTTCTATGAAAATTTTAACTTTAAAACTAAATATAAAAATTAATGAATTTAGTTTTAGAATTTAAAATAATAAATTAATAACACAATTAAAATTCAAAAGTTAGAACTCAAGTTGTCGTAAATATTAAAGTAAAAATAAAATTTAGAATCAAAACTAAAATAAACAATGGAAAGATAGCTCAAATGTAGGTTTTTGCCGCAAGTTACACAGACAATAACGAAAAATTAAACACCACACATAAAATTTATCAAACTAGTTAAGAAATACATGGTGCGACCATGCAAGATAAATACAATAGAATCATAGGGTAATTTTGCATAAATATCTTGAGTATCAAGAACAATTTGTCACAAAATTATAAAACATGATAAATAAATAAAAAGAACAGGAAGCAGACAAGCTATTTGTTACTTTTTGTTTTGCTTCCAAGGCTTCCTTAGCTGCCTTCATCTTGGCAACAGAATCATCTTCATCATCCCAGCTTAAGAAAACAAAGAACCTATTGTTAAACAAATTATAACTTGAAAAAGAAAAGAACCATGTTACTCGGACTTAGGTATGAGTGTTAGGTGTCAGTATAAAGACATGTCAGATATGGGTATGAAGGCATGTCTGAGATGAGTATGTTCAATTTCCTTATGTGTACTCTTCTCACTACCCCTGCTATGATTTCTCTCATACTCCCTCTCCACTTTCTCAACTTCCCTTTCAGCCTGTGGGCTCCTCAACCTCTTTGTCCTGGGGGAAGGAGAACGTGAACTAGCATGTTTTGGAGACTTCGTATGGCTAGAACGATTCTCTCTTTCCAAAGAATGATCCCTGTGAGACCTTTTGTGCCGAGAAGGAGACTTATATACTAAATGATGCCAGTATCAAGCAATTTCAGTTTCCCACAACAAGGAAACAGTTTGAATTATTACCTTATTGTGGAAAAATGAAGCAGGTGGGCAAATTTCTGGCTCTAACATTAGTACACTGAAACAATAAACTTTAATACACAATGGTGACTATAGGATGGACATCCGAACTCCCTAAAATTTTATGCATTATGTTAATGAAAATGAAGTGCAAGATGATGTGCTACTTGCTTTACTTGTGCAAGTTCAATGAACAATATATGCATGACATTAAACAGTGAATAGATCAATGCATAAGCTCCAATATGCAAGGCGATTACATTCAAACCACAATACAGAACATACAGAGATAACAACTAATTATTCCACAAACTTGCAAACCGCCAAAGCACAATGCGAAAAAAACAAGTCTACAACTAAATCATAAAAAAGCTACCTTCATTTGCTTGCACAGAGGGCTCCTATTCCATGAGGAAGAACTACCACCACGGTTCGTTTAGATAGGTAAGGCGTAATCTCGACAGAACAATCTCCGCAATGCGTCTACATCTTTAGAGTTCTCGATAGCAACAACTTTTAGAATTGTGAATCAACATGTGCGAGGGTGTAAGAAAATATACTTGCACCGCATGTTTGTTACATTTCTTTTCCAAATCACCACGCTTTATGTTATACACATACATAAATCAATTATAGCATGGGATTAAAATGAGTAAAAGAAATACCAGGGAAATATCCATCAAACATTTATAAACCTTTTAAACCCCATAGTGGAAAGCTATTAACTCGCAAATAAAGTAACACAAATTTACATGAAATCAGAATCAAAGTAAAATACGATGAAGGAAGTATTCACGATGAGAACCATAATTTTAATCACGTTAATCAAACGTAAAACTATAAAAGCTTAATTTTAAAAATGTAATTAAGGAATAAATTTTAAAAAATATTACATGCAAAATGACCGATCAATTGATAGAATTCCTTCCAATTAGTAATGGAGAAAACGAAGGAGGAGATATGATTAATATAAAATAGTGTATCATAGAATCGATGAACCGAAAGTAGAAACCCTAACGCCAAGTCTGGATATTAAAAAGACAACAAAAGCTAATTTTGTATTAAAGAAAAAAAAAACTTTCTTATTTTCATGCAACACAATTTGATAGCACTATAGAAATTATAACTGCTTTGCACACAATTCTGATAATATGTTCACGTATTTTCATGCAAATTTAAACTATTTGAAGAATGAGAGAATTAAAATATGCACAAACGATAAGATAAAGAGCATAAAATGTACAATCCATGCTTGACGTTTGCTGCACCACTGAATTTCTTTTTCTTTTCTTAATAAAATTTCATCCTTACCATAACATCAGTTACTCCTATAATCTAAACAATTCATCCTCGTATATCTTTGTAGAATGGGATATACGTTACTAATTAATTCAATATTTTAAAATTAATACTATCTCTTTTACGATTATATAAGAAATTATTTACTATGTAAATTAAAAACACTCAGTAATGTACCCGAAAAACTTTAAAAAATAGTATTTTAATTTTTCCATTTTTAACAAATATTTTTCTATGTTTTTTATTTCAACTTATTTCTACGTGTCATTGTTTTTTTTGAAGATTTTGAATATTCAATTAAAAATAATTTGAATTTTAATTAATATAAATAAATCAATTAAATAATAAATAGACAGATAAAATATTTTTTGCGGCGCTTTTCTAAAAACGCCGCTAAAGCCCTGAGCATTAGCAGCGCTTCCTCAAAACCGCCGCTAAAGACCCAAGCATTAGCGGCGCTTCCTCAAAAACGCCGCTAAAGACACAAGCATTAGAGGCGCTTCCTCAAAAACGCCGCTAAAGACCCAATCATTAGCGGCGATTCTTCAAAAACGCCGCTAAAGACCCAAGCATTAGCGGCGCTTTTTCAAAAACGCCGCTAAAACCCTGAGCATTAGTGGCGCTTCTGAAAAAACGCCGCTAAAGTCCCAAAAACTCACAAAAACGACGTCCTTGGGCTTAGGCTTTTGCGACGCTTTTTGGAAAACGCCGCTAATGCTCATTTTTAGCGGCGTTTTTAGAAAAACGCCACTAACACTCGATCTTTAGCGGGGTTTTTTTAGAAGCGCCACTAAAGATTGATTTTTAGCGGTGTTTTTTTATCCAAATGCCACTAAAAACGCCGCTAAAAGTCTGTTTTGGTGTAGTGGATGTGATTAGCAATGTACCGACATTAATTATATTATACGTGTAAAATATATACACATATAAGAACATAGACCTCTTTTAGATGTATTAGAAGTATATATTAACATCTAATTTTTCAAATATCAAATAAATATGTCCAAGAAAAAAAAAAGTATCAAATAAATGAAAATAATAGAAAAATATATGTTTTTAGTATAATAATGATTCAAATCCGCACTATTTAGGATAGATAAACACACGATTAATAAATCACAACCCGAGATTCATAAAATATACATTATTATAATTAAACTATTTTAATCAAGATTTTCATTTTGCATAAAAAAATGAAAATGACCGTAAGACTTAGAGTGATTCTATCGGTTTGAGTAAATATAAAGAAATGCCATTCTTCCCACTCTTTAAGACTAAAAGGAGGTTAACTAAATTCCAAGTTTAGGATCAACTCCTATATTTATGAGTTGAACAAAATGATAATAAGAAAATAAAAAATAAAATGCAAATTACTTGATATATAATTTAGGAGAGATTCACTTATAATATTAGACTTAAATTGATATATATTACACTTTTCATGATTTTTTATTAATATTTAAAATTTTAATTGTTAATTTTATGGTAAAGCATAAGAATAGTCGATTAGTGTTCGGTTTGTTTTATTTTGGTCATTCAATTATTAATTTTTTTCGCTTTTAATAACTCAATTTTTCAAATCAAATATTTTATTCACTTTTCATTGAGTTGTTGACGGAAGTCTAATGTGGCCTTTGTTTTATTGGCCTAATAACAAATATAGCCCTACAATATTTACACATTCTATCAATCGATTCTAAATATAAAAATTCAACAAATTTAGCCCTCAATGTTTACAAGATTTATCATTATAGTCCTAATTTTAAAAAAATTAGAAATTTTAAAAAATAAATTTAAGATCAAATTGATAGAATGCATAAACATAGAAAGACTAAATTTGTCATTAGGCCAATAAAAAAAAGCAACCCTAGATAATGAAAAAATATTAGGCCAATAAATTTGTTATTGAACTGTTTTTACTAAATTAACAATAATAGTGGCTAAAATATTTAATTTTGAACAATTAAGTGATTAAATTAAAAATTAATAATTAAGTGACTAAATTAAAATAAATCAAGTTTGTAATTATTTTTTTCATAAGGACCTAATATTCTTTAAATAAAAGCTATTTTTATTTTTAATTTATTTTATAGATTTAGTATTGAAGATGAATAATTAATTCTTTGTATACATTAATATTGAGGAAGTACTTTTACAAACAACTGTTGGTTATATATTTGAATCTCGCCAATAAATAGGAATGAGATTTAATAAGAATATAAAAGTCAATTATATGAAACAAATTTCCAATTTCGTCAAATCCATGGAAATATACCGAGATGAAACTTATAGATGATGACGGCATAGATACAATTATCGCACTTTATTGCTCGACTAGAACATGAACACTAAACCAGTTGAGTTTGTGAATGTGGAGCATGTTCAAGATGTCACGATACAACGTTGCTAATACTGTTGAACCACAATTATACGAATGGGCAGCTTGCAAATCAAAAAATAGTGGCAAGTACACCATGTGGACTTTATTATTATTTTTGTCCAGCATAAGTACCCCTTATCAGTTGCAGTATATATGCCTGAGCAGCGCACATCTTGTCCATTCAGTGGCACTACTTGGTAAGGTTTCAAAATTTTCTTTTAACCAGGAAAATTTCAAACTTGTAAACCTAGCTTCACCATCACTGAGCGAACGTCCAAGCAACTGATAGCAAAGCGTTGCAGGTTTGAACACTTTACTTTAACCCGTGAGCACATCATCCTCAACTGGAAGCTCGAGTTGCAATGCAACATATTCCAGGGTGATGGTGCACTCCCGACATGAAAAATAAAATATGTGGGTCTTCGAGCGCCATCTCTCAACCAAGGTGGATATTAAGTTAACCATCAACTCAAACATCCGAATCAATGCCGCTGTTCCAAATTTGACGGCATCCAAGTATGGAGAAATACGTTTGTCCGGCCGGTAGCTTGGATTGTGGACACATGCCCTCAACATGTGGCATCACACTATCTATATTAAATTACTAACGAAACCCTATTTTTAAAATCGACTTTTCATTTTTTTTAAAAACAAAAATGGGAGTCGCCACCAATCCTTTTTATGAGGTGTGATCGGATCACCTCGTAATTTGATCACTTTAATAAAAGGTTTGATTTACTAAAATAATGATTTTTTGGTCTACGAAATTCAAGAAATGGTTTCGAGAGTCGGTTACGCACGAGGAAGGATTAGCACCCTCGTTACGCCCAAAATTGGTACCTAATTGATTACTTGATGTCTTAATTTCGAAAATTGAAAATTCGAAGAGATTTTAAAATGCGATCCCTTCGTATTAAGATATTTTAATAGAAAAGGCTTTATTCTGAATTAATAGAAACCCTAGGGTTTCTGGCGCTCCTGAAAAGTTCAGTTTTTCTTTAGGGGGCTATCGGGCTTTAGGTTATTGATTTGGGCTGTTTGGGCCTGATTTTTTTTTTGTAAATGGACTTTAGGACTGTTAATTTTTATTTTTATTTTTATTTTCTGTTTAGGGCCCGGACAAAATCGGGCCCTTACAATTACCACATTATTTAAATTTTTCCGATTAAATAAAAAATGACCCACATTGTCTCATCCATGCTCTCAAAGATTATCCTACTACTAGGGCCATCCTTACCCTTGGTGGTTTAGATGGTAGTCCCCTCAACAAAGATTACCTCTACTATATTGATTGGCTCGAAGATGTTATGCGTATTTTGGATAAAAAAGTTGTTGAAGACTTTATAATGATGCTTTGGAACAGTTGGAATAACCGAAACAATTTTGTGTTTTGTGGGAAGGAAGATAAAGCTTGGGTCATTTGGGATAGGGCTAGAACGCATTGTCATGATTTTTGGATCCATAATTTGGTCAACAATTCGGTGCTTCCATTAACTCCTGCTATTAAAAAATGGGAAAAGCCATTGTGCGAGTCTATGAAGACTAATATTGATGCTACTGTCTTCAACAACAAAACAAGTTTTGGAGTGATTATCCATGACTCCGATGGTTTTGTCCTTGGTGGGGGTGGTGGCTTCAAAGATGAGGAAATGACAATGGAATGGACGGAGTTATATGCATTCGAGGAGGGCCTTAAGCTTGTACGTTCTTTGATTATTGCTAACGCCATTTTCGAAACTGATTGTGCCAGCCTCATGAATAGGTTCAAGAAACGTAAAGATGATATTACTAATATTGGCCATTGCATTAAGAAGACCTATAAAACTTTGGAGATGTTTACTACTGTTGATGGTGGGCCAATCGTAGCTGCAATAACGTTGCGGACTTTATGTGCAAATATGCTATTCTAAATAATTGTAATATCTTGTTTGGTATGAATTATCTAAGGAAATCCATGATATTGTAATTCGTGATTCTTTTAATTGAGTTTTGACCTCTGAGTTTTTTTGTCAAAAAAATAAATAAATTTTTTTACCAGCACATTAATCATCGTTGTTGTGTGATTGATTGCTTTGATTAGAGAACTCATTTCGATATGATCTGCACAAATAAAATTGAATAAACATATCATTTTAAATAATTAATCACCAATTAAACAAAAAATTTTAAAATAATCGATATGGTCATATACGCATAATAAAATATTCTTGCAGTTGAAATCTATATTTATTAAAAATTATAGAAATATCAACCTAACTAATCTAGTTTAATAGAAATTACAAACATAAAAATAACAATATAAACATATATTTTTTGGTAGAAAATAAATAGCAACTTATTATATGATTACAACCACTGGTTTCATTACAAAAAAAGCTTTATTACAATCCTCTAACAAAATGTCCTTCACTACATTTCAAGGAGCAACAAATGATTGTAAACTAGCAAGACGAGTGGTTATTTTAGCCAAGCAATCCGTAGCTTCATTCTGAGATCTCGGCACATGTCGTAATCAAATTTCCCATTCTTAGCGCATCATTTCATGAATCAACCGTAATTCTACCATTTTACTACTAAAAAAACCATACATTCTTTTTTTCACCACAGAAATCCAACTCAAACTATTCTTTTTACAAATAAAAATATAATCTTTAAACATCACATATTAAATATTAAGAAAAATATTAATAATATATACTTAAAACTATCATAATCTATCCCAAAAAACTACAACACATAACAAAATTTTCACAAACAATCTTAAATATTAAATATTAAATATTAATAATTATTTAATAAACAAACATATAATATACAAACTACATTAAAAAAACATACCTTAATTTTATCACTCTCTCCCTACAACTTCTACACAAGTAATTTCTCCCCCCAAACACTAACACAAAACAGCCCACACAATTTTTTTTTTCTTAAACTCCCTATGGAGGTGTTGAGGCAAGGAGAGACCATTGCCTCATTTACAAAGGAGAGGAAAAAAAAAGTAATTAATGTCTCGATACAATTGAAGCATCAATCACCCATTTTCTTTTTTTAATCCGTAATTTTTTTAATTAATATTTTTTAAAATTTTGATCGATATTGCTTGACACATCGACAACATTATTAAATTTCTTTTTTGTTTTTCTCTGTTAATATACTCATATTTTTACAAGTATTTTCGAAAAATGTAAATTAGTATTACTTAACAGGGTAGCGACACAAAATTTTTCTTTTAAACACATGATTGAGCTATGATTATCAAAAAGAGAAGATGATGCCACCGATCTATCAAGCAACACAGACGAACATGGCTGAAAATAGCTTATTTTTGTAAATAATTTATCTCAACCTATTTTCATAATTAATTAATTTTTTATATTATTTATATAAAAAAGCGTCAAAACCCAATGGCGTGTACACTGGCCTTACACGGCTTATAGTTGCGGCCCCGTAGCCGAAGTCGACAAGCCGGTTTTATTTTTTATATTTAGTAGGTCAATTGAGGCGTGTTTTCCGACTTTGGAGGTGGAATGGCTTCACAATATTTTATTCGGCTCAGCCTTTATTTGTTTGTTTTCTTAAAATATTTTTTTACTTAAAATTATTTTTGAGAATTTTTTCGACTTTTAATTTTAAAAAAAATTATAAAATGATCATTAAATTATTTAAAAAAATTTATTTAAGTCATTGAGCAGTTAAGTTTTTTTTTTAAAAATCCAGCTAACAAGTTCTAAACAACGATTCGACAATTAATATATTGGATTAGTACCCATCAACAAGTGTAAGAATTTACTTTAAATCCAAGCTGATCAGACGATCAGTGTCAGATACTAAAGAAAAAAACTGTTTGAATTTTAACTTACAAATTCATAATGTTCAAAGTTATTTGATGAAAAAAATTAAATTGTAAAAGAAAATGAGAAAAAGAAATTTTAATTGATATAAACATTATAAACAAATAAAGACATATAGCATTAATTTTAACAGGTTAATGACATAAAAAAATAAATATTTTTTAATTAAATTTCTAGAATTCTTCGAAAAGCGGTCAAAGTCAAATAGTTCCCTATAATTTCGTAAATATGCACAGCTGTTAGCTGTAAAAGCCAAGCCAATAAGCTGACAGCTGTGCCAACCCTTTCCACGTGCGCTCCACACGCTTTCCCCTCCCTATATAAATCCCCCAACCCAATCAATACACTTCCATATTTTCTCAAAAAATAATTTCCTTTTCCTCTCAAATAAATCACAAAAACACTCAGATTTCACCTCATACATGTCAACAGCACCGAGAAAAAGCTCCGCCGTCGACGGCTCCGATCGGCGGCAACCTAGTCGACTTCAACGGTGTTCTCCGGCTTCTATACGGATCAGTCCGGTTTCGAACTGGAACGTTGCGATCCCTCTCTTATCACCGGTCCCTCCTTCGCCTCCCTCGATTGATCTGGGGATGACTGAGAAAAGAGAAGAGCTACCGCGAAAAGAGCAGCAGCGGCAAAAGCAGACAACGGAGCGTCAGAAGCGTGTTTTTGCGATGTGGCAACATCCAGCGGCTCCGTTTTGTTACGAACCGGCGCCGTTTGTGCCGGTTTAGATGTAAACAAAGAAATGTTGTTAGATGTAACGGCGTGTGTTGAGCTTGTTATTCTATTTTGGTTTTGTTCAACGTACACGCCATTAATATTTGTTTATTTGTTCATGTTAATAATTTGACAAAAACATCCACATTTCAATGGATCATCTTCCCTCACCTCCTTTAAACTGCTAAAGATATCACATCTACCATTTCGTGAATGATGGAATAGTAGAAGCTTTTGATGAAGCACAAGGTGGTGCGACCACATTACAATTATAACCTAGTCATATAGGCTTAGATGCAGAGCATGAACTTTGTTTGGGTTTAGATTATCCTGTCCAACCACATCACCTTATTTCTTCCTTTATTAATCAATTTCAATTTAATTAACAAATTATCAAAAATTTATTGTCTTCAATGTGTTTCGTTATCGTGAGTAGTGATCGAACTCTCAATCACGTGGTTAAGAGAAAAAATGAAACCACTATATCACACCTCATGGTATTTATATCTTTTTTGTATTTTGATAAATTATGCACATTTTAAGAATCATGGGATTTGAACTCAAATCATCAATGTAAGGGCCTAATTTTGCACGGGCCCTAAATAGAAACCCAAAATAAAATAAAAATAGAAATAAAAATATAAATTAAAGTCCAAGAAAAATTACAAGCCCAAACTAACAAAAACCCTAGCCTAAACTAAAATTTCAAAATGCTGAAAACCCTAGCCTCCAGCGCCGCACCCTCTTTTCATGCGCCGTCGTCACCTCGCCAGCGGTTTCATCACATATCCAAAATAAGTCAATAAAATTATCAGTATCCTAAAAAGAAAAAGTTAAAAATTACTTATTCATGTCAAGATTTCGTACATTTATTTGTTTCAGAAAAGACATTCTTGAAGAAGCTAAAACTCATATCCAAAATATTCTTTTAATTTTTAAAATTTTAATATAATTTAAATAATAATTACAATTTTACAAATTCAACTAATCAAATTAAGTCTTAAATAAGAATAAATTTGAATCTAATTTCATCCAACTCCATGTGTGAGTAAATGTACTTTGTAACTTACAATAGGGTTAATGTTGAATTTGGCTCAATCAAGTAGTATTTAGTAAGATGGAGAATAATATTTTCCTAAAAATAAATTATTATTGGAAAGCAATTTTTGTTTGGGTTTATCAATTCCTTTAAAGTGTAGACCCAAAAGGCCATTATTATCCCATTTTTCTATTAACTACATGTCTCGCCCATCTTTTCATTAGGTTTCTTGCCAATTGGGGTTTTTAATATTTCTCTTAGAATTAATTTACTCTTAATAATTATGAGCTCCATAATTATTTTTACTTGAAATCCTTAGAAAACACATTTGCAGATAGTATGGTTAAGATGATTCGTGATAGACGACCAGGTTTAAGATTGTTTGAGGATCCTCCTTTGAAGGTCTAACTTTTTTTGAGCATGTATTTTTTTTTTAATTTTCACCAAATATATATATATTAAACATTTTTATCATACAATTTTTTTTCATTTGATCTCTTTCACATGAGTATCAATTAATTGGATTCATTTTTCAGTTTAATTTTCAAGAGTCTCTTACTTGTTGAGCTAATTATTTTAGGTTTAATCAAATCAGTCTTATTTCATTTTACAATAATTTTGAGGTTTTGAATTTGAATATGTTTAGGAATATAATATCTTTGGATTCAAGTGTTAGAAGATTTATAAGTAATTTGAAATTTGTATTAAAAAACTTATTTTGGCTTTAGGTTTTCTATATCTATTCAACTTTTCATTTAATATTGAAGATTTATCTAGTATTTAAAAGAGTTCCGACAAAAATATTAAATTTGAAAAACATATTTAGACAAAAATAAATACTTACCGAGTCAATAGTTAGATAAAATATTGTGTCTTGGTCCGATCCGTTTTACTATTTGAGATATAGTCAAAAGAGTTGGTAGAAATCAATAGCTCATTTTATATAAAAATTTAGACAAATTTGTTTATGCGTTAAGACAAAAAATCGAACTCAACCTAACTTAATAGTCGACTTAGTTTATTTTTTGGTATTGAAATTTATTTTTAAAATTTGTTCTCTGTCTCTATATTTAAAAGTTAAAATTAAGTTTTCCAATTGTTTTGATATTTAAAATTTTAGTCCAATCATTAAAATCGTAAGTAATTTCTATCAAAATTTGTCAATTTGACATGTTGATTAAATGTCTTCATATGATTAACAGAAAATAAACATGCTAAGTTGATAAATTTTAAAAATAAGAAAATTGAATTTCTAACTTTTAAGTACATGAACTAAATCTTAAATTTTGTAAAGTTGAGAGATTAATAGCTTATTTTAACCTATTTTCAATTAACATTTTCTTTTTCTCGTTGTTGTCTTATTTTGGCTGGAAAAATTTTCAAACCTAAACCTGGGATAAAATGTATACATAAAGAAAGGGTTTAATTATGAATAATCTTTTTATTTTCATTTGTAAAAATTTAGGGTGGGTTTGAATGGACAGTGTGTTTACCTTTTGTTAATGTAAAAACAGTAGTGACGGTGAGATTAGATACTATTAACCATCGTACTTAATCTAATTGGACACTACTGGTAACATTGCAAGTTAAATTGTTTACCAGAAAGTCAATACTTTAACCATTCAAGTTAAATTGGACTAGTTTATCAATTTTCGTAAAGTAAGAAACTCAATTTTGAGAAAATTAATGAGAAGAAGGAAATTCATAATTAAACCTAAAGAAAGTAACAATTTCCCGCGTTATCAAAACTTTTGCCAAAAGATTTGTTGGTGATGGAAGAAAACTTTGATTGATTGCTAAAGAAGTTGTTTACACTTTGATGACTTTTGATAATTATGAATCCAATTATCCAATTCCTTAATCAATCAATCAAATTAGTCAAAAAGATGATGAGGTTATTCTAATCTTTATCTTTTCTTATAAAGATAAACACTAAAAAACAATGCCACCCCCCCCCCCCCATGAAAGTGCCACTCTACGTATGTCATTTCCATCAAAAGCAACCCAGTTGTGTAATACATAAAGTAGTTTTTGTAACCTTCGACCCAATATAATATGATGCATTTATATGATAAGATTTAAATTCAAGACATACGATTAATATTTGGTATATGAAATTTTGATATTTTTATATATGATTTTTATCATGTGGGTTATATCATGTTTTGATGTATATTTTAGAAATTTTCCAATGACTAATTATTTCTCACCCATAAAATTTGAGTCCAACCTCAAAGCTATTGGGAAAATTTGGAGAGAGAATGTGAGCATCAACCAACCCCTTTTGCTTGCTGATTTCTCCTTGCAATGTAACTTATCCTGAACAGCTAATGGATGGGCAAATTGTCATGATGAGCACTTTAATTTTTTGAAATTACACTTTGGTTGTCCACTAATTGACCTATTTATTTCACTTACATTTTTCTTTTGGGTGAAAAGATAGAAAATTCAAAAGAAACAAGCTCCTAAAGGGATCTTAATCTTAGACTTCTGTTATGAAGACAATTATGTTTTGGTAAGGAGAAAATTTTGGGCCCAATCACATCATGTCGTTATAACTTTTCTCCAATTAAATTAAATTTGTTAATAAAATATAAATCAATGAATTAAATCATTTTTATAAAAATATTATATTCTTTAAGGATGACTTTATATTTATTTAATTTAAATTAATAAGAATTGAATTGAAAACGAAAGTAAAAGAAACATCAGAAAATTATTGAGTGTTTTGAGCCCACAACATGATCAGTTAAAATTTTGTTTCCCAACTCTATCGAAAATTTTGTAGGGTTTATAAAATGAGAATGCCTCAAAATGTTTGAAAAGATAAAACTATAAATCTCAAATTATTTATCGAGGACTCAAAAAGTGGTTGCAACAATTGGAAGTAGACTTTTTCTTGAATCAAATTTAAATTCTGAAATTATTATTGTACATGAAGATTACTTTTCACTCAAAACCATAAAATGGACGAGAACATGAAACGTCATATTATTAGTAGTCATATGTTTGTTGGAACAAACATTGGATCTTTTCATAGATGTTATCTATTTATGTCCCCAAAATGAAAATCTGTGGGTTTGTCCTTTTGCAGACTGGTGTTGAAAGATCATAAGCTGGTAGCATTGCCATGACTCAGTTCTTTTGTTTCTTTTTGTTGAAGTGGAATTGGAATTTGAAGTGAGAACCCCATCTTCAAGCCTTTCCTTTTGTCACTATTTTATTGTTTACTTGACCTGTTTTTATTAAGGGTGGCCAACCCATGTGGCTAGTTTTTCATCCAACAACCTCTTTCCTTTTTGTTTGATTACTACGAGTTGCGTTTGAAAGAAGGGATAAATAACTAATTGAGGCCTAAATTTGATAAGGGTCTAAGCTTTTTTTGGTCAGGCACTAAATTTGGAAATTGTTTCTACACTGAGGCTTGAATTTCTTTTGTCCAAATTAACCTTGAAAGCCCTAAAATTCAAGCCCCCATGTAAAAAAATTGTCAAGTTCAAACCCTAATGTGAGAACAATTTCTAAATTCAATGACTAATTTGGATAAAAAAAGTCTAAGCTCCAACATGGAAACGGTTACTTAGTTCATACCCCAATATGGGAACAATTGTCAAATTTAGGATCTAACTTAAATAAAAATAATTCGGGCCCAATGTACAGACCCCAAAATAGTGATTTAACCCTTCAACTTTTGTTATATTATTTTGCTTCATTGAAAAAGATAATTACTACCGTTTGGAGTTTTCTATTTAAAAGAAGTCATAATTTAAAAATAGAAATTTTAGATTTCTTACCCAACTCGAATTAAAATTTTACTAGAAAAATTATTATTAAAAATATTTTAATAACATGAATCATTTAGATAAAATTCCAAGTACAATCCAAATAGATTTAGGTAAGAGATTTGGAATTGTTGTTCTGCCACCATACCTAACCCAACTTAGCTAATAGAGGATTCAATGTAAAGATTAAAATAGTTTCATATATTGTCTTAATTATTTATATGAATAATATTTTAACGATTCAATCGTTATATTTTATGATATATTTATATAGATTATGTATGTCAAATTTGATGTAAATTTAAATTTCTAATTAATTGTTTTATATAAAATAAAATCAAACATTGAATATATATTTATATATAGAGTGTTTTAAATTGATGTAATAGAGGCATTGGATTAGTTTGAGAA
This sequence comes from Gossypium raimondii, assembly GCF_025698545.1. Taxonomy (NCBI): domain Eukaryota; kingdom Viridiplantae; phylum Streptophyta; class Magnoliopsida; order Malvales; family Malvaceae; genus Gossypium; species Gossypium raimondii. The sequence continues at coordinate 4,719,819 of NC_068567.1, read as the reverse complement.
TTTACGTACATAATATATATAATTATATTGATAAATTTAACATCAAATCGTTAAAATAATAATCATATAAACAATTACAAAAATATATAAACCTACGTTAATTTTTACATGAATTCCTCTTATTTGACCAAATATTTGTTGGATTTAGAAGTTAGACCTAAATGGTGTAACGAATGCACATTTCAAAGTTTTAAACTTGCAAGTGTAATAATTAAACCAACATTTTACCTTCTTTAGGATGGAACTCTTTTGATTGGAATTTGTTGGGAAAAAGTTTAAAACATGTAACCTTTGACTTGAAATTAAAGGGGTTAACATTGTATCGGTAGATTTGTTTTGTTTTGGTATGTTTTAGTGTATCGTCTCAGGTTTATTGTTATTTTTTTTATATTTGAGTTAATTGCAGATATTTCTAAATTTTGAAATTTATTTTAATTATCTTTTCAAACTATCTATCTTATACTAATCTGATCCTCCCATTATTAAAATTGTTAATTTAATTGTTAGTGATGACAACGGAGTGGGACCAAGGCTTCAAAGAGTGTCATTGTGTAGTCGATTATATATGCTCTTTTTGATACAATACTTAAAACTATCCATAGTCTCTCCTCAACTCATAAATAGGAGGATAATGCGTTTCAACGCACTCGAACCCACGTCTTCTTGCATTGACAATAATATCGATGCAATCGAGCTAATACTCGACCAATTACTCTACATATTTAAAATTCCCAATTTGCAAAGCAATTTGCCCACTTTGGAAATGCTTTATTCCCCTTGGAGAAGGTATAGGAAATTAATAAACGTTTTATTTTTGGGACCATTTTTTTTTTCTCCCCAAACCCTCCCAACTGACAGTCTAGCAACATCTAATGCATTCTCTCCTTCACACAAACATTCATACATGAAAGCTTTATGGTGTATGTGTGAAAAGTGTGAAATATTTGGGTTGGAAACTAAGTCAAACTACTTTCTAAATATGTTGGTTTGGGTGGGTTTGGGTTGCTTCTCTTTTTTGACAAATAAGAAGAAAAAAAAATTGGGTCAAAACCACTTGATATATTAGTACTAATGAGGTCTCACCTTTTAGGTGGTGATATCAACCACAATATAAGTGAACCTTCAAATGTAATGAATGCCATTAATGTACATCTCAATTAGTAATATCCTAGTGCTAGCACAAATTTTTTGTCTTGTTTAATATAGAAATTAAATAAAAATGTCCATCTCAATTAGCAAACTCTACATTTGATGTCCATTATATTATGTTTATAGGATGGTTGGATAAGAAAGTTAAATTCAAATAATATTAAAAAAAAGAAATTTTTTGATA